>NC_143530.1:21157752-21880252 GCF_031878675.1 Megascapheus bottae | reverse complement strand
TCCCCAAATGACTCCATCTTGGGGGTTATTCAGGAAACACTACTAGGGTTTATGACAGCCTATTCCTGTATCTAATCAATCTTTCCATGGTGACTGAATGGCTTCTTGAACTTTAATCCCATGGAGGGATTAAAAGCAAGGCTTACTAATTGGAGAGGGAGATGGATCAGGATTTAGGACTAAGCTTATGGTGGAATAAGAAAAGTTGAACATGCCTCTAACTTTGTGCTTCTTTGCCTGAAGGAGGTCTGAGCTAAATGGGAGAAGTTTTATATTGGATTTGTCATTTTGATTACTACACCGGGTGAGATGAAGATTTAAGTACTTCCGATGATGATGATGATGTTGTTGTTGATGATGATGATGATGAAGATGATTGCAGAACTGGTGTTTGAACTCAGGCAATCATGTTTGTTATGCTTGCTTGGCTGGAGCTCCAATACATGAACCATGCTCCAGCTCCACATTTTGCTGGTTATCTTGGAGACAGAATATAGCAGACCTTTCTGACTAGGCTGTCCTCTAATTTCCATCCTTCTGATTTCAACCTCCTAAATAGAATTACTAACAGAAACAATGAATACCGGCTGAAATGATTCTTCAGTGTCAAAAGCAAGAGACAAGTTGGCAAGTGATATGGTCTATTTCTTATTTTTCTCTGAGATCAAAGGAAGAATTGTCTCTTGTGTTTCTATTTTCATTGTAAAATCATGAGCTCTCACAATTAAACACATGTTGTCATTTGGGTACCTTCTTTTCTGTACCACTAATTCAACATCAGCATCCATATTACTATTCCTGCAGAGTGAGTTCTTTTTGTGTTTCCCACTTTGGACTGAGATCATGTCTCAGGACCTCCTCATAGATAACTGACAAAGGACATAAGACATCCTGAGAGATAACAAATTTTTAAGCTATGCTTTGAAGATGGATTGAACCTCTCTGGAAGCCAATAATTACAGATTTTTATTTTTTATCCCCATGTCATCTCTTCTGATTAGAAATAAGTGGCTGCGATGAGACAGCCCATTGTCTGAATGCTTCAGAAAGGGAACAGTACTAATAATAAAACTAAGATTAATGAGTTTCACGTTAATTAATGAAGGTGACAGTAGTTGAATGTTATTCAAATAGCATGAACACAAATAAAAACATGCCTGGACTGGCTTGTCACACGACTCTTCTGAATGCTGCAGCTTGTTAAAAAGCTGGGAAACCGCCAACAAAATACTTGAAGTGCTTCACAGGATAATAACCCATAGTTCCCTCATCAGTTTTTATATTAATGTGAAGAAGAATAGGAACACAGGTTAGATGTCTATATTAGTGAAATCGAAACTTGTATTTTCCATTAAGTATAGAATTCCATTATTGTGCATTTTCCTTAATACCATTTTACTATCAGGGTGTACTGAGATTTTTGTCTATAAATTTATCTCATGATACCAATAAATTTCTCCCCTAGTAATCTCAGATAGCAATATAGGTCATTAAATAGATGATTGTGTAGATCTGAGAATGTGACTTCTATGTCTTTGGTAAATACTTGGGCTTTGCTTAAATATGACAGGCTTATGTGCATGTCAAGATGTGTAAATCACCTCCGTCTGCAATTTTAGATATGCCAACTTTTGCTAGATATTTTTTAACACGTGGTTGTGATTAATAAGTACAATTGTCACTGCAATGAGTTAATAGCAATAATTATGGTATCTAGCTTTCCCTAGGCAGAATAGTAACTCAGCACTACTATGGCTTTTTATAACATCAGACTTTACAGCATCTTAGCTTTAACGCTATTGACATTTTGGGCTGGATTCTTTCTTATGTGGGACCCTTCTATTAATTACAATAAAAAAATAAAAAAAACAAGGTGATGAGGCAAAGGACAAAGGTTGAACCAATGTTACAAAGATATTCACAAGACTATATGTTGGAAATGAACTTTACAATTCTGGAGGGGTTGGGGGAGGGAAGGTGGTACAATAACTTGAGAAGGAGTAACAATGTTCAAGAAGTAATATACTCACTGCCAGACATTTTTTTCATATATTTTATTGTAATTAATAGAAGGCTTAAATTATATTCATCAGATACAAGGTGCATTACTTCAATACCTTGATACCCTTCTCATGTCTTAGACCCCAGTTCTCTTCTCCCACCCCCGCCCTTCATCTTGTTTTTCTCCCTTCCCTATCCAACTTCAAATAACCAAATACTCATATATACAATATATCAGATAACAAGGTGAAATACTGTAACAATATGAGATAACCAAGGGACAGCAAAAGAGATGAGAGATAATATCGTACTTAAAGGACAACAATCACTCATCACATGACTTTTGTTTCTATATCCTGGCGGTCCTTTCATTTAGCATCATTCTATATGGCCTTATGTATCTAGGTTTTGATCTATTGCAAATCTTTGCTAGGAGAGCCCAAGGCTTCTACTGATTATGACAAATGAGGGAAACCACTGAGCCTAAGTTCCTTTGAGTCTGGTTTACTTCACTTAATATGATTTTTTTCTACGTCTTTCCATTTCCTTACAAATGGGGCGATGTTGTTCTTTCGGTCAGCAACATTGAATTCCATTGTGTATAAATACCACATCTTGTTGATTCACTCATCAACTGAGGGGCATCTGGGTTGGTTCCCTATTTTTGCTATGGTAAATAGTGCTGCAAAGAACATCGTTGTGCTAGTGGATTTAGTATGTCCTTGTTTCTGGACAATTGGGTAAATGCCAAGTAGTGGAATTGCTGGGTCATAGGGGAGCTCTATGTTTAGATTTTTAGGAACTGCCATGCTGCTTTCCATAGTGGTTGAACGAGTTTGCACTCCCACCAGCAGTGTATTAGTGATCCCTCCTGGCCACATCCCCTCCAGCATCTGTTGTCATTAGTTTTCTTGATCATGGCCATTCAAACTGGAGTGAGGTGGAATCTTAGAGTTTTTTTGATTTGCATTTCTTTTATGGCCAGAGATGTCGAGCATTTCTTCATGTGTCTATAGGCCATTCTTATTTCTTCTTCTTCAGAGAAGACTCTTTTTAAGTCTTTGGCTCATCTTTTAATGGGATGGTTGTTTCTTTGGAGATTAGTTTTGGAGTGATTCAATTTTTTGAGCTGTTAATATATTTTAGATATGAGGCCTTTCTCCGCTGTATGGTTAATGAAGATCTTCTCCCACTCTGTAGGCTTTCTAGTTAATTTGCTAGCTATGTCCTTTGCCATACAAAAGCTCTGCAGTTTAATGCAGTCCCACTTATCCAGCCTTTCTCTGATCTGTTGGGATTCTTGGTCTTTATTAAGAAAGTTTCAACCTGTGCCAAGGAGACCTGTGTATCTCCTATTCCTTCTTGTAAAGTTTTCAGTGTGTCAGCTTTTACCTCGAGGTCTTTGATCCATTTGGAGTTAATTCTAGTACAGGGTGACAAAGAGGGATCCAACTTTAGTTTTCTGCATGTGCTTAACCAGTTCTGCCAGCACCACTTGTTAAAAAGGCTGTCTTTCTTCCATTCTATTTTTTAGCCTCCCTTATCAAAGATTAGGTAGCCATAGGTCTGTGGTTTAGTATCTGGGTCCTCAGTTCTATTCCACTGATCCTCAGGCCTGTTCTTGTGCCAGTACCAAGCTGTTTTGATAATTATAGCTCTGTAATAGAGTCTAAAGTTTGGTATTGAAATTCCTCCTGCGCTGTTCTTTCTGCTAAGAAGTGTTTTTGCTATATGGGCTCTTTTATTATTCCATATGAAATTTTGGATTGCCTCTTCTATTTCTTTTAAGAATGACATTGGGATATTGATGGGTATTACACTGAATTTGTAGATAACTCTTGGAAAGATTGCCATTTTCATGTTGTTAATTCTTACAATCCAGGAGTACAAGCGGTTAACCATTTCCTCAGTTCTGCTTTAATTTTCTTTTTCAGGATTTTAAAGTTTTCATCACAAAGTTCCTTTACATTCTTTGTTAATTCCTATGTACTTTATTTTCTTTGAGGCTATTGCAAAGGGAGTTGCTTTCCTGCTTGTTGCCTCGTTCCTCTCATTGGTACTGCCAGACAATTTTTAAAAATGTGCATGATACCAATGTTTGCCAAGAATGTATTTTGACTTAGATTCATTGAATGGGAAAGGTAGCTTCAATCTTTATGTACATAATGGTATTTTTTGAAAGAACAGGTGCGTTGTAACTGATTCTATTTTCAAATGCTAACCACTACTCATAATGCTATTAATACTATTTAAATGATTCAGACATCACTGTTAATAATCTGGTAAGATGCATTTGCTTTCTTTAATAACTATGCTCTTTTATAATTGATGGGAAAATCACATGGAATAAAATAGTACTTAAAAATCATAACTTTATGATAAATTTTGAAATGGAGTAAAATGAGTCCTTTTTAAAAAAATAATTGTTTTGCATGTTCTTATTTGCTTCCCTTTTTTCTGGTTCCATTTTTAGTTCTGCTACTCTGCATATCTTATTCTGGCTCAGTAATCTGAAATATAACAAATGTTGCACAAATTAAAAAACCATTATCATACTATACAAAAATGTTACACAAAATAAGAAATTATTATCATATTGTATAGATCATATTACACATATTATCTCACATGATACTGAAGACTATATTATATAGAAAACTGTATCACATTGTAAAAATATTATTTCATTCACCAATTGTCTAGGAACTACAGTGATTATATTCTTTTTTTTTTTTTTGCCAGTCTTTGCCTTGAGCTCAGGGCCTAACCACTGTCCTTGGACTTTTCTCAAGGCTAGAGCTCTACCACTTGAGCCTCAGCAGCACTTCTGGCTTTTTTCTATGTATGTGGTACCAAGGAATCGAACCTGGGTATTTGTGCATGCTGGGCAAGCACTTTACCACTTGGCGAAACTCCCAGCCCTTCTACATTGATTATAAAGTCTCATGCTATAGTAGAAGAGAACTGTATTCAGTGAATGGCAGATTTTTTTTTTTTTTTTGCCAGTCCTGGGCTTGAGCTCAGGGCTTGAGCACTGTCCTTGGACTTTCTCAAGGCTAGAGCTCTACCACTTGAGCCTCAGCACCACTTCTGGCTTTTTGCTATGTATGTGGGGTACCGAGGAATCGAACCCAGGTCTTCATGCATGCTAGGCAAGCACTTTAACCATTAGGCCAAACTCCCGGGCCGAATGGCAGATTTTCTAAAAATAATTTTATCATTTCATGATTATCACTTGTACTTATAGGCTCATCAACAATTCAGTTAAAATGTGTCAAGTTGCTTTGAAACTGAGAGTAATATATGGATATAACTCTTAATTTTTAACCTTTCATATGATGCAATTTCTTGCTTCCTCCATCCTAAGACTAAATAGTTTATTGGGCTGGATGCAATATGGATAAATTCTCAGCCAGAGAAATTGCCTTTCATACTACAAGTAAGGGATTTCCTGAAAAATCATTAAATGCATCTGTTCCACACTCTTTCAGATCATTTAAAAGGTGGGTGATCAGCTGACACCATAGAGCTGGTGCTTTGCTTTAATAACAAATTCAGGTTTAGGTTGGGAGATATTTTTTCTTCTTTTTTATGATATTAAAATTATTTAAGGCTAGTTTTATTTTTAACTTGGCATATCTAATCCAAGAGAGAATAGATATATTCACACAAGAGATGATAAATTTGAAATATGGATTTCACTGCTATAAATGCAAAAGAAATATATAGAATTTGGGGGGGTGTATGTGTGTGTGTGCACGCGCGCGTGTGTGCACGCGGCCTGCTGCTTGAACTCAGGGCCTGGGAGCTTTCCCTTTGCTTTTTTGCTCTAGACTGGAGCTCTACCACTTGAGACACAGTTCCAATTCTGCCTTTTTCTGTTGATTACTTAGACATAGAGTTATGTTAATGCATATATACTAAAACTGCAAAAATGAAAATGATTGATCTTACCAAATGTTGGAAAAGAACAACTGGAGTTGTCATTTGCTCCTGGATGGTCTGTACTAATCATTCGGTATCTGAGAAAGCTAAATATATGGCTCTTCAGAGGTGAAGAATTTGGATAGCTATATTTACAGTTTTACAAATGTATGCATTGATCCAATGAAAGTGTAAACGACTTATAGCAACTTTACTAGCAATACATCAAAACTATAAGCTAATCAAACAAACAGTTTCAACAAATAGCTCAAGGTTAGAAAGGTTAGACACTAGTGTTATTTAGGTGAAGAGTATGGAAGAATGGGGTTCCCATGATTAGTTTCAAGTGCTGGCATGGCAATTGACTAGGAATATGACATTTATTGCAAAAGAATGCAGAAGTCTGTCCCTGATATGAGGGAGGAGATGCATGATTTCTAGACTTGTTGACTCTAAGACAGATGGGAGGACATCCTTACAAATGGGGGTATTTGGTAGATATAAAGGTATGGATCCCGGAAGAATCTGGCTCATAGATACATATGTGAAGACATATATGTATATTTTGCAGTTTAAATAAATAAAATCACCCGCAGATATATTTCAGGTACAGATATTGAAAGTATGCATGAAAGAATTAAACAGACATAAAAGAAAAAGCAGAGGGAAAAATAGTGTGCAAATTTCATCACATTTTTGAAAATCAAAAAGTAGTCACCCAACATATATACTCTATTGACTCAGTCAATACAGAAATATCACACCATGTAAATATTAAAATCATACATAGAAATCCATGCCCTGGTGTAATTTACATTCAATCTGAGAGAAATGACCAATTAGTAAAATATATTAATAAGACATGTTGTATTAGTGAAAGATGCCATGCAGAATAATGAAAAGAAAATAGAGATATTGGTGATAGTATTTGTATTAAAATAGTTTTTATTGGGAGTGGCTATGTGGCTCAAGTGATAGCCTTGAGCTGAAGATCTCAGGGACAGAGCCCAGGCCCAGGGTTCAAGCTACACAACCGACCAAAAAAAATGGGTTTATTTAAGTTTTTACAGTTTAAGGCTAAGCTTAGTCTTGTAACCATGCTACAATATCCCGCTCCATAATGTAATAATCTTTTTTCATATTGTAAAGATCTTAAGTGCATTTACACTTACGTGTATTCAATCTTCAGAACTCTTCATCTTGAAAAATGGAGATTCTATATCTATTCATCAGCATGCTTCTTGAGCACAATGATGCTTGTGTCTCTTTGAGTTTAAATACTTTCAATATTTTATTTTATTATTTTTTCCATATATTTTATTGTAATTAATAGAAGGGTTACATTATATTCACCAGATAAAAGGTGTATTGCTTCATAAACATTGATACCCTTTCTCATGTCTTGGTCCCAATTTCTCTTCCCCCACCCATGCCCCTCATCTTGTTTTATGGCCTTATGTATCTAGGTTTTGCTCTATTGTAAATCTCTGCTAGGAGAGCCCAAGGTGTCTTCTGATTATGACAAATGAGGGAAACTATTGAGCCTATGTTCCTTTGAGTCTGGCTTATTTCACTTCATATGATTTCTTCTAAGTTTTTCCATTTCTTTACAAATGGGACGAAGTCGCTCTTTCTGACTGCAGCATAGAATTCCATTGTATAAAAATACCATATCTTGTTGATCCAGTCATCAACTGAGGGGCATCTAGGTTGGTTCCATATCTTTGGTATGGTAAATAGTGCTGCAATAAACATCGTTATGCCCTTATTTCTGGATGATTGGGTAAATGCCAAGTCTTGGAATTGCTGGGTCATGGTGGAGCTCTATGTGTAGTCTTTTGAGGAACTGCCATACTGCTTTCTATAGTGGTACTTTCAATATTTTATACAAGTGAAGCCATATATCATTTGTTCTTTGCTATTAATTATTTCTGTTTTGCATCATTTAACATTTTTTGAAGTCATGAATAATTTTGCATTGTAAGTATGTAATCCATTTTATTTATTATTGTTTATTTGTTAATGAGTAGTTGGAAAGCTTCTACTATTTGGCTATGTTGAATATTTTTGTTCACATGTGTATTCAAATATCCATTCAAGTCTATCAAGCAGATGAAAGAAATTTGAGTAATGACAATAAGAAATTGTGAGAATATTTCAAATGCTTTTGGGAAACAATAAGTAAATAATAAAAGTGAGCCTAAGGAGGAATAAAGAGAAGACTCATTGTGTAAACCAAGAGAGGAGGAAAGCATAAAGGTGAACAGAGAAAAAGCCAGTAATAAAAATTCTTCATTGATTTTTCAACATTGACACCAGTGGTAACATTGAAAAAATTCTTTTTTATGGAAGATCCTAAGTGTAAACTCTGTTACAATGGATTAACCACAGGTAGGTTGACATGGTTATCATGAAATCTGATTGTTAATGAGAAATGATTGGTAGTGAGGCTATTGAGAGAAAGCAGGGTGTTGAAAGTTTTTTGAATTTTTGTTTTTGCTAGTTCCGGGGCTTGAACTCAGGGTCTGAGCACTATCCTTGGGCTTTCCTCAAGACTAGAGCTCTACCACTTGGGCCACGGCACTACCTCTGGCTTTTTCTATGTACATGGTAGTAAGGAATCAAACCTGGGTTTTTGTGCATGCTCGGCAAGCACTCTATCTACCACTAGATGAAACTCCCAGCCCACTTTTTGAATTTTTAAGGTAGGAATATCTTTATAATATTTATATTGGTATTGTAAGAATGATGTATATAAAGGATAAGTTGTATAAGTCAGGTAAAGAGTGCTTTTCTTTTAGGGCAATGCTAGCCCTCCCCTTGCTTTCTCCCAGACTTTTCCTCCTTTCCCCATCTACAAGTTATATAATCCATTTAAAGCTGTGTCTAATGAATACCACTGATGCCTTTTCCACCCTTTGTCTTTTCATCTTTGCGACCCCTTACATTCCCAAAGACAAATGAACAAACAGGACAAAAAGAAAATAAAACATATCCTGGACTTCCTTTGCTTAGCCTCATTCTATATGGCCATATGCACATAGCTTTTGAGCTACTGTGGTCCTCTGCTAGGAGAATCCTAGATGTGTACTTGTTATTGCAAATGAAGGAAACCATAGAGCCTATATTTCTTTGAGTCTGGCTTACTTCACTTAATGTGATTTTTTCCCAAGTCTTTCCATTTCCTTATGAATGGGGCGATGCCATTCTTTCTGATGGTAGCATAAAATTCCATTGTGTATGAATACCATATCATCTTGCTCTTAGCCTACTGTGTGAAGTTCTTTCTTTTCTCTTATTTTTTCCATATATTTTTTATTGTATTAATAGAAGGATTACATTATATTCGCCAGATGGAAGGTTGTTACTGTATCTGACTTTGGTACCTGGTATATTGTATATACGTTTATTTGTTTATTTGAATTAGGGAAAAGAAGGGGAAAAGCAAGATGATTGGGAGGGAATTGGGGGAGAGAAACTGGGAGGAAAAACATGGGAATGTGTATCAATGTTCAAGAAGTAATGTACCTGCTACCTGACAAATATAACTGTAACCTTTCTATACATTACCCTGACAATAACAAGAAATTGTAAGAATGAAAGAAGGAAAGAAAGAAAAAGAAATGCAAAATTGCAAAGAAGAAAATAATCCTCATTTTCATTTTCTGGAGTTCATTTCCATAAATATTATTTTATATGGTCAGAGGCATGTAGGCATTGAATCTTTGTGTTTCTCTCCTAAGTATATTCTCCTTTGGTCTTAATTTGTGTGAATGCCTAGAGACTGGTATAATTTATCACACCCCAGTATACTTTTTATCTAATTTCCACATATGAATAAAACCATGTGCCATTTCTGTCTCTGAGCTTGGGTTATCTCATTTAACATGATTTGTTCTATATGTATCCATTTCCCTGTAAATGACAATGTTTTTCCTTCTAATGGCTGTGTGAAATTTCATTGTGCATAGATACCACATTTTTTGGATCCATTCCTCTATTGTAGGGCATCTTGGATGTACAAGTGTATTCTGGCTTATGATGTGTTAGGTACAATGCCTAGGAGTTGTATGGCTAGGTTGTAAGGAAGACCTATGTTTAGTTTTTATTTTTTTAGAAACCTCCAGACTGTTGTGCAGAGTGGTTGGACTAGTTTACACTCCCTAAGATAGGGCTATCTTAAGCATGAGTAAAATTGGGATGAGAAAAGGTCAATTGAAAGGGAGAGGACATGGTAGGGTAGAAGACCCAAGATGGAAAAGACATTCAATGCAACAAAGAGATATCTGGGAAGATGAGCAAAATTCCAGGCAATGACTGAGCTTTGATGGCAGGTGGATGGAGACCTTGGGCATGGATGAAGAGAGGCCACACAACCACTTCTCATCTTCCAGATGGTTGTATGCGTTTTCACTGTAGGACAGGTGGGCTCCTCTGCCCAGATGGACAGAGGAGAAGGAGGGATTAAAGCCCAGGAGCCAAAAAGTGAGTTAGCTGACTAAAACACATGAAGAGCTTTGTGGATAACATGGAGACTTCTCGTGGGATCATTAAGTGCTTATGAGAGTTATTGAATACTGAGCAATGTTTTGTAGGAAAATTGTATTTAAACATGGACGTATAGTTAATGACAGCTGGAAAAATTCTGGATAGTTGGCCTCTGCATTCCTATCCAGGCTTCTGTTACCTAATTACAATTACTTAAATGAGAGATACAATGTTTGAGAGGAAAGAAATTCTGTAGGAGTGATCTTTTACATTTTTTTCTGGGTTGTATTTGTTTCTTTTATTTTTTCCAACAGGATTACACTCTGTAGCCCCAGTGGCCTTAGATTTCCATGTGTAGCTCATGCTTATAATCCTCCTGCCTCTGACTCCTGCTCTTTTAATTTTAAAGCCAATGGGAATGGCAGAATGGTAAACTCAAAAGAAGTTCTTTGGTTCATAATAAACATTTAAAATGTAAATGAGTACCAGTTTAGAAGCTGCACTTTGGAAACACTTCTGTTATCTTTGCTGCCATAGGAATTTCTTGGTGGAAGACTAAACCAGCAATTACAAACTTTACAGATGAGGAATACACATGTCCCCTGCCTGGTATCTGTTGCAATTGCCCTTTATTCAATCACCCACAGCTGGAGTAATTGGATCTTTAGGTACAGGTTAATGGGATAATTAGGCAAACACGATCAAACTTGTACACTATGAGGAAATGGATGACTGCTGTCTCTGAGCCTCCTGTTGTACGCTGTGCTTATACAACCTGTTCTTCATTTCTATGGGCAATAAAGTAGGAGATGGATTAGCTGCAAGTGATTTCGTTTGTCTGGAAGTGGAAGTGTAGTTTGATTTAAATGATTTTTTTTAAGAAGCAGCTACTGGAATAACTAGGTAGAGATGAAATGGATGAGGTATGCCTGCTTCACAAAGAGCCAGTGCAATTTGGCCCCAGTATTCATAGCAGACTTTGGGTGTGATTTTTCTCTCCAGTTTATTAATAGGATGCTCATTGGAGAGTCTGTTTTGTTATAGGCCTTAAAGAGGAAATAGAAAGTGACATGATTCTATAGAAGACTATAATTGAAAACATAGACTCTGTAGTGATCAGCTGAAGAAGAGAAGTTCAGAAAACAGAAATAGTCTATGGCGTTATCTTTTGACAGCAAGTAAAATTTTCATCTATCTTACACCATGGTCTTCTTTCTATGAATTTGGATTGTTTAAAATGCTGTGTTATGGAATTCTTTGGTAAACATGGTGACCCATCTCCGGTTGCCTTTCCAGCAAGACAGATCTACTTTAAATACACAATCGTGCATCAGGGTAGAGAGACTGGGAATCACCTATCTTAAGATATATCTGCTAATGAACTCTATCTCTCTCTTGCCAAGTTTTATAAGCCCACTATGGGAGTCACTAAGTGATAGGAATGTCTTATCTCCAAGACTTGAAGATTGAAAATTTGCTGTATTTACAAGAGTTTGCTCCTTTTCACTTTCCTGCTACCAACAATTGTCTTGCTGAGTCCTGATGTATGGGACAATAATATGGCCTGGAAACGGGAGTCTGATCATTGAACTCAGGACCTTGTGGGCTCACTTGGATCTGTCTGCTCATAGCTCTGCTTTACCTCCTGAGCTATACTTCTAGTTCCAGCCCTTTTCCAAATAGCTGAAGTGAAGAAAACCATGAGTTTTCTGGGTTATATGGAAGTTCTATGTTTATTCTTTTTTTGTTGTTTTTGCTAGTCCTGGTCTTTTAGCTCAGGGCCTGAGCACTGTCCTTGAGCTTTCTCAAGGCTAGAGCTCTACCACTAGAACTACAGCACCATTTCTGGCTTTTCTATGTATGTGGTACCAAGGATTCAAACCCAGGTCTTCATGCATGCTAGACAAGTACTCTACCACTAGTCCAAACTCCTGGCCCCTCTATATTTATTCTTTTGAAGACCCTCCATACTGCCTTCCAGAGTCATTGAACAAGTTTACACTCCCACCAACAGTGTAATGGAATTCCCTTTGGCTGCCATCCTCTTCAGCATATGCTGTTAGTTTTCTTGATATTGGCCATTCTAACTGATATGAGGAGGAATCTCAATAGTGTTTGATTAGCATTTCTTTTATGGCCAGAGATGTTGCACATTTCTTCATGTGTCCATTTAAACAAGGTCACACTACCAGCACAACCATGTTAATTGAAGCATTTACCATTGCTAAGATATGGAATCAACTCAGATGCCCCTCAGTGAATGAATTAATCAAGAAAATGTGGTATGTATACTAAATGAAATTCTACTCATTCATCATAAAGAATGCTATAGTACCATTCATAAGGATATATAAAGATTTGGGGGTAAATAATAAGTGACACACATAGGCTCCATGGTTTCGCTCATTTGTGGTAGCTAGAATGTACCTATATATCTACAAGTAAACACACTAGATAGTTAAAACAAAACAAAGCAAAACAAAAACAAAACACTGGAACATGATAATTTATACAGGTGTCTAGGTGTTCAAAGAGCGTGAGACCAAAGGAGCTATGTGCATCTGAACACATAAAATAATATTTATCAAAATTATGTCCAAGAATGGAAAAAATATATTTTTTCCTTTGCTGCTGTTTTTGTTTTGTTTTTCTTTTGTGTCATTTGTTCATTAATCTGTCTTTGGAAGGGTAAGGGGCACAGTAATGGAGAGAGAAAGGGTAAAATAATGCAGCAGTGATACTAGACACTTTGTTGAAAATGAACTCTGCAACTTGTGGTCGGGGATGGGCGGGAACACTGGGAGAGAGTGAGGGAAGGGATGACATTGTTCAAAACCAATGAATTCTTTATCTAACTTATATACCTGTAAACCTTTTAAATATCACCTTTATAGTAATAATAAAAATGAATTACAAAATAATGCCTCGATTTGTCTTCACAGGCTGAGTTCAAGCTACAGTTCTCAGATCTCAGCCTCATGAGTGGCTAAGATGGTCTTTCTTTCTTTTTTTTTGGTGATTAATAGAAGGGTTACATTATATTCACCAGATAAAATGTGAATAACTTCACAAACATTGATACCCTTTCTCATGTCATGTTCCCCATTTCCCTCCCGCTCATCTTGATTTTCCCCCTTCCCTATCCAATTTCAAATAACCAATTAAGCACATATAAAATTTATCAGATAACAAGGTGAAATATTGTAACAATATGACATAACCAAGGGACAGCATAAGAGATGGGAGATAACATAGTACATTAAGGACAACATTCACTCATATGGCTTTTGTTTCCTTATCCTGGAGGTCCTTACATTTAGTGTCATACTATATGGCCTTATGTATCTAGGTTTTGTTCTATTGTAAATCTCTGTTAGGAGAGCCCAAGGTTTCTACTGATTATGACAAATGAGGGAAACCATATGTTCCTTTGAGTCTGATTTACTTCACTTAATATGATTTTTTCTAATTCCTTCCATTTCATTCTTTCTGACAGCAGCATAGAATTCCATCATGTATAAATACTACATCTTGTTGATCCAGTCAACAACTGAGGGGCATCTGGGTTGGTTCCATATCTTTGCTATGGTAAATAGTTCTGCAATGAACATCGTTGTGCTAGTGAATTTAGTCTGTCCTTGTTTAAGATGGTCTTTCTAATGGCAGGTGGAGGCCATGTTCTAGGCTACATGGCTGATGTTTTATTTAGACACTTTGTTGTGAAATATGGACAAAGCCATAAATGTCTTGGAATGCTGAACTTTATTGATTTGTAGATAAAAACTATCTTGTAGTCCTAAGTTTTCTATATGGAAATGCTGAAGGAAACCTCATCGTGATGTAGAATATGACTTCCTACTCCCAAATCCAATGTTCCTGCTGACAAGAAAACCTTCACCATGTCATTCTATTCTCTCCGAACACAAAGTGCTTTGTAAAATTTATTTTTAAAATGTTATTTTAAAGTGATATATAGAGAAGTTACAGTTACATAGTCAGGTAATACATACATTTCTTTTTTTTTTTCAAAAAAAAAAAACCCAAACATGTTATTCCTGTATGTTTCTTAAGGAATTAACCATTGTGGGGCCGGGCATTTGTCCTAGTGGTAGAGTGCTTGCCTAGCATGCATGAAGACCCAGGTTTGATTCCTCAGTACCACATACATAGAAAAAAAGCTGGAAGTGCTGCTGAGGCTCAAGTGGTAGAGCTCTATCTAGCCTTGAAAAAGTCCAAGGACAGTGCTCAGGCCTTGAGTTCAAGCCCAGGACTGGCAATAAAAGAATTAACCATTGATATGATCAAAAACTATTTGGCTTCTCAAACATAAAATCAGCTATTACTTCTTCACACAGCAGTTTTTCATTTTCTTTTACCAGGTGCAGTTCTATACTTTAGAAATGTCCAATGTGGGACAGATATGGTGGCTTAGGTTAGCATTTTCAGCTGAAGAATAGTTTAGGTGAAGATTGGGATCACAATTCAAGGCCAACCTGAGTTAGTCAAGCCCCTTCTCTATCAATATGAGGGATAAGAGAAAGAATGCCTATGATTCCAGTTTATAATTGAAGGGTAGCCAAAGTATACTCTGAGGCCAGCCTCTTGAAAGTCAAAGATCCTACTCAAAGCATAAGTAAAGCAAAAAAGGCTGGCTATATGACTCAAGTGGTATAAAATGCCCACCTAATTTGCATTCAACCTTGAGCTTAAATCCAACCAATAAAAAATGAAAAGGACCCATCTATGTCTCATTTCTCTCCTTGCTGCCCTCTTTTCAAAGTTTAGAATCTTGAAATCTTTATTTCCAAACTGATTATCTGCTGGTAGTTTTGTAATCCAAAGTGATTCTGAACATTGGTGCTTCAGAGCTGTTCAAAAATGCCAGTCTAACCATAGATTCCCATTTGATGTAAACGAACAAATTCATTTTCTGATTTCCTTTTATTTTAGGCAGGATCTTGATAGCTTTATAAAGGTGATAGAAATTGATTAAAATATTTTCTATACTGTACTTGAATGGTTCTTGCTTTTGATGTAAGTCCTTGCTGTCCTCATTGTGGACTGATTTTTATAAGTTTAGTTCTGCATACATTTTCCTTTACTAGTGATAGACTCAAAAGGGTGCTAATGGTTATTCCCCCCTGCAAAAGAAAAGTTAATGGTCACCCACTGCTGGTGAGAAATACAATTGTTCCTTATACCATTTATTTTCATGTGGAAATAAAATATAAATTGTATTTTTTGATCTCCTGTTTATTCCTACTACACATTTTTTCTTAAGTCTGACAACTTGTATGTTTCACCCAGATCAGTCAATCCTAGTAAATTATCCCTGCTAAACAGACTGTGGTCCTCAACAAAGCCCATAAAATGTGTTTAGCTTAATCAACTATTATTGAAAATGAGAACCATTTTCCAATTGCTCTAAAGTAAAACAAACCAACAAACTTGTAAACATGTACTTGGCACAGAAATTCAGTCACATTGAACTAAAATGTGAGAGAAAGGGAAAGAGAGCTGGAGTGAGAAGCATCTTTGATGAGGGCTGGAAAATACATGTCAGCCATAACAAACTTGCTATTTAATAAGGTTAATAATAGATAAAGTCCTCTAAAGATGACTTGTTATCACAGTTGACGACCATTTTATTAAAATGTTAGTGGCCTGAGGCAAAAGCAAACTGTTCTCTTAATCTGCCAGAAGAATGACTTTTTGGGGAATTATCTTACCCCACAGCACATGGGATTTAACAAGTTCTAATATGCATGTTTGAAATGTGGAATAGACACAGCTCCTGAGATCTTAACTCTACTAATCTATGGATGTGTTTCATACACTTCTGTGTGGACAAACATCCCTCCTACACACAAAGTACATCGCACTGAAGTTTTCGCATGGAAATCTATTTAGGAAAAGTTCCTAGCAATAAATTCTGATTTTTCTGTACAAGGTTAAGGTTAGAGAAAATAGTAAGATTATTTTTTTCCTCATCACTCTAGTTTCATGTGAATACTGAGGAAGCCATGAGCATTTTCTAGTAGTATGATTGTCTACACCATACAATGTGTCTTTTATATAATGAATATAAAAAATTAAAATATTCAGTAGTCCTTTGAGGATCATCAAATGAGTCACCCAATTTCTATATAAATGAAATGTGGATATATTGGGGTTTGTTTATCCCATAATTCGAGTCCCCAAAAACCTCTATCAGATAATATTGATATCCCAAAGAAACAGAGCTCACCTTCAATTATTTCTAATCAAAATACCCCATACATTTTAAATGTAGCTATGCATATATGTCAATGGAAATAAAAAGGTAAATTGTAAATACATTGTAATAGTGATTATCATACTGTTGTCTGAAACAATTCTAAGAAATCTTCACTATTGGTTAAAGTGCCAATTATTTAAAAAGGCATATGGTAGATCATTATAAGAAGATGGAATTGCAAGCTCTGGTGGCCTGTCATGTGTATGTCTAAGGGGGATATAGATTTTGGATGAGAAAACATCTGGAAGCTACTGAATCTACCTTTGGTGAACACTGAAGTTTTGCCAGGCTGGAGTGTAAATCTACCATGAGCCAATAGGGCGGGGGTGGGGGAAGGGAAATGGGGACCAAGACATGAGAAAGGGTATCAATGTATGTGAAGTAATGTACCTTCTATCTGGTGAATATAATGTAAACCTTCTATTAATTAAAATAAAAATATATGAAAAAAAGAGAGTAGCAAAATCTCTCCTGAGTTGAAATAGGAAGAAAAAAAAATGAGTATCTAAAACAAAAATCTCACAATCCAAGGAAGAGCAAGTAGTTGAGGAGACTGCAAGTAAAAAGAAGAGCATTAGGAAATGAAACTGTGGTGTTTGATTTTGTGCTTTAAGTTCCTTGTGGATGGGACAGAAATTGGGTTGTGTGTGATTATATCTTATCTGTAAATCAGTATGAATATGGGTCTAATTGATGAAAATACTGTACCGGAAGAGAATCTAAAACTTTATCAAGAGGAAATATAGGCAGCAGAAATAGATGGGCAGTATATGAGATACTAGAATAAAGAATCATGGATTTAAATACAACTGAAATTTAAATACTCAAAAAGTAGAGCACAAGATGGATTCTTTCATGGAGAGCTTGAAGCTCAAAAGAAACAAATCAAAAGGAAATATTTTAAAAAGTAAAATTTAATAGCTGAAAAAATTAATATAAAATACAAACCGAAGCTGTGAATATCTCAGAAGACTATGAGAATGTAGGATACATGTACAAAACTAGTATAATTGGATGCTCAAAAAGCAAAGTCTATCAAACTTGAAGATGGCTATGACTTTGGGTTAAAATTTTGCATGTTGGGGAAGCAGTCTTTGTCTTTATCAATTTACTGTGTTACTCAAATTATATATTAGAAGTACCATTTAAAAGTTTATGTCACAATTTTGTGTCTTTTTAAAATTTAATTTTATTGTAAAGGTGATGTACAGAGGGGCTAGGATCACATAAGTAAGGCAATGAGTATATTTCTTTTTGAGCAGTGTTACTCCCTCCCTCCTTTTCTTCCACTCACCCTCCCTCCCAATTCTTCTCCCCTGCCATGTTGTCAAGTTCATTTCCAACCTACCATCTAGTGAGTTTCATGTTACATTGGTACACTCTTTGTCCTACCATTTCTTTGATTCCCTTTCTCTTATTAGTATATACAAGACAAAAGGTACCACAATCAGTGCCTGGGCACTGTCCTTTTTGGTCAAGACTAGGCAGTGTTTTACCACTTGAGCCACATTGCCACTTCTGGAAATTTTCTTTTTTTAATCGGAGACAAGAGTCTCATGAGTCTCATAGACTTTCATTCCCAGGCTGGCTTTAAACCCCAGTCCTCAGGCCCCAGCCTCCTGAGTAGTAGTTAGGATTACTGGCATGAGCCACTGGTACCTGGCTTAGGTTTTTCTCAGTAACCTCAAACTTCTTATATGTTGGTGTTCTCTAAGGATGGAGAGCCAGACACTGCTTTTTCAATAGACCCCCATGAAACTCCAATACCACACGTCTAAGGACCACATAAAATCCACAAGGCAATTTAGGAGGTATTGCAGGTAAAATATTTAAATTAGTAAAAATAATTCCAATCTTAAATAGCATTTCATTTAATTAATTCTCATTCAGTAGTTATACAAGGGGGTTAATGCATCTTGATCAGTGTCATCCCTTTCATCATTCACCCTAGGAATGATATAACACATGTAAGGAAAATACATGCAATTTTTACATAGCAAACTCACATGTTCTCCTGTAATTTTTGACTTACCTTTGGGCCTTTAGTACTGAATGGGTATTAAATAAGTATGTGCTCAGAAACCATAAGATATGAAAAATAATTTTCTTGTTTTGGTGCAACCATAGAGATTATTTTCCATCAGTAACTTAGGAAGGATCATTTGCCAAAGTAAAAGTAAAAAGGAATAAATAAAAAGACCAACATTGATGGTTTAAGGAATTATAGTAGGAATTATAAAGGAAGGAAAATTACTTTAAAGGAAAAGAAGTATTTTTCACCCTGATCTTTTCCTTATAAATTGCAGTTACCTATTGCCTAGAGATCCCTTCTGAGTTGAGAAAATGGTATTTTTACCCACAGTCACCCAAGAATCACCCTGACCCTTCTTTCTTTACAGCTAAATAAACTGCAAGGCTTGCAGTCTTTGGTGTTGTGCCGGCAGGAGCATTGAGATAAGAATTCCCACTATGAACACTGTGTGATCCTTTTGCCACTATCTACTGATTAAACCTCAAAGGCCTTTTCAACCTGTCAGGGAAAGCACACACAACACGTTCCATGTGGCTATATGTGGCAAGGAAGGACAGGGAGTTCTTGAATTCTGCGTTTGGTGAAAACCTGACTTTCATCCTGAAAGCACCTTAAGTCCCAAGCACAGGATTGTGCTTTGAGGAAGGCTTCTGGTAATAGAGGGAAATTGCCAGGTGCACACTGTAACTAGACCTCGGGGGAAATTATTAGGCTCTAGCTTAGGAGTTAGTTGAGGGTCAAGTCCAGGGCTAAGTACGAGACAGTTTCAAGTTGATCAGCAAACAAACAACTTAAACCTATCAGGTCACAGGTGGCAAGAAGTTTATATTATCAGCAAAGGGACAATAGATATCACAGGGGAAACATTCAGACCTGCAGGAGTGAGTCATCGGTGGGCTGTTTTGTCAGAGGTGCTGAGAGCAGTCTCGTTAGTTTGATACAGGTGGAAGAGGGAGAAGACTAGAGAGAATTGGGAGAAAAAAAATCAAACACACAAAAACTGTACATTAGTTAGATGCACAGATGATGGACATGTGAACTCCAAAGCTTGCTTAGACTCCCAAAAGTCCCAACGGTTTTGAACACAAGGAAACTCATTAAGAAACATGGATCATTTAATGTTATAAAATGGATTGGGAATGAAGGGGAAGGCCTTCTTGCAGGAACTCTTAATTCCTAGGGGATATAATTGTATACTGTGGTGTCTGCCTTATTGGATAGGCATTATTAGCCAGACAGCTCATTTACCTAAAAAATGCTTGGGGATTTTTGAGGTATCTCTAAACATGCTGACTAAAGATGAACTAGGTGTGATTTATAGGAAGGGCTACTGGGACAGAGGGAGAGAGAGATTTTATGGCTAGGGACTAACATTCTCTCACTAACAAGGCCCTGGCGGCCCTTTTGGAGGTTGCTCCAGCTGCCTTCGCTGTTGGGTCCTTCCTTACCCAGAGGCTTTGAATCCTATATGAGATCATACTTCATGTAAGGCTTTTCTCTTCCCTAGATTTTGTTAACAAATGCTCTGCTGGAGTTGTTTATAATTATTACCACCAGGGTGAGAGATATCAGGGAAGACTATCTCTACACTTTTTCTTGCCCTGAGATCAAGCTACAAGAGAGTAATAAAAGTCACTAGTTATTTTTGAAAGTTTGTGTTTAACACAAGCCATTATGATCTTTGCACGCTTGCAGGTATTGTTAAGCTCAGGGTGAATGGTTTTTCCATGTAATTACTGCCATTTCTTTCATCTCTACTGACAAAGATCTGGGGCTTAAAGGTGGAAAGGGTTTAGCTTCAACTTACAAGAGCCTCAGATGGCTTGCTAAATGTATCATTTGGCTGTTGCCTTTCAGAGCTATGGACCTAGACATTTTGGCTGCTGTGACTCAAAAGTCAGTTGAACAAGCAAAATCATGATCAATTGTTCCATGTTTTTCCAAGGAAGAAAAGTAAAAGAGATGTTAATATACAACCTTGATCTTGGCTAACTCTGAGGAAACATTAAACAGTACAAATGACTTGCCAGAAAGGAAAGGAGATCAAATCACAACCTAAGCTTCCTTATTTCAATATCTGGGTTCTTTGCATCGAATCACCAAAATCATGGATTTTACATAGCATATACCTACAAAGACTAGCCATGATTCATTCACTTTCACACATTGTTAGAGAGAGAAAATGCGGTTAGCCTATACTGCTTTACCACTCCCATTAATTTATCCACTCCCTTTCTCAATGAAGATATGCAATATTATTTGGGTATTGCTATAAGTACTAAAAATGATCATGATTTGATACTGGAACAAACCAGAATATTTTGGTAACACTTTGGAAAGTGGGGGAACTTGAGCTTTCTTGAACCACTGATTAATGGCTTATGTCATGGATTATAGATATGACAATGGGAAAGCAGAATAATATAAAATAAAAAGCATTCTACCTTGGAGATTTGAGATTTAACTTCTTGAGAGTTATTTAGGTGGTTATTAAGTCTTTGGAAAGTCTAAATTTCTTTGAATCTTTGTTTTGCAAGCTTGAAAAAATTGGTGGTAAATATTTGTGCCTTTTGTAATTATTCTAAGGGCTAACCCATAAATATAATTCAGGATCATGCTAGTGTAAGTGGTAAGAAAAAAGTAGCTATTCAGTAAGTATTAACCTTTACTAGAAAAAGTTACATACTATTAAATAAAAAGTAGAATTCCCCTTATGTACAGAGCTATGTTTTAAAATCTTCCTGATGCTTCTGTAGGTATTTGAAGGTATTTAAAATAATTCCAAAGTCATTATCAGGGTTAATTGGAGCCATACTAAAAATAAAAGTCTTGAGAGTCATACTAAAAGTCATATTAAAATTTGAGAGTCATACTAAAAATAAAAGTTTCATTAAAAATGCAATGATTTCTAGATTCTTTTTCATTTAGGGGCTCCTAAATTAAACTGTGAACCCTAGTTACCCACATGGTTTATTAAACTCTGCTCTTAGTAGAAACCCCAACATCCCTCTTTAAGTCCTGAGTTTAAAATCCTTTGAGAACTATGAAAAAGGAGTCAACATATCACATTTTTTTGGTATTTTAAAAGTTACCTTTAATTAGCTGTACAAAGGAGTTACCATTTAACAAAGCAGCTTATGAATACAAAATTCTTGATCAGTGTCACCCCTTGCAAAGTTTAATGATTGAGACTCGAAGAGAGAATGCTGGCATTTGTGAGATAGGCCTGCTTCAAGTGCTGGGGCTCCAGTTTTAAGAAAGTGGCTGATTGGTAATGGATGGTGTTGAAGCTGGAGGGTCTCATACAGGGCTTCTGACATCTAAGTTGGAGGAGGGGAGAATGTAAGCTGTCCAAGACCATCAGTTTCACAAGGAAGTGGCACTTCAGTGAATGTGTTGCACTGTTCCCTTCAAGTCACAAGTCAATCATTTTGCTTCTTGCAGATAAACAAAGGGTTTGGATGTAGGCCAGGAGAATTTCCTCCTCTTTTATCCTTTCTTAACAAACTGAAACTTCATTAGTGAAAAGGCACTTCTGCCAATATCCTCCACCTATGTCCTGGGCAATTGTTATATTTTAAGATCCGCTAGTTTGGAGGTTCTATATCTCTGTTCAGTAATAGGAATGTCCCAGCCATAGGTAGACTTAGATGACATTGCTGCCTACCCTATCTGTAGGACTTGACTTTATAATGATGCCTTCAATGAAATGATGCTGTTTTCTTGTGCCATTCTTTGGGACACCTGATAGTGTATGGGACCATGGAGAATGAGTGCTTGACATGTCCTTATTACTTCACCATCATTCCAAACACTAAGTCCCTCAAAATTGAGGGAAGTATAAACAGAAGACAAACAATTCATTACATATGCAAAATAATAGATATGAGGAGATGCAAGCATTGTTAAAAAATAAAAAAGAAAGCAAATTGTATGAAAATACATATCAAAGAGTCATAGCATTCTGGATCTACTTTACAATTGTGGAATTTTTCTTATGCCAATTGTTTGCAAGTAAGACCTACAGTGGTAATATTAATTGCTATCACTGCTAATGGGCTCTAGCAGTAAAATGGTTCTTTCTTGTGAGAAAGATAGAAGCAAGAGTTGGGAGAATAGAATGTTCCCATGATCTGGAAAGGATGGAATGAATTTGCCCCTTCAAACACTGTCTTTTCTACTGACTAGAATTCACTTCACAGCATACAGCTATGAATTATTTAATGCTGTTTTGGAGGGGAGTTTTCTTTCATGAAGATATATGCATAAATGGTGAAAGACTAATTCGAAACATTAAAAAAAATCGTGTTCTTAATGTACTATGTTATTTCCTTTCTCTTTTTTGCTCCTTGGTTAATCTCATATTATTACTATATTTGACTTTGTTACCTGGTATATTATTATATATGTTTATTTGTTTATTTGAAATGGGAAAGGAAGGGGTGAAAAAAGATGATTAGTAGGGGTGGCAGGAGAGGAATGGGGACAAAAGCATGAGAAGGGGTATCAATGTGGAGAAATAATGCACCTACTACTTGGTGAATGTAACTGTAGCCCCTCTATGCATTACCCCAACAATATTTTTTAAAGTAGTTCTAAAATAGCCACTAGAATGATAAGATATCTGAGTTTGAGATAAATAACACAAAAAACCCCAGATCAGTTTTCAAGAGAGATACCTAAGAAACGCATAAAGAGATGTCAAACATTCATCAAAGAAAGAGAAATATAACATTTTAAATCTACAGAACATGCCATGTAAGATGCACATGTAAGAAAGAAGGACCTGATGTATAGAAGTATAGACACAAATGAAATATACTAACTAGACAAATAGATCCAATTTCAGTACTTAAGAATATGTATCTAACAAAAGAATAGTGACTATGTATTTGAGAAGGGGAAAATGGTATTGCATATAAATGGGAGAGAAGGAGGGAGAGACAGAAAGAGAAAGAGAGAGAGAGAGAGAGAGAGAGAGAGAGAGAGAGAGAGAGAGAGAGAGAGAGAGAGAGAGAGAGGGGTAGCATGCCTGGAATGAGAGATATATTTGACATAATTCTGTGCATCTGTGATCACTAGTTCATAATTGCTTCTTTTAAATATAAAAATAAATAAATAAAATAGATACAAACCAGTTCCTGGCACATCTTAACTTCTCACTCAAGTATGAATTTGGACAAAAATAAAGACCAAAGCAATATGAAATAAGCCTCTTGTCAGAATCTAGAAGAAATTTCTACTCGTAGGTTGAAGAAGGCAATAAATAACTGTATTGAGGCTTGCCCAGGTTTGTCTTCATGGCACCTGCAAACAAATTAAGGAGTTGTTTTATTCTGGTTCTCCATTCCAACCCTCTACTTCTGGCTTCTGTGTGGATAATCAGGACATGAATCAATCAGAAACCTTTCATCATGAAGGGCCAGATAACCGAGGGGCCCAGAAGATCATTTCAAACCCCGTCCCCTTCCTATAGCAAAAGCTATCACAGTGTGCCAAAATGCTTTGGGAAGTCTATTAGCTGCTGCATTATTTCTAAATGTAGAACACTGATAATTATCTAAAGATCTTAGTAATCACTTGGGAAATGGTAGAAAAATTATATCATAGCCATATGGTGGCCTATGATACACTCATTAAAAATCATGTTTTTTGTGACATTCCTTAGAACATAAGAAATTATTGCCAATATTATGTAATGATTAAGAAAACAAAATATATAATAGGGTACCATTCTTGACTAAAAATTATGTATATTATGCAGGCATAAAAATATATGATAAAGATAAATATGTCAAAATAATGACAGTGGATACACTTATGTATAAGGAGCAAACCTGGTTTTGTCTTCTTAATCTTTCTCTGTTCCAGTGTTTTTTGTTAAATGTGTGGTATGAGTTTAAAAAATTATACAATTAAAAATAGCACGTCCTACTAATTGCTTTGTTCCAGCCATTCACTGTTTAAGAACTCTATCCTCTCGGCAGATCTTTGAAGTCAGTTATGTAATTGCACACATTTTTCTTGTATCTAGACGTCCCTGGGTCAAAAGTTGCATAAAAGACCCAGTGGTACCTTGCTCTGAAGTGTAATCATAATACATACTCTCCCAACTTTCCTCCTTTCATAGTTGAATATAAGACATTGTATGATTTCAAATAGTTGTTTATTAATATAAGAACATCTTTGATGCTGGGCTAGACCTAGATTTTTTAGGTAAAGGAAGAAAAGAGGTAAAAGGAAAGCATGAGCCTGAAATACAGAAAAAAAATCTCTTTAAAACTACCACCATCCATTATGCAGTCAAGTTACAAATGTGTGGTTGTTTAGAGGATAAAAATAAATTATCTTTGTTTTTTGCATTTACTTTGAATAAAGCATAATAAAACCAAAACAAAAACAGAAAAACCCATCCATATTGTCTTTGCTCCATGGTTAGCCAAAGACCTCGAGATGGGTGCTTGATGAAAGATGTGGTGATCTTGCTTTGGAAAAGTAGTTATTCATCCTTCAAATGCAAATCTCCTAACCTTGGGGTGACTGATAGACAGCTGGGTCTTCAACTCCTGTGAAACTGAGGTACAGAAATGGATTACTGTGACTATATCTCCTCACTTTCCTGCCCAGCACAGGCATAGCTCTAATTATTTTGTTTAATTTCCTTGCAATTTCTTGAGGAAAGATACTGTACCAATAAATTTCAGGAACTAAAAGTATTTTACTAGTAACTAATTCAGGAACTAATACTCAAAGTACAGATATATTTTTGTGATTAAAATCCATTTACAAGTCTATCAGCAGTTAGGTACAACAAAAAAGGCTTGTAATTGCTGATGTGGTTCAATATGAAGGGTCTCATAAAGGCAGAACTGTTGTTAAGTTTGATCCTCAAAGTAATCAGAGGCAGGGGACTTTGGAGGAGTGATTGGATGATAAAGGCTCTAATCTAATCAATGGGTTAGGTTAATCCAATGGCATTATTGAGAGGTAATGGATATTGGGAGATGCAGTCAATTTGGAGGTGGGGCAGAGGGTGTGTTTTCTTCCAGGTCACTGCTTCTCCGTATTGCTCCCTGTATTCTATGAGATGACATGCTTTGAGACTGAATTCTCAATATAGCATTCTGTCTCGCCTTCCATGGGACCAGAACCAACACAACCAGGTGGCCAAAAGAAATGCACTTCTCTTTGAATTAATTGCTTATGTCAAAATATTTTTTATCACAGCTAACACAATCAACTTATAGTTGATGATTTCACTCTGGTAGAAAGGAAAGAAATATCCAATTGCCTTTCTCCATTCACATTCAGACTACTTCCATTTATCTTAGGCTCAGTTGCTGAGCTCTTTTACACCCACAAAAGGTCCAAAATATGTCCTGATGAAATGTTTGAAGGTTTCATTAATGGGTATGGGGCCTTCTCAGTATTATCTGCTTGTAGAGTCCTTTGAAGTATTGGTTGCAGTGTTGTGGTAAACAGGAAGACCCTATTTGGCACTTATTAAATTGTAAATAGCTA
Source organism: Megascapheus bottae (assembly GCF_031878675.1). Lineage (NCBI taxonomy): Eukaryota > Metazoa > Chordata > Mammalia > Rodentia > Geomyidae > Megascapheus > Megascapheus bottae. The sequence goes on along the minus strand of NC_143530.1, from coordinate 21,854,009 downwards.
ATTACTCACTGTAGCTATTTACACATTGAATTTATTTTTCTTGGCATCTTTAATGTCTGATTAACATTTTCTTCCTACAGCTGGAAGATACTTACACAGAATGAAACATTCCCTTATTTGATCTCAAGTGGAATATACGATAAGTGTGATCGTTTTAATTCATGTCATTTATTAGCAGGGGAGAGGTGTTGTACAGGTGGGATGCTTCATCACATGCCAATTAGCAGGTGTCTTAGAGGGCAAGAGGGAAAACTCTTCCTCTAGGAGATCATAGAAGGCACAGAAGGAGAAGCTCAGCTATGGGGGGAAAGTAGAGAAAATGATATTGGGCTGCCTGATTTTGGAAACTGGTGACAGAACTTCACGAAGCAATGATGGCACTGTAGGATATCCTCAGAAAATGCTCAAAATAGAATGTTAGAAACAACAATTTCTTTATATTTTTTATGAATCATACCATAGAGAGTTAGAATGAAAGAAAAACCTTACAGATCTAATTAAGGTTCATTATACAAATGACTGAGGCACTGAGCAGTCTTGCCTCATTGTGATTTTCTTTTTTTAAAAAAAATATTTTTATTGTAATTGATAAAAGGGTTACATGATATTTGCAAGATAGAAGGTGCATTAATTCACATACATTGATACCCTTTCACATGTCTTGGTCCCCATTACCCTCCCCCCCATCTTGGTTTTCCCCCATTCCCTATCCAATTTCAAATAACCAAATATAAATATATCCAATATATCAGATAACAAAGTGAGATACTGTAGCAATATGAGATAACCAAGGGACAACAAAAGAGATGAGAGATAACATAGTACATTAAGGACAACAATCATTCGTTATATGGCTTTTGTTTCAATATCCTGGAGGTCCTTTCAATCAGCTTCATACTATATGGCCTTATGTATCAAGGTTTTGCTCTATTGCAGATCTCTGTTAGTAGAGCCCAAGGTTTCTACTGATTATGACAAATGAGGGGAACCATTGAGCCTAAGTTCCTTTGAGTCTGTCTTATTTCACTTAATATGATTTTTTTCTAAGTCTTTCTATTTCCTAACAAATGGGTTGATGTCGTTTTTTCTGACAGCAGCATAGAATTCTACTGTGTACAAATACCACATCTTGTTGACCCACTCATCAACTGAGGGACATCTGGGTTGGTTCCATATCTTTGCTATGGTGAATATTGCTGCAATGAACATTGTTGTGCTAGTGGATTTAGTATGCCCTAGTTTCTGGATGGTTGGGTAAATGCCAAGTAGTGGAATTGCTGGGTCATAGGGGAGCTCTGTGTTTAGCCTTTTGAGGCACTGCCATACTGCTTTCCATAGTGGTTGAACGAGTTTGCACTCCCACCAACAGTGTAGTAGTGATCCCTCCTGGCCACATCCCCTCCAGCATCTGTTGTTAGTTTTCCTGACCCTGGCCATTCTAACTGGAGTGAGGTGGAATCTTAGAGTTGTTTTGATTTGCATTTCTTTTATGACCAGAGATGTGGAGCATTTCTTCATGTGTCTATAGGCCATTTTTGTTTCTTCTTCAGAGAAGACTCTCTTTAAGTCTTTGGCCCATCTTTTAATGGGATGGTTGTTACTTTGAAGATTAGTTTTGGAGTGATTCAATTTTTTGAGCTGTTGATATATTTTAGATATGAGGCCTTTTTCCTTTGTATGGTTAGTGAAGATCTTCTCCCATTCTGTAGGCTTCCTAATTAATTTACTAGCTATGTCCTTTGCCATACAAAAGCTCTGCAGTTTAATGCAGCCCCACTTATCCAGCCTTTCTCTGATTTGTTGTGATTCTTGGTCCTTATTAAGAAAGTTTTGACCTGTGTCAAGGAGGCCTAGTGTATCTCCTATTCCTTCTTGTAAAGTTTTCAGTGTGTCAGCTTTTACCTCCAGGTCTTTGATCCATTTGGAGTTATATAATTCAACACATCAACAGGAGCAAGGACAAAAATCACATGACTGTCTCAGTAGATGCAGAAAAGGCATTTGACAAGATCCAACATCCCTTTATGTTAAAAGCTCTGGAGAAACTAGGAATCCAAGGAACATTCCTCAATATAATAAAGGCTGTTTATGACAAACCCACAGCTATATTATACTTAATGGTGAAAAGCTAAAGTCAATCCCTCTAAAATCAGGAACGAGACAAGGATGCCCACTCTCTCCACTCCTCTTTAACATAGTGCTAGAATTCCTAGCCAGTGCAATAAGGCAAGAAGCAAGCATAAAGGGGATCCTAGTAGGGAAAGAGGAAGTAAAACTATCCCTCTTTGCAGATGACATGATTCTGTATTTAAAGAATCCTATAGACTCTACTCCCAAGCTCCTTGAGCTGATTCAAAACTTTGGAAGGGTAGCAGGCTATAAAATTAACCCTCAAAAATCAACTGCCTTGCTATATGCCAACAGTGAGAGGAATGAGGCAATAATCAGGAAAGAAACTCCTTTCACAATAGCCTCAAAGAAAATAAAGTACCTAGGAATTAGCTTAACTAAGAATGTAAAGCACCTTTTTGATGAAAACTTTAAAACCCTGAAAAAGGAAATTAAAGCAGAACTAAGGAAATGGAAAAACCTCCCATGCTCCTGGATTGGAAGAATCAACATTGTGAAAATGACAATCTTGCCAAGGGCTTATCTACAAATTCAACGCAATACCGTCGATATCCCAATGTCATTCTTTAAAGAAATAGAAGATGCAATCCAAAATTTCATATGAAATAATAAAAGAACCCGTATAGCAAAAACAGTTCTTAGCAGAAAGAACAGCGCAGGAGGAATTTCAATTCCAAACTTTAGACTCTATTATAGAGCTATAATTATCAAAACAGCTTGGTACTGGCAGAAGAACAGGCCTGAAGACCAATGGAATAGAACTGAGGACCCAGATATTAAACCACAGACCTATGGCCACCTAATCTTTGACAAGGGAGCCAAAAAAATAGAATGGAAGAAAGATAGCCTCTTCAACAAGTTGTGCTGGCAGAACTGGTTCAGCACCTGCAGAAAACTAAAGTTGGATCCTTCTTTGTCACCCTGCATTAGAATTAACTCATTGTGATTTTCTATCTAGCCAAATGTAGGACCCATCACAGGGAAGGGGGTGGTGTTATTTCCTAACTGATTCACCCAAAGATCAATCTTTTTATCTAATTTGTACAAAAGTATGGTTTCTGTCAGCTGCAAACTAGAAAGAATGTGAGAGAGTGGATAGAGAATGACTTCGAACTTAATGACAAGAAATCCAAACAAGAGTTTTGGGAATGATTTTTTAAAAAATTTTCTTCCTGTGCATATCTTATTCCTTTTCCATGCACTCAATTTTCTTAAGAGATAGCCCCCTATCATTTCATAATTAACATATTTCTCTTTCAAAATCTTTAAGATTTTCAAAGAAATTTTCTCCTATCATATAATATCTCTGAAGGCAGAGATGCAATGTCTCTTTGCCCTTAACATATATAAGAAGTTCAGCAAGTATTTAGTAGTCATATATAAACTCCATGGAGGAAGAGGGAAGGACGTATGTCATATATATTCAGTTGGTCTTCTTTAGATTTCAACATTGAGTTTTGAATAGATTTTATTAACTGGGTAAATACATTAGACTAACTGAATCTATATTGAATTGAAGTTATTGGAGACTTACACCTTCTTACCTGCATTGATGTCTTTGGGACTGGTTTTCCTTGATGTGCTGCAGGGAAGTTTTTTGGATACTTAAAGGGAGAGAGCTTCCGCTGGCTTTTCTACTTTCCAGGTTGCTGATTGCTTCAGGGGGCTGATCTACATCAGTGACACAAACCAACCCTGTTATCTCTGGCTTGCTGTTGGGTTCAGTCAGTGGGACCCCTGGTAGGTGGGAGGTGGGGGCAGAGACGTTGATCCTGCTCCTTTTTTTTTTCTCTGGTCCTCTCTCTGCACACTTCAGGGTTGTGTTTCTCCACACATGGGGACCACACATGGCCTTTAAATCACTTCTCTCTATTTCTAAGGGCCCATGGCCTCTCCTTGTCTCACTCCATCGAATCTATAAGTGATGAGGGGTCTACTGTTCCTTCTAGCAAGTTGCAGTGTTGTTTTTTTTTTTAAACAGCTTCCCTACATCCCATCCACATCTTTATAAATAGTTACTCTGCCATCTGTCTCATCTTGGAGGCAATGCCTGACTAGTACCATACTAAAACAGCTGCAATCCCTGCCTGGCACTTTTCCCCAATGGTGTTGCCTTCTCCAAATAGTGTTTTGACTTTATCTTCTCTCCACCCTCACTTTCAACCCTGTTTTCCAGCCTTTCATTTTTCGGTTTATTCGCTTTTCACACGTGATCTTCAACTTCAAAGTCTGGTGCAAAGTTATTTTCTTTCACCTGGGTTCCATCACATTGGAAATGGTCTCACTGCCCTTCTCCTCAGTCCTGAAGTGAGGGTACTTTTCAGAACACCAAGGCCTACTTCCTTCATGGGGCTAATCCCTAAACATAGCTTTCTGTGAGTTATGACTATTGAATGAGCAACACGTGCACCTTTACCTTATTTACATTGTGAAAAAATAATTTGTGGGGGAGCTCAGCTTCTTCCATTTGTAGGAAAACAAACACCTTCCTATGCTGCATCTGCTGAAACTTCAGTCTACGCTCTATAGCTGATTTCTCAGCGTGCATCTTTTACAAAGTTACTGGCCCTTGATCTAACAGGGTAATAACTTTAACAGATTAATTCCTTAAGTTTGGAACCATGGGTTATATAAAATTAAATGAGTTCCCTGATGTTATCAGTTCTATAAATTCAACATTCTGTTGTATTTACATAAAATGAAGGTTCATTAAATTTTATCTTCCTTGTATTCTATCCCCAAAATAGTATTATAAATTTTCTTCTCCTGGAGTTCTTAATGATCCAAAATGTACTCTTTCAGGAGACCAACTGACAGTGTTCTGAAATACAGAAATGCAGCTTTTAACTACAGAATTTCCACAAAACATCTGGTTTCTTTTTGAGGAAAGAGATGGATTGGTCTTGAAATCTATGTATATGGAATAATAGATATTGAGTACTGAGACATGATGGATAGAAATGCATATATCTTTTCATCTGAAGGGCGAGGACTTTTTTAGGAAATATTCATGAGCAGGTAAATCGATGTTGATGAAATATGGCTCATATACTCTTTAATGTCCAGTTACAATTAACAATAATAGCATTGAGACTTGATCCTAGTAGGAATGGAATTACATAGTATCCAGTTTAGCCTTCTGAAGTTAATGAATGGTAGAATAATAGATGAAGACCTATCACTAAAGCATGTGAGCGATTTTGAGTTCAATGCTAGCAATCAGCTAGTACACATTAGAATGGATCTCTGGTAGACAGGAAGACAAAGAATAAAGAAGTGTGTTGGAGTCATTGAAAAGTGTGTTAGAGTTACATTGTTCTTTATATGATTCCGATCCTGTTAGGTAATTTAAAAAGTGTTTCTCCTTTCATTGACTGATGAAAGAGATGTCCTCATGAGAATAGAAGGGAAGCTCAGATTACTTGTAAACTACTTTATCCTTGAAAGTTATTAATACTTGAGATTGTAAGGCATCTTCTTTACCTCACAGCCTTTGGAGCACTCTTGGGGGGAAGAAATACTGCCCATTTGGCCTCCTGATGTAGGGAAATGTAGAATAAATCAGGATTAGCTTATATTCTTTTAGAATTTAAAATAATAAACATTGGTTTACTGGATTGGTCATAACAATTGGTTATGTGAATGGCAATGTTATTATTGGTATTTCTGAATCAGCACCCACTCATATAGGCTGACTTCAGAAAGCAGATAGGAAGCAAACAGATATCATCCTACTACACTTTAAATTTTGTAATATCCCATCTCTACAGTCCTGAACCAAGCCCTTCTTTTACACAGCCTCTCTAGATTGACTTGCCCTCATTGCACGCTTTGATTTGCAGAGGCCTTGATTTTTCAGTGCAACACAAGTGTACTTTCTTTGACCTGTAAATTAGTGACTTTGTACACCAAAAGATCACCATGAAAAGCTTACTGATGTCTTGGAAAAGGCTTTTGCAGTGCAGTGACAAGCTGATAGAGGCAGAAACATTGACCAGAAATAAAACACCAGGATTGTCCACAACAGTAATCAATTCCTCCCCAAATTTTTATTTGGCCTTAGAACACAATGTTGTTAAATATTCAGTGTGCTGGGGTGCTGGTCCTTGGGAACCGAAATGTGGGTTCTAAAATGGAAGAAATTCAGAGCTTGGCTGAGTACCCTCTCATTTTCAGCGGTGCTGCCTCTGGAACAGGTGGAGCTTCATTGTGGGAGCCGGCTGCCTGAGCCTGTAACAGATGTTGCTCTGCATATGGCTGCCTCCTCAACTTTCAAGCAAACAGGTTCCTAACATCCACCTACCTGTCCTTCCTCAGCCCATGTATACTGAACACATTGGCTGTTCAGAGGAAAACAGAATGTCCTGAAGAGGAAATAAATCAGTGCTTTTGTTTTCTGAGATTTTATAGAATTCGTAGCCTCTAGGATGTTAGCAATACCATATTTTCCGCACACTTCTCCCATTGAAAGGAGTGCCCTGGAACTTGCAGAGGCCCTCAGGGCTTTGGCTTTCCTCTTTGACTTGATCTTTCTATTTTACCATCACTCGAAGTGTGAACTCTGGGACATGGCTGGCTGAAGCATGGCAACAAAGCCAGCTTTCAAGTCATTATTTCCTGAAAGTTAATTCCTTTTCTTCTCCATGAAGCCTTTGAGCTTAGTTGCCTGTTGTCATCTTTGGGTCCTTTTGGCCATGTATCTGGTAGCTTTGTCCACTCTGGCCACACTTGACATTCTTGCTTCCAGGAGAAATTTCAACTTTTGAATGTGAGGGAAATTCAGCACTCTAGTTATATAGCATTGAGGCACAGCAAATGTAGCAGTGTATGACACTCGGTACTATAAATGGAGGTGTCTTGTCAGGGTTTAGAACCTGCTGCCAGATTCCATTTGCTCCAGAGGGAGACCACATCTGTTTAGTGTATGGTTTTTTTTTCTCACTCTTAAATGCTTTTTATCTCATTTTTGTTTCTGAAAGTATCAAATGATTTCTTATTTGGGTACGACACGCTCAAAGTCTTCAAGTCACTCTCTCTTCTACCAAGAACTGCCCGGGGCCTACATTACCAGCACCAGCTTCAAGTGTACAAGCTCTTGAGATCATCCTCAGGTTCACTAACTTTTACATGCACACAGAATTCAATGAAGGCTGTCATGGTGTGTGTGTGTGTGTGTGTGTGTGTGTGTGTGTGTGTGTGTGTGTGTGTTGGCCCTGGATTTTGAACTTAGAGCCTGAGTACTGTCCTTTAGCATTTTTGCTCAAGCCTAGCTAACACTCTAACACAGCCCCACTTCTGACTTTCTGGTAGTTCATTGGAGATAAGAGTCACAGTTTTTCCTGCATGGGCTAGATTTGAGCCATGATTCTCAGATCTCAGCCTCCTGAGTAGCTAGGATTACAGATATGAGCCACAAGTGCCTGGTTTATCATAGTTTATTAGAACAAAAGGACAGATTAAATCCAGACAAGGAAAGGGCAAGATCCAAGGGGGTTAATTGCAAAAAGCAGAGCCTCTCCTTCCTTCCTTTGTGATATTGTGATAGACAGTGATTCTTGCTTCAGTATCAATGTGTAATAGTAAGTGTGGAATAATGGCAACCAGAAACACACATCCAGGTCTTGTGTTTAGGGTTCTATGATGTTCAGTCATATAGGCATGATCAACTATCAATATTCCTGAGTTTTGACCCTCCCCTTTCCAAAGTTTGAGATGACATTGGATGACTCAAAGCCTCCTCAGCATCAGTCAAGTCTTTGGCATGACCCAAGAGTATTTCTAATGAACTCACATACATATGCACATCTCCAAGGGCTTTGCAATGACCTCCTATGAGCCAAACCTGTCTTTGAATAATTGTTTCTGTGGTATGTTATTCCTCTAATTGAAAATATGTAAGTAAATACTTTCGGTGGTATGCATATAGATATACTAACTGAAATACAGTAGATTCAGAGGGAGAACTCAAACGGTGTAATTTCTTACAAAGGCTAAAGCAAATTTCAACAAAACAAACACTGGAAAATTGGTACTTGAAACAAGTGGCATGGAGTAAAAGGGAGAGGGGAGTATACAAATGAAGAGAAGAAAGGAGGGAAATGAAGTACCAAATTCAATATACACCCTACAAATATTTTTTTTAATGAGGGTAAGGATGGGTTAGGAAGGCTGGATGGAAATGTTGAAAGGAGTGGTATTCATCCACACTAATTTACGAATTGTTTTGTTGAGTGGCAACTACTTAAAGATGATATATATATATAGTTTATATATGTATATATATGTGTGTATATAGGGTTTTTTTGTTTGTTTGTTTGTTTTGGTAGGTCGTGGGGCTTGGACTCAGCCTGGGCGCTGTCCCTGAGCTCTTCAGGTCAAGGCTACTGCCCTACACCTTGAGCCTCAGCTTTATTTTAGGGTTTCTAGTGGTTAATTGGAGATAAGAGTCTCACAGTCTTTAGGCCTGGGCTGGCTTTGAACCGCAATCCTCAGATCTCAGCCTCCTGAATAGCTAGGATTACAGATATGAGCCACCGCTCCCAGCTCTATAAAAATATTTTTTAAAGGGAAAAACAAAAAAGAGAAAATATCAGATTGTTTAGGTACTTTGCTAATTCAAACAATATTTGTGACTGCTGTTTTTGTCTCCTTCTTGTAAAAACTAACTGAACAAAAAAAACCCCTATAGAAACAAAATTCTTTGGGATCTGGATAATTTTTGTAAATGTCCTGTAGCCTACTTTTTGACCACATAGATGTAGAGAGAAGGAAAGGGAAGCACAATTTACCATACAACCTTTAACTGAGTACTATCAGTGATCAAAGAATTTTTGATTTCATGGATTTCACCCAAATACACTCTAAAAGAAACAAAAGACACAAGTGACTGAATAGAAGACATTTTAAAATTTTTGAAAATAATTATTATCTCTTAATTTTTATATCTAGCTACCTTCTGGAAAATTTTACATTCTGCCTATAAAATGATTTATTTCAGAGTATATATAATTCATAATACAGTTCTTAGAGTCATTTTTAACTTCTGGACTATTTCCCAATATGCTTTCCATCAAACGCTCTTTTCAAATCCCTTTGCTTTATCCAGAATTTTGTTTTAACTTTTAGTTCAACATATTAGTCATTCTTTTTTATCAGTAACTAATTAAAATACTGACATTTGATTAATTTATATGCTTACTTCATTATCCTTTAGGGTTCTTCTTTTTTTGTGTGTGTGTCACGATTTTTTTTATTGTAATTATTAAAAGGGTTACATGATATTTGCCAGATAGAAGGTGCGTTAATTCACATACATTGATACCCTTTCACATGTCTTGGTACCCGTTTCCCTCCCCCCCTACACCCCCCACCCGTCTTGGTTTTACCCCCTTCCCTATCAATTTTCAAATATCCAAATACAAATAAATTCAATATATCAGATAACAAAGTGAGATACTATACCAATATGAGATAACCAAGGGACAGCAAAGGAGATGAGAGATAACATAGTACATTAAGGACAACAATCATTCATTATATGGCTTTTGTTTCACTATCCTGGAGGTCCTTTCAATTAGCTTCACATTATATGTCCTTATGTATCAAGATTTTGCTCTATTGCAAATCTCTGATAGTAGAGCCCAAGGTTTCTACTGCTTATGACAAATGAGGGAAACCATTGAGCCTAAGTTCCTTTCAGTCTGGCTTACTTCACTTAATATGATTTTTTCTAAGTCTTTCCATTTCCTAACAAATGGGGCAATGTCATTCTTTCTGACAGCAGCATAGAATTCCATTGTGTACAAATACCACAACTTGTTGATCCACTCATCAACTGAGGGACATCTAGGTTGGTTCCATATCTTTGCTATGGTGAATAGTGCTACAATGAACATTGTTGTGCTAGTGGGTTTGGTATGTCCTTGTTTCTGGATGGTTGGGTAAATGCCAAGTAGTGGAATTGCTGGGTCATAGGGGAGTTCTATGTTTAGCCTTTTGAGGCACTGCCACACTGCTTTCCATAGTGGTTGAACGAGTTTGCACTCCCACCAACAGTGTAGTAGTGATCCCTCCTGGCCACATCCCCTCCAGCATCTGTTGTCATTCGTTTTCCTGATCCTGGCCATTCTAGCTGGAGTGAGGTGGAATCTTAGAGTTGTTTTGATTTGCATTTCTTTTATGACCAGAGATGTTGAGCATTTCTTCATGTGTCTATAGGCCATTTTTGTTTCTTCTTCAGAGAAGACTCTCTTTAAGTCTTTGGCCCATTTTTTAATGGGATGGTTGTTACTTTGGAGGTTAGTTTTGGAGTGATTCAATTTTTTGAGTTGTTGATATATTTTAGATATGAGGCCTTTGTCCGTTGTTTGGTTGGCGAAGATCTTCTCCCACTTTGTAGGCTTCCTGATTAGTTTAGTAGCTATGTCCTTTGCCATGCAAAAGCTCTGCAGTTTAATGCAGTCCCACTTATCCAGCCTTTCTCTGATTTGTTGTGATTCTTGGTCCTTATTAAGAAAGTTTCGACCTGTGCCAAGGAGGCCTAGTGTATCTCCTATTCCTTCCTGTAGAGTTTTCAGTGTGTCAGCTTTTACCTCCAGATCTTTGATCCATTTGGAGTTAATTCTAGTGCAAGGTGACAAAGAAGGATCCAGCTTTAGTTTTCTGCAGGTGCTTAACCAGTTCTGCCAGCACAACTTGTTGAAGAGGCTGTCTTTCTTCCATTCTATTTTTTTGGCTCCCTTGTCAAAGATTAGGTGGCCATAGGTCTGTGGTTTAATATCTGGGTCCTCAGTTCTATTCCATTGGTCTTCAGGCCTGTTCCTGTGCCAGTACCAAGCTGTTTTGAGAATTATGGCTCTGTAATAGAGTCTAAAGTTTGGAATTGAAATTCCTCCTGCGCTGTTCTTTCTGCTAAGAACTGTTTTTGCTATACGGGGTCTTTTATTATTCCATATGAAATTTTGGATTGCCTCTTCTATTTCTTTAAAGAATGACATTGGTATGTTGATGGGTATTGCATTGAATTTGTAGATAGCTCTTGGCAAGATTGTCATTTTCACAATGTTGATTCTTCCAATCCAGGAGCATGGGAGGTTTTTCCATTTCTTTAGTTCTGCTTTAATTTCCTTTTTCAGGGTTTTATAGTTTTCGTCAAAAAGGTCCTTTACATTCTTAGTTAAGCTAATTCCTAGGTACTTTATTTTCTTTGAGGCTATTGTGAAAGGAGTTTCTTTCCTGATTATTGCCTCGTTCCTCTCAACGTTGGCATAAAGGAAGGCAGTTGATTTTTGAGGGTTGATTTTATAGCCTGCTTCTCTTCCAAAGCTTTGGATCAGCTCTAGGAGCTTGGGAGTAGAGTCTATAGGATTCTTTAAATACAGAATCATGTCATCTGCAAAGAGGGAAAGTTTTATTTCCTCTTTCCCTACTTGGATCCCCTTTATGCTTGCTTCTTGCCTTATTGCACTGGCTAGGAATTCTAGTACTATGTTAAAGAGGAGTGGAGAGAGTGGGCATCCTTGTCTCATTCCTGATTTTAGAGGGAATGGCTTTAGATTTTCACCATTAAGTGTAATACTAGCAGTAGGTTTCTCATACACAGCCTTTATTACATTGAGGAATGTTCCATGGATTCCTAGTTTCTCCAGAGCTTTTAACATAAAGGGGTGTTGGATCTTGTCAAATGCCTTTTCCGCGTCTATTGAGACAATCATGTGATTTTTGTCTTTGCTCCTGTTGATGTGTTGAATTATATTAATTGATTTGCGTATGTTGAACCAGCTTTGCCTCCCTGTGATGAATCCAGTTTGATCATATTGTATAATTTTTTGATGAGTTGTTGTAGACGGTTGGCCAGTATTTTGTTGAGAAGTTTTGCATCGATGTTCATCAAAGATATAGGTCTATAGTTCTCTTTCTTTGATGAATTTCTGTCTGGTTTGGGGATGAGGGTTATACTGGCTTCATAGAATGAGTTTGGTAAGGAACCTTCATTTTCAGTTTCGTTGAAGAGCTTGAGGAGTATTGGTGTGAGCTCTGCTTTGAAGACCTTATAGAATTCAGCTGTGAATCCATCTGGCCCTGGACTTTTCTTAGGTGGAAATTCTCTAATTGCCATTTCTATTTCAGAGCTTGAAATAGGCCTGTTGAGTTGGCTTAGTTCTTCTTGGTTCAGTGTGGGTATGTTAATATTGGCTAGGAATTCATCCATTTCATCTAGATTCTCAAATTTGTTGGCATAAAGGTTTGAGAAGTATTCCCTCATGATATTCTGGATCTTGGTAATTTCTGTCATGATATTACCATTTTCATCTGCGATTTTGTTTATTTCGATATGCTCTCTTCTTTTTTTGGTAAGATTTGCTAAGGGCTTGTCAATTTTGTTGATTCTTTCAAAGAACCAACTCCTTGTTTTGTTGATTCTTTCTATAGTTTTTTTGGATTCCAAATCATTTAATTCTGCTTTGATTTTAATTATTTGCTTTCTTCTACTGGGATTAGGGTTGGTTTGTTGCTCTTTTTCCAGGAGCTTAAGGTGGGACATTAACTTGTTGGTTTGCAATTTTTCCAACTTGTTGTTGTAGGCACTCAGCGCTATAAATTTTCCTCTGAGTACTGCCTTTACTGTGTCCCAAAGGAGTTGGTGTTTTGTGTGCTCCTTACTGTGAAATTTCATAAACTGTTGGATTTCTGTTCTGATCTCTTCGATGACCCATTGGTGATTCAACAATGTGTTGTTCAGTCTCCATGAGTTACAGGGTTTTCGTTGGTGGAGATGTGTGTTCAGTTTCAGTTTGATGCCTTTGTGGTCTGAGAGTGTGCATGGAATAATTTCTGTGTTTCTGAATCTGTCCAGGTTTGTTTTATGGCCTTTAGGGTTCTTCTGACTAGTTGTAGCTCATAATTGTTCTATCAGATAGACTTGACAGTAGAAAGTAAACAGTCTTTGCTTCACAGGTGATCAGTTTGTATCTAATTTACTTTCAGGATTATTTTATTATTTGTTAGTTCTTTTTTTACTAACCAGTTCTGTTTTGCTATCTCCTTTGCAGATAAACAGTTTGATGTTGAAAACAGACCATTTAAAAAGCAGAACTAAAAAAAAAATCTATAGGGAGAGAAAGCCTCCGATTATTGCTACACAGACAAATGTTAATATGTAAGAAGTATATTGTGTAGTTTACTTTCTGTTCTTCATTTGCTTGTAGTTCTATTAGTTAACTAATGAATAACAAGTGAAAGAACAAAAGAAGAATGAGTAACATTTGTAAATTGGATTGAAAATAATTAGAAAAATCAAACCTATTGATACCAGAGTCACTGTTGAAAGGTTTCCATGTGAACATGTAAACTTCTCTTTTTTCATATATTTTTTATTGTAATTAATAGAAGGGTTACATTATATTTGCCAGATAGAAGGTACATTACTTTACATACATTGATACCCTTTCTCATGTCTTGGTCCCCATTTCCCTCCCCCCATCCCCACCCCTCATCTTGTTTTCCCTCCTTCCCTATCCAGTAAACTTCTAAAGCCTTTGTTGACCTCAGAGATAATTTACAAAGGCAGGTTATTATTCATGATAAGGATTGGTAGAAAGCTCATGTCTTACTGCCTTTTGCAAGCACTCAAATGTTCTTGCTAAGTCTTGCTGTCTGAGCTGAAGTGGGCTTTTAACCCTCAATAGCCAAGAAAAAAAATAAAAAGCTGCTATTAGAGGAGTTAGTACAAATCATATCAAGAAAGGAAATTCTCAGGGAAATTTCATCAGCTTGAGTGAAAGGCAAGAATCTGAGAATGGAAAAGCTCATCACCCTGTCAATCCACAAAACACAAGCTAATAGGATAGAAAAAGTTTCCGGGCTACCTTCCTCACCCGAATAAGGATGCTCCATGAAATGATGTGAAGACAGGTCACTTGGTTTAATTGCAATGTCTGATCAGATATCTTGGTGAGTTTATTGCAAGCCATGACAATTTGCTCTACAAACTGCGTTTAAATTTAAAGGGAAAAAGAGAAGAGTTCTTAATATAATTTTTTTCCTAAAAATTCAGTTTGTGTGTAGGTGGTCTATACCAGATGTTAGGGGAAAAATACCTTAGTATCTGCTTCTGCTTGTTAGAATCACACCTTAGTTTTGGCATCTTGATGTGGGTATTTTGTTGGGGCTAATGTACGGATAAGCAATAGCTTTTAAAATAGTCCTCAACCACTAAGGATATGTAGACTGTGAAACTCATTGCTTAACACATACACACATACACACACACACACACACACACACACACGCACGCACACCCATAAAGATAAATTCAGTGTGATGTGGAAACCCAAAATGAAATCTGTGTAAGACCAGTGAACTACAACTTAGCAAGAAAAAAAAACCAAATTTTTTTTGTTTTCCTCGCAGTACAGATGAATAAGTTCCAGTCTGCCTTTTGTGACTCTTCTTCATTGTCTGGTACCATTGTACCCCAGGATACCCCTCACTGTTGTTTTTCTCTGAGCCTTTACCAACTGTCAAGTTCTAGTCATTGATGCAAGCCATGTGGCCATTTAGATTCATGGTCATCTTTGCCCCTATTCTTTCCTTAAGTGTTAAAGGCAGATGGTTTCCTGGTTCTGTGCTAGTCTGGAGGTGGTGATGTGCATGTGTCTTTAAATTCTGCCCTAGGAAAAACTTGGTTTCTCTTCAGAAGCTGGCTAACCCTGTTCCCATCTCACACATGCCTCCAGCTGCCACATTTCATGAGCCTGCTGTGCAAAAATACATTAAAATGGCAGGCGCTGATAATTTTACATGGTCCCTAAAGCCAGAGGAGCTGGATCAGGCAAAAGTATGCTGGTGAAAAAGAAAAGAACTCAGCCCTTTGTTCAAGTAATTTGACTTGAGGAGCTGAGAAAGCACATCTGCGAGTTTCTGAAATATAGAATATTGAGTGATAGATTTTGAATAGCTAGCTGATAGTAGAATTGAAATCTATGGACAGAACTCTACAGAGTAGAATTATTCCTCATAACTATGCTTGCTAAGTCTGTTCAAAATCCTAGTACAGGCATTTCTCCAGTATTTTGCATCATCTTCCCTAGGTACTGTATCCATGGGGAACGAGAAGCTCCAAGATCACCAGGAATAGGCGTTTGTTGTGTCACATAAGATCTGTTCCTAAACCATCTTACACTGGTGGTTCAGGACTGTAATCCTAGCCACTCAGGAGTCTGAGAGCTGAGTATCTGGGTCCCAGGGTAAAAAATTTCCTGTGAGACTTATCTCCAATTAATCACTCAAAAACCAGAAGTAGTGCTGTGGCTTAAAGTGGTAGAGCACTATCCTTGAGCAAAAGCGCTCAGGGACAGAGCCTAAGCTCTGGTTCAAGCCCCATATATGGAAAGGAAGAAAGAAAGAAAGAAAGAAAGAAAGAAAGAAAGAAAGAAAGAAAGAAAGAAAGAAAGAAAGAAAGAAAGAATCTGTTCCTTGTGTCCTTAGCTATGGCATCATCTGACATAGTGGGTCCCTAACTCTGTCACTTCTGCATCCCAAGATGCAGCTCCTTGTTCTCCATGATGGCTCCCAATTGCTGTGCCCAGAGTCCAATCATAGTCCTCTGCGAAGCCCAGTGACATTATCTTACTGATTTGCTGTTATGTGGATGATATAGGACCCTCACTGAGCACTCACGAGCATTTAGGCTGGTGGTGCATGCCCTCACTGAACACTGCAGGTGGATCGACAGTGTACTCTAATAGCCACATGATTTCTTCGGTCTGTTTTGTTTGGCTCCATAGTAGTTAGGAGAGGGAGAATTTTGAATGAATATGGAATCTTTTATGCTTCCAACAAGAAGTATATTACAACTTAAACTCTGGTCCAAGGCAAATTCTAGTATTTGCGCATAGGCTGCTATTGTCATAGTTTTCTGAATTTTAAGACTGGTATCACACCTTCAAAATAGCTCTGGGTAGTTCATTGTAACTAAATATTTAATATTCTAGTCTCAAGACTTTAAGTGTCAATTTAGTTCAAAAGGATGGAAATAACATGCAGGTTTCTATCTATAGATCTAGAAGAAAAAATAATTTCTAACTAACTTGATCACTGTACGATGTCAGTTTTCATATGCTTAGTTATATAAAATAATTCATCTCAGTGAGGAAAACAGAAAGAGACATGGTTTAACTAACCAAAACAGAGATTTCCTAGGAGATTCAATTTTTTTCAAAGTTCAACATCTGCTTGATGTTTTAAAAACTTACAAAGTATAGAATTTCATAAATAGACATTAATATCCCTTGTGCCAGATATTTCAGCAAACCTTCAGAAATAACCTTATCCATGATTTGATAATGTCTATCTCTGAATTTCATAGTGTTCAGGAAGAATGTAAGAGAAATTAAGTAGAACTTAAAAATATATTCTCATAAAAAGACTTCAGTGAGCATTACTGCTTCTATGAGGGAAAGAATATGCTAACTTTGATTGTAAATAAGGTATTATTCTTTCCTTGGCACATGGTAGAGAAATGGGAACTGTGTCTAAGGATAAAAATGTTTATAATTTTGAGCCTATGAGTATATTCCTACCCTAAAGTGAAAGGGAATACACTCATTGCCCTTGGAAAATTAACTAGAAGGCCAGAGCCAACTTGGAACTCAAGGTTGAATGACATAAGTAGCACTTGTATCACAACATATAGTTTTATTGAACATTGCCTCAGTTAATCCTCACAAGAGTGTTTTGAGGGCAAAGTTACATTTTCCTTAATTTACTAGTGAGCCCAGATGTTAAGTTACTTTCACAAGATAATCCTATTAGGACATAAAGAAAAGATTTGCATTTTATAATAATTATCTTGCTAATTAATTCCTTATAAAGATCTTTGGGTATACATGTGAACATTCTTTTGTCCAATATTTTTTTTTGCCAGTCCTGGGCTTGAGCTCAGGGCCTGAGCACTGTCCTTGGACTTTCTCAAGGCTAGAACTCTACCATTTGAGCCTCAGCACCACTTCTGGCTTTTTTTTTAATGTATATGGTACTGAGGAATAGAACCTGGGTCTTTGTGTGCATGCTAGGCAAGCTTTCTAGCACTAGGCTAAGCTCTCAGCCCTTGTCTAATATTTTTAAAGCACTGAGATGATATCATGTCTGTAAAACAACTTAGTTAACTCAGACTCATTTACTTTATCATTTTGGGGAATCCAGGGGCAGTTGTAGGGCTTGAACTCAGGTTCTGGGCACTGTCTTTGAGCCTTTTCAATGTTAGCACTCTACCACTTGAGCCACAGCACCACTTCTGGCTTTTTCTGTGTATGTGGTACTGAGGAATTGAACCCAGGATGTTGTGCATGCTAGGTAAGCACTCTAACATTAGGCCAAACTCCCAGCCACAAATTTATCATTTTATTAATAAAAATTCAACTATGAAGGAAAGCAAATGAAACATTCATGTATTCACTAGACACAACTAATAATTGTGAAGCCTTCTACATGTTTGCTTCATACTCATTGCATATTTTAAATGACTTATGGGTTTTGTGGTCATGTATCTCTATTGTCACACA
Source organism: Megascapheus bottae (assembly GCF_031878675.1). NCBI lineage: Eukaryota > Metazoa > Chordata > Mammalia > Rodentia > Geomyidae > Megascapheus > Megascapheus bottae. Next base: position 21,836,316 of record NC_143530.1, on the reverse strand, counting down.
CACACACACACACACACACACACACACACACACACACACACAAATAAAGACGTTTTCCCACTTAATTACCATGTCTAGGTCCTTAATAGTAATGGCTATTCCATCTGTATTTCAGTTTCCTTCTTCATCCTTAGCCTCTGACGTTGATGTGCTCAACATCATAGCTAGGATGACAGGCCCACACCACCGACCCAAGCTTTTATTGGTTGAGATGAGGTCTCATGGACAATGTGGCAAGGGATGGCTTTGAACCACAATTTTCTGGATACTTGCTTCTGTAATAGCTAGGATTATAGACATGAACCACTGAGACTGGCTTACAATATTTTCTTAACAATCATGGTTGATTATGTAAACATCCTAGTTGAGGCACAACTTTTTCCATTTACTGATCTTATTTATATATGCATTTATTTATTTGATATATTTATTTGCCCATATTTCTTGTGCAGCTACATGTGTAATTTTATTTACCAACAATTTATAGAGTTCATAAAAGCAAGCTTAAAGATTAGAATTTTCTCTGAACTTCTTTACTCACATCCCCACATCCACATCCCTAATCTCCTCCGCTCCTCCCTCCCCACAAGAAGAGGGAGAAGAGAAAAAAATTGGTTTTGGATTAATTCAATTTTATCTTTTCATCCAATACTTATGACTGGTAACCAAGATTCCCCTAATGTATACATCTCTGTGTGTACACACACATGTCTATTAATATGTGCATATGCCTACATGTCTATAAATATATATATATGTATGTATAAGTCGAGCTACACACGCATTTGTACTTGTAACTCTATCTTTGTATGTCTTTCTGAAGGCAGCTTTGAAGCCAAGGTGTGCCTTTCAACTGATGGTATCTAAGTCAAGGTAAAATAATGAGAAAGCCTCCATTTGGTTGACCAAATGCTTTCTTCACCTATAAATGTGCATGCTCATATTCTTTTCTACATAGTGGTGCTGATGTGTTCATAAAATTTAAGGAGTTGTATTTTCACTGAGAGTAGCACTTTTAAAGCTCTTTGGTGAAGGGACATGTGGCCTGGCTCCACTGATCTGCAAACAACACCCCCTCTGAGTACAATTACCATCCAGACGGTTTTCTTACTGAGCAGTTATGAAGGTTTATGACCAAGTGATAAACAGGAGAAGGGAGCTTATGTTAATGAGGTCAACACTGTTTCTGTTATGTCTTTGACTTATTAAACAGTCTCCCAAAGGGAATACCTTTTCCAAATGGGCTAAACAAAGAGATAAACTTTTACCACCTGAAGATTTAAACTGCAACTGTGCTTAATGATGGAGAGTGGTACCTAAATTTCCACTTAACCATCCAGTGGTACTTATTTCAAGGCAGTTGTTATGATTAATATTATTGGGTTTTGTATATAGGATCATTTTTTCTGGAATGAATCGTTATCCCAGTCAGTTTGATCTGTCATAACAAAAACACCATAGATCCAGTGGCTTAAATGACAGGAAACTTTTACATCTTCAGGCCCGAGTTCAAGATCTAATTGATATTAATTTTGTTTCTATTAAGGGCTTTTTTTGGAGTGGGGGGTTAAGCTCACACTATCTTCATATAGTTAAATGAGAGAAAGGAAAGGGAAAATGTGAAAGACAGAGAGGGGGGAGAGAGGGATGAAACAGAAGGGGTAGGCAGAGAACAAACAAGAGAGAGCTTAATCCCATCATGATACCCCATCACATGACCTTTTCTAACACTATAATGTACTTTATTCATAAATCATCTTGTGGAGGTTGAGATTGCTTGTGCTTTCCCACTCAGCCCTTGTGTGCTGAACTGGAGCAGATACTTCAGCTATGTGGTAGATGATATCTGATCAGACCAGCATGTGCACACATCACCACAGTTAAAGACAGGCCTTACAGGGAAGTTCAGGTACAAGGTGATAGTTGATATCGATGAGATCATTCTATCCCAGGGGATAAGGCTCTTGTCTTCCTTTTTGTGGTTTCAGTGCTTTGTCAATTCCCCTCTTAACCCAGGATTTGTATACCCTTTGATAAAGGAGCCACCAGCTTGTGGTTGGGCGGGGTGGGCAAGTAGACAGCTGCTCATGCATACCAATGAGGGTTTTGTTCATGCAAATTTGGAGAGCCCTTTAAAAAACATAGCCCTAAGTGTCTACTTCAAACTTCAATGTGATATGTAGGTTGGAGACCTCTTAACCATCAAGTTTGCCTCCCATTTCAGCTTCACCTGACTTAAAGCTGGTGTGATAATGCATACTGCTGCAGACATTAGGGACTTCAAAGAGCAGAAGGAAACTGAAATGCGACTCAGGCCAAAGGAAGAAATGCAATAGTCATGGGTGGCTGTGTGTTATTTTCAAAATTCCAAATGAATATTAGGGTAAAGGAGATCATTTGTTTCTTCACAGGGGTACATTTTTTTAATGCCATTTATTTCCTACTTTGGCAGCTTAAGACAATCTGCCTACATACCCAAGAGGAAAGCAAAACAAAAACAAGCTGTTTCAGGAACTGATTCTCCACCAGATTCCTCTTGAATGTGCCAGTGTCCCCAGAAATTAGAAAATAAAATAAAGGAGATATATCTAGACATCTGTGACTTCTTTCTCAAATGTGTGGGGCTTTGGGATGTCCTGTAATTCACACTGAGGTCATTACTTTCCTATTTGACTCTGGGTACAGGGCCAGCCCAGAGGTATAAGCTCTCTCCTCAGGTGAAGAAATAGTGAGAAAAGGAGATGAGCCTTTCCTCTCCATTGGTAGCTTACTAAACTGACTATTCCACAGATTATCTGAGCAGGGCTTCTTCTGTGGAAAGCTTGTGTCTTTATATTCTGTTCCAACAATATGGATCATCAGGCCAATAAAGTAAAGGGAGACTTCAGTTTCAGGTCACAGTTGTTTAGGCGTGATGCCAGCCAGGAAAAAGGGTAGAGCTAGGATAGTAATCACAAGGGTAAAGATGATAGTCACAAATGGCAAAGGATGTATAGGTAGTGAGAGTTATCTGTCTAGGTGTGAATTAACCAATGAATATTTATGTTGTGCTAACGATTATTATTATAAGATTTAAAGATCCAAAGATGGTGAGGTGCTAATCTGCATCTGCCAGGGACTGATAGAGGGAGAGAAGAAGTAGAAAGGGATAAAAGGAGAGAGGGAGAAAGGAGATAGGGAGAGAGAAAAAAGGAATGAGAAGGGGAAAGGAGAAAAAAGGAGGAGAAGAGGAAAGGAAAGGAGAGAAAAAGAAAGGAGAAGAGAAGAGAGGAGATACTAGTTTACAAATGAAGAATCGTATTTTACAAGCTGGGAGATAAGTTAGTACTATTTAAGGGGGATATTTCAGGAGTGAGTGAGCTCTCTTGTAGAGACCAGTAAAAGCTTCCAGGGAGAGATAACACATAAAAATGTTGGAGAAAAATCACAAAATCATATGACTGTGCTAATAAATAAAAATGAGAAATATTAAATGCACTTAATTCTTATTGAGATGTTACAGAAATGGAAATGGCTTCCATTTGGAGTATGAAAAGATGACAGAGTACTACATAGTTTAAGGACAAAAGTCTTCTTAAGTCTGAGCTGTGCTAAAAGTGCCTTAGTCTGGTTTTAGGTATGTAATTGTGTGTTTTGAGGTAGCAAGAAGTTATTATCATTTAGATGTTTGTGGAGATAAAAAATACTGAGCTAATTAGTCAGCCCAAACCAGACTTGTAATTGCCATTTGCTTGCTGTTTTATACATTAAAAAATAGCAACATCCTTGTAAAGAACAAAGAATCAGCTTGTTTTCCACTGCAATATAGCTCTCTATAAAACAGCAAGAGGTAAAGTTATAGTTATCAGCATATCATGACACTGTGGAAAAAGGTGAACCTACCTATTTCCTTTAAACATTTTTTGGGAGGGAAATTTTTTTTCATTTCCATTTTTAAAAAGTAATTTCTGATTTCCAATTATTTTATGTTTAAATTACCATACATTTGGTGTTATGAAGTGGTACTGTTGTGGTCTTTTTTGTTTTTTCTTTTTTGCCAGTCCTGGGCTTGAGCTCAGGGTCTGAGCACTGTCCTTGGACTTTCTCAAGGCTAGAGCTCTACCACTTTAGTCTGGGCACCACTTCCGGCTTTTTTCTATGTATGTGGTACTGAGGAATCGAACCCGGGTCTTTGTGCATGCTAGGCAAGCACTCTACCACTAGGCCAAACTCCCGGTCAAGTCTTGTTTTGTTTTTTGCCAGTCTTGGGCTTAAGCTCAGGGCCTGAGCACTGTCCTTGGATTTTTCTCAAGGCTAGAACTCTACCACTTGAGCCTCAGCACCATTCTGGCTTTTTCTAAGTATGTGGTACCGAGGAATCCAACCCTGCTCTTTGTGCTAGGCAAGCACTCTACCACTAGGCCAAACTCCCGGCCCCTGTTGTGGTCTTTTTTACCCATGTAGTTCCTGTCTCCTTAGGTTATTTATATTCTCCTAATATTTTCAAAATATTCTTATTTCTCCCCTTCTCACTTTCTCCCCTTCTCACTTTTCTCCCCTTTCTCAGTGTTTGATGGGTTTCATTATGCTATCTTTAAATGCATGAGTATAATAGTTTTTAATTCTCTTCACCCTTTAGTATTCCCTCCTTCACATTTCCACTCATAAATCCCCTCCTAGACAGTACCTCTTCTTACATATATGTGCAGTTACAATTACTGTTATTATATCATCTTCATCATCATCATCATCCACAACATCAATGTAGGTCAATATTTCACAAGTGAATGAGAACATGTGATATGTGGTGTTTTGAGCTGGATCTAGTTCAACCTGATACGGTTCATCCCTTTCCCTATAAATGGTCTAACAATTTTGTGTCCATTTTGAATTAGATTATTTTCAAGATTTTTTTTAAATTAAATGAACCTTTTAGTAAATCTTTCCCTCCTCAGTTGCTGAAGGAATTGCTGTGCTTTTCCTCTATGGGACAAATGGAGTACTCTTCCCTATTTCATAAAGAATGGATTCTCCATTGGGAAGATTGTATGACAGTAACAGCCAATTAGGAAATAGTTCTTAACTTGCTCAGTTTTATGTCTATTTTTCCAGCCTTGTCAATAACTGTTTTTCATTCTATAGCTTTGGTTACCTACTACCTTCTGCAAAGCATTGTTTTATACATTTATATTGTTCGGATTATTTTTCAGATACAGAGAGGACCTTTTGCTTTGAAAATGAGTAAACAAAAAAAATCTATTGAGGTTTTGTAGATGGTAGGCACTTACTGATTACTATTAAATACTGTAATTGCATTGTCTTTTTTTTTTAGAAAATGCACACTAATTATACTATTGACATGTTAAAATATTAAGAAAATCCTAAGTGTCTTTGTTCATAAGTGATGTCGTTATGCAATAGGCAATGGCAAATTTTGCTGAGAAAACTTCCTCTAGTTAAGGCTTAAGGACTAGAATCTTATGTGATTCACAACACACGTGTTATATTAGAATGACTTTTTCATCTTGCAAGACATAGCTAATTCAATTTTCCTCCGAGTTAAAATATGTAGGACAAAGCACAATACAACAATTCATGTTTTAAGGAACTTTGATTATTTGGCTTGCATGATTCCCTATCATGTAAGATAGTATCACCCCACAGCCTCTATGTTGTTGTTGTTCAATTTCAAGTCAAAAGTATGAGAGCCCTGGAATGTTTGATAATGATGTTTCAATTATGGCTTAGAATGTGGACAACAATTAGATGTCTGAAGAAAAATTTGTCTCCCAGTAAACTTAGATTTTTATTTGAAACATTGAAGACTGATTACAGGAGATGAAAATTCTTTTTCTTATAAGTAAGTGTGAAGCATGATTCTCAAGCTGCTTGGATGACATAACTATAGTCACAAGGTCTTTTCAATCTTTATTTCTTATATTACCTAAATGAAGTTTAATACCATAGAAATAATTCATAATATCTCATTCTTATTGAAAACAATAACAAGAATAATATGTGAAATACTGTAAATGTGACAGAAGATATCTCTCAATACATTTGAGGTCATTTTTATGTCAAATAGTTTGGGCGCTGAGGTAACAATATCTGAAATTCTGTTATCTTTCCCTAGGTTCAAGAAAGCATTTGGTTATAGGTTGTGATTTCTGGAAGCCACACTATCTTGCGACCTCCTAACTGCTTTTCTGCAGGATAAGAGAAGCAGGAGATTTATACCCAATCTTTCGTTGCTAGCTTCAAAAAATCTTAAATACCATTTTTACTAAATCAAGAGGAATACATCTGTATCTTTTTCTTTTATCTTCCTTCATATAAAAGTGTGACCAGGATAGACTAACACTCAGGTGAAAGAAGCATCCTTGGTAAATGGTGCTTCAGGGAAAGCTAAGGTAAACTTTCATTCATACAAATGCTGGGGGACTTTCCTGGTATCCAAGGAAGTTGGTTCCACAGAGAACAGAAATGTTTATGACTTTCCAAGTTCCAGGGGGAGGCCTGCTTGCAAGGGGCAGAGGGGTGGAGTGGTGTCAGCGTCTTTGCAGCAATGGAAAGAAGGAACACTTCCAACCTCTTTCCACTGAACAATATTTCCATTGCCCAAACGACTTGGGATGAGGGGGAGATGACACTTAATAAAATACATGAAATAATCAAGAAGCTATGGGTGTAGGGGAGGGGAAGCAATGCACAGAATAACTAGATTCGTTGGTGGCCTAGCTGCGAGGTCTTCCTAGTCGCTAATCTGCCATTTTGTATTAGGAGGGATATTGGAAGCATGGTTTTCTAAACTTATTGGTGAGGATGATTTTTTTCTGATAAAACATTTATGAAGTGTTGAAGTGGATGAAATCTTGAGAAGAACCTGGATAGTGCTGCCTTGGCTGCTTCAGGAGAGGAAGCTGGAGTGAAAAGAAGGAAGAAAAGACCTTTTTTAGGTGCCCACAATTTAATTTGGCTCTTTCTTTCCCCTCTCCCCCAACTTTCTGTCAGATGCTCACTTCTGTGCTTCCTGGTAGGAAGGCACTGAAGATTTTGTTGTTATGAGTGTCACTTCCTTGTGATAGACATTTTTTAATGGCTTAAGAAACATTGGAAAACCATGGTCTGAATTTGTCAAAGAAACGGTGGTTTTACTTCTGGGGACATTTTTGGTGCTCTTTCTTTCCCTTTTTCTTTTAGCAAAGTATTTTTGAAACATGACCCCTTTTCTTTTGAAGTGTGTTCATAAAGTGCTAGCCCATATGTATTATGTAAAGGTGGTTCCTAAGTGTCCAGCTTGTTAAAGAGTCCATCAAAGATGTTATCGTCATCTCAATATCAATGTCACTCCTTTCAACCACCTCACACATCCTTCACAACCCTTCCCTTCCCCTGCTTACCTTAATTTTAGGTTATATATTGAACTTTTTTTGCAATTGAACAAAGGAATTTATGTGTGCAATATATCTTGATCTATGGCACCTCTTCAATATCTTCACTCTCCTACCTTTGACCCTCTCCCTGCCTTATATTTTTCAATTTTGGGATACATATAATGAATCCTTTCCTGCATTCTCCTCCTTTCTCCCTTCATTTTCTACACCTTGTGAATAGCAAATCCATTCTTAGTCAATAATAGACACCCCTTGCAGTAGAGAACAAACTGTTTCCCTAGTCTCCAAGACATGGCAGTTGGTTGAGCCATGTATTTCTTTTTCTACGTATGTGGTACTGAGGAATCAAACCCAGGTCTTCGTCCATGCTAGGCAACACTCTACCACCAGGCCAAACCTGCGGCCCACTGAGCCATGTATTTCTGGACTAGATAAAAATGTAAAGTCCATATACATTTACTTCTCTATTTTTCTAGCCCACTGTCAGAGCACATTCTTTTGCAGAAATAAAAAACAGGTAGTTAGATAGGCAGGCGCTTTGATAGCTTAAAGCAAATGTACACTCTACTTTTGATTTGCTTATAAACTTGAAATTCTACTGTGTGCATCCATAGAAAGGAAATAGAGCTCTATTCCATTTGCTTTCTTCATCCTCAATCCATTTGTCTTAGGTGGACTGTCATGCAGAAAACACAATAAAATACTCTGCCCTACAGGGCTCTAAATTTGAGGCACACTTGGGGATATGAGAGCCATGCACACAAACACAGTGTAAGCAGCAGCACAGAACAGTGAACGCCAAGTGGTCATTTTTGTTGGAATGCTTCACAGAACAGATGGGCTTTTATGAGTTTTCTGAAGTTGGTTATTATAAATCTAAACTGTTGTTCTGAGGATTCTTTTCTTCGATATCCATTTTAATATCTCTACTTGCATTTGATGCTCATGAAATGCAAAGACAGTCCTCCCCCCTGCCCCATGGAAACAGGCATCTCGGGGCAATGTAAACTTCTCTTGTCAGCCCTCTCCAGATATGCTTGCTCTATGTGTTTATACTGTTTGGATGGAGGAACAGATTTGGCAGTAAAATCTGTGACCACACCTGAGACATCATTTAGGGAAGGTCATGGTGAGAAAACAAACTCCCCACCAGATCTCACAATACATCCGGGGATTACTTCTTGCTCACATATTTGAACCTAGGTTGCAAGGATGCAAGAATGAAGAATGAGCAATTTCTTCTTGTGGGGTCATTCAAGTATAGCACTATCACAGAAGTTGTTAGAGTTTAGTAGAGGAAGAAAAGAGAACCCAGAGGATCAGGAAGGGATTTTGTATTGTGATAGCTCACATAGTGTTCCTTTGCGAATTTCACTGGCCAAGGGAATGCATAGGCTTCTGTGCAGCAGGACTTTCTCAGCTTTATTTGACACTTGCAGAGATAACAAGTTCATCATTATTGGAGATTTTGCTGTGGTACACATTTCTAAATCTCATTCTTTAGTCCAAGAGGACAAAAATGAATACGATAAGAATAGTTACAAAACTTAAACATTACTTTAATATAATTAAAATGTGATCTTAATATTTCTACATGACAGTCACCATTGGATGGTTGTTTACTTAGATAAAGAAGCCTTGGATTCTCTAAGTGCATATTGATTCTCAAGCCAAAAAGGACCCCCAAATATACTGAGTGTTCAGGATTGGTGAAGCTGGAGTAAATTAAACAGATCTTTGAAAGTGAGGCTCTTCTTAACATTTCACAATTTAATAGGATGAAATTTTGCATTTCTTTGCTATTAGGTCTGCTTATTTTTTCTTTTTTTACTTTTTTATTGTGATTAATAGAAGGGTTACATTATATTCACCAGATAGAAAGTGCATAGCTTCATAAACATTGATACCCTTTCTTATGACATGGTCCCCTAAGTAGAGAAAAAGATGCTGGTAAAGTAAGGAAAGAATGAAGCTGAAAGTAAATGATTTTGTGTATTTGTAGTAGAATTATACTTGAGGTAGCATTTTAAAATCTTTTGGAAAAACAATTCAGCAAAGCGTATCAGAAGCTTTGCAAGTGTAGTATTGCCACTCATATATCAAGATTCATAAGCATGCTTATCTCCTCACTAATCCCACCTTTGGGAACCAAACTCAGAGAAATACAGTGGTCCCTTATCACTATGTCTGGTGGCAATCATGAATGGCAACTTAGATCAAGTTATGATTTGTTTGAAGTTAATACATTAGAGATGGAGAAACTATGACATGATGTTGATTTCCGTGCAATTAAGTAGACAAATATCCAAGAAAGTTTCCATTAACTTAAAAGAACCAAGACTTCAATCCTACTCACTGGTTGGAAATCTATTGACTTTGTAAATTGAATTCTTGTATGTTTTATATCACAAGTTTTAGCAGGAAGCTTAAGTATCCAGGCAGTATTAAAACTATTCACATTTCATGGGTTTGGCTAATCCTGTCATGTTTACTGAGCCTATGAGAGGTCAAATTTTATGGTATGTATGAAAATGTAAATTCTCTACTTTGAAGATACAGACATCTATAGGTATTCATTAAATTAATTTATTATATGGTTCCAATTTTCTGTATCTTTTCAAAATTAAAAAAATCGTAAAGGTTATATATGGAGGATTGACATTTCTGTAAGACAGGTAACATGTACATTAGTTTTTGAACCGTGTCACCTTTTCCCTTGTTTTTTTCCCAGGTTTTGCTCTCCAGATGCTCCTTACCCCACAAATTGTATAGTTCATTTTCAGCCTAGTTGTCTAGTGGGTATCAGTACTTCATTAGCTCACTCTTTGTTCCACCATTTCTGTATTTATTCTTACCCTCCCCCAAACAGATAAACTGACATAAAAGACAAAAAGTACAGAAATTGCTGGGCACGGTAAGGGTTCACACCTGTAATCCTAGCTACTCAGGAGACAGAGATCTAGGGATCGCAATTCAAAGCTGGCCTGGGCACTAAAGTCCATAAAATTCTTATCTCCAATTAACCACTAGATCCATTTCTGCTCCAAGGGGCATCTGGGTTGATTCCATATCTTGGCTACTGTAAACAATGCTGCAATGAATATGGTAGTTTTAGTATGGCATTGTTTATGGTCATTTAGATAGATTCCCAAGAATGGGATTGCTGGATCATAGGGTAGCTCTATGTTTAATCTATTGAGGACAGCAGCATCCCTTTTGGCCACATCCCCACCATCTCTGTTACTATTTGTTTTCTTGATAATGGCATTCTAACTGGGGTGAGGTGGAATCTCAATGTAGTTTTGATTTGTATTCCTTTTATGGTTCAAAGACGTTGAACATTTCTTCTATGGCCAAAGACATTGAACATTTAGCCAATATATCTATTGGCTATTCTTACTTCCTCTTCAAAGAAGTCTCTTTAATTCTTTAGTCTACTTATTGATGGAGTGGTAGTTTCTTTGAGGATTTGTTTTTGGGTAATTTAATTTTTTGAGTTCTAGGTGTATTTTAGATATAAGACCCTTATCTGTTATCGTGAAAATCTTCTCCCAATCTATGGCCTTTCTGTTTATCTATGTCATTTGCCATGCAGAGGCTCTGCAGTTTAATACAATCCTGTTTATCCAGCCTTTCTTTTATTCGTTGTATTTCTAGATCTTATTTAGGAAGTTTCTACCTATGCCAAGGAGCCGTAGGGTATCCCTTATCCCTTCCTATAGTATTTTCAGGGTATCAGCTCGTACCTTAAGGTCTTTGATCCATTTGGAGTTGATTCTGGTGCAAGGTACTATCTTCAGTTTTCTACATGTGTTTAGCTAATTCTTCCAGCACCATTTGTTGACGAGGCTGTCTTTCTTCTATCTGATAATTTTGGCTCCCTTATGAAAGATTAGATGGCCATAGGTCTGTGGGTTCATTTCTGGGTCTTTAATTCATTTCATTGGTCCTCAAGCGTGCCAGTACTTAGCTGCTTTTATAACAACAGCTTCATAAGAGAGTTTGAAGTTTGGTATTGATATTCCTCTAGTACTGTTTTTCCTGTAGGTATGGTTTCTTAAGATTCCACAAAGATTTCTAGAAAAAAACAAACAAACAAACTTGCAAACATTTATTTTTTTAATAAAGTCAAACCATCCATGAAGGGGGAAAAACACTCATGAATAACCTTCCTAAGGTTTAAGAATTAGGCTTTATAGTGTTCTGAGCCTTATATAAGGTTCATTGCTCTTAATGAAAGGGAGTTTAAATATAATTTTCCAATTATTATCCCACTTTGAATGGTGATTTAACTACCAGAAACCAAAACTTAAAGACGACCAAGGAATTCTTGCTTGGTAGCTAAAATGAAAGCTACATTTCATGATTCCCTTCAGCTCAACAATTCTGGTGGTTCCAGTTAACAATGCAGACAAATCTTAACATCGTCACAATTTAAATGATCTATTCAGAATCTATGTTTTTGTGGGAAAAATGGCTTGTTATCCCGGTTTCCTTTATTTTACATTTTCATGAAACTTCTGGTCTTAAGAAGACATCTCGTGAAGTCTCTGCTTTTGGGAAATTAAAGAATTAGATCTATTAAATAAATTACATGTCTATTAGTAGGTAGAGATGAACAGACTTTTAGTTGAGAAGTCAAAAAGTCAGTAGTATAATATAAAAGTGGATTAAAGAAAAGATAGGATAATAGAGATTATTCTTGTTTGTGGGGAGGGGGTCATGGGGTTTGAACTTTGGCCTGGGTGCTGTCCCTGAGCTCTACAGCTCAAAGCTACCACCCTGTCCTTGAGCCAACTTCTGAGATAAGAGTCTTAGGTCCTTTTGTGCCTGGGCTGGCTTTGAAACTTGATCCTCAGATCTCAGTCTCTTGAGGAGCTAGAATTACAGGAATGAGCCACCACGCCCAGCCAGATTATTCTTTTTTTTTAAATTGTAATTAATAGAGTGGTTACAGTTATATTCACCAGAAAAAAGGAGCATTACTTCACACACATTGATATCCCTTCTTATGTTTTTGTCCCCATTTCCATCCCCCTACCCCATCCCCTCATCTTATTTCCCCCTTCCCTTTAATATTTCAAATAAACAAATAAATGTATATACAATATACCAGATTACAAGGTAAGATACTGTAACAATATGAGAATAACCAAGGGACAACAAAAGAGGTGAGAAATAACATAGTACATTAAGAACAATATTCACTCATTATATAGCTTTGTTTCCATTCCCTGGAGATCCTTTCATTTAGTCTCATCCTACATGACCTTATGTATCTAGGTTTTGAGTTATTGTAATCCTCTGCTAGGAGAGTCTTAGGTTTGTACTAATTATTACAAATGAAGGAAACCATTGAGTCTGTGTTTCTTTGAGTCTGGCTTACTTCCCTTAATATGATTTTTTCCAAGCTGGCTAGATTATTCTTGAAGATATTATTGGTTATTTGTTTTTGAATGCCATATACCGATAAATGGCAAACACATAGAAAAATTTCAGTGCTGATCCATGGGGCACATGAATCAATATATGCCCCTAAGATTCATATGCAAGGACTAAGAAGAATGCTAGTCATAGAAAGGGAGCAGTGACTCATTGGAGATAGCTTCATATAGTTCTACATTCTCATATATTTGATGTTCTCCCTTAAAGAATTATTGTCCCTTTTCCTCATGATATTAGAAGCCTCAAGATCAGTTATTTTCAGATGAGTTAAAGCAAATAGACATGAGTAACTATTAACAGATCAGAAAGCAGCACACTACATTGCGAAGTACTAATTTCTGATCAAGTAGCGAAGTAAAGGAGAGACAGACTCACCTATTCTCTTCTGAACACTCTAAGCAGTAACTGAATAAACATTAGCTCATTTAATGCCACAATACACAAGGACGTTATTATTTTTATTTTCATTTTATATTTAAAAAATAGAACTATAAAATGAGACTTATTTAACTGTTTTTTTAGGAAACATTGCTTCCAGCTCATATATATATATATATATAGATGTATATATACATCTATATATATATATTCTGTTTGATTTAGGAAGAGAATATTTTTGTGGGGTCTTGGCTAGGCTGTGATTGGGAATCAGGAATTTAATTGACAAACAAATATTCTGAAAGTAGTTTTCATCAGGGTTCATTGAATCCAGAAATGGTTTTCTAGAAATACAACCACTAGAATTCATCTTTCGGAAATAAATAATAATCCTTTTTTAAAATTCTGAATTCTTAAACACTGGAGCTCGGCACATCACCTGAATGTTCTAGTATCTCTGTGATTTAATTAGCAGCTGTTTCTAAATGTGATAGGTGATTCATGCTAGTCTTAATATTGTATATAATTGGATCTCAAAGGTAAATTTATCTGTCAGAGTAAAATTGATCTACAAGTGCTTCCCTCTAGCTAATACCTAAATTAGTTTCACCTGGACTCTGCCCTCTGAATCCTCCTGAATTATACCCAAGGAAGGAATGCTAACAGCTGGTGTATAAAGCAGAAATTTCCTCCTAAAGATTCTAGATGGAATCCAAGAAAATGAAACATTCATAGGCCAACATTGGGGAAAATCAAGCTTTAAAGCCCATTTGTGTTCTAATATATTTAGAACTCACCATTCAAAATAGATACTTTGAAGCAATATTGGTCAAGATCCTATCATGGATGATGAAAAGAAGATCGTTTTGATGGCTATTACACCAGAAGATATGTATAAATTTGAAGCAAATATTAGAGCATATTATATCAAGAACTTGGTCCTACTCAGATTAAGTATTAGGGGGAGAAGGAGTAGTGAGGGAAGAATCTTGGAAACAAATCCTCTACTGAGAGACAACTATGCTAGTACTATATGTATAGAGTTGCAAGCAGTGTTTTACTGAAAGGAACTTACCATGCAAAGGAGCAGACTAAAGTGTAAAACATAGGAACAATAAATTATTCTCCTGGAATGATTTGCAGAGACCCAAGGAACATTTGGCAAAGTTGGAAGATAAGTTGTGACTGGCGTCACTATAAAGAAGAATGTGGCTTTTTCAGGGTAGCGCAAGTGGATTTATCAAAGTACAGTTTTCTCTGACAGCGAGACAGAGTGAGAAACAGTGATCAGGCATCAATCAGAAAGAAGTTCGGGAATGGGGGAAAGATTCAAAGTATAGACAGAGAAGGGGACATGAGGCCTTCAGGTGCTCTGGCCAGGGAGCTGAAAAGACAATGGAGAGAGTGTGAGTAGACATTTTCCCTGTGTACATTACATTAATACCAAAACAATACCTATGCAATAAATTCTCATTGCTAGGCTTAAATGTTCCAAAAGCTTGCTTATGACTTAGTATAAAAGGATAACATTTCATTTTGCTTCATAAAAATAGAAAATTACCTTTCCTTTCTGTCTAGACACGCGCACTCACACACACACACACACACACACACACACACACACACACAATTTATCTTGAGGGCTATAATGTTGTCTCATACAGGCTTTGCAATATGTTACCTTAAAGTAGATAAATGTCAAGATGAGGCAAAATCTAATGAGCATGGAGGTTACGTGTGATTTTTAAAAATGATCATCTAGGAGAAGGGAATGCATTTTTACAAAATATCTTTCTGGAGAGTATAAAATTTCCCAGAAAAGAGATCTGTGTTATTACAAATATGAAGCAATCTTATTTCTCTGTGTTCTCTTTTCAATTTATTTGCCTCAAGTTGATAATAATAATAATGTGTTCATTTCTACAGCATCTCAGATCCAAGGATATTTGAGTGCTTTGTAAATGTGAATCAATTCTTAAGACACTCTTGTGAGTCAGGTGAAAACTAGTCCTGATATTTTATGGAGAGTGTAATAGATGAGAGGCTTAACAAGTTCGCAAAGCCATTTATTTTCTGGTGCCTGTGATTCTGGGATAGAAAATATGCAAAGAGAGAAAGAAAGGGGGTGAGGAGAAAAAGAAGTAGGGGAAAAGGGAGGGAGAAAGAAGAGGAAAGAGAGAGGCCATGAGACAAGAAAGGAAAAGGAAACAATTTCTCTAAAGAACTCATTGTGTCATTGTGACAAACTAAAAGGAAACCAAAAACAGAGACCATGTATTGGGGGATGCAATATCACCATTTCACTTTACTTCATGAAATTAGCACAGGCTTCAAAGAGAACAAGATACATAGTCGCATCAGGAATGGTGCTGAAGTGCTCAAAGCACAAATCAAAGGTGAATGAGACAGAAAACACATTATGTAGAAAGCCATGAGGATAGGAAAAGAAATGCTACATAGAAAGATCTAAAAGGGGTTGTGTATAGCTAGAAAATGAGACCACAAACTCAAATGCCTACCACGCCAGGCAGATCATGTAAATTAAATACTGGATCTGCATGAAGACCAGTAACCTACAAACTGTGTCTTTGTCACAGAGAGCAGTGCAGCTACTCATTTTTATCAGGGTTATTGCCCTCTGAGATTGGAGCTTTGATGTTATCAGATGTCCTGGCCTCTTCAAGATAAGTCAGGGATCAGAATTCTGAAGTGAAATTGTTTTTGTTTCTGTTTTTTCTTTATTTGCATCCTAGCACCTAATTTGATTTCTTTTTTTGCTTATGGAATTTTTTTTTAATTTTGTTGTTGGGATAATGTATAGAGAGGTTACAGTTACATTTGCCAGGTAGTAGGTACATTATTTCTCACACATTGATACCCCTTCTTGTGTTTGTGTCCCCATTTCCCTTCCCCAACCCCTCCCAATAATCTTGTTTTCCCCCCTTCCCTTTCCTATTTCAAATAAACAATTAAACATACAGACAATATATCAGGTAACAATGTCAAATACTGCAACAACACAAAGGGCACAAAAAAGTGAAGAAAAAAACATAATAATTAAGAACAACAATCACACAAGATAAACATATTGTTTCCATACCCTATATTTCATTTCATTTAGTTTCATCCTATATAACCTTATGTACATAGGTTTTGAGCTTTTATAATCCTCTACTAGGAGAGTCTTAGATGTGTATTAATTATTACAAATGATGGAAACCATTGAGCCTCTGTTTCTTTGGGTCTGACTTCACTTAGTAAGATTTTTCCAAGTCTTTCCATTTCCTTACCAATAGGGTGATATCATTCTTTCTGATGGGAGCATAGAATTCCCTTGTGAATCCCCATCTTCTTGATCCATTCACCTACTGAGGAGCATCTGGGTTGGTTCCATATCTTCACTATAGTATATAATGCTGCAGTGAACATAGTTGTGCTAGTGGCTTTAGTATGTCCTTGTTTCTGGACATTTGGGTAAATGCCAAGGAGTAGAATTGCTGGATCATAGGGGATCCCTATGTTTAGTCTTTTTTTTTTAAAGAATTTATTAATGTTGATTTTTTACATCATATTTTAAAATGACAAGTTTAACAAACAAGTGTTCAAGGAGAGAATCTCTATTTACAATCACTGGGACTTAGTATTTAGAACTTAATCACAATTAGGCTAAGGGTTTGTATGTAATAGAAACATATTAATTTAAGAAATAAAACATTATGTCTATAGAGTCATAGGTTTTTATGTCTATATAGTTATGTTTAGATTTCCATTACCATGTCCATAGCTTTGGGTATGCAGTTATTGAGTCCTTGCTCTTGTACTCTTTGGATTTAATAGCCACATATTAGGGATACCATGTGCCTTTGGTTCCTTAGGTCTTGACTTATCTCACTCAACATGATTCGCTCTAGGTTCATCCATTTCCCTGCGAATGCCATTATTTTATCTTGTCTGTTGGCTGTGTAGAATTCCATTGTGTATATATATACCACATTTTCTGTATCCATTCATCTGAAGTAGGGCATCTGGATTGTTTCCATCACCTGGCTATTGTGAATAGTGCAGAGATGAACATAGCTGAGCAGGTGTCCTTGTAATATCTTGGCTCATGATGTTTAGGATAGATGCCCAGAAGTGGTATGGTGGGATCGTAGGAAAGGTCTATTTTCAGTTCTTTAAGAAACCTCCACACTGCTTTCCAGAGTGGCTGAACTAGTCTACATTCCCACCAGCAGTGTAGTAGGGTTCCTTTTTCTCCACAGCCCTGCCAGCAGCTGTCATTGTCTGAGTTCAAAATCTTGGCCATTCTTGTTGGAGTAAGGTGGTATCTTAGGGTTGTTTTTATTTGCATTTCCTTTATGACCATTGATGATGAGCATTTTCTCATATGCTTTTCTGCCCTTTTAATCTCTTCTTTTGATAAGTCTCTCTTTAGTTCCCTTGCCCATTTAGTGAATGGTTTGTTGGGTTTGGAGGGGGATTAGTTTCTTGAGTTCCCTGTAGTTACTGGATATTAAGCATTTGTCAGATGTGTTATTGGTGAATATCTTTTCCCAGTTGGTTGGCTGTCTCTCTACTTTTGCAACTATGTTTTTATCTGTACAGAAACTTTTTATTTTTAGGTAGTCCCATTTATCGAGTCTCTCTCCAATCTGTGTGACCCTGGGATTCTGTTCAGGAATCTTTTGCCTATGCCTACGAGTTCCATTGTCTCTCCTACTTTATCATGTAGCAATTTCACGGTTTCCGGTCTGACATTGAGATCTTTGATCCACTTTGAGTTAATGCTTGTGCATGGTGAAAGACTAGGGTCAATTTTTAGTTTTCTGCATGTGGCTGCCCAGTTTTGCCAGCACCAATAATTGAATAGGCTGTGTTTGTTACACTGTATATCTTTGGCTCCTTTGTCAAATACAAGTTGCCTATAGGTATGTGATTCTATTTCTGAGTCTTCTATTCTGTTCCACTGATCTTCTGGTCTGTTTTTGTGCCAATACCAAGCAGTTTTTGTTATTATGGCTCCATAGTAGAGTTTGAAGTCTGGTATTGTAATACCACCAGCATTGCTCTTTTTGCCTAGAATTGTTTTGGCCATTATAGGTCTTTTCTTGTTCCATATGAATCTTTGGATTATATCTTCTGTTTCCATGAAGAATGTCTGAGATTTTGATGGGGATTGCATTGAATTTGTATATCAATTTCAGCAGTATAGCCATTTTCACTATGTTGGTTCTCCCTAGCCATGAGCATGGGATGTCTTTCCATTTCCTAGTGTCCTCTTTAATTTCTTTCGTTAGGCTTTTATAGTTTCCATTGAATAATTCCTTTACATCTTTGGTTAAGTATATTCCTAAGTATTTTATTCTTTTGGGGGCTATTGCAAATGGGATCATTTTCTTGATTTGGCCTTCTATTTGTGTATTGTTGGTGTACAAGAAGGCTACTGACTTCTGAAGGTTAATTTTGTATCCTGCCACTTTGCTAAAGTAGTTTATTAATTCTAGAAGTTTGGGAGTGGAGTTTGTTGAGTCACTCGAGTAGAGGATCACCTAATTTGATTTTTAAATGAAATATTCTGTGTCAATAAAAGTATCTTCCCCACATCTGAGCAGTAAAGGGAGCCTGTTGCAAGCCATGTGGCCACTTCTCCAAGCACCCAAAAGAAATGCCATTCAGTTTCACCTTCCTCTTTTGGAAGCAACAGAAACAAAATTTTGCACAGGGTCTAACATCTGGGAATTTGGAGATTCCACTGGCATCCTAGAGGACAGAACAGGAACACAGATGATTGGCCGATGCCAATTCATCTGCGGTCATACCATAGAGAGACTGTCATTCTGGGCTCCTAATGGCATTGCACTGTCTGCTAAGGGCTCTTCTAGACCCTTGGCACTCCACTGAAGCATCACTGTCTCTCATTTCACTTTCAGCATCAGTTGGCAGAGCCAAATAGTAATGTGTCTACATTCAAACTGGCAAGGGGGAGGAGGAAGATGGCAGAGCCCAGCCACTTTCCAAGATGAATACCACAATGTGGGGTGTTCAGCAGCTCAAAAAAAGGACAAAAATTTTTCCACTATGTATTGAGTGATGGTGTAAGCCAATACCTCTCAGCAAGGCTCAGAATACTATTTCTGCTAGAAATCTCCCACAAGATTACCACCTGAATGAGAAAATCACTTTCCTTCCCCAGCTTTATTTTCTATATCAACAAAATTGAGGGTGTTGGGTCCAAGGGACTGTCTCACAACTCTTGTTATTTAAATATTTTCATAGGCACTTACACCCATAAGCAAAATCTCTAGATTAGTTTTGGAGAAAGAAAAAGAAATAGAGAGAAAGGAGCATGACAGGAACGAAGGAAGGAAGGAAGGAAGGAAAGAAGGAAGGAAGGAACAAAGGAAAAAAGGAAGGAAAAAAGAAAAGAAGGAAGGAAGTCAGTTTAGCTGTAGCTCAAAGTTCATGGATCAGTAACTCTCAGACTTTCCCTACCACCTTTAACTGATCCTGAATTTACCTGGCTACTTCTCAAAGCCTAATAGTAATAAGCAGGTCTACTTAATCTTCAGCATACAGTTTGAAACTACAGGGAAATAACTCTGAATCTATTGGATTATCAGATACAGCTCCTGAAGGTCTTAGCGGTTCATATTCAAGAAACACCTATAGCACAACAAATATAGATAGAGAGAATTTTTGTGCATGTTAAGTACATGTTCTAAGCACTAGTGAGCCACACCTGAGCCCAAGGTCTATAATTATAACAAAATTTGAATACTTACCAAAGTGAAATAAATAGCAAACTATTCACCATTCTGCTTAAATAATGACCAACATGATTGGCTCTGCTTCCTCTGTGTCTTAATTTCTCACTATATTGGTTTGATGCAATCTTTGAGGTTAAGTCATTCTATCAGGATGTATTTTAGAAACACATTTTTTAAACATTGCAAGCTTCTAGTTTTAACTATAGAAAATACACAGTAGCATATGTAGGGATAAAATCTGCAATATTGAGAATGTTGGAAGTCTATAATATAAAAACTTGAGTTCTACAGTAATTCATTGAAATGGATAATGTAGGATTGTGGCAAAGCCTATTAATTTAAAGACTAAGATTCTTGCTACCATCAAGTTATGAAACAAGGGGAGAAATTTGAAAGGATTGGATGTTTGATATTATTATTTGGTATTTAGAAATAATTGTGTTCTTTTGTTTTTTATTTACAGGTATGTGAGACAATTGTTTATGGATGAGACATATACTTTGCCATAATAAGAGATAAATTAAGGACTGATTTCTAAGGCAAGCTATCAAGCCTATAGATTCCTAATTCCTATTCCAACTGTGTGTATGTGTGTGTGTGTGTGTGTGTGTGTGTGTGTGTGTGTGTGTGTGTGTGTTGATATGAATGCTTGAACTCAAGGCTTAGGTGCTGTGCCTTAGCTTTTAGTCATTATTAGTTATTTTTCACTCAAAGCTATCACTTTATCACTGAACCAGAGCTCCATCATTTCTGCCTTTTGGGTAGTAATTAGAGATAAGAGGCTCATGGACTTTCCTTCCCTGGAAACCACAATACTCAGGTCTCATTCTCATGAGTAGCTAGAGTTACAGGTGTGAACCACTTTCACCAGGCTATTGCTACTGTTTTGACCAGCCAAGAGCTGATGTACTTAGAAAGGTTTAAATAACAGGCTGGTTCTCTTTCATTCAGAGTATATATTCTCTAAATAAAGATTTTGGAGGAAAAAAAACGTATTTAGAGAAATATGTCTATGAGAGTAGCAATAGTTTTCTCTGTTTTTATTATTTTTTCCCTGTTAAAAGTAGAGGACTTGTTACTTTGCAAATCCAATTCTTACATCTTCCTCCATCCTTAAGTTGTGATAGAGGCCATTGGAAAAGGCACAGAGATAGTTCAGTGGGCTTTTTTCACACCACACCATATATTTCAATAGGCTGAGATGGGGGAGTGATGAGTCTCCTAAGGAAATAAATACCGTGCCCTCATTAGAGGGCTCATTAAGATTAGCGTGCAGGGATGGGGACTCTGAGATCAGACTGTTATCCTGGTATTTAGTAAGACAAAGCAGTCTTTATAATGGAGTGCCCGAAATGCTCTCTGCTACAGTTATTATTAGGCATTGTCCTTTTACTAACTCCAGCTTTGTCCTTCTCTCTGCCTTAGTAAATGGTTGGCCAACAATACTTTTGTGTTCCTATAGCAAATTTGTCTTCATTTTTCCTGCTTTTACTCCGATGTGCTCTGCTACAGAGCTGAGGAGGCTCTTGAAAACAGGACTTCCCTTTAGAGCCAACAGCAATCACCGTGCTTTACTGCTTAGCCACTCTCAAAGCCAGTAATCACACTGTGTCTCACAGCAAATCCTCTACTTCTCGTTTCTCTATCCTATTCTCTTCCTCTCTTTCCTAAGGCAGGTGTGTGTGTGTTTGGGAGGGGTGCCAAACTTGTATTCCAGGTAGTAATGATTTGAAGAAGTCTGGCCTGTAGGATCTTTGTCTCAGCTCTGCTAGTGTAGCTCAGAAGCCTCCATGGACCATGCCTAAATGAATCTATGTGGCTCTTTTCTCACAAAAAAATATGTTTACAAAAAATATGTTTACAAAAACAAGTGGTGAGCCAAATTTGACCTGCATATGGTCGCTTTGCTTACCTCTGCTCTGCTCTAGTCATCTAAAAGGAAGTTCCATGTCCTATTCTCATAAAGTTCACTGGATAAATTTATCAGGTAAGTTTTTGATGTCTTCTGTGTGCCAGGTTCTGGGCTAAGTAGTGAGATTATTATGAAAACATAAACTCCAAAAAGCTTAGTCCTGTGGGTAATTGCACAGATAGGCAATCATGATATGGCACTCTTGGTGCTATAATGGACACATGGATGTATGAGACTGTGGATTAAAGAGATGGAAAACTACTGAAACTTAAACAGTAAAGGAAGTGACCAAATAACCCAATGAAAAATTCCTAATCTGGGGCCTCTAATTATTTTCCCCTGCAGCCCAAATATATATCCTGAGGGGAATAGGTGATAGGCTGAGAAAGAGGATGGTTAGGAGAAAGAAGGGACAAGACAGGTAGGAAAACCTTGTGTTCCACATTAAGATGTTAAGGCTTTAATTTGTAGGCTATGGTGAGACACTAAACAACTGTTAGCATGGTTAGGTTTACTAGCTTATGCACTGGAAACAACCGGCAAGATGAAATCCAATAACTTAGATGGTGAAAGCTTTGCCTTTTCCCATGAGAAGCTGTCAAACACAAGTAAAAGTTCACAGGTTTGGAAAACCAGAAAGCATAATCTGAATATTCTTTCTTCTCACTTTCCATATGAGCTTCCAGGTGGAGGTTGAGCTCTTTTGGCTGCAGAAATAAAACTGACT
Source organism: Megascapheus bottae (assembly GCF_031878675.1). Lineage (NCBI taxonomy): Eukaryota > Metazoa > Chordata > Mammalia > Rodentia > Geomyidae > Megascapheus > Megascapheus bottae. Next base: position 21,813,714 of record NC_143530.1, on the reverse strand, counting down.
TCTGTGACAAGAGGAGAATCTTATGGGTTAATAATTCCAATATCTGTAGCATCCTTCAGAGCATGACTTGAGGGTTGCTAGCAACCCCCTACTCTGAAATCGCACACCCTCGAAGCCTCTGCGACACCCCCAATTACATAACTGAGAATCTATTCCTTTGGGGTGTCTAGACAAGGTACTTTAAAATGCAAATTCTCCCAGGTAGAGCGATCTACCCTGTCAGTCATAATAACCAGATGTGAGTAAGGATATAAATTTTATCACAACCTGAAAATTGCTGAAAAGGAACAAGAGAAGGACTCCAGAAGTAGGAAGCAAAAGACAATGAACAATTTTGCCTGCTTTTTCAGTATTGCCTTGGGCAGCCTTGAGTAGAATAAGAGTGGACAAAGAGACACACAAAGTCTCCACTGATTAATACACATGGGCAGGAGCAGTGAGTATTTTTTATGGAATTTTTACTGCCTGACAATTTCAGAGCCAAATTGTAAAGCTGTCTGGGAGTGTTCAGCGATTGTTCAGCCTGTGAGAGACAGACACAGGAAAGGGGAGGGAGACAATTAGAAGGCTAAAGATGCTTCAGACAAGGAATGGGCTGCAAGTGACAAGTGAATGAACCCCCACTCTGTTCCTTCTGGCAGCTCTTATTCTTCTCTCAACAAGCTCCTGTTGCTGCTTTGTCTTTTGAATGCAAAATGAAAGTGCTGAGATGAATAAACAAGAAGTCTCTTTATCAAACAGAGACAGCGCCCAGTTTCTGCGGGCTTGGTGTATATTCCTGTGTGATGCCCACTGATTTGAAACTGCTGAGAGATGGGAGGGTACATAACCTTGACCATGAGAAAGCAACCACATAGACCCCAGAATGAAACTCACCAAGAATGGTCCATCAAATTATAGTTTCAGTCTAGTGAACTAAAGAAAAACACTTGTAAAGTTGATTCCCACTTCAATAAGACCAAAAAGAAAAAAAATCTGGAAAACAACAACAACAACAACAACCCTTTATTCCTTCCTGATGGCTTCCTGCATACAAAAATATTGAACCACATTTATTGTGTTTCCATTCTATAAAGAACCTAAACATGTGATCAGGTGATTCAAAGGCACACATGTGAAAATCTGTAACACAAGACAGAAACTCAGGAATGACAGAGAATATTCCAAGTAGCCTGAAAAAAAATTATCATTCAAATATAAACCATGGAAATAGAGTAGCTGTTACTTGTTCAACCATAGAATCATCCAAAGATGGAGAGGTTTGAGAGAAGAATTTGTTATGACCCAATACGTCAAGGTAGGTTTGGGTCTAATATGAATGAGGGTGCTTAGGAAGTGAAAAAAATTAAGAAGTGTGGAGTCAAGGGAAGCTAGATCACTGCTCACCTGTGCACGATGTAAGTGCAGAATCCCTTGCTCAAAGAGCAAGAGAAATGAAACATATGTAATTACGTACTCTTATTATTCTGGTAACTGCCCTGTGAATAGGCATGATATACATACCTGGATGTGCTTGTAACCCAGGCTGGTCTCAATCTTGTGATTTTAATGCCTCAGCCTCCTGAGGGCAGGGATGACAGTCATGAACCACCACATCTGACATATACTTTTTATAATTCACAAGGTGCCCTTCTCTTTAATTTTTTTTAATATTGTCAAGGTGATGTACTGAGGAGTTGCAGTTATGTATATAAGGTAATGATTACATTTCTTGTCAAACATTGTTACCCCTTCCCTCACTTTTCACCCACTTTTCTCCTCCTCCCCAACTCCCCCCCACAAGTTGTGAAGTTCATTTCCAACATATGAACTTGAGGGTAAACTAGACTTCAGGTAGGAATAGTATATCAATATCGATTTGTTAATTACAATAAACTTACAACAAAATAGAAGATTAGGGTAGGCCAGAAGGCTGTGTAAGAACATTGCATTTTCTACTTAGTTTCTCTGAGAAACTGAAAATTTAATGCTGAACTGCTTACACATGAATGGTGATATTGGCTTAAATATTTCCCTAATGAGTTCTGAATTCTGTGAAATTATCATCTGGTTTAAAATGAAAAAAGGAATAAAATACAGGACTGTAGTAGTAACTGAGTTTACACTTTATTAAAACAAACAACAAAAAAACTGCTGTAAAAGCAAGTCCTGAAAATGATCAAAGCATATGAGCTGCTTTTACTTTTCAGATAGTATTAGGCACAATTAATTTGTCTTTTCACAAAATTGCTAGAAAGCATTTTCTCAAGTGTTTGGCCTTTATTCAGAAATCACTGCAGTTCAAAAATCAAATGGAAGAGATGATCAAAAATGAAGGGTGGCGAAAAGAGGCAGTGGTTCAGTGTGAGACGTACTGAGCTTCCCCAAGATTCAAGTTCTGGTAGCGTAGGGGACAGTTCTTTACCAGAAATTGTATCATTGAAATCTCCTATATCTACCTTCCTCTTTTCTCCATATATTCTTCTTATTACTCTTCTTATTTTGATAAGTTTTATCTAAGTTCATCTAAACTTTCTACTCAAATATTCTACCTATCTATCACCTTAGGTCAGTTATCCTTATACGATACCTTTTCTTCATTAGTATAATAATCCTACACTCCTGCAGTATTCTTTTCCTACCTCCCTTGTCGTCTTTTATATTATTTTTCTATCTCTGGTCTCTGTTCATCCTTCAACTCTTATAATGCATGGATCTACATTTAATGGTTGTTGAGCAATGCTGTGTATCTAGGTGTTCAATTATACTCTAGGTCCAGAGGGACTTAAATACAACAGAGATTGGATTGAGGGGCTTATTGTTTTGGTCATAAATCGGTAATCTGTGGTTTATTAGATTTGTATGTAAGTGCACACAAAGAAAGAGTGAGTGATATTTCCAATCTAAAAGAGTGAACATCTATTGTCAGCCAACTAAAAAGGTCTAGGTTGGTTATATCTGAAAAATTATAATCTTGTTTAGTATTAATCTTGCTCCCATTTTCAAATGGGCAGAACAAGAAACTCAAGAAAAATGTCAAATAAAGGAATAGCATCTCCCACCCAACATAAACAGGCAATGGAGCAGTCAGTGGCAAATCTAGAGGAGAGTCTTCCAAGTGCTATACAAATGCAATTGATAAACATCATTAATGAAAAGTGTGAAAACATAAAGAGATAAGGAAGGAAGCCATAGCTAAACAAGAGGAAACCATAAACAAGGTGATATGTGAAAAAGGGGGAGCCATAAAGGAGGCCATAATAAAGGTTTTTCAAAGAAAAATGGACGAATTCATAGAATCCACAAACAAAAAGGTGACCGAACTCCAACAAATGTCAAAAGAGAATAAAGCTGCTGAGCTAACCACTCAAAGGGAAATCAAGGAGCTAAGGAAATCCATACATGATCTAAAACAAGAGATGCAAGGCATCAAAAATGAGGAATTAGAAGCAAGGGAGATGAATAAAGTAGATAGCTTTGATAGCAGGTTAGACAATGCAGAAGAGAGAATTTCTGGGGCTGAAGATAATTTAGTTGATATAGAGAAAGAACAGAAAATGAGTCAATCCAAATGTAGGAAATATGAGAGAATGCTTCAGGAGGTCCAAGATACAATTAGGAAGCCTAATTTAAGGCTAATCGGCATTGAGGAGGGTCTGGAGAAAGAGGTTAATGGTATTGGAAATATACTTAAGGGAATCATCTCAGGGAATTTCCCAAATATCCAGAAGGGCTGGCCCATCCAGATACAAGAAGCTTTTAGAACCTCAAACAGACCTGACCAGAAAAGAACATCCCACCGCCACATTATAATCTGAACTGGATCAATAGAGACCAAAGAAAGGATCCTAAAGGCAGCCAGGGAGAAGGCATCAATCACCTATAAAGTCAAACCAATCAGAATAACCCCAGATTTCTCAGCAGAGACCATGCAAGCAAGAAGTGACTGGTAGCATATATATCATGCCCTGAAGTCAAATAACTACCAACCAAGAATACTGTACCCAGCTAAGCTCTCATTCATAACTGAGGGAACAATAAAAACATTCCATTCCAGGGAAAAGCTGCAACATTATGTAGCAACCAAACCAACATTACAGAAAATTCTCAAAGATGTTCCACACATAGAAAACCAACATAAATGCAATACAGAGGAAGAAATGGCACCTAAACAGCATACCATCTAAGGACCACAAGAACTGTCAAGACACAGGCCCTAATGAAAGCTTGTGAAAATGTCAGGAAGTAATAAATATTTCTCAATCCTGACTCTCAATATCAATGGCCTTAACTCTCCAATTAAATGACATAGACTATCTATTTGGATCAAAAAGCAAGATCCATCGTTCTGCTGTCTTCAAGAGACACATTTTACCACCCAAAACAAAAATATTTTAAAAATGAGAGGTTGGAATAAAATTTATCAAGCAAATGGCCCGCATAAACAGGCTGGAGTTGCCATCCTCCTATCAGATAAAATAGACTTCAAACTAAAATTAGTGAGAAAAGACAAAGAAGGTTACTACATACTACTAAAAGGATCTTTCCTCCAGGAGGACATAACCATCCTAAACATCTACACACCAAATCCCGGAGCTCCGAACTTCATCAAGCAGACATTACTTTCACTGAAACCATACACAGATTGAAACACAGTGATTGTTGGTGACTTTAACACACCACTCTCACCTATGGACAGAACAACAAGGCAAAAACTCAATAGAGAAACCTTAGAACTGAACAACTATATAGACCAACTAGATCTAACAGACATCTGCAGAATATTCCACCCAGAAACAATGCAATATACGTATTTCTCAGCAGCACATGGAACATTTTCCAAAATAGACCACATTTTAGCACATAAAACAAACCTGGGCAGATTCAGAAACACTGCACTCTCTTAGACCACAAAGGCATCAAATTGGAACTGGACACACATCTCCACCAACGAAAACCCTGTAACTCATGGAGACTGAACAACACATTGTTGAATCAACAATGAGTCATTGAAGAGATCAGAACAGAAATCCAACAGTTTATGAAATTTAACAAAAAGGAGCACACAAAATAACAGCTTCTTTGGGATACAGCAAAGGCAATACTCAGAGGAAAATTTATAGCGCTGAGTGCCTACAACAACAAGTTGGAAAAATTGCAAACAAACAATTTAATGTGTCACCTTAAGCTCCTAGAAAAAGAGCAACAAACCAACCATAATCCCAGTAGAAGGAAGCAAATTATTAAAATCAAAACAGAATTAAATGATTGGAGTCCAAAAAAACTATAGAAAGAATCAACAAAACAAGGAGTTGGTTCTTTGAAAAAATTAACAAGATTGATAGACCGTTAGCAACTCTTACCTAAAAAAGAAGGGAGCATACCCAAATAAACAAAATCACAGATAAAAATGGTAATATCACGACAGAAATTACCAAGATCCAGAGTATCATCAGGGAATACTTCTCACACCTTTACGCCAAAAAATTTGAGAATCTAGAAGAAATGGATGAATTCCTAGCCAATATTAACATACCCACACTGAACCAAGCAGAGCTAACCCAACTAAACAGGTCTATTTCAATCACTGCAACAGAAATGGCAGTAAGAGACCTGCCACCTAAAAAAAGCCCAGGACTAGATGGATTCACATCTGAATTCTATAATGTCTTCAAAGCAGAGCTCACACCAATATTCCTCAAGCTCTTCAACGAAATTGAAAATGAAGGCTCTTTACCAAACTCAATCTATGAAGCCAGTATAACCCTCATCCCCAAACCAGACAGAGATTCATTAAAGAAAGAGAACTATAGATCTATTTCTTTGATGAACATCGATGCAAAACTTCTCAACAAAATATTGGCCAACCTTGTACAACAATTCATGAAAAAAATTATACACTATGATCAAACAAGATTCATCACAGGGAGGCAAAGCTGGTTCAACATACGCAAATCAATTAATATAATTCAACACATCAACAGGAGCAAGGACAAAAATTACATGATTGTCTCAATAGATGCAGAAAAGGCATTTGACAAGATCCAACAACCCTTTATGCTAAATTCTCTGGAGAAACTAGGAATCCATGGAACATTCCTCAGTATAATACAGGCTATGTATGAAAAACCCACAGCTACCATTATACTTAATGGCAAAAAGCTAGAGTCAGGAACAAGACAAGGATGCCCACTCTCTCCACTCCTCTTTAACATAGGTATTAGAATTCCTAGCCAGTGCAATAAGGCAAGAAGCAAGCATAAAGGGGATCCAAATAGGGAAAGAGGAAGTAAAACTTTCCCTCTTTGCTGATGACATGATTCTGTATTAAAAGAATCCTTTAGACTCCACTCGCAAGCTTCTTGAGCTGATTCAAAGCTTTGGAAGTGTAGCAGGGTATAAAATTAACCCTCAAAAATCAACTGCCTTCCTTTATGCCAACAGAGAAGAATGAGGCAACAATCAGGAAAGCAATAATCTTTTTGCAATAGCCTCAAAGAAAATAAATACATAGGAATTATCTTAACTAAGAATGTAAAGGACATTTTTGACTAAAACTTTAAAAATCTGAAAAGGGAAATTAAAGCACAACTGAGGAAATGGAAAAACCTCCCATGCTCCTAGATTGGAAGAATTAATATTGTGAAAATGACAATCTTGTCAAGAGCTATCTACAAATTCAACGTAATACCTATCAATATCCCAATGTCATTCTTTAAAGAAATAGAAGAGGCAATCCAAAATTTCATATGGAATAATAAAAGAGCCCATATAACAAAAACACTTCTTAGCAGAAAGAACAGCACAGGAGGAATTTCAGTACCAAACTTTAGACTCTATTATAGAGCTATAATTATCAAATCAGCTTGCTACTGGCACAAGAACAGGCCTGAAGACCAATGGAATAGAACTGAAGACCCAGATATCAAACCACAGACCTATGGCCACCTAATCTTTGACAAGGGAGCCAAAAAAAATAGAATGGGAGAAAGACAGCCTCTTCAACAAGTTGTGCTGGCAGAACTGGTTAAGCACCTGCAGAAAACTAAAGTTGGATCCTTCTTTGTCACCCTGCACTAGAATTAACTCCAAATGGATCAAAGACCTGGAGGTAAAAGCTGACACACTGAAAACTTTACAAGAAGGAATAGGAGATACACTAGGTCTCCTTGGCACAGGTTGAAACTTTCTTAATAAGGACCAAGAATCACAACAAATCAGAGAAAGTCTGGATAAGTGGGACTGCATTAAACTGCAGAGCTTTTGTATGGCAAAGGACATAGCTAGTAACTTAATTAGAAAGCCTACAGAATGGGAGAAGATCTTCACCAACCATACAGCGGACAAAGGCCTCATATCTAAAATATATCAACAACTCAAAAAATTGAATCACTCCAAAACTAATCTCCAAAGTAACAACCATCCCATTAAAAGATGGGCCAAAGACTTAAAGAGAGTCTTCTCTGAAGAAGAAACAAAAATGGCCTATAGACACATGAAGAAATGCTCCACATCTGCGGTCATAACAGAAATGCAAATCAAAAAAACTCTAAGATTCCACCTCACTCCAGTTAGAATGGCCATGATCAAGAAATCTACTAACAACAGATGCTGGAGGGGATGTGGCCAGGAGGGATCACTACTACACTGTTGATGGGAGTGCAAACTCATTCATTCAATCACTATGCAAAGCAGTATGGCAGTTTCTCAAAAGACTAAACATAGAGCTCCCCTATGACCCAGCAATTGCACTACTAGGCATTTACCCAATTGTCCAGAAAAATGGACATTGTAAATCCACTAGCACAATCATGTTCATTGCAGCACTATTTACCATAGCAAAGATATGGAACCAATCCAGATGTCCCTCAGTTGATGAGTGGATCAACAAGATGTGGTATTTATACACAGTGGAATTTTCCGCAGCTGTCAGAAAGAATGACATCGCTCCATTTGTTAGGAAATGAAAAGACTTAGAAAAAAATCATATTAAGTGAAGTAAGTCAGACTCAAAGGAACTTGAGACTCAAAGGCTCAATGGTTTTCCTCATTTTTCACAATCAGTAGAAACCTTGGGCTCTCCTAGCAGAGATTTACAATAGAGCAAAACCTAGATGCCTAAGGCCATACAGTATTTTGCTAAATGAAAGGATCTCTAGGATATAGAAACAGAAGCCATATAATGAATGATTGTTGTCCTTAATGTACTATGTTATCTCTCATCTCTTTTGCTGTGGCTTTGTTATCTCATATTGTTACAGTATCTCACTTTGTTATCTGATATATTGAATATATTTGTATTTGGTTATTTGAAATAGGATAGGGAAGGGGTAAAAACAAGATGAGGGGTGGGATTGGGGGGGGAGGGAAATGGGGACCAAGACATGAGAAAGGGTATCAATGTATGTGAATTAATGCACCTTCTATCTGGCAAATATAATTTAACCCTTCTATTAATTACAATAAAAATATATGGAAAATAATTTAAAAAGTGAAGGGTGGCATCAGATGCCTATTTTTTCTCTTTCGGCCACGTACCTAGACACATTGCTAAAGCTGGTGGGCAGAACTGGGTTTTTCTACAGTGATTTTCTATTCTTGGAAAAGCAATGGTGATCCACATAGAAAACCAGATAAGCTGTTTGTGCTCCATTTTAGGAAGAAGATATCAGGTTTTTTCTGTCAATACATATATGATTTCTCTTGGAATGGTCAGCAGATTGCTTTTGTGCTCAATCCTTTCAACTCCTTTTGTCCATGGCAAAGAAATACGGTGAGGTCAAGAATAGATATTTTTCATGTATTAGAGAGTCTTTCTTCCTTATTTGCTTTAATTTTTTTTTAAATTATTTTAAGTAGTTACACAAACAATATACCACTCAGTAATGTTGTATATGAATACAATGTGCTTTGAACAATGTCACCACTTTTAACATTCTCTCCTGTTACTCACCATCCCAACCCCCCTTTCTTTTACTTTTCTTATTGAATAAGATATACATTACATTTTTTCCACTAGGTTCTGCCCTTAATATCTCTGCATTTGTCTTACTTGTTTTTATCAAAAGACTCCATAAGATGAGTGAGGAGAGTAGAGAGTTACCCATTCATTTTTTCTAAAAGGTTCTCTTGGGTGGAAAGTGTTTCAGAAAAGGAACTTGCTCAATATCTTCTCTTCTGGTCACATTTTTTTTCTCTTCATCCCACATACCGTAATTTGTAGGCCAATGACTTTAAAAAACATGTATGGAAATCTAGGGGGAATAGATATTCTTATCTCAGGGAAAATAATAATGTGTTTAAAAGTTTGGAATATTCCTGTGTTTCCAGAAACCCACTGGTGGATATTAAGACAAAAATTACAGACTGCTCAAGACTTTTATCCTTACTTAACTTTCATACAATATCAGTAGAATGGGGAGATTATCAGGTATTTATTCCAAAATGAACCATCAGGAGATAATAGGTCACTTCAAAAGAAGAGAATATAGTCCAGTAAAATTAAAAAGAAAAAAAGAAAAAGATTCAGCTGGGTGCTGGTGTCTAACGCCTGAAATCCTAGCTTCTCAGGAGCCTGAGATCTGAGGATCGTGGTTCAAAGCCAGCCTAGGCAGGAAAATCAGTCACATACTTACCTCCAAGTAACCACCAGAAAACTAAAAGTGGCACTGCAGCTCGTAAGAGCTCAGAAACAGCACCAAGGTTCCGAGTTCAGGCCCCATGACTGAAAAAAATAAATAAAAAATACAAAATTATTTTCTTTTTCTTTATTGATGCAGTAGTAAGAGGTATATCCAAAAAGTAGTAGAATGGGGGAAATATATTTAGAAATTCATTATTGCATCTATCCTGTTTTTAGGTAGCAAGAAGAAAGCAGTCCTTGAGGTTCATGCATTATTTTAGCTGGCCTATCATCAAGGCATTTTACAGTAAAAGCTGAGACCAAATTTCAGGTTTTCCATCCTTCATCAAATAATGAATTGTATCCAATTGGTTGCAAAGTGCCTACCACTTAAGACAAACTAGTATCTGGTATCATATCATTTACTTATCTTCTTTGGTAACTCACTGAAGCAATAGTGTAACACAAAACAACAACAACAATAAAGAAAATCCTTCCTTCTGAAATTCGTGTACATACAGAGAACTCACTATCTGATTATCAATGATCAAATACTGATATCAATACGTATTCAATATTATTTGGTTGATTAGTTTACTCCTGATGTGTTCCATTTTGTTCCAGAAGCAGACAACAGCTGGGGTTAATAAAAGTTTAGTTTTGAGAGGGGCACACAGCTACATATACTAATTATAATAAAATATTAAAAAGCTACTTAGGGTAACACAGTTATGAACATGAAGTGCATACTAACGTGAGATTCGTTTAGATGGGGAGCATTTTTAAAATCAGCTATCTATCCTCAGAGTGGCCAAAATAGCAGTCCGGAGACGGACAAGGGGCATTTCAAATTCAGCAGTATGCTGTCTTATTGGCCCAGAGATGGTAATAACGCGAGCAGCAGCTGGTAAGAATCTGAGTCTATTCTGACTAGATCATGCTGCCTAAGAGTCTAATTTTGCCTCAGAAATAGTCTAATTTTGCTCGCAGTGGAAAAAGTGGAATATTCCTTTAGTGTCAACAGACCAGATTGCATCTCCTGTTTTGTTTGATTGGGGGAAGTTGGTCCGGTTCCCAGATATGGCTCTCCTTCATGGATCATTGAATTACATCAAGTGTTGAACAAAGTGAGTTTCGAAACATACTGTTTTCCTGCTAAACCTTGGAATTTCTCTTTCCACCAAAGTTCCAAGAGCCCATGTATACAGGATGAAAATGTCCTGCAACTTTATACCCCTTCAGTCCTGGCCATCAGCTTCTTTGTCTATGCACAGGTAAATCCCACAGCTCTCATGACTAAACATTCCAGGATTCTATTGTGAGTACTAGCTGCTCTAAAAGGATCAAATTTGTGCACTGGGATGGATAAACATATTAAACTCATCATGTCAGAAAAAAGTTCAGATTTGTTAGATGATGCATTTGACTCTCAGTGAGAGAACTTTGATAACTTCTACTTGGTAATATTTCTTCTGAAAGTCATTCTATGTTAAAGGACCATTACTTCATTACTATTATTTTTTCTCCTGGGGAGTATGCCCTCCAAATGAGGGTTTATTACCTATTTCTAATTCACTTAGTTTCAAATTCTTTGGTCCTAAGTAATGAGCCATGAAGGAGACCAGGTTAGAGAATGACACAAAGGACTTGAGGCCTCCCAGGGAGTTGGGGTTCAGGGCTGCTTTCTGGGTGAGGTGCCCTTTCTCTGCAGCATGGCTTCTTCATCCAGCAGCCTCTGGCTGTGATAAAGCAAGGAATCATGTTCCAGGCAGACTGTGTTCTACTGAAAAGATGGCTTTCTTAAAAATGAACCTGGAAAACTTGGCAAATCATGTATCTTTCCCTCTCCTTGATGACACAGGAGACAAGGCTGAAGGAAGGAGGAAGAAGGGTCGGATGTGGCGCTCTATTCAAGCTGCAGTGATAGGATTAACCTCTCACAATTACCTGAGAGTGATCTGAGGCTCCTGTCAAAGAGATTCTGCCATTGTCTCTAGTCCATTTGGGCTGGAGGTGGCCATGTACCACTTAGGTCTTCAGGGAAAACTGGAGTCAATTGTACTTTACATGTCATACTTGGATGGATTTAGAGGAGAGGAGAAAGGCGAAGGATAATTCTGAAAATAAAATTATGGGAGAATTTAAAAGAGCATACCCATTTGCTCCTTGTGCTCTGGTCCTGCTTGTTTTCTCTTTAATTTTTCAAAACCCAAGCATACATGACACATCGCTATTATGTCATGCACAATTTGAAAGATAAACTGCTTACTTCATTTGGTGCTATGTCGAATGGGTTGTTTTATTTAACACCTGCAACAGAATTTTACTTAACTGAGGTCTGCAATCTGATGAGTATTTGGGGTTCCTGGCTTCTCTCTGGAATTTCTGGTTGAATAGGTCATACTCATTTTTTAAAAATCGTCTTTTGAATCGTGCACACAATGCTGTGCTGGCTGCTCCTTTATGGCTTCTTTGGATTGAATAAAGCCAGCTACTGGAGTGGGTGAAGCTATCCCTCACGTTGACATTTAATTTACCTGGGAGTCCAATAATCGGAGAAAGAATCAAATACTCGAAAATTTTGCTCCAGTGAGCACAAGCTCAATGTTTGTACTGTAACGAAAGGTGATACTATTCAGAAGTTAAAGGGAGAACAAAAAAAAGGCAATAGATTCACTGAAAACCAAAGGAAAAACATAGCGCTCGGCTGTGGCCTAGTTATAATTACAAAGTTGGAGGAAGCTTTGGAATTTAGCACATTAGAGTATTAATTCCATCAGCTGCTGTTTAATAGCACGAGGTCAGCTAGGTCTAGAGAAAAAGGATGCGATTGGAAGGCATACCACATTGAGGTTATTTTTAAGTTTCTTACAGAGGAGGAAGCAGCTGGACTTAATAGCTCACAATATGTGGGAGGTAAAAAACATGTGGAATCTTGTGCAGAGGTTTGTTGATTAGAGAGAAGGAGGGTCATGTTGCTGTCCACATCAAAATAAGCATCTATAATTACCTCCACCTGTGCTGAAAAACTTACTCACAGACCATTCCGAAGCCATTGATGTTTATGGCCATATAATATACTATATGAGTAACAGTCACTTCTAATCCCAAATCAATATGTAGCTTTCTAATGAGAAACCTGGGGTTTATCTACATTTTACTCCTCTTTTGCTTCTGCACAACTGGTGCTTTATAGGTGTCACCTAATAGATGCTCACTTCAATACCTGTCATATGATAGATGTTCAAAATATGTGATGAAAGAATGAATGAAATGAAATGACCCTCTTTAACTTGCTTCTCTTCCTTTAAAGTAAATCTGTCTGAGCTGGTCACTGGTGGCTCATGCTTTTTTTTTTTTTTTTTGCCAGTCCTGGGCTTGAGCTCAGGGCCTGAACATTGTCCTTGGACTTTCTCAAGGCTAGAGCTCTACCACTTGAGCTTCAGCACCACTTCCAGCTTTTTTTCTATGTATGTGGTACCGAGGAATTGAACCCGGGTCTTCATGCATGCTAGGCAAGCACTCTACCACTAGGCCAAGCTCCTGGCCTCAGGCTCACGCTTTTAATCCTTACTACTCAGGAGGATGAGATCTAAATATCATAGTTCCAAGCCAGCCTGGGCAGAAAAATGCATGAGATTCTTATCTCTAATTAACCACCAAAAAGCAGCTGAAGGTAGAGCTGTGGCTCAAGGGTAGAATGCTAGCCTTAATCAAAAGAAGCTCAGGGATAGGGACATCACATTGTCACTAGGTTTAAGCCCCAGGACTACCACCAAAAAGCAGGATTGGGGTGTGTGGGGGGTCTCTATTAATCATTTGCTTTCATGTGATTCATGGAAATCTGGCACTGCACATTATGGTTTTGTTTTTTGTTTTTGTTTTGTTTTTGTGGGCCATGGGGCTTGAACTCAGCCTGGGCACTATCCCTGAGCTCTTCAGCTCAAGGCTACTCTCCTACCCTTGAGCCAAGCCCCACTTGTCATTTTCTAGAGGTTAATTGGAGATAAGAGTCTCAGGATCTTTAGTGCCCGGGTTGGCTTTGAACTTTGTTCCTCAGATCTCAGCCTCCTGAGTAGCTAGAATTACAGGCATGAGCCACCGTGCCTGGCTATTATGTTTTTATCATAAATAAATAACCAGATATTTAGAGACTTGTGTCTGCTTTAGTTTAGGTTTAGGCTTGTCATTAACCTAAATGAAAAAATGGATGCCTGGGTAAAATTACAAGATTTCCAGTTTGCCAAAACCAGACGATCATAGCCAATATTCTTTCGGGTCATAGTTTTGTGGTCATTTAAGATTACATTCCTTGATAGTAGGTGGTGGCTTCCTGGCCACACCTTCATTGCATCTTCCTGTTCTCCTCTTGAAAGTCTTCCCATGTGTCTTGGACCTCAGGTCTGGTTTGTGATGGTATAGCACATTGTCTCCGAGTGATATGAACTCTCTAATCTCAGTGCTGCCCAAAGTGAGTAACTAGACTTACAAAGGCCTGAAGTATTTCTGATACAGCCATGATCAATGCAAGGTGTGAAGAGATCAGTTTTACAATGGGCCCACAAAGTGGGAATATTATCTCCTCCATTTGTGAGCTATCTCGTTCATCACCCAGACTTTTCCCTCCCTTCATAAGTCATGTCTTGCCAAAGAAGTGTGTCTGCCTGAGACATGAGGCTTCTAAAACAAAGTGACTCAAACTAGGCTGCCGGGGACATCTCCATGGATGCTTGGCTCTGTTCAACCCAAGCTTTACAATAAAGAATTTAAGACAAAGGCTTTGAAGCTGGACAAAAATCAAGATTGTTTTTCAATTCTCTTTTTATTCAGCCATGAAATGTTAAAGAAGTCACATCTAATGTGAAACATTTACATTTCAGCTTCCTTATATGTGTAAATTGATAAATAGCATGGTAACAATTAAATGTGCTAATGAATATCAAATGCTTCGCCCAGCATTTGGAAAATAATGATTATTAAAATTGTATATCATCATCAGAATCACGTATTATAAGTATTTCAACATTCCATGAATCTATAGGAGTTTCTAAGAATGGCCTGTGTCTATTTTTATAAGGGTAGTTCCCTGAAAAATGGAAAAACATCAGGGCTGCTTCAAATGAGAATCAATCTTGGGTCTAAGTACTTTTATGACCACAAAGACCAGAAAAGATACTTGCTGGACTGTTCCTGCTGGGAAAGAAAGGCTGTAGTAAGGTTGCTTACTGGCCATCTCTGTTATAGTTTTCTGTTCTCTAATCTGTAGTTTTCATGCCTATGATTCTTAGGATTATATACACAAATCATACTAACAGTAAAAAAAAAAAGAAAGACCCATTTAGGCCTGTGTAATTACTCATGAATTAAATCAAAGATATAATCATGTGATCAGCCTGCAAAATGACCATCCATTTCGAGTGAAAATAAAATCTATTTATACGTATGACTTCCTCCAATCAACTGTTTATAGACCCAGGTTAATTTTTAACCACCAGAAAAAATTAGCTGTGGACAATGATGATAATTTCATGAAGACAGAGAGAAAGTGTGTGTGAGAAAAACAAAATTCAAGGCCTATAAATAAGAAAACCTTACAAACGAGAATGTTCTGAAAGTGCTTTACTCAATGTCTTTATGCAAACTGCACTAATTAATCTCATACAAACATGGATATTTTTGTAAAGCCTAAGCCCAAGTGCCATTTTATGACCATGTAATTTGCAAGTCCTCAAATTACATTAAAATCACCACACTCAGTGTTTACAGTTTTAATTACATGGTTATTTACCATTCCCAATCAAGTGTTATTCATTCAGTACCTCTTTGCCTGATCTTACCTAAAAAAGAAAACACTTTTATATGAGATTTGAGTGATAAACATTGGAGCCTGGCTATACTAGAAGGCAACAAAGATGTGAATTTTGAGTAAACAAACTCCATTGACAGAGAGGATTCAAAGAACTTCCAGGGAGAAAGAGGACTGAAAAGAGATCAGCATTTTACCAAAACATTATTTCTTTGATTGTTTCTGCTCTGCTAAATAAAAGAAGCCTATTTTCTGCTCATTGTTGGTGGATAAAGCAAGCTAGGTCTTGTATAACAGATAGGAAATGCTTAGTGTGTATTGGTTGTATTCTAGAACATGTGATAAGAGTAAAGGTAAAAAAATAAATTGCTGGCATGGTGGCTCATGCTTGTAATCCTAATCATTCACAAGGATGAAATCTGATGCTTGTGGTTTGAAGCAAGGTGGGACAGAGAAGTCCGTAAGATTCTCACCCCAATTAAAATCTCAGAAGTTGAGCAATGGTTCAAATGGTAGAACACCATGTGAAAGTGCAAGACCCTAAGCCCAAGCCCCCATACTGACATTAAAAATAAATAGATGCTCTTTGGTGAACTCGCAGATTAGTTATCTTTTATTGTATTTTATTGTTGGGATGATATATAGATGGGTCACAGTTAAATTCCAGAGTAGTTATCTTCCAAATAAGTTGTAGATATTTCAACATGGACAAAATGCTTACTTCAGATGCTTCAATCGTGATTGAATGATTCCATTTTGTAATTAGACATTCTCAATATTATCATGGGATTCCTGTTTGCAGGCAATTGAACATGCTTTCTGAACCTTGGTAATTTTACCTGTGAAACATGAAGATGAGAAATGTGGTGATGATGATGATGATACCAATAAAATATCAATAAATCAGTCCTCCTTTTTGGCAAGGTGATTATAAAGGCCAAGTGGGACTGAAAAGTCTTTGCAGATCACTTCGCTGGGATCTGTCCCTACAGCTGATTTACAGTTTCCAAGTTCAGTCCAACTGAATTCTCATTTGTTCACCTTTGTTGTCTAGTAACTAGTGATGCCTGAGACCTCCCACTCTAATTAAGTGAATCAACAATTATAGTAGGAAACAGTTATAGGACAACTTAGCTAGGATGGCTCTCAGTTCCTCTCAATTCCTAAGACATCATTTTGAATTCTGTTGTAGTGAAGCTAAAATTTTCACAAAGTTGTCCACCTTGGGAAATCCTTGCATCACCTTGCATTACATTTCATTTTATTTGGCAATAATCTTATAGAGAAAAACTTATCATCTACTTTTGCAAGTTGTAGTTGAGCTTCTTAAATAGATTTTCAAATTTGCCTAACTTTACCAACTTTGCCAAATTGGAATGCATACGTTAGATGCATCCTGCCTCAGCTTGTAATCTTCATATTGCACTTTTGGAAAAGTCAGTCTTTCAAAATGGTTCATGATTAATCTTGTTTCATAATCATTGCACCATTTTCATGCTGCCCCAGAATTTGCATAGATGTTAATAGAAATTAGCTCTGATTCAATTACTGAGTCACAAAAATCCTATAGACCATGTAGGTACAGCAGGCCATAATATATCTACACAACTACATGCATTTTCCTTTAGAAAAGCAGAAGCAGCACATGTAAAATTGTTCCTATGCCTTTCATGATCACTTTTGAAACTCGGGTCCTCTTCTTTCTGCTAGAAGCAAACTAGGCTAGGAGAATCACCTTTGGAAATTGTTGGCCCTGAAATGTGGATATTTAAATTACTTTCAATCTAGAAAGCGCATTAAACATATGACATGTCATTACCATTCAACAATTATCCAAATGGAATCAAAATGTAAAACCATTTTCAGTTGCTTTGGAAAGATGCAGAGAGGAATATAAGCTACTTTTGTGCTGTGAGTTTTGATAATTGAGGAAAGAATGGTTACAAATTATATAGTGTCTCTCCTACTTCCCTTTTGGTTCTAAATCAAATGTGAAATAAAATGAGAAGTTAGGGTGTAAAGTCTGGCAGAATACTGGGAGGAGAGAGAGGAATAATCAACAGAGGCTAAGTTTCTTAGTTTTGATGGATACTAGTAACTGAATTCTTTTTGAGATTTGGCTGTGGAATATTATACAACCTTGAGGAGTTATTTAATAGGTAGTCCTTTTAATTTTCATTTCTGGTAGTTTGACCTCAGAGCCTTGTGCTTGCAAGGCAGATGCTCTACCAGCCGAACCAAACTTTCAGCCCTTTTGGATAGGATCCTAGGCTTTTTCTCCTTAGACTTTGAATCTCTGAAGTAGCTGTGATTGCAGGTTGTACCCACAGACCCAGCCTAGTGTGTGTGGGTTATTTATTATAAAGCATCCAAATATCAAGTATATATGCAAACATATATGAAAATCAATCAAAACACAATATAAGTATTATTATATGAGTTTCACAGTTGTAATTTGAGTAATTTTTTAAAGTATGTGTTATCAAGTTGAACTCCGGGATAAGCTGTTTTATAGTTTGATGTAAACATGCTGTCACTAAGGAATACTTAATGTTTCAACCTAGCCAAGTGAAATTAGAATGAATGATTTCAGAGCCTCACCTTTGAGATTATTTATTATTTATTTCAGTACTTTGATTTTTACAAGTAAGAAAATAGACTCAGTAAGTTAGATAATTTGCCTAATGTTGTTTGGCTACAAGAAGAGACAGAGGGTAAAACATTTTCATTGAAGAGAACACTTTCAAAGCCCACATTTTCCACTAAGACAATCAGTTCAAGTAACAGTATTTTAAAGTAACATTTAGCAAGACATAGACATAAAGGAGATGGGAATACAGCTCATTAATAGAGTGCTCATGTAGCACATGTTGTGGCTGTGGGTTCAATCTCCAGCACTGCAAAATAAATAGGTAATTAAATCATACCCCAAAGTTATTAAGTAGTTTTTGAAGGTCATACTATATTCTATATAAATAGGCATATCCTAAGATAACTTACTAAATGCTTAATCATATTTAGCTTGATTATGCTGCATGTTTCACTTAAGTTACTGCATCATTATATAGGAAGAAAATAGAAGTCAATCGAAGGTTTTGTTTTGTAAGGTTTTGTTTTATTTTGCTAATGTTTCCTTCCCATAGAGTGAGCCGAGAAGTTTTTGCATCAGGTCCTTGTGATTCTAGAACATATTTCCTTCCTATGGGACTCTATTACCTTTCATCAGGATGCTCTAAAAGGACAAGAACCTTATAACAGCTTTCTGCTTAACAAAGAGATCATAAACAGCAAACAAACCCCAACCACAGACAGACAACATTGGAAATTCAATAGTGTTGTCATTACTGTCAGGATGTGCATCACCCTGTACTTACAATACATTTGAAGACTCTCAGTACTGTATATAATGTATAATGTATAATTGTAATCAACTCAGGAGTTGTCATAACAAAAAACCATAGGAAGAAGAATTACAATTAACTTGAATCAGTTAGATTTCTCAAGGATTCCTAACTTCAGTGCTGGCTAACAGGACTCCTATTGAGACAATTTATGTCAGCTAATATCAGTTTGATTGATGTAGAGGATATATATATATATAACTATATAGATGTGTGCACATGAAAGTATGTGTTTGTGTATTCTATACCTACCCATAACATTCATAGTTGATTCTCAAAAATTTGAAAGTAAGGAAAAAAAGAGAATTCTCCTTCTATGGATAAAAGGCTGAAATTTAAGGGGAGGAAAAGGAAAAGTGAACAACCAAAAAAAGTCAGACATATGTATGATCTAGCTAACAGAAAACTTGTCACCATTAAATTAGAGAGAGAAGTCAATGAATAATTATTGAATGCCAAGCACTTTTCAGACACCTATAGTAAACTAACAAGGAAATTCTTATTATCTCTATCTTACATATTAACAAACTAATACAAAAAGCTTAAGTAATGACCAGAGTGGAAAGGCTGCCACATGCATAAGAGTATGTGTTGTTGTGTTTTGTAGTGCACACATGGTGATGGGGAGGAGAAATTCAGAACTACAATTTGTGCTTTGTTGTGCTAGTGGTGCACTCTGCTATAAGGTTGTGTTATTCTAGAGAAAGCAGGTATCTCTCTCTATTTTTCCTAACAGATAGAAACTTCACATAACTATATAATAAACTTAGAGCTTCTTTGCATCTGTGACAATACCAGGCTCTTTACATTGTCTTGAAGATTCTCTGCTAGGAAGATATAATCACAGTGAGAGTCTCAAGGTACCTACTGTTCATCTCACACTGAAAGAAGCAGGCAATCTGAACCTCCAGAGTTACTGAGGTCTCGGAGGGAACGGCTGGGATACTGTATGAGTTTGCCACCTGAATATGGATAGAGGAAGAGGGAAAGCTGATACTTAGCCTCAGATGAGTTGTTTCATGGGTAGGAATTTCTAAACTAATAGAGCCATTCTATCATAAATCACCATTTGTGGTTTAACAAATATAAGAGAATCAGCACTATGGCCAGTTCATAGTAGGCACTCAGTTCACATAGGAAGAGCTTGCATTTTGAATCAGCAAGAAAAGGGCTTGGGAGTAAACACTGTTCCTGTCAAGGAAGCATTACTGTCCCTAACAGCAATTCCAATCTACATCAAAGTGGCATGTTGGAGAGTTTGGTAACTAAAATCATACATGATACTAATGTTCGGATGGCCACACAAGATAACAGGGCCATAGGCACACTTACCTCAGGCCAACATCTTCACTTGCTCTTTCTCTTCTCCTGGTTGTAAATTCCTTGTGGATAAGTTTCATGGAGAACCTATTGTACCTTCAATAGTTCTCAGTTAATTAATGCTTTATATATATAGTAGGTGCTTAGTGACTGCTGTTGAAGGAATAACTACTTCTTTTTCCTGCCTCATCCACATGTTTGGTCTTCTACTATGTTACATTAAAAATAGTGGAATGGAATTACCAAGCAAGCCTGTTTTGGAAGAAAAATATTATAGAATCATAGAAAACAGATTGTGTTTATTATTTTTTTAACCAATGTGTGTGAGCCAGAAATAGCAAGGACTTAGACAAGAGAGGCATTAGCAGAGCTCAGGTTGCCAGAAGAGGTCAATGGCAACCTAAGGTACAAACAGTAGGAACAAATTGTGTAGGAAGAAAGAACAGCATGGTATGAAGAGAGAGGGGGAGGAGAAAGATTTGTAGTCAGAAATGCTTATTAGGGATGCTGCAGATGAAATTGAGAATCTTCAGGTCATGGAATCCTTAGCATCCTTTGAGCCAGAGTGAGTCAAAATTCACCAGGCTACATGCTTCTACTTTAGCAATGGCTTTTTGAGGACATAATGCATCATTCCAAAGTCAAGATGAAATTCTGGGAGAGCAGAGGTGAGGTGTTTTTTTTTAAAAAATATTTGAGCTTTTTGGAGTTCTTGCAAATAATATGGTAGGAAATGTCTACCTGCAAGATTATACAACATTGATTCACAAAGTGCCCTAAGGCAATTATCACAAGTAGAATGGTGGGGGCTGGAGGAGATTGTTATTACTACCAGGGAGGTTGCCAACAGCCTCTAAAGTTACAAGAGTTCTGTCTCCATGATGGGAGTCTTAAACTTGGCCTTCCCCAGTTAACTCAGATTGATAGTTCTCACTTTTAAAAATTGGTTGAAAGACAATATGACTACAAACAAATTCAGTCCCTGATCAGCTGCCAGAATCGAACACATCGGCATTACTGGCCCTCTAGAGCATGTTGATTTAAAGCCAGATGTGGTCAAATGAAGGTTAACTTTGGAGTTAGGTAGGCTGAGTCTATTGCAGTGTTAATCATGAAGATTAGAAGTGCATGGAATTGTGATGATTTGAGTTAAATATTAAGGTTTTTAGCTTTTGTTATTTCAGGAAAGGAATTTGGTTCACAGCTTAGCTTTCTATTGCCAACTGTGGTGTAAGACATTTCTACTTCAAAAACAACAGCTTTGAGACTCCAGAATATTAGAAGAAATATAAATACAAAGTATTGCCACTGGACATGGTTTTCTCCATAAATTGCTTCCTAGAGGAAGCTACAATACATACACTACCAATGCAGAAGGCTCACCAGGGATAAACTTTTTTTTTATTTTTTGCCAGCCCTGGGCTTGAGCTCAGGGCCTGAGCACTGTCCTTGGTCTTTCTCAAGGTTGGAACTCTACCACTTGAATCACAGCACCACTTCCAGCTTTTTCTATGTTCGTGGTACTGAGGAACTGAACCCAGGTCTTTGTGCATGCTAGGCAAGTTCTCTACTACTAGGCCAAACTCCTAGCCGGAAAGATTTTTTTTGTCAGTCTTGGGACCTGAACTGTGGGCCTGAGCATTGTCCCTGAGCTTTTCAGCTCAAGGCTACTTCCCTACCCTTGAGCCAAAGCACCACTTCCTTCACCAGGGATAAACTTTTTATGTTGTTCCTGTCAGATAGGAAAGGAAGCTGCTATGAATATTACTACAACTACTGCTATTACTATTACTACTTTATCTTTCCTCTTCATACTCCTCCTGCTCCTCCTTTTCTTCTTATTCTTCAGATGATGATGAGGGTGGTGGTGAAGGTAATACTGGGATTTGGACTTAGGCAATCATACTTCCTAAACTAGCATGATATCATTTGAACTACCCTCCAGCACAGCTTTTTGCTGGTTATTTTGGAGATGGAGTCTAGAAAACATTTCTTCCCAAGCTGACTTCAAATTTTAACACTTCAGATCCTAGCCTCCTGGGTAGCCAGAATTACAGTCATGATCCACCAGTAACTGGCCTTGAGGTCTTCCTTTTTCAGCTGATTCCTTTAACTTAGGAACACTGGGCCAGTTGATTTTTAGCATGAACACTTTGTGCTTCAAAATCAATCCTACTTTTGCATCGGTAAAATGTTAATAGAGCCTGATATAATAATTCAGCAGAATTATACTTGCTTTTAAAACAGGGCCTATTTTTCAATTTACATGCCAACTATTGACTCTAGATGACTCAGCTTTGTCAACATAAATGTCATTCCTTTCAGAAAATAAAAAATATGTCTATATCGTAGTATAAAGGCTGATCATTTTCTTTCAATAGTCAAGTAGTTTCTCCAGACAAATCATTGATAATGTTGTTGTAAAATGGTTATGTTGCTTGGCCTTTATTATCCAACTCTATTTAAAGTTTTCTAAGTTATCTGGTATATCGGGTTTTTTTATTCTTTAAAAAAATATTATATTTAGGTGGTTGTACAAAGGAATTATCTTTCAACAAAGCAGTTTATGAATACAATACATCTTGACTAATATCTTCACTGATCCTCTATGTTTTCTTTCTTTCTTTCTTTCTTTCTTTCTTTCTTTCTTTCTTTCTTTCTTCCTTTCTTCCTTTCTTTCTTTCTTTCTTTGCCAGTTATGGGGCTTGAATTTAGGGCCTGAGCACTGTCCTTGGACTTTTCTCGAGGCTAGAGCTCTACCACCTGAGCCACAGCACCACTTCCAGCTTTTTTTTTCTATGTATGTTTTGTACAGGCCTTTGAGCCTCTTGCCTCTCATGTTCTCCCCTTTATCTTTGAATTATATTCAAGGACTCTGTGTTAGAAATTGAATTGTCTAGGTCGTGCTGTTTATTCGTGAGTTCGATTATCTCTTGGAGCACATTCCGGTAGGTGTAACGATCCAGTAACAGCATTGTACTTCCTAAGGAAATGGATGACTGTGTTCTTTGTCTAGGTAGCTGGTTATTATTGCTCTTTTTAACCTATTATTTTATCAACTGCTTTCCTGCAATTAGCTTGTCTAAAGGTTTTACTTTCCAACAGAACTGATTTAATACACTCCTTTGTGATTTCATTCCTACCTCTAGATTTGTAGTTAACCTTATTAGCGATGACTTAAATTCCATGATTGCTTAAGATAATGGGAAAAGAGGTAGTGTTTCTTTGGTGCCTAACCACAGACTCTGGAACTCTCCTTCAGCTCTGCATTCACAGAGCGTATGTGAAATGTAAAAGGACACGAAAGGCGCTCCAAAGGCAGAAAGTCCAGTGCAAAGCTGAGCCTGGAAAAGATGGAACAGATGCAGCAGGTGTAAATATGCCTCCTTATTTTTGTTCCTGGATTTTTTTTTACATCCTTCTGGAAGACTCTCTGCATTACAGAACAGGGTTACTGCTACAGATGGTAAATTGCTGAAATGCCCAGAAGGTTCAAGCTCATCTGTGCTTTTAAGGAAGGGAAGGTTTGTACATGGTCTTTCTCACAGGTGTTTGGAAGGCTCCGTCAGGTTTTTCTGTTTGTACTTCACTTCAACAGATGTCTTGGGTTATATGCTGGAAGCATCCACTCCTTATGGTGTCCAAGTGTTTAAAATTGGAAAGAGGGTCCCAAGGGCAAAGAGGTGGAGCTGAACTCTTGGCAAGCAAGCCCATGCAGTCATTGCAAATGGAGACTCTGTGTCTGGCTGGTCTCTGGGAGGCTGCCACTGAGTTGCTTTTTTCTTTCCTCTGGTCACTGGTGCTTTACTTCGCTGCTTGGTAGCATTCTTAACATACAATCATTTGGCACAGATACTTCTTTCTTGCTAACCGTACAAGTCCTCTGTTTTTGGATTGTTCTTTAGCAGCCTGTGGCTGCAACAGGTACAAAAAAATGGTGAGCAGCACATGCTTTCAGGTGTTCTGTTCCACTGGTTTCTGAGAATTGGGAAGCACAGTTGTTCTTCTATTCAAGCCAAGGACAAACAATGAGATGTATTAGCTTTCTTTTTTTGGAGCCGGAAACATTGATTCTTCATGGGCAAAGCCTAGCAAAACAGAATTTGACCTGTGTAGACTTCCCCGCGTTCTACTCTATAACTTATGGCCACGTCATCATTCAGCCTGGAAGGTTTGCAACATATCTCTTCCTATTTCAAATAAAAACAATGTTTTCTGAGAAGAATATTTCCTAAAATGTATTTGATGGCATTTTTAAATAGATCATAGTTAGGGGAAATTGAGTGGTATTCTAAGTTTGGCCAGTCTTGTGTTATATGATGGTAAACAAGTTAATTTTTTTAACTCTGAGGTGTATTGGGTGAGGGACATTTAAATTTGTGATTTAAGATCCTAAAAAGTTCATTTTTCAGGATTGACCCAAAGATACTTAAACAAGAGATGATTTGTTTTGTGGTATAAATCACAAGACAAGTGCTCTATGGATTATACAATTGGATACATTTGCTTAGACAAAAACAGTAAGACCCAAGAGACTCACATCCAGTAGTAGTTAACCCTGGGGAAGCTCAACATACAATTAATGATGAGTGTGTGTGTGTGTGTGTGTGTGTGTGTGTGTGTGTGTGTGTGTAATCTGTAATTATGGGTAAAGGGAACTGACTTTAGAGGATTTGGGGCCATAGTAGACTTTACATCTCTTTCTGTTTTTTTTTTGTTTAAATAATATATTAACATTGATTTTTACACCATATTTCAAATGATGTGTTTAACAAACAAGTATTCAAGAAGGGAATCTCTATATACAATCACTGGCTCTTAGATTTTAGAGCATAATTAAAATTAGGCTGAGGGTTTGTATGGCATAAATACATACTAATCTATGTAATAAAACATCATGTCTATAGAGTTATAAATTTTATGTCTATGTAGTTGTGTTTATATTTCCAATACCATGTCCATAACATTGGGCACGCAAATATTGAGTCATCGCTCTTGTACTGTTTGGATCTAATAGCCACATATTAAGGATACCATGTGCCTTTTGTTCCTTTGGTCTTGACTTATCTCATGCAACATTATTCACTCTAGGTTCATCCATTTCCATGTTTTATTGTTGAGGTAATATACAGAGGGTTTACAGTTACATTCGTCAGTAATGGGTACATTATTTCTCAAACATTGATACCCTTTCTCATGTTTTTGTCCCCCTTTTTCTCCCCTAACCCCTTCACAGTTATCTTGTTTCCCCCTTCCCTTCTCTATTTCAAATAAACAAATAAACATATATACAACATACCAGGTAACAGAGTCAGATACAGTAATCACATGAGATTAAGCATAAGAGGGTAAAAAAGAAAATAATTTCACATAGTCCATTAAGAACAACAATCACAAAGATAAACTTCTTGTTTCCATATCCTAGATTTCATTCTGTTTAATCTCATCCTGCATGACAATATGTACATAGCTTTTGAGCTATTGTCATCCTTTGGGAGAATCCTAGCTGTGTACTAATTATTACAAATGAGGGAAATCATGCTCTTATATACTTTGAGAAGAGTGTCCCCATCCTCAGTACCTGTTCTGGACTGAGTTTTGTCTCCCTCAAATTCACAGAATGATTCTTTAGTCCTACAAATTGACCATATATGGATATAAGTCCTTCAATAAATACTTCAAGGCAAATAAAGTCACATGGATGAAGATGTAATCTGGGAGGGTGAGTGCCCATGGGAGAGGCATGGAGCCATCAGGAATGCCTATGTCCAGAGAAGAGGCCAGGGCAAGTCATAACAAGATGGTGGCTATCTTTAAACCAAGAAAAGTGGCCTCAGGAAAAAGACAGGTGCTCCAGAGATGTATGAATCTTTCTGATGTTGAAGGCACCCAATCTTTGGCATTCTATTATAGCAGCTTTGTTAAACTAATACATCATCCACTAGCCCCATAATGGAATCTGTCCCATTTCTCTACCATAATTGTATTCAGATAATTCTAGTTTAAGCTGGTTAGTCTCATGATAGGTCCCTGAATAACAACTGGTTCAGGAGTACTGCAGTTAACAGCCCTGGGAGACTTCGTGTAAAGATGTATAGCATGCCCTTTTGTGGATATGACTGAGGAACATGTTGTTTCAATCCCTGAGCTCAGCCATCTTGTGCAACTAGTCTGAGGATAGAAAAGGCAGACAAGAAAACAGAAAAGAAATGCATGTGGAGCTGCTATCAGTCTTTGCCTTAAGGCTAAAGTTTTCAATTATGTGGACTTAATAAGCCTTCTCCATTGCTTAAACTACATGGCATTGCTTTTTTTCATTAGCAATGAAAATCAACCTATCCGATGCACAGGTTACACAGAGATAGAACCAAATCAAGCCCTAGGCTTGACAATAACAAATGGCAAACAACAAAGCTCCAGGACAGGGTCTGGCTGCCTCGACTATTATATGTCTGAAGTTTCATCTCTAAAATTCTTAGCAATATATTCGGTTCACATTCCATTACAAGATCATGTATGTGTGAGTGTGTGTGTATATACATACAGATAATACATTTATAATTAAGTTCAAACAATGTAAAGTGGAAGTTAAACATTGTTATTTTGTGCAATGCTCAGGTAGCTAAAGGTGGAACAATGTTGTTTAAAAAATCTCTTTCAGAATATCTTTCCTTGCATAGTTCCTGACCAAAGTTAGCCAAATGCAAGATTTGCAAGAAGTTTAGCAGGTGGATCTAACTGCCATGTTCTTAGAGATTTATCACAGATGTCCTGAGAGGCATCTGGGTGCCTTCAGAGGATGAAGAAGTGGATTTTTGCTGTCTTCTCCTTCTCCTCCTCCTCCTCGTCCTCCTCCTCCTCCTCCTCTCCTCCTCCTCCTTCCTCTTCTCTCTTTTGTTCGGTGTGCAGTTTCTCTCGGTTCTCTGCCCTATATAATCCTACCTAGTCAACAGAGCAGAGTCTAGAGCTTTTCACTCACTCTGCCAGCTTTCCCACTATGTCACTCACCTCCTGTGGGGTGTGTCTCACCACACCTCCAGTATTCTTTTGCAAGTTCCTACTCATCTACTCACTACTGTTCCCAGAGGTCTGTTATAGACTTTCGCCCTGGTCTTTCAGGTCCCTCCTCAGACCTTTCTTTCATGTAAGGTCTTATTTCTCTACTAACCCATTCTCCATATCCTGACAAAAGTCATGACAGAAAATGAAGCACGGTGGGGAATCGGCATTTCCAGTAGGGCATAAGCTATAGTGTTCAATTATACACCTGGGGAGGTCCTCACCAAGGAGATACTGGAGCATAGATCTGTGGTAAGGAAAATAATTGTCAAATCCTTCCTAAATTACATGAAGACTATTCAAAGGAAAATCAGAATAATAAAAGATTTGGCACAGCAACTCTTACAACTACGAATCTTATAATGCTACATAAATAGAGCAATCACAAAAATACTGTATGATTTTCTTTAGAGCCTTCTTTTGAAGTTGTATTTTCTAAAACCTCATGGCATCTCACTGAGGCAAAAAAATTCAAGGCCAGAATTGTTCTTTCAGCTTTTAGAAAGGAAAGGAAAAGAGCTCTGTAGGTATGAAGCCATAAGAATAAAATAGCCTCGTTAAGTCACATAACTCTGCTGACTGCTGGCGTGGAACCATCTATTTTCCCCTGAATACACTCCTTCAAGCTTTACCTCCCATTTGCAAAAGAATGATGAGAAATGAATACCAAGAATGTAAGGCAAAGGAGAGCAGAGTGATGGCTCCTGGGAAGGAGAGAAGGGTAGAAGAAAGTTTCTCCACTGGGATTTACAGAGTTGAACTTCTTGGCTTCAGAGCGTTAAGACAGGATCTGCACTCAGCTGATGTGCTAGAGAGAGATGAAAGCGTCTAACCAAACAATGTGCAGAAAGGAGACCCTCTGTGCTTCTGTGTTGCTGTCAGCAACACCAAGGAGTTGGTTTCCTGGCAACTGGCCATTGGTGTTTCCCTCTGCAGAGCATTGTCTGCCCCTAGGGGGAGCCCATCCGCTGTCAGCCTCCCAGGACTTCCTTCTCTTGGGATGGCAGACTGGTTTCTCTCACAGAGCACAATTAGAGCATCTGCCAGACAAAGATTATTTGAAAGCAGGTATGCATTTGATAAATTGGTGTCATGGGTCCCTTATGCTAAGGCATAACCAGTTGCTAATGGACAGCTTCAGAGTTTCTTTAGACTCAAATTGAAAGCCTACATAACAGCTCTCTTTAGCTAATGGCAAATACAAGTTTTAGCTCTCTGATCATCAAAGCATTTGTTTCTGTCCTATTTTGTGATGAAAAAGTGCTCATCTCATTTCTGGTTTGGTTTTTGGAAATATTATTATTCCCCACTTGAAATGAAAGCACAATGATTTAATATTTTTAACATTACCAGACATAGTGGCATGTTCCAATCATATTTCCCTAAATCTACACTTTTTGTGGGAAAGAAATTCAGCCAAGCTAGAACATCAGCAGACATTGACTGGATTTAGGTAGACAGAGAACAAGAGTTTCCATTTTAAAATGTGAAATCTGAACATGATCTGTGCATGTGGAAGGCAGGAAATGCGTCTTTTTCCAGGTGATATGGTAGCACTACATTCTCTAGTTTGCCATTTTGACCCACTCTTAAAAGTTTGGAAGTTATATGTCCCCAGGTACCTTGAACAAACCTGAAATCAAGTCAGAGAGAAGATTTGAAAGTTGGAGTAGGCAGTCCACTGTCCTTCTCATAGGAGAAATCTCCCAGTGTCTCAAAAGTTTTGGGGGGATTTGAATTGAGGGCCTAAGCACTGTGCCTTACTCAAGGCTGGAACTTTACCTTTTGAGCCATGCCTTTCTACTTCTAGCTTTTTGGTGGTTAGTGGAAGATAGGAGTTTCACTTCAAACTGCCATGGTCTGATCTTAGTCCCTTGATTGGTTAAGATTACAGTCATGAGCCACTGGTACCTGACTAGACTCATATGTTTTGAAAGGAAGAAAGAATCTAACAAGAGTGCCTGGTCAGCCGCCAAGTTTATGGCAATGTTCAATGGTGGGAAACATTCTTGGTTTGAGTCTTTACACATGCACTCATTCTTAAGTTATAGAGAAGTGGGAATTCAAGAAAATCAGCTGGAATGTAACACCCAGGAGCCCAGTATTTAAATGTGTCTTTAGATGCTCAGCTCAAATTTACAAAAACCAGAAGAAAGTACTGGTTTTAGAGCTTCATCATAGACACCTTTCTCATCTGACAACACTACTTTGATATCTTTCCCAACAGCATAAGTTTATTCCTTTGCAAATAATCAATATTTCTGTTTTCAGAAATCTCCCTATGTGTAGGGATGTCTCACTTTGCATCTTCATGGCATGAAGTTCAAGACTTCCACCTATGATAAATACACCTACACATAAAAGTCTGTATATTTCAAATAATAGTGAGAGGTATTCACTGACATTTATATAAAAACAGTGTTATCTTCTCCTGTTAGTTCAGTAATCTCTTGCATTTTGGAAATTAAAAGTTTATTGACCTCCATTGTACTATCATCAAGATTTTAAAGAAGAATATTTTTTATTAGACAACCATGGACCACATGTGTAAGTGAAGTGAAAGAAACTATTGCAGAATACAAAATAAGAATGACATGAGGATTTTGATGTTTTCTCACCTTTCATTAAAAAGAAAAGGATCTGGAGTGAGTAACTGTTAACTTATTATGAAACAGCTTAAATGACATTCCACATAAGAAGATTTTTGGCCTATGTATCAACCTATTGAATGTTTATTTTCAGCAAACCTAGAGCTACCATGTGAATCAGCAATTCCACTCCTGGCTATTTATTCAAATGATTTTAAACAAGGATATATATTATAATAAAGCGACTAGCACAATCATATTCATCACTGTACTATTCACCATAGCTAAGATATGGAACAATGTCCCTCAAAGGACAAATGGATCAAGAAAAAAATAGGGGAATTTGACTCATCTACTAAATCCAAGTGCCAGTGGCTCATGTCTGTAATCTTAGCTACTTAAGAGACTGAGACCTGAGTATGGAGGTTTGAAGCTATTCTGGGGAGAAAAGTCTCCATGAGACTCATATCCAGTGAACTACTCAAAAACTGAACATAGTGCTGTATAGGTCAAGTGGTAAAGTGCTAATCTTGAGCACAAAGAGGCTCAAGGACAGGGCCCACGCCCTGAGGTCAAGCTCCACAATCAAAAAAAAAAAAGAAAAAGAAAGAAAAACAGACAGAAAGAAAAGAAATAATATTGTATTATTTGTAAAGAAATGGTAAGACTTGAAAAAAACTGTTAAATAAAACAAGCCAGGCACAGAGAAACACAAAGATTGCATGTTTATAAGCAACAATTAGCTTAAAAACTTGTATTATACATAAAAAGCATATACAAATGTATACTAAGTGAAATATGGTAGATTCAAGGGAGAATTCAAGTAGTGTAATTCCTTAGAAAGGCAAAGTCAAAGTTTAACAAAATGAATTACAGGAAGGGTGTATTTGAAAGGAATAGGGTAAAATGAGATAGATAACAAAGAGGAGAATTTTTAATGTACATCCTGTAAGATCAGGAAAAGCAAGGGAAAGCTGGGTGTGGTGGCTTATGCCTGTACTCCTAGTTTCTCAGGAGGCTGAGATCTGAGGATTGCAGTTGAAAGCCACCCTGGCACTAAAGTTTGTGAGACTCTTATTTCCAATTAACCACGAGAAAAACCGTAAGTGGTGCTGTGGCTCAAGGGGTAGGGTGGTAGCATTCAGCTTAAGAGCTCAGTAACAGCACGCAGGCGCAGAGTTTAAGTCCCACAGTGGACTGAAAAAAAAAGGAAGAAAGAAAAAAGAAAAGAAAAAGAATAACAGGGAAGAGGTAGATTAAGAGAAATGGGTGAAAATGTTGAATGAGACGACATTGATCAACATTTTATACCATAAGCTACTTAGTTGAATGACAACATTTTGGTCTAACTACTTACAGATAATGGTAGTTTTTAAAAAGGGAAATTTGCTTTCAGAAAGCAAAAGATCATTCATTTGTTTATTTATTTATTTTCCATATATTTTTTCAAGTTCATTAGTTTATTTTTTATATATTTTTTATTGTACTTAATAAAAGGGTTACATGATATTTGCCAGACAGAAGGTACATTAATTCACATACATTGATACCCTTTCACATGTCTTGGTACCCATTACCCTCCCACCCACCCCCCACCCACCCCCCATCTTGGTTTTCCTCCCTTCCCTATCAAATTTCAAATAACCAAATACAAATAAATTCAATATATCAGATAACAAAGTGAGATACTGTAACACTATGAGATAACCAAGGGACAGCAAAGGAGATGAGAGATAACATAGTACATTAAGGACAACAATCATTCATTATATGGCTTTTGTTTCAATATCCTGGAGGTCCTTTCAATTAGCTTCATACTATATGGCCTTATGTACCAAGATTTTGCTCTATTGCAGAACTCTGCTAGTAGAGCCAAAGGTTTCTACTGATTATGACAAATGAGGGAAACCATTGAGCCTAAGTTCCTTTGAGTCTGGCTTACTTCACTTAATATGATTTTTTTCTAAGTCTTTCCATTTCCTTACAAATGGGGCAGTCTTTCTTTCTGACCACAGCTCTATTGTACTTAATAGAAGGGTTACATTATATTCACCAGATAGAAGGTGCATTACTTCACAAACATTGATACCCTTTTTCATGTCTTGGTCTCCATTTACCTCCCCCCACCCCCACCCCTCATCTTGTTTTCCCTTCTTCCCTATCCTATTTCAAATAACCAAATAAGCATGTTTACAATATAGCAGATAATAAGGTGAAATACTATAACAATATGAGATAAGGAAGGGACAGCAAAAGAGATGAGAGATAACATAGTACATGAAGAACAGCAATCACTCATTATATAGCTTTTGTTTCAATATCCTGGAGGTCCTTTCAATTAGCTTCATACTATATGGCCTTATGTATCAAGGTTTTGCTCTATTGCAGATCTTTGCTAGTAGAGCACAAGGTTTCTACTGATTATGACAAATGAGGGAAACCATTGAGCCTATGTTCCTTTGAGTCTGGCTTACTTCACTTAATATGATTTTTTTCTAAGTCTTTCCATTTCCTTACAAATGGGGCAGTCTTTCTTTCTGACCACAGCATAGAATTCCATTGCGAATAAATACCACATCTTGTTGATCCATTCATCAACTGAGGGGCATCTGGGTTTGTTCCATATCTTTGCTATGGTAAATAGTGCTGCAATGAACATCATTGCACTAGTGGATTTAGTATGTCCTTGTTTCTGGATGATTGGGTAAATGCCAAGTAGTGGAATTGCTGGGTCATAGGGGAGCTCTATATTTAGTCTTTTGAGGAACTGCCACATGGCTTTCCATAGTGATTGAATGAGTGCACTCCCATCAACAGTGTAGTGGTGATCTGCCCTGGCTGCATCCCCTCCAGCATCTGTTGTTATTAGATTTCTTGATCCTGGCCATTCTAACTGGAGTGAGGTGGAATCTTAGAGTTGTTTTGATTTGCATTTCTTTTATAGCCAGAGATGTTGAGCATTTCTTCATGTGTCTATAGGTCATTCTGATTTCTTCTTCAGAGAAGGCTCTTTAAGTCTTTGGCCCATCTTTTAATGTGATGGTTGTTTCTTTTGAGAGTAGTTTTGAGGTGATTCAGTTTTTTGAGGTGTTGATATATTTTAGCTATGAGGTCTTTGTTGTATGGTTAGTGAAGATCTTCTCCCACTCTGTAGGCTTTCTAGTTAATTTTCTAGCTATGTCCTTTGCCGTACAGAAGCTCTGCAGTTTAAGGCAGTCCCACTTATCCAGACTTTCCCTGAATTGTTATGTTTCTTAGACCTTATTAAGAAAGTTTCTACCTGTGCCAAAGAGACCTAGTGTATCTCCTATTCCTTCTTGTAAAGTTTTCGGTGTATCTGCTTTTACCTCAAGGTCTTTGATCCATTGGAGTTAATTCTAGTTCAAGGTGACAAAGAAGGGTCCAACTTTAGTTTTCTGCAGGTTCTTAACCAGTTCTGCCAGCACCACTTGTTGAAGAGACTTTCTTTGTTCCATTTCATTTTTTTGGCTCCCTTTTCAAAGATTAGGTGGCCATAGGTCTGTGGGTTAATATCTGGGTCCTCAGTTCTATTCCATTGGTCTTCAGGCCTGTTCTTGTGCCAGTACCAAGCTGTTTTGGTCACTATAGCTCTGTAATAGTGTCTAAAGTTTGGCTCATTTGTTTATTTATTATTCTAGTACTGAACCTTGAATACAAGGTTTCATACTACTCTCCCTTAGCTTTTCCACATAAGGATGGCTCTCTACCTTTTGAGTTACATGTATACTTCTGACTTTTTGCTGGTTAAGAAGATAAGAGTCTTTTTGAGGATAGGAGTCTCATGGATTTGTTTTTGAAAGGGTTGGAACTCTGATCCTAAGATATCAGCTTCCTTAGTAGCTTGAATGACAGGCATGATCTTTGGAGCCTAGCTACTACATCTACTTGATACTAGCTTAGTTAAACCACTGCTGTAGCCACTCCACATTTATGTATGCATAACTTTGTGACAAAGTATGCAACAAGAATGGTTTATTGATATTTATTTTAAAATTGAAAGTGTTCTTGAGGTCAGAAGATGGTGCTGAGACAATAGGGACCCAACCTAGCTCTCTCCTACAAAAAGATAGAATCAGGGAATCCCATTAGCCAGGTATCTTTTTTTTTTTTTGCCAGTCCTGGGCTTTAGCTCAGGGCCTGAGCACTGTCCATGGACTTTCTCAAAGCTAGAGCTCTACCACTTACCACTTCTGGCTTTTATCTATGTATGTGGTGCTGAGGAGTTGAACCCAGGTTTTCATGCATGTTAGGCAAGCACTCTACCACTAGGCCAAACTCCCGGCCCCTGAGGCAACTATCTTAAGAAATCCACAACTACAAATTCAAGAAGCAACAAAGAAGTACACAAACCTGAAATGAAATCCAGATAAAGCTTATATTCAACGTTCTCAAAGAATCTGAAACGTGAGGACCCCTCCCTCACCCCTCACATGCGGCAGAGGGTGCTGAGCCTGGGAAGCCCTGAACTCTAGACACTCCAGTAAGCAGCGGAATCCAGATGCAGGAACCAACACACACTGGCACGGGCAGCACAGACAGCAGAGGAGACCAGAGGGGAGGCAAAGGATCCTCCAACACCATGGAGCACCTCACAACCAAACCTCATCAGTAAGTAGTACAGCAGGTTCCCCCAGACCCATCGGCAAAGCAGACCTGGTGGCAAGCTACAGAACTTAAACCAAACCCTTCCACCCCGCTCAAGAAAGACTGGCAAGTGCAGGGGGGCAAGGAATTCAGAATCCTGTCCCTTCCCCTGACAGCCCCCTCCCCCATGCCATTGTCTGGAGACTGACAGGTGGGCGGGTGCTAAGACTCATCACCCCACCAAAGGGGGCAGAGGTGTCCCTACTCCCACCTGCTCAACAGTCTCCTCTCCCAGGCCACTGAAACTGGAGACTGAGGGGTGCTGAGGCCCTGCCTTCCAACAGTGGGTGGGGATGTGCAGGAGTCTGGGAGGCAGCATCTGACTGAAACAAAACTAATTGGAGCACCCACCTGCTGGGAGTCTCCAGCAAGACAGCACCAAGGGGCCCCCCACAGAGTCACAGAAATACTCTCTGCCAAAGCAGTTGACACACAGCAGGGAACTGAAGGGCAGACCAGTAGGGGCCAAGATCCTCCTCTGAGAGCCAGAAAGACACAGCCGTGCCTTCAGAGCCTGCTTCCTATGCTGGGGCCCTCCCCTGGGAACAGGGTAGATAAACTAGCAATCCGCCAGGCTAGCTGAGACCAAAGTGCACAACTCCGTCCTACGGAGCACTGTGGGGCCACTGGTTGGGCTGAGAGCTAGCTGTGCAGCTGCACATAGCCTCCGGGAATGAGCCAAACACCTGTAAAAGCTACAAACTCTGACCTAGTCAGCAGAAGAAATAATTTGACTGAGAACCACACATATACATAGATTCCCAGAACCACCAGTCCCAAACCAAGTAAAGACCACCACCTACTGACCACAGAGTGCAGCTACAACAAAAGTCTTCGATTCCTTGGAAAGCGCAATGATGAATTACGACATACATAAATAATCAAAGTCCCATGCAAAGCCCAAAAGGAAACAAGAGTGAAGGGACGGGAGAGATGTCACCATCCCAACAAATGACACCTGAAGAGACACGAAACATGACCCTATTCAAGGTGATGATTGTGGATATGACTAAAGAGATTAAAGCAGAATTCCAAAAACAATTCCAGGAATGTAAACAGGAAATTACCAAGGAGCTCCTTGAATTCAAAAGAGAAATGGAAGAAAAGATTAATACCATCTCAGCAGACATGATCAACTCAGTGTCCACAATTCAAGCAAAAATGGAAGCATTAGGCAACAGATTGACTGAGATGGAGAACAGGACCTCAGGGACGGAAGATAAAATGCAAGAGCTGGAATAGAGAATCATCAGTCTGGAGAAATCATTCAGAATTCACCAAAGAGAACTCCAGGACATGGTAGATGTAGCCAAGAAATCCAACCTTTGTATAATAGGGATTGAAGAAGGGGCAGAGTTCCTTGATAAAGGAATGCAACCCTCATTCACCAAAATCATAGCTGAGAACTCCCCCAACCTCAACAGGGAAAATACTCACGTTATTGAAGGTTTCCGAACTCCAAGCAGGCAATATCCTAGAAGGATCGTGTAGACACATCATAGTAAAAACACTAGACCCGAATACCAAAGAGCTGATCTTAAATGCTGCAAAAACAAAAGAAGAGCTATACTACAATGGGATAAAATTAGAAAAACTGCAGACCTCTCCATGCAAACCCTAAATGCAAGAAAAGCTTGGAAAAACATCATTCATGCCCTGAAGACCAAAAACTGCCAACCCAGACTGATATATCCAGATAAACTAGCTTTTACATTTGAGGGAGAAACAAGAATATTTCACTCCAAAGAGAAGCTATATGAATTCATGCACACTAAACCAGCACTACAAAAATATTAAATAATCAAGAACAAATTGCAGAAGAGCAAGAACTCCCATCAAGAAGTATTCACAGGGAAATGGATGAACCTAGAGTGAATCATGTTGAGTGAGACAAGTCAAGACCTAAGGAACAAAAGGCACATGGCATCCTTAATATGTGGCTATTAAATCCAAAGAGTACAAGAGCGAGGACTTTTGCATACCCAAAGCTATGGACATGGTAATGGAAATATAAACATAACTATATAGACATAAAAACCTATGACTCTATAGACATAATGTTTTATTTCATAAATTAATGTTTCTATGACATCCAAACCCTTAGCCTAATTTTGATTAAGTTCTAAATACTAAGTTCCAGTGATTGTAAATAAAGATTCCCTCCTTGAACACTTGTTTGTTAAACTTGTCATTTAAAATTTGATGTAAACATAAGCCATATAATGAATGATTATTGTTCTTAAGGTACTATGTTATTGCTCATCTCTTTTGCTGTCCCTTGGTTATCTCATATTGTTACACTATCTCACTTTGTTACCTGATACATCAGATATATTTGTATTTGGTTATTTGAAATTGGATGGGGAACGGGGGAAAACAAGATGAGGGGTGGGGGTGGGAGGGAAATGGGGACCAATACATGTGAAAGGGTATTAATGTATGGGAATTAATACATCATCTATCTGGCAAATGTCATGTAACCCTTCTATTAATTACAATAAAAATATATGAAAAAAAGAAGCAATTACCTATAAATCTCTAAACACAAAAGGGGAAAAGAGAGAGAAAGAAACTCAGAAGTAAAAATAAATAATGACAATGGACACTGACCACTTCTCCATTTCCCTAAATGTGAATGGGCTGAACAATCCAATCAAAAGACACAGAGCAGCAGACTGGGTTAAGACCCATCCATATGTTGCCTCCAAGAGACCCACCTCACTGCCAAAGACAGAAACAAACTCCAAGTGAAAGGATGAAAAATAATATTCCACTCCAACACACCGACAGAAAAGCAGGAGTAGCAATCTTAATCCCCGACAAAATTAACTTCTCAGTAAAATCAGTACAGAAATACGGCCACTACGTATTAGTAAAGGGTACAATCCATATCCTCAATATTACAGTTATAAACATTTACTCCCCAAACACAGGAGCACCCAAATTCATCAAGCAAACTCTCTTAGAATTACAGAACAAGATAGACTCAAACACAACCATAGTGGGAGACTTCAATGTGCCACTCTCACCAAATGACAGGTCAACTCAACAAAAGTTAAGCAAAGACACCATCGACTTGAACGAAACCATAGCCCAGCTGGGCTTAACAGATATACACAGAGCCTTCCACCCAACGGCGAAACTTTTTACATTTTTCTCAGCAGGACATGGAATGCACTCCAAAAGAGATCATATAATAGTTCATACAGAAAACAGATACAAGAGGACTGATATAATCCCATGAATTCTCTCTGATCACAGTGGAGTCAGACTAGTTCTGGACAATTCAGTAAAAGTCAAAAAAAAAATCAAACACTTGGAAGCTGAACAACACACTCCTGAATAATTCCTGGGTGACAGATCAGACCAAAGACGAAATTCAAAACTTTCTTGAACATAATGACAATCAAGAAACTTCACAAAGGAACTTATGGGACACAGCAAAGGCTGTTCTAAGGGGCAAATTTATCACACTAGGAGCTCATATTAAAAAGACAGAAGAAGAGCATGTAAATAACCTTAAAAAAACTGAAACACCTAGAGGAGCAAGAAAAAGTTAATTCTAAAACAACTAGAAGGACAGAAATAACAAAAATAAAATCAGAAATATCAGAGATTGAAATAAGGTCCTCTATACACAAAATTAATAAATCAAAAAGGTGGTTCTTTGAAAGAGTCAACAAAATAGACAGAGCCTTGGCAAGATTAATCAAAAAAAAAAAGGAGAGGGGAGACTAAAATAAGATTAGAGACCCCACGGGAAAAATCCCAACAGATATCCAAGAATTTCAATACATTATGAATAAGTACTACCAGGGCCTATATTCAAAGAGACAAGAAAATCTACTAGAAATGGATGATTTCTTAAATAAATATAGGCTGCCCACATTGAACAATGAAGAGGTAAACAGATTGAGCAATCCAATTTCATACAATGAAATTGTGGAAGCAATCAGGGAAATGCCAACCAAAAAGAGCCCAGATTCATATGGTTTCACTGTGGAATTCTACAAGACATTTAAAGATGAAGTAACACCTATACTCTTGAAACTCTTCTGAGAAATAGAAGCAGAAGGAGCAATACCAAACTCATTTCATGAAGCTAATATAACTCTTATCCCCAAGGCAGGGAAAGACCCAACAACAAAAAAAAGAAAACTACAGACCTATCTCTCTAATGAACACAGATGCAAAACTCCTTAATAAAATACTAGCCAACAGAATCCAGAAACAAATTTAAAAAATTGTACACTAGTAGGGCTTCATCCTACAGATGCAAGGCTGGTTTAACATTCGCAAATAAATCAATGTAATACATTACATCAATAGAGCTAAGGATCAGAACCATATGATAATTTCTCTGGATGCGGAGAAGGCATTTGACAAAATGCCTAAACGGTGAAAGACTGGAACCATTTACCTTAAAATCAGGAACTAGAAAGGGATGCCCACTCTCTCCATTTCTCTTCAATATAGTGCTGGAACCCTTAGCCAGAGCAATAAGGCAATAAAAGGACATCAAAGGGATTCACATATGGAAAGAGGAAATTAAAGTATCCATATGCGCAGATGACATGATAGCAAAGTGGCAGGATAAAAAATTAACCTTCAGAAGTCAGTAGCCTTCTTGTACACCAACATACACAAACAGTAGGCCAAATCAAGAAAATGATCCCATTCGCAATAGCCCCCAAAAGAATAAAATACTTAGGAATTAACTGAACCAAAGATGTAAAGGAATTATTTAATGAAAACTACAAAAGCCTAACAAATGAAATTAAGGAGGACACTAGGAAATGGAAAGACATCCCATGCTCGTGGAGGGAGAATCAACATGGTGAAAATGGCTATATTGCCGAAACTGATATACAAACTCAATGCAATCCCCATCAAAATCTCAGACATTCTTTACTGACATACAAGGTACAATCCAAAGGTTCATATGGAACAAGGAAAGACCTAGAATAGCCAAAACAATTCTAGGCAAAAAGAGCAATGCTGGTGGTATTACAATACCAGACTTCAAACTCTACTATAGAGCCATAATAACAAAACCAGCATGGTATTGGCCCAAAAATAGACCAGAAGATCAGTGGAACAGAATAGAAGACCAAGAAATAGAACCACATACCTATAGTCAACTTGTATTTGACAAAGGAGCCAAAGATATATAGTGGAACAAACACAGTCTATTCAATTATCAGTGCTGGCAAAACTGGGCAGCCACATGCAGAAAACTAAAAATGGACCCTAGTCTTTCACCATGCACAAGCATTAATAACGTGGATCAAAGACCTCAATGCCAGATCGGAAGCTGCTACATGATAGAGTAGGAGAGACACTGGAACTCGTAGGCACAGGCAAAAGATTCCTGAACAGAATCCCAGGGTCACAACAGATTGGAGAGAGAGACTCAATAAATGGGACTACCTAAAAATAAAAAGTTTCTGTACAGATAAAAACATAGTCGCAAAAGTAGAGAGACAGCCAACCAACTGGGAAAAGATATTCACCAATAACACATCTGACAAATGCTTAATATCCAGTAACTACAGGGAACTCAAGAAACTAATCCCCCTCCAAACCCAACAAACCATTCACTAAATGGGCAAAGTTACTTATCAAAAGAAGAGATTAAAAGGGCAGAAAAGCATACAAGAAAATGTTCATCATCCATGGTCATAAAGGAAATGCAAATAAAAACAACCCTAAGACACCACCTTACCCCAACAAGAATGGCCAAGATTTTGAACTCAGACAATGACAGTTGCTGGCAGGGTTGTGGAGAAAAAGGAACCCTACTACACTGCTGGTGGGAATGTAAACTAGTTCAGTCACTCTGAAAAGCAGTGTGGAGGTTTCTTAAAGAACTGAACACTGACCTTCCCTAGGATCCCGCAATACCACTTCTGGGCATCTACCCTGAACATCATTACCCAAGATATGATAAGGGCACCTGCTCATCTATGTTTATCTCTACACTATTCACAATAGCTAGATGCCCTACTGCAGATGAATGGATACAGAAAAATATGGTATAGGTATATAAAGGAATTCTACATAGCCAACAGACAAAAAAATAATGGCATTTGCAGAAAAGTGGATGAATATGGAGCAAATCATGTTGAGTGAGACAAGTCAAGACCAAAGGAACAAAAGGCACATGGTATCCTTAATATGTGGCTATTAGATTGAAACAGTACAAGAGCGAGGACTCAAAAGTTGCATACCTAGTGCTATGCACCTGGTACTAGAAATATAAACAGAACTACACAGACACAAAAACTTATGACTCTATAGACATAATGTTTTATTACATAGATTACTATGTATCTATGACATACAAACCCTCAGCCTAATTTTGATTACGTTCTAAAATCTAAGTGCCAGTGATTGTATATAGAGATTCCCTTCTTGAACACTTGTTTGTTAAACTTGTCATTTGAAATATGATGTAAAAACCAATGTCAATAAGTTCTTTAATAAGAAAAACAAAAAATGAAACTGTTCTTGTGGTTTAGGAATAGGATTACAGCAACTAAATGCATTTAAAAAATAGTAAATTATCCTTATGTCTTTCACACATTTCCCCTGCTCGTGTGTGAATGCTAATGATGTTTACATGACTGAATACTAGAAGCCTGTTGCTTTCTCTTTCTTATAATTATTCTTGAAATTCATTTGATTGGTCATCAGTATGTGATATCATGATCTTTGTGTCCCCAACCATGAGACTTTGTATCAATTATCTGAATCAAAGTTTTACTTCAGTTTCTCTTATGTTATACTTTCAAAAATTATTCTTAGGCTGGGGGCTGATAGTTCATGCCTATAATCCTAGCCACTCAGAAGGCTGAGGTCTGAGGATCTCCATTCAAAGCCAGCCCAAGCACAAAAGTCTGTGAGACTCTCATCTCCAATTAACCACCAGAAAACTGGGTGTGGCTCGAGTGGTAGAGTGGTAGTCTAGAGCTGAAGAGCTCAGGTCTGAGCTGTGCCCAGACCAGGGTTCAAGCCCCATGACTGACAAAATAAAATATTCTTAGTACATTGTTATATGGGTTCATGGAGAACAATGTGATATGTCAATATATATTTTATCAGAAAATAAGTATTTCAAAAGAAAACCAAGCCACATGTTAACCAAATGATTTACAAGTCAGTGAAATTACTAAAGATAGTATTTAAAGAATACAAACAAAAAGATATGACTGGTTTCCTAACCTAACTAATACCCAAAAGAAATTTTGTAGAAATCACTCCAGTATTTCTACTTGTGATTTTTTAAAAAAATCTTCTGAGTCTTGCATAGAGAGTGTAACTCCCTCATCCCAGGAGTGGAGGCATTTTTTACTTATTGTCAAAAACTAGATATGCAGAGTTTCTGTAGCTCTTGCACTATAGTGGAAAGAGAAGCATTTCTCATGCTCATTTTGTTTTTTGGTCATCAGTTGTGGGGCTTAAACTCAGGGCCTGGCCACTGTCCCTGAGCTCTTTTGCTGAAGGCTCTGTGGCTTTTAGGCACAATTCCAAGTAGCTTCCATGGTAGTTAATTGGAGACAAGAGTTTCAATAGAGTTTCCTATTAGGGTTGGCTTTGAACCATGATCCTCAGATCTCAGCCTCCTGAGTAGCTAGGGTGACAGGTATGATCCACCAGCACCCAGGTTTGCTGTTGTTGTTTTTTAAGATGAGGTTGCTTTTCCTTATTATTCTAATCTTCCCATTACCATTGAGAAAAGAGGGAGATTCTTAAAGGATAAGTAAAATGATGGCAACTAAGATGGGGGAAGATGAACTATGAAAAGGAAAAGAAAAACCAGTTGGTAAGTGACAGCACAATTTTCCAGTGGCATGAAAACTCCACTGACAACCCCTTAGGAAGTATTTCTCCCTTCTCAAGCAAGTGACTTCTTTTGTCTTTTGAAAGGGAGTTGGAGATTACTACTTATTTATATAGAAAGCTCCCTTAGCAATCATTCCCAACAGGTACTGTTACAACTGCTCTATTGAATGTAAGTTCAGAGACATATGTATTTTCTATGATAATAGCACTCAGAGAAGACAGACAGAATGAAATACTTTTCTAAAGACAGATATCAAGAGGTGCTTACACCACACCAATGGTGAAAGGATAAATATCCGAGAAGTTGTTAAGTTTTTATTTGATATTGAGATACACTCTTCATAACACTCAATTTGTAATTGTTACAACAGATGGGGAAATCTCTCCATCAATAAAGTATCACTGCCTGCCATATTCTGTGTATTTCCTTATTTAATTGTTTGTGGTCATCTTTGACTCATCCTAACCATGTAGCAGGAAAGAAAATCTACAAGGAAATATTTCTTCCTGGTTTGTTCATGGACTTCTCAGAATTCACATAGATATTCAATTAGTATATAAAGACTGAATAAATCAGAACTTGACTGAGTATTTAAAAATACTTTAAAGGGATAAGGGACAAAAATAACAGAGATTTCCTTCCCTTTCCTTTCTTTTCCCTTCCTTTGTTTTTCCTTCCTTCCTTCCTTCCTTCCTTCCTTCCTTCCTTCCTTCCTTCCTTCCTTCCTTCTTTCCTTCCTTTCTGTTTGCCAATCCTGGGGCTTGAACTCGGTGCCTTGGCACTGTTCTTGGACACCTTTTGCTCAAGGCTAGCACTCTGCCACTTGAGCCACAGTGCTGTTTATGGATTTTTCCTGTGTATGTGGTAATGGAGAAATCAAAGCCAGAGCTTCATGCATGCTAGGCGAGCACTCTACCACTTGGCTCCCTCTCCCAACAGTTTCTTGTTTTATTGTAAAGGTGATGTGCAGAGGGTTAGAGTCACATAAGAATATTTGAAAGGATATTTTTTAAATGAATGACTGTAAGTCCTTCCTTGGGCTTTAGAGATTATAATGAAAATTTGGTTTTATTTTCACTGCAGTGTGTTGAGATGAAATTCTTTTTTAGTGGACTTTTGTTGTGTGTTCTGCCTTTACCGGTATCTCCTTATCTAAAATAAAGTTGGTTTGTTTATGCCAGTACTGGGATTTTAACTCAGGACCCCTTCCTTGCTTAACTTGTTAAGCCGATTCTCTATTATTTGAGTCGTGCTTCCAGCCTGACTCCTGTGGTTTCATTGCTCTAAAATTACCCCATGGTTTGCCTTCGCATTTTCCCTCCCCAGGCCTTGCCAACCACTGATCTTTTTATTTCCATAGATTTACCTTTTCTAGTTAGTCATATAATTTCCATGGCACAGAATACAGTTATTTTTATACTGGCTTACTTCACTTCATAAGAACATTTCAGTCTTCTTTAAGAGAGGGAAATGGCTCAATGATCTGTTTTTTTTGAGTATGGAGTCAAATTCTATTATCTAGATATACTATGGTTTATCCACTCACTTGTTGGAGGGCATCTTGATTGCTTTCGGGATTTGGAAATGGTGAAATAAACTTTTATAAATATTGAATGCAATTGTTGGATCATATAGTAAGAATTTGTTTAGACTTCTATGAAATAGCTAATGTATCTGTAACATTTTGCATTTTCTGAATCAATCAATGAGACTTCCCACCAGCATTTATACATGTGAATATTGTGAATCTGGGACATTCTGAAAGATCTATGGTAGTTTCTCATGATTAATTTGTATTACCCTGTCCACATACAATGTAAAGCATCTTTCTACATGCTTACTTGCCATCTGTCCACCTTCTTACCTGTCTATTAACATCTATTTTGATCCATTTCTTACACAAGCTGTTTGTCTTACTAATGCTGATTTTTAGCTAG
Organism: Megascapheus bottae; assembly: GCF_031878675.1. Lineage (NCBI taxonomy): Eukaryota > Metazoa > Chordata > Mammalia > Rodentia > Geomyidae > Megascapheus > Megascapheus bottae. The sequence goes on along the minus strand of NC_143530.1, from coordinate 21,769,491 downwards.
CAAGATAAATAGAAAGCCCACAGACTGGGAGAAGCTCTTTCCTAGCCATATAACGGACAAGGACCTCATATTGAAAATATACTTACAGCTCAAAATATTGAATTTCTCAAAAATAAATACTTGAAGAAAAAACCACCCCATTACAAGATAAAATAATGGCATTCACAGGGAAGTGGATAAATCTAGAGCAAATCATGTTGAGTGAGATAAGTCAAGACCAAAGGAACAAAAGACGCATGGTATCCTTAGTATGTGGCTATTAGATCCAAACAGTATAAGAACAAGGACTCAATATTTGTGTACCCAATGCTATGGACATGGTATTGGAAATATAAACACAACTACATAGACATAAAAAAAATTTATGACTCTATAGGCATAATGTTTTATTATATAGATTATTATGTATCTATGACATACAAACCCTCAGCCTGATTTTAATTACGTTCTAAAATCTAAGAGCCAGTGATTGTATATAGAGATTCCCTTCTTGAATACTTGTTTGTTAAACATATCATTTGAAATATGATATAAAAATCCATGTTGATAAATTCTTTAATTAAAAAATAAATAAAGCTGGGTTAAAGACTTAAAAAGAGACTTCTCTGAAGAGGAAATAAAAATGGCCAATTGACACATGAAGAAATGTTTGATATCTCTGTTCATAAAAGAAATGTAAATCAAAACAATTTAGAGATTCCACCTCACTCCAGTTAGATGGCCCTTATCAAAAAATCACAACAGATACTGGTGGGTATGTGGCCAGAAAGGAATGCTACAACCCTGTTGGTATGAGTGTAAATTTGTTCAACCACTCTGGAAAGCAGTATGGTGATTCCACAAAAGACTAAACACACAGTCCTCCTATGACCCAGAAATAACACTCTTGGGCACTTACCCAAATGTCCATAAACAAAGACATCCTAAAGCTACTAGCACAACCGCATTAATTACAGCATTGTTTACCATAGCTGAGATATGGAAGCAACCCAGATGTCCCTCAGTAGATCAAGAAGGTATGGTACTTATACACAATGGAGTTTTGTTGTTGTTTTTTTTTTTGCCAGTCCTGGGCCTTGAACTCAAGGTCTGGGCACTGTCCTTGGGCTTTCTCAAGGCTAGAGCTCTATCATTTGAGCCACAGCACCATTTCTGGCTTTTTGCTATGTATGTGGTACCGAGGAATTGAATCCTGGTCTTCATACATGCTAGGCAAGCACTCTACCACTTGGCTAAAGTCCCCGCCCCTAGTTTTGTTTTTTGTTATTTTTTGTTTGTTTGTTTTTAACCAATGATAACATACTCCTTTTAAGACTCTCCTTAGTCATTAGAACACAATGGAGTTCTATGCTGCCATCAGAAAAAATGACTCACCCCATTCGTAAGGAAATGGAAAGACGTGGAAAAAAACATATTAAGTGAAGTAAGCCAGACCCAAAGGAACATAGGCTCCATGGTTTCTCTCATTTGTAGTAATTCATACATGTTTAGGATTCTCCTGGCAGCGCATCACAATAGCTCAAAAGGTATGTACATATGACCATATAGGATAAGGCTAAGTGAAATGAACTTCAGGACATGGAAACGAGAGGTTTCTTTTTGTAATTGTTGCTCTTTATGTACTATGTGAAGTTATTTCTTTTCTCTTTTTTCCCCTTTGTGGCTTATCTTACTTTGTTGCTGTATCTAACTTTGGTACCTGGTACATTGTATATGCATTTATCTGTTTATTTCAAATAGGGAAAGGAAGGGGAAAAACAAGATGACTGGGAGGAGCGGGGAAAGAGAAAGTAGGAGAAAAATATGGGAATAGTTATCAATATTTGAGGAGTAATACACCCACTAGCTGACAAATGTATCTGTAACTCCTCTATACATTACCCCGACAATAAAATAAAAAAAATACAAAAGAGACAGCATATTAAAAAAGAGGAAAGAAGAAATGGGAAGAGGAAATAAGCATGACCAATATACACATGAAGAAATACTTAACATATCTGGCCATAAAAGACGTGCAGATCAAATAAAATGACATTCCACCTTATCCCAGTTAGAATGGCTATTATCAAGAAATCTAAAAACAAGAGATGCTGGTAGGGATGTGGCCAAAGGGGAACAGTACTACAATGACAGTTATCCTTTACTTGGTATAATTTTGTAAATAATTTCTATGTACCATTTCCCTTTTATTCTCTTGATAGGATCCTTTCCAGGTCTGAACTTTTTAGCACTAAGGAAGTCAAACTTACCATCTTGAGTTTACAGCTCAAGAACATTAACTTGCTGACATCTCCAAGGTCTATCTTCCACATATAGTCAGATTCATTGATTCTGAGGGGATTTGGGGGGTGGTGAGCACATCATTCAATACATTATAAGATTAAATCCTTGTCTAAGAATCCTGCTTTTTAGGGCAGGATCAAACAGAATTTTTTTTGTCTGCAAAATAAATTAAGATTATTTCAGAATAGTTCCCAGGTCAAAATGTTGTCTCTTGGATCTGGACCCATGCTTTCATCTGTAGATAATCCCAGCAGACTGTTCCTGTACATTCTAAACTTGGCCTGTGCTATGCTGAAATGAATAATAATGCAAATTTTCATTCTTATCTGTGACAACTTGAAATCTTGAGAACATTTCTATATTGATGACCAAAGTAAACATCAATCATAATTCCCCACAGGAATTGCTTTTCTTCTTTCCTCCTCTTTTCCATTTGTTAGTCTCCTCATCATCCTCCTTCTCCTTCTTTTTTATTCTTCCTTCTCATCTTTCTTCAGCTCCTTCTCTGCCTCCTTTTCCCATTCTTCTTCTCTTCCTTCTTCATCATTCTTGGGTTTGAATTTAGGCCCGCTATGTACAATTGTTGTTTCATTTATTAAAAGTATTTCAATCTCCACATTAAGTTTATTGCTATAATAGCCACAAAATTATGTGAAGGTCCTATTTGTAGCTCTTACGGACAGAAGCAAGAAGGCAAAATAATCTCAAAGTATTTGGTGAGTTTTGAGTTACAGGACCCAACATCAAATGGAAGCAGAATGGAGAGAGTCTATTTCAGTTGGAGATCTGAGTTCACTAAGGGAAGAGTTAAAGATAAGACTGAAGATATGCGTAAGAGCCAGGTCAAATGCACAGATGCCAAGAAAAGACTCAGGATTTACACTTCAGAGTTTTACCAGGGCCAAGGCTCTAAGTAGAATAGCAATAGAATAGCAGATATTTATTGAGACATTCTTGATAAATAAGTGTCAGCTTGGAGAGGATATTTCTTAGAAATTTCTTTACAGTGTTAATGTATTATTTTATTATATGTTAAATATTGACAAACTTCTTTTGTAGGTAAAGAATATTAAGGTATACAATATTTGGAAAGTAACAGTGAGGGAATTTTAATATAATTTTTCTCCAGAGCTCTCAATCTATCCTCAACCCAAAACTGACTTGATAGCACAAGACATACTGATGGAAAATCTGTGATTTTTAAATTGAAGTTAAGAAGTACACAGCAATGAAGAATGATTAGATTTTTTATAAATAATTTTTATTGTGATTAATAGAAGGGTTACATTATATTCACCAGATAGAAGGTGCATAACTTCACAAACATTGATACCCTTTCTCATGACATGGTCCCCATTTCCCTCCCACACCCCCTACTTATCTTGATTCCCCCTTCCCTATCCAATTTCAAATAACCAATTAAGCACATGTAAAATACATCAGATAACAAGGGGAAAATTGCTTGTAACACTGTTCAAAAAGAAATGTACTCATTACCTTACTTGTGTAACTGTAATTCCTCTGTATATCACCTCTACAATAAAATATGAATTAAAATAATAAAAATTTAAGAACAATTCTTAAACTCAGAATGCAATAAATGGTAGCTATTAGTTCTTATTTTATCGATTGAGTGCAATTATTCCTGCTTACTAGAAAAGTAGCTACAGTATATATTTATCAATGTCTCACTCAGCTTATTCAAGGTAAAGTTATTCTGTAAAAGACCACAAATTAATCTTGAAGGAGAAGCAAAGTAAAAAGAAAAAGCATGAATCTTTCCTCTAGAATCTTAGTGGAGCAAAAGGTCATAAAATTAAATAAATAGCTGAAGTGAATATTAAAATATGAATACCATAGCTTGGAGATACAAAAAGTTAAGAAAATATTTTATTTAAGGCATTTAGAATAGATTTTCTGACATTGAAAATGCTTACTCAGATGTTATGACCTTTTGGTAAGAAAAGCAATGAGGGAGATGGAGACAGTCGTGGGCAGAGGTAGATGTAGATAAATAGATACAAGAGATAGATGCAGATGGCTGATTAATTAACTTGCCAGTGTTCCCATTGTCCATATGCTACTGTGAGTCAGGATAGTTAAGTTAGCAGAGTGAAGTTCATATTACTGTAATCTTTTTGAAATTAGCCAGTCAGTTTACAAAAAATAAGGTGATTTTATGATGTCTGTATACTAGATTTGTTGTAAAGACAGTTCAAGTTTTCCTCTGTATTCAACTTCACTGTAATCCTTTGCAACTCTTTTTATTTTTTTTAAATCAGAAATTGAGTGAGTACCAGAGGAGTATCTGTTTTTCTGGCGCTGGGGTCATGGTCGACTCTAAGTCCTACATTGAGGTTTCTTTATGGTTTCCCTCATTCATAATAACTAAGATGTGTCTACAAATCGACAAGTAAATCCAATGGACAATAAAAAGATATCTGAAGTTGGACATGATTAATTGAATAGTACTCTAAGCATTCACACAGTGAAAACAAAGCAGAATATTCATAGGAGAGTATCACAGTGACTCAATAGCTATGTTCATATGATCATATAAAATGGTGCTTATCAAAATGAACTCCAAGAAATGCAGTTTCCACAAGAGGTATTTATTTGTACTGTTTGCAGTTAGTTTTCTCTTTTTTCCTTCAGTTAATTTCCTTTTGTCACTGTTTTTGTTTTCTGTGCCTATTGTCTTGTATACAGGTTTGTCTGGTTTGGGGAGGAGAAGGGAAAGAACAGTAACAGTGAGATAAAGGGTGAAATAATTCAACAGTAATACTAGACACTGTGTTGGAAATGAACTATATAACTCGAAGGGGATGGGAACAGGGAGGGGAAAAACTGGGAGAAAATGAACATTAAGATACACAATATTTGGAAAGTTACAGCAAGGACTTTTTAATGTAATCTATCTCTCCAGAGTCCTAATCTATCCTTGGCACAAACTGACTAGATAGCACAGGATAACAGGATATACTGATTCAAAATTTGCAATTTAAATTAAAGAGGCAGACAATGATAAATAATGACCATGTATATTTTTTAAAACTATTAATGCTCATAACATTGCTCAAAAAGTAATGTACTTATCACCTGGCTTATGTAACCCTAACCCTTCTGAACTTTCATCTTTACAATAAAATTTAATTTTGGTCAAAAGAAAGCAAACAGAATGTGTTTTAGTTCAAGGAGATAAACAGTTTCATCTGCTTTCTTGGAAAATTGCCACTAACCTGATACCATGTGTAAGACACATGTACTAGTCGGTCTGGTTCCAACTAAGGCATCAGATGTCTTGCTCAGACCAACAGAAACACCTATGACACATACTCCTAACCATGAGCCAATGAGCAAGTCTTAGAGCAGAATTGAAGAAGCAGCCCAAAGACTCATAAGGAAAAAGTAATATATTATTATTTTAAGGTTTCAGTATAGCTTTTTATCTAGTAATAATGAACAGATAACATATTTAAAATTCCACATATGTTCCTGGCTAAATGATATGGAAGGCAGAGATAACCTCTGTTTACCTAAAGAATAGAAATAAATGATTCAAGTTAGAAAACACATTCAAGACATTGGGAAATTTTTATTTGATAAACAAGGAACAAACTTTGACATCAGAATTGCTTTTTGCTCTGTAAAGATAATATTGTATTTTTAAAAATATTTTTATTGTAATTAATGAAAGGGTTACATGATATTTGCCAGATAGAAGGTGTATTAATTCACATACATTGATACCCTTTCTCATATCTTGGTCCCCATTTCCCTCCCCCCCAGTCCCACCCCTCATCTTGTTCCCCCCCTTCCCTATCCAATTTCAAATAACCAAATACAAATATATCCAATATATCAGATAACAAAGTGAGATACTGTAATAATATCAGATAACCAAGGACAGCAAAAGAGATGAGAGATAACATAGTACATTAAGGACAACAATCACTCATTATGTGGTTTTTGTTTCTATATCCTAGACATCCTTTCATTTAGCAAAATACTGTATGGCCTTAGGCATCTAGGTTTTGCTCTATTGCAAATCTCTGCTAGGAGAGCCCAAGGTTTCTACTGATTATGACAAATGAGGGAAACCATTGAGCCTAAGTTCCTTTGAGTCTGGTTTACTTCACTTAATATGATTTTTTCTAACTCTTTCCATTTCGTAATAAATGGAGCTATGTCATTCTTTCTGACAGCTGTGGAGAATTTCACTGTATATAAATACCACATCTTGTTGATCCACTCATCAACTGAGGGACATCTAGGTTGGTTCCATATCTTTGCTATGGTGAATAATGCTGCAATGAACATTGTTGTGCTAGTGGATTAGTATGCCCTACTTTCTGGATGGTTGGGTAAATGCCAAGTAGTGGAATTGCTGGGTCATAGGGGAGCTCTATGTTTAGCCTTTTGAGGCACTGCCATACTGCTTTCCATAGTGGTTGAACGAGTTTGCACTCCCACCAACCATGTAGTAGTGATCCCTCCTGGCCACATCCCCTCCAGCATCTGTTGTTATTAGTTTTTCTGATCCTGGCCATTCTAACTGAGAGAGCGCTTCAGGATGTCCAAGATACAATTAGGAAGACTAATTTAAGGCTAATTGGTATTGAGGAGGGTCTGGAGAAAGAGGTCAATGGTATTGGAAATATTGTATATTTTATAAGCAAAGAGATCTATAGAAGTTACTACCCATTATGTCTTTTTGAATAGAGGTATCACACTTCTGTCCGTCGTGATGATGAATTAGCAATTTATCTTTATACCATAAAAAATATCCACACAAAAGGACACAACTGGAAAAATGACAGAAATAGTTCAAGCAACTGTTTCTGATACTAGCCAAAGAGTAAAGCAAGACAACAATTGTGAATGAGGAATTAGTTGAGTGCCACAGTCACTCCAGGCCTCAGCTTAAGGTCAGTTTGCAGACTGTACCACCCTTTAACCTAGATCTGGAGGAGAGGAACTCTAAATGCCATAGGAACATTTGCAGGCAATTCATGAAAGGATGAATCTGAACTTCAAGTAGCAGAACCAGATCCAAAACTTTTGTTTTAATAAGAGTAGGGTTTGAATTCAGAGCCTTGTACTTATTAAGCAAGCACTCCATCATTTGAGCCATAAAGTCCAAATGAAGTCCACAAACTCTTTATGAGCAGATAACAAAATCTAGCATGTAAAAGTCACTGTGTCTAGCATAGAATAAAAAGTTATGACAGCTGGGTGCTAATGGCTCACGTTTGTAATCCCTGCTACTCAAGAGGCTGAGATCTAAGGATCAGTTTGAAGCCAGCCTGGGCAGGAAACTTGCTGAAACTCTTATCTCTAGTGAAAGCTACTTTAAAAAGGAGTTGGGGCTAGGAGTTTGGCCTAGTGATAGAGTGCTTGCCTAGCATGCACCATGACATGGGTTTGATTCCTCGGTACCACATAAATAGAAAAAAATGGCTGGAAGTGGTGCTGAGGCTCAAGTGGTAAAGCTCTAGCCTTGAGAAAGTCCAAGGACAGAGCTCAGGCCCAGGACTGGCAAAAATATAAAATAAAAAAGAGTTGGAAATGGAGTTGTGACTGAGAACAGACCTCAGGCCCAGAGTTTAAGCCCCAGGACCAGCCAAACACACACACACACACACACACACACACACACACACACACACACACACACAGGAGCAAGAAAATAAAATTCAGAAAAAGAAAACAAGAAAAATAGAAATGTACATTGCAGAGATTATGAAATTGGAAGACAATTTTTAAACAATCTTTATGAATATGGTAAATTATTAAAAACACTAAGAGAAAAGAATAAGAAGACTCAAACTCTAGATATGAAAAATAGATACAAGTTCTTAAATCCTCAGAATTTAATTTAAAATTACATACTGCAAAATCACTTTGAAAATCTAGTATCAAAACCACCCAACCTGACTAAAGAAAAGAAAAACAAAATAAATAAGATAATAACAACTACATCTGGGTGTCTGTGGCTCTCGTCTGTAATCCTACCTACTCAGGAGGCTGAGATCTGAAGATTGTGGTATAAAGCCAGGCTAGGCAGGAAAGCCTATGAAACTCATCTTCTATAGAATTGGAGTTATGGTTCATATGGTAGGACACTTAGTCTTGAGTGGAAAAACTCAGGGACAGTACCTTGAGTTTAAGCTCCAGGCATAACAAACAAACAAAATAACAACAACAACAACAACAAAAAGGTTTTTGATTTACTGTTGATTGTAGCTGAAAATCAAGAAAATAAAGAAATATTATTCTAAGCTTTTTACATTATTCATGAAGTGTAATTTAATATTATTTGAGCATAGATTATTATACCATAAAGATGCCAATGACTAACAGAACAGATTATTGAGAAAATAAAGGTAATACATGATGTTAAAAATATTTTTCTAATCAAAAAGAAGACAAGTAGCAAAAATAACCAAGAAAACAAAAAAACCCAACTACTATCATTGGCATAATTGCAGTCATATGGAGGATTATATTGAACATCATTAATCCAAATGTTCTAGGTAAAGAATATTGCTTTGAATTAGATTGAAGTTTGGGGAACACCTTATATACTGTTTATAAGAAAAATGCCTTAAACATAAAGAGGAATATAAGCTAAAAGTAAAAGGGTAAGTAGCTATATGACATAAAGGACAAATCAAGAATAAATTTCCCTGGCTCTACTAATACTAGTACAATTTATTCTTAGAAAAAGGAGTATTGGCTGGGAGTTTGGCCTAGTGGTAGAGTGCTTGCCTAGCATGCACGAAGACCCAGGTTTAATTCCTCAGTACCACATATACTCAGTGATACTGAGGCTCAAGTGGTGGAGCTCTAGCCTTGAGAAAGTCCAAGGACAGTGCTCAGGCCCTGAGTTCAAGCCCAGGACTGGCCAAAAAAAAAAAAAAAAGAAAAGAAAAGGAGTACTAGCAGGAATAAAAAGAACACTTATTCATTAAATGGTGTATTATCGACTTTAAATGTATATGTGACAAGAACAGTTTTAAAAAATAGTGAAAAATCTGAACAAACAAAAATCAACAGAGAAACTCTCTATGTTAACACATCTCTCCATTTGCAATAGTTGATAAGACAAGTAATCCAAAAGTTAATTGGATGTGAGAGACTTGGATCAATCACCAGGTTCACTAAATTGTCATTACTGCTGAGAATTGTACACATACATTACTTTGGGAAACATTTTTGAAAGTTTCCTACACTCATTATATCTCTTAATACATAAGTATAATTCCATTCTTGCCTAGGAGAAATGGAGACATACGATTATACAGATCCGATCATAAATGTTCTTAGAAGTTTATTTATCGTAGCCTCCAACTGAAAATCGATTCATTATCAAATGAATCACCAAATGAATTGTGATGTTTTCACACAGCAGACAACTATTCAGAAATGAAAAGAAATATCAATGGAATGAAGGTTTTGGATTTTTTTGTTTCTTTTGTACCTGTCAAGGCTTGAACTCAGAGCCTCATGTTCTCGTTGGACTTGATTCCCTCATGCTGGCTTTCTAACATTTGAATCCTTCATCCAGTTTGGCATTTTGCTCATTGATTAGAAGCAAGAGTCTTTGGCCTTTTCTTCTGAAGTTGGCTTTGTATTACAATCCTCTTAGCCTGACGAGAAGCTAGGGTTTAGGTTTTGAGCCACATGTATTTAGCAAGAAGGGCTAAAGAAACATCATACCACACAAAAGAAATAAGGATGCAGAAAATACAGGTGGTAATATACAGGTAAATATTCCCTGGAATTGGGAGGAAGAAGGACTTCTAAGGGACATAAGGAAAGTTTTTGATTTCAGGAAAATATTCTATACTTTGCTTGTGAGATGGTTTCACAGGTGTGGGTGACTGTCAAACTCACTGAAGCATACATTTAAAATAGTACAGTTAACTCTATGGAGACTATACTCTAAAACAATTGATTTAAAAATTAGTGTCTTGCCCCATTTCTAATACAAGCCCCATTTCTAATACAAGCTCCATTTCTAATACAAGCTCCATTTGTATGAGTACCTAGTGTGCTAATTAGGAAATAATGATCTTTAAGGAAGCGCATTCGGTGGAATTAACGTTTGGCTAGGTGAATTGATGTCTTGAGATTTTTAATTAAAATCAGTACTGCTTTCCTCTTTTCTAAAATGGGAATTTGAGCACAAATGAGTTTCATCTAAAAGGGAAATTCACAGCCATTAAAAGTTCCTTCTCTTGATTAAGATGCTGCAACAAGGGACACAAATGAAGCACCCAAGTGCAAATTGCCTGCCTATAATCTGTGTGTCCTAAATGTCTGATGAATGAAGCATGATGGTTAGTGAATATCTCGAGAAAGTGGAGAGCTAAGTACCAACCCACTGATTTGTGACTCCTATTATCTTTATTGAACTTGAACAGGAAGCTGAGGACAATTATTCTAAGTGGTGTTTTTTAAACAGGGTTACAAGGTATCAGGGAATGTTAGTATTTTGGTAAATGGAAGATAATAGATATAGTAGATATATTAGTTTTGAAGTACCATGAAATCTCTGGTTGGAAATATCCAGTAGCTAGATGCAAATGTAAGTTGTAGCTTTATGAAAGTCTTAGAAGTCTCAAGCACTATGGTTCAAAGAGAGGTTAAGAAGTGAATATGAAGAAAAGGGAAAAGAATAAAATGGCTAATATTTGTTAGCCTTTTTTTCCAAGAGGTTGTGTGATGAAATGAAATGGGAAGAAAGACTTTATAATTACTCCTGTTTCCTATTCACTTCATGGGACAAAATGGATAAAGCAGATAGGAAAGTGGGGAGGGGAATATTGATACCATGCTTTTGATCTTCCACTAGAGTTCAAAATAAGCAACTGTGATGGGATAGAAGAAAAGAAATGGGTTGAGGTGGGAGCAAAAAGACCTGAGCTATACTAGAAGCTAGAAATGAGGTCTTAGCCACAAAAAGGAGGTATATGTTCATGGTAAAGGGATCAATTTTTGGTTCTGGCACATCTAAGTCAGAAAGTAGCTTATGCCTGCATGTCTATCCTAAACGAACTATTGGTTCTATTCATTTACTCCTATTGTAAATAATTGATTCAAGGTATTGCATTGTTAGTGTTTTAAAGACTTAGATTGGTTCAATGGTCCTGGACTTCTGGACCTGTTTCAATAGGTACTTGTTTTCTACCATTATCCATGGTTTCTTCCTGTAATTTATTTCTTATCTGTCTTCTGTCTTATCATGAAGAAGAAAAAAATGCACACACATTTATGCATGTACCAGAGAGTAGAAGAAAGTCAATTTTGTAAGGCCGAGATCTATCATTAGTTTGATTGTCATTTCTTTAGTTTTTCTCTCTGAGATGTATTTCTGAAGAGACAAGGGCCCTAAGAATCACATTTCCTCAAAACAACACATACGCTTCCTTTACATGCTTCTGTGTCTGAAAAGATCCAAGTTGTGGGGGGGTGGAGAATACTGATAATGAAATTCATTTTACTCCTGAAGGAATTCTCAGTTACAAGCTATTTTTGTACCTTGGAGTTGAAAAATCTATTTAATGATAATAGAGTTTTATACCTTTCTATAGTCATAATATAACTATGGCCTGAAACAGAGCAAAAATTTTCATAAAATGTTAAATGATTTACTATCACTTTATTAACTGTGATCCTTATTACAATTTCTAAAAATAAGTGAATATATGCATGTGAGCAGAGATCAAGACCTGCCATGTCTTCACAATATCCATTACTAGTGGAATTATACCTACTAGCTGACATGCAGAACAGCTATAAGTTTAAAAAGTTATCTTTGAACATGGTAAGTAGTATCTTTCTATCTTGTAATTTGATAAAAATAGTATAGTGGAATGCCTCTACAGTAAATACATTTATCTTCAAATCTATTGTACTTTTCTGTCTTAACTGAGCACAAAATTGTAACTGTAAGACCTGTAAGTGAGAAAGGCTTGACACTTCTTGGATAGTTCCATGTGACATATGCAGTGATTTTATCCACAGTATATGGAATCTGCAAATTTGAGCTAATGTTCCTGTGAAAATAAGAAGGGATATATATCCCATTACTAAAGAAGAAGAAACTCTTTTCAACTGTCACACTTAGAACACTCAAAATGGTATGTGAATAGAAAAAAAATATTGACATTTAGGCATCTATAATTTAGGAACGTATTTTTTATGCCTAGCTACTCAGTCCAAACTTTCATAATTAGTATTTTTAAGTGCAATTTCCCACAGAGGTAAGGTGGGTCTAAACATTAGTGAAACAAGACCAGTAAGGCTGAAGATGAGTGTGAGAATACTAGTCTGATGGAAGGAGGCCTTTATAAGTCACAAACTCCTACACATGGTCGCATAGACAGTTTTAGTGCATGGTGCAGTCATGCAAGATCTCTAAGAGTTTCCCCATCTCACAATTATGTTGGTAACAGGACTTTTGAAAGCATCATAGGACTTAAAATAGTTCCACAGATTAGTACGTGGGCAGCTAATATATAACTTCTAATGTATTAAAGGTATTGTTACATAAATGAAAGAACAAATGGTGAGAGGGTGGGAAGTAAGGGGAGAATGGAAAGAAGGAGAGAGAACAATAGAAAAGGGGGAAAAATTGATTTTTTTTCAAAAATTCTTAAAATGTAATCTTAATTCAAAGAGGATTATTTGAAGTAACAATGTGAATCATAATACAAATGACAATAAAGTTTACTAACAGGCTTTAGAAGTTTATTAATTTCCAGGCTGGGTATGTAAGGAGCATACATGTAATTCCAGCTAATTAGTAGGTGGAAACAGGAGAATTCTTGTTCTAAACCAACCCAGCCAGAGTTAACAAGGTTAGCCAAACAACTGTTCCCAGCTAAAGGGCTGCAAACAGTAAAAGTTGTAGAATACTTGCCTAGCAAATACGAGTCCCCGAGTTCATCCCCAGTGCCATTATCTCAGTTCATTCTTGATGGACAATAATACATCTCATTAAGATTACAAGCCTCAGGTAGGCCTGCAATTGGTTTGCATATATAATATGAGGCAGTGATCAAAGTTGATTATTTTCATCATGGATATAATATTGACCTTTTACTTCAACATTTAGAATATCTTCCCTTGTCAACAGTGAGGCGATTATTGTGAATTAAGTATTCATATATATGTATTTCTAGACCCTATAATGGATGAAATTGCTTATTTGACTATTGCATCTCATTGCTTTAATTATTATTCTTTTATGAACAAGACATACATGGTACTGTTCATCTTTCCATGTTGGAAATATGGTTTATCCCTAAAATGTCTTGTGTATTCTTGGCCCTGGATATTAACACATAAACTTTAAATCACCTTAATTACCAGTCCTTTTTTGGAAAAATACTTTGGCATACAGAAAACCATGTATACCTCAGGACTCACTGTAAGTACATTCTCCCAAATAATACTAGCGTAAAGTAGCAAAAACCACATGCAAGAATATATGTATAGTTCAATAGCCTTTCAACTAGACAAAATCTGGAGATAACCCAACTGAATGCATAAAGGAATTAAAAAATAGCATTCTTATATTTATACAAGTCAATAATATTACCTCAATGAAATGAACTTCTGAAATAACTAACAACATGAATGAATTATATATTGAATGAAAGAATCCAGACACATCTAAATACAAATAGTGATTCTATTTATACAAACTTTAGGAACCAGCAAAATAAGTTTATGGCTGTAATGACTGAAAAGAGCATGAGGAAAGTTAATTACATGCTTCTGTTTTGTGGCCTGGGAATTATTTACATGGAGAATTTATTTGATGAACATGCTTCATGATGTATATTTATTGCTTTCCTATATTATTACTTGTTATAGAATAATTACATTAAAATTATTATGAAGTTATTTTAATATATGAATATGATACAAGGAACATACAAATTTATTTTAGTTCTGTTTTACTTGACCTTTTTTTTGTCCTGGGGCTTGAATTCAGCATCTGTCCCTGAGCTTCTTTGTGCTTAAGGCTAATATTCTACCACTTGAGCTACAGCACCACTTCCAGTGTTTCTGAGTAAGTTTATTGGAGATAAAGGATTCATGAACTTTCTTGCCTGGGCTGACTGAACCATGATCCTCAGATCTCAGCATCCTGGGTAGCTAGGATTATAGGGTGAACCATCTGTGCCCAGTTTGCTTAATTTTTACCTACAGGGAAAATCTTGAAAGCAAATAGAGAAAAATAAGGTAAAATTTCTGGTAGGACAGAAAGGCCTTATTTTTATATTTTAGCTTCATTTCATTAAGACTTATAGAAGTCTCCACAGAAATATCTATGATAGCAGCTGAATATCAGGAAACAAAATAAAAGGTAAATAGAAAAAGAAAAAGAGAAAGAGAAAGAAAGAGAATGCAAGAAAATAAGAGTGATCTTTGTTATTCTTATCACCTGCATCATGATGACAGAAGTCATCCAATTATTATTCCTTTTTACTAAGAATCCCCTTCCCTTCCTTTCCCTTCCCTTCCCTTCCGTTCCCTTCCCTTCCCTTCCTTTCCCTTCCCTTCTCTCTATACTTTTCATTACCTAGTTGAAATTAAAGACTTCATTTAAAGCAGCAACAATGAACCAAGTCAAATTTTTTCAGTAATAGCACAAGATTTCTGTTCAACTACTGCAGTGTTTTTGTTAATTGTGCCCAACTGTTTATTAGTATGAACCAGTTGATGGGGTCCCACAAGAGACTAATGACAACTGTATAGGTCGAGAGACTGTGACTGGTTCACAGAATTCATTGCTACTGTTTTATGTTATAATAATTGCATGTCATCTTCTCAACAACCATGATGTAAACAATAAAAGTGATTTTTGATATGTACATCATTTCAGACTGTTAAGATTTGATTTTTTTTCTGTTAGATTGGTCATTGTCAGACATCCTTTTAGTTTTCACTTTAAGGAAAAGAGAGAACAATTTCTTTAAAACACCTTGAAAAGATACTATTCTGAATTAAGAGACTTTGAGAAACATACCAAGGCCTCCTCTTCCTCCCTTTATTTTCTCAGGCCTCATTGTCTTGGCAGTCCTTTACAGGACCTTCCTCTCAGCCTGAGCTTTATCCAGAAGACAAGGTCTGTAATGAGGCAGTTTACTTTTGGGAAAGGTCCTTGGAAAAATACAAAGAGGGGTGATGAGAACAGGGGAAGAGGTGAAGAGAAGAAAGAGAAAACATTAAGATTAAAGGATGCGTTAGATAACCTGGTTTCTCCTGTTATATTGATTTGGTACAGTGATTTAGTGAAATGTCTCCACAGTAAATAGGCTTAGCTTCAAATCTAATGCTGTCTTCCGTTTTAACTGAGCGTAAGAAGATCTGCCCAGCAATCATGCAAAGAGCTTGGGAAATTCTTCCTCTTGTAGAATTAAAAAGTGTAAGAATTAACATACTGACTGCAGACGCCATTGGTTAGGGAATTTCCCCTTGGAGAGTTAGCTTCGAGTCATTCTTCCACATCAGTGTGGGTATGTGAAGCATGAGATTCTTCAGGCATCTTGTCTGTGCCCTCCTAAGGGAGGAGGCAAGGGGCCATGCAAAAGAGGTGCACTTAGGTATTACTCAAATGAAGGAGGGATTGGTAACAAGGGCTGGAGGAAAGGTAATTTGACTATCACTTTCAATGCATTCTAGGTCCCTGGCTTGCCCAGACAATGCAGTTTCCTGGGCTGTACCAAGACCTTAATGTGGGGTTCTGTCACCTTCATTTCACATAAATACCATTAGATGAGTCTGAATAATTAATGTTTATGAACCTACTGAATACTCAGATTTGACCCCAGCAATGATCATTTTTGCTGTTGTAAATACCCTGACTGAAGGTTATATCTTCTATTAATGTGGGTATTGTTCCTCATGCACTGAAGCAATTGTAATACCCTGGAAATAGGAAGGTGGTGGAACAATAATTTTATTAATGGAGACATACATTCCAAATGCTTTTATTCTTGGGATCCTATAATTCATCCTTCAGATTTCCTTTTTTATTTCATTTTAACACCTGCTTCAACTTCAAGCCTTTCACAATCTGTTAAAAAAAAACTCTTGACATTTATGCTTGGACACTTGAAAAATTTCTTCTCTTTATTAAGTATTTTCTGAATTGATTTTGGTCTTTGTCTATTTTCTTTTCCTTGGCTCACTTGCTTTTCAAGGTATTTGGGGCCTAAAGATTGACCAAATAATTCTCTACACTATTATTTATAAAATATTTCCTCTTGGGTCAGGAAAGTAAGAGGTTTTATTGCAGCTCAGTTTCAAAAGAAGTCCAGCACAACCTGAATGTTTAAACAGGGCCTGGAGCAAGGTTTGGTCAGCCTTTCTGAGGCAGCATAACAAATATTCTTTATTTGTTTCATCGGGTGTTGAAGTTAGCTATAGCCCTCTGAAGGTCATTTCTGAGCTTCACTCCCTGCTACTCACATCAACCTTTATGAGTCCCACATGAAAATAAAATCACCCTAAGAGCGATCATACTAAGCTATCATCAGTTAATACCTTACTTTTCAATTAGCACTCTAGCAGGGATTATTGGAAAGTCAGCTGAGAATAAAATAAAGGCAGGCTGGCACTTGGCAAACCTATTTAGTAGAATAAAAGGAAATAGAAAAGAAGAAAAGAAATCTTCCCAATTCTACTTAAAACTTGTGGGTGGTCAGAGCACTCCACAACATTTTGGGCTCCCTTCAATTTTGTAATCTGAGATTTAAAAGGTATACGATTTTGAAAATTCGATTTTTTAAAGCAATAAGGGTTTAGCACAAGGAACAAAGAAAGCCAGAGAAATCTAGTTACCAGGTCTGGTGGCATGGCTCAGTTGGTAGAGTGTCAGCCGGTGAGCAAAAGTGGCAGGTCTTGGTCCCCCTTCCCCCAAAAAAATACGAAAAAAGAAAAAAAGACAAGAAATCCAGTTTTCTAATTTCTCACTACTATTACAAAATTATATTATAGGCCTACAAGAATATTACTAATATTTGTATTCTATATTTATTTATATTCTATATTTATTTATATTCTATCTATCTATCTATCTATCATTTCTGTCTTTATAGAAGGATGGTCTTTACAATTTCTCTGTAATTTTTCACTTGTTTTGTGTTTAAAGATAGGGCTGTAAGAGTGGGCAATGCAACTCTAGCAAGCTGTTAAGGAAGACCTTACCAGGTGAGCAACACTGTATCATGAGCCTAATTTGAACATAAGCCTAGCATCTTTTCTTTTCAAAGGGAGTAAAATGAATTTGTTTCACAAAATATGTGTGTATTCATATTGTACAATCAAATCCAGACTTTCATGCCCTGAATAATACTTACTCGTTTAGGTTTTAATATAATATTAGGTAGAAAAAAAACCTATGCGATGCACATGTGTATATGTGAGTTATAAAGTTAATAACATAATGAGTAACCATGAGATGATCATCCAATCTAAGTCTCTGAACATGTCACAGCACTCTATTACTTGAACTTCCTGCCTGAAATCTTCTCTTCATTTTGTGGGAAAGATAACTGGTACTTTGAATTTGATGCTATCATTACCTAGCTTGTTTTATCATATATTAAACAAGTATGTTTAAGCAGAATTTTAATTTGGTTTTGTTTGGTGTATTACATTAAGAACATCACACTGGGCATTTCTCATGAGAGTGAGATGTTGTGATGTTGCACTGTATTTTTTTTTAACTGCCACGTGTTTAAAATCATGACATGTGTGGTTCTCATGGTCTAGTCTATTGAGTATATCTCATTAAGCAGATATGCCCCAAGGGAAAAGATAAATTCTTTTCCATATATTTTACTGTAATTGTAATTAATAGAAGGGTTATATTATATTCTCCAGATAGAAGGTGCATTAGTTCACAAATATTGATACCCTTTCTCTTGTCTTGGCCCCGTATTCCCGTCCTCCAGCCCCGTCCCTCATCTTGTTTTTCCCCTTCCCTATGCAATTTCAAATAAACAAAAATGCATGTATACAATATACCACATAAAAAGATGAACAATATGAGATAATCAAGGGACGGCAAAAGAGATGGGAGATAATAGTACATTAAGGACAACACTCATTATATGGTTTTTGTTTCAATATCCTGGAGGTCCTTTCATTTCGAGTCATACTATATGGCCTTATGTATCTAGGTTTTGTTCTATTGTAAATCTCTGCTAGGAGAGCCCAAGGTTTCTACTGATTATGACAAATGAAGGAAACCATTGAGCTTATGTTCCTTTGAGTCTGGCTTGCTTCACTTAATATGATTTTTTTCTAAGTCTTTCCATTTCCTTACAAACGGGGCGATATCATTCTTTCTGACAGCAGCATAGAATTCCATTGTGTGTAAATACCACATCTTGTTTATCCACTTGTCAATTGAGGGACATCTGGGTTGGTTCCACATCTTTGTTATGGTAAATAGTGCTACAATGAACATTGTTGTGCTAGTGGATTTACTATGTCCTTGTTTCTGGATAATTGGGTAAATGCCAAGTAGTGGAACTGCTGGGTCATAAGGGAGTTCTATGTTTAGTCTTTTGAGGAACTGCCATACTGCTTTGCGTAGTGATTGAATGAATGAGTTTGCACTCCCATCAACAGTGTAGTAGTGATCCCTCCTGGCCACATCCCCAACAGCAGCTGTAGTTATTAGATTTCTTGATCAAGGCCATTCTAACTGGGGTGAAGTGAAATCTTAGAGTTGTTTTTATTTGCATTTTTTTTATGGCCAGAGATGTCAAGCATTTCTTCAAGTTTCCATAGGCTATTCTTATTTCTTGTTCAGAGAAGACTCTTTAAGTCTTGGCCCATCTTTTAATGGGATGGTTGTTTCTTTGGAGATTAGTTTTGGAGTGATTCAATTTTTTGAGCTGTTGATATATTTTAGATATGAGGCTTTTGTCCATTGTATGGTTAGTGAAGATCTTCTCCCATTCTGTAGGCTTCCTAATTAATTTACTAGCTATGTCCTTTGCCATACAGAAGCTCTGCAGTTTAATGCAGTTCCACTTATCCAGACTTTCTCTGATTTGTTGTGTTTCTTGGTCCTTATTAAGAAAGTTTCGAACTGTGCCAAGGAGACCTAGTGTATCTCCTATTCCTTCTTGTCAAGTTTTACCTCGAAGTCTTTGATCTATTTGGAATTAATCCTGGTGCAGGGTGACGAAGAAGGATCCAACTTTAGTTTTCTGCAGGTGCTTAACCAGTTCTGAAAGCATCAATTGTTGAAGAGGCTGTCTTTCTTATATTCTATTTTTTTGGCTCCTTTATCCAAGATTAGGTGGCCATAGATCTGTGGGTTAATAACTGGGTCCTCAGTTCTATTCCATTGGTCCTCAGGCCTGTTCTGCCAGTAACAAGCTGTTTTGGTCACCATAGCTCTGTAATACAGCCTAAAATTTGGTATTGAAATTCCTCCTGTGCTGTTCTTTCCGCTAAGAAGTGTTTTTGCTATATGGGGTCTTTCATTATTTCATATGAATTTTTGGATTCCCTCTTTTATTTCTTTAAAGAATGACATTGGGATATTGATGGGTATTGTGTTTAATTTGTAGATAGCTCTAAGATAGCCATTTTCACGATGTTAATTATTGCAATCCAGGCACATGAGAGGTTTTTCTATTTCCTCAGTTCTGCTTTAATTTCCTTTTTCAGGGTTTAAAGTTTTCATCAAAAATGTCTTTTACATTCTTAGTTAAGTTAATTCCTAGGTACTTTATTTTCTTTGAGGTTATTGCAAAAGGAGTTGCTTTCCTGATTGTTGCCTCGTTCCTCTCACTGTTGGCATATAGGAAGGCAGGTAATTTTTGAGGATTAATTTTATACTCTGCTACTTTTCCAAAGTTTTGAATCAGCTCAAGGAACTTGGGAGTGGAGTCTATAGGATTCTTTAAATACAGAATCATGTCATCTGCAAATTGGGAAAGTTTCACTTCCTCTTTCCCTTTTTGGATTCCCTTTATGCTTGCTTCTTGCCTTATTACTCTGGCTAGGATTTCTACTGCTATGTTAAGGAGAAGTGGAGAGAGTGGGCATTCTTGTCTTGTTCCCGATTTTAGAGGAAATGGCTTTAGCTTTTTGCCATTAAGTATAATGCTAGCTGTGGGTTTTTCATACACAGACTTTATTATACTGAGGAATTTTCTATGGATTCCCTGAGCTTTTAGCATAAAGGGTGTTGGATCTTCTCAGGTGCCTTTTCTGGATCTGTTGAGATAATCATGTGAATCTTGACCTTGTTCCTGTTGATGTGTTGAATTATATTAATTGATTTGTGTATGTTGAACCAGCTTTGCCTCCCTGTGATGAATCCTGTTTGATCATAGTGTTTAATTTTTTGATGAGTTCTTGAAGACGGTTGGCCAGTATTTTGTTGAGAAGTTTTGCATCAGTATAAATCAACGAAATGGGTCTATAGTTCTCTTTCTTTGATGAATCTCTCTCTGGTTGAGGGATGAGGGTTATGGTGACTTAGAATGAGTTTGGCAAAGAGCCTTCGTTTTCAATTTCGTTGAAGACCTTGAGGAGTATTGCTGTGAGCTCTGCTTTGAAGACCTTATAGAATTCACCTGTGAATCCATCTGGCCCTGGGCTTTTATGGATGGAAGGTCTCTTACTGTCATTTCTATTTCAGTGCTTGAAATAGGTCTGTTTAGTTGGATTAGGTCTTCTTGGTTCAGAAAAATCCTCCATCTCTTCTAGATTCTCAAATTTGTTGGCATAAAGGTTTAAAAAGTATTCCTTTATGATGTTCTGGATCTTGGTAATTTCTGTGGTGATATTACCATTCTCAACTGTTATTTTGTTTAGTTGGGTGTGTTCCCTTCTTTTTTTGGTAAGATTTGTTAAGGGTCTGTCAATTTTGTTAATTTTTTCAAAGAACCAATTCCTTGTTTTGTTGATTCTCTCTATATGTTTTTTGGACTCCAATTCATTGAATTCTGCTTTTATTTTAATAATTTGCTTCCTTCTACTGGGATTAGCATTGGTTTGTTGCTCTTTTTCCAAGAGCTTAAGGTGCAATATTAAATTGTTGATTTGCGATTTTTTCCTATCCGTTAATGTAAGCACTCAGAGCTATAAATTTTCCTCTGAGTACTGCCTTTGCTGTGTCTAAAAGGAGCTGGTATTTTGTGTGCTCCTTTTTGTTAAATTTCACAACCTGTTGAATTTCTGTTCTGATCTCCTCAATGACCCGTTGGTGCTTCAACAATGTGTTTTTCAATCTCTATGAGTTACAGGGTTTTCGTTGGTGGAGATTGGTGATTCATTTCCAATTCGATGCCCTTGTGGTCTGAGAGAATGCAGGGAATAATTTCAGTGTTTCTGAATTTGCACAGTTTTGTTTTATACCCTAAAATGTGATCTTTTTTGGAAAATGTTCCATGTGCTGCTAAAAAATATATATTGTGATGTTGCTGGGTGAAATAATCTGCTAATGTCTGTTAGCTCTAGTTGGTCTATACAGTTGTTCAATTCTGAGGTTTCTCTGTTGAGTTTTTGCCTGGTTAATCTGTCCAAAGGTGAGTGTGGTGTGTTAAAGTCACCAGCAATCATTGCTTTTCAATTTATGTATGGTTTCAGTGAAAGTAAAGTTTGCTTGATGAAGTTTGGTGCTCCTGGATTAGGTGTGTAGATATTTAGGATGGTTATGTCTTCCTGGAGGAGAGATCCCTTTATTAGTATGTAATAACCTTCTTTGTCTTTTCTCACTAATTTTAGCTTGAAGTCTATTTTATCTGATATGAGGATGGCAACTCCAGCCTGTGTATAGGGGCCGTTAGCTTGATAAACTTTATTCCAACCTCTCACTTTCCAAAAATGTTTGTTTTTTTGGCAAGATATGTCTCTTGAAGACAGAACAATGAATCTTGCTTTTTGATCCAACTAGACAGTCTATGTCATTTAATTGGAGATTTAAGTCCATTGATATTGATGGTTAAGACTGAAAAATATTTACTAGTTCTTGCCATTTTTAAAAGCTTTCACTGTGGCCTGTGGCTTGACAGTTCTTGTGGTAATTAGCTGTTATGATTTTTAGGAGCCATTTCTTTGTCAGTATCCCATTTGTGTTGGCTTTCAATGTTAGAATATGTTTGAAAATGTTCTGTAATGCTTGTTTGTTTGCTATGTAATGTTGCAACTTTTCCTTGGAATGGAAAGTTTTTATTGTTCCCTTGGTTATGAATGAGATCTTAACTGGGTACAGTATTCTTGGTTGGTAGTTATTTGACTTCAGGGCATGACATATATCCTTCCAATCTCTTCCTGCTGGCATGGTCTCTGCTGAGAAATCTGGCGTTATTCTGATTGGTTTGCCTTTGTAGGTGATTGTTCTCTTTGCCCTGACTGCTTTTAGGATTCTTTCTTTGGTCTCTATTGATCCTGTATGGATTATTATGTGGCGGTGGATGTCCTTTTCTAGTCAGGCCTGTTTGGGGTTCTAAAAGCTTCTTGTATCTGGATATTTGGGAAGTTCTCTGATATGATTCCCTGAAGTATATTTCCAATACCATTTACC
This sequence comes from Megascapheus bottae, assembly GCF_031878675.1. Lineage (NCBI taxonomy): Eukaryota > Metazoa > Chordata > Mammalia > Rodentia > Geomyidae > Megascapheus > Megascapheus bottae. The sequence continues at coordinate 21,746,627 of NC_143530.1, read as the reverse complement.
TCTTTCTCCAGACCCTCCTCAATACCACTTAGCCTTAAATTAGGCTTCCTAATTGTATCTTGGTCCTCCTGAAGCATTCTCTCATATTTCCTAGATTTGGTTTGACTCATTTTCTGTTGTTTCAGCAAAGATTGCATGGTACTTCTAAACTAACCCCAAAATAATAGAAATCATTGTATTTTCCATTAATAAAATTTCATTTCCCATAGGTAAAAAGGGTAAGAGTATTTCTCGACCTTTACTTAACTACATCTGGAGACACACAGTTCTGAATTCTTTGTAATGGGGGTAATCAACTGCATGCCTGGCCTCAACCTACTACAAACCAGTAGTGTCCCAAACTTATAAGAACTTTGGAGTTGTTGTCTCTAGACATTGTATCTCCAGACATTGCAAAATGTTCTCTGTGGGTCAAAATTACTAACCTGGAAATACAATCAGCTTGGGTAGAGGTGAGGGCTGTGCCTTTTCACCTCTGAAATTACACCAAATTGTTTTCAATGAAGATTGTAAGAATTTGTGCCTGCTGTCTTTCCTGTTAGTTTATTTTCTCTTACATGATTGGAATTGTTGGGTCTTTTGACAAAATTAAATAGGAGTAAAATTATATAACAGCATAGTTGAAATTTCTGTTGCCTTGATTATTCATCAGAAGGAGGATGTTTTTATATGTGTATAGGCCATGGGTTATTTTTTCATCCCTTAAATGCTTAGATTTTAGGGTTTTTTTGGCCTATATTCCTATCATGTTTACTATCATTTATAGGAATTATCTATACAAGTAGATAGCTAACAATTTGCTATCTCTGTTTTTCATTTTCTTCATGGTATCTTTGAAGATAAAAATTTCTCAAATTAAGTTTATTTGAATTAACTCTTTTCCTTTTCCTTCATGGTTAGTCATGTTACCCTCAAGATGACAAACTTCTCAATGCTTTCATCCTGGTGGAGGACATAAAAAGAATGCCTTCTATTCTGGCTTACTCTTTTCTGGGATATTCAATCTGAAGAAAACAGCTAGTAACATCATATGGATACAGCCAGTCTGAGAGGAGGCCATTCAGAAGAGCGGAGATCTCCCACCAACAACCCACAACCCCTGTGAGAGAGAGTGAGTGTCCAACCCCAGTCATGCCTTCAGAGGCTGCCAGGTTTACAAGAGTTTCTGAGCTTAAAAATAATTATAACTACTCCTCTTATTTCTGACTCCTAGGAACTGAAAGAGATAATACAAGCTCATTGTCATTTTATGATGGTATATGGATACTCATTGTTATATCTAGTTATGATATATTCTACTAAGGCTCGCCTCAAACTATGAACATAGCTCTGTCTCTCAAGTAGCTGGGGTTACCAGGCATGTGTTACTCGACTCTTGATGGAGTTTTGAAGCAAAGAGTATTTTCTGCAAAATGAGGATGATAAAGCAACTGACAACTAGATAGGCTGAGAAAGACTTCTTTCTTTACTGAGGAAAATGGAGAAACTGCATTTTGAGAGATCAATCTGGGAGTCTTTATTAAAAAGTCAGCAACTGCGTGGTAGACTCCTGTCTCAAAGACCAGTCGCCAGCAAATACACTTAGAACTGTTAAAAATAAAAACAAACTAAGCTGAGAATACCAGAAAGGAAAGAAGGAACAAAACAATACCAAGCAATGAATTCAGCTCCAATGAAGAGCTGGATTAGGACTCCAGGGTAATTGGAAAACAATGAGGAGACAAGAGACAGGACACGAACACAGAGGCACATAGCATGGCAAAATGGCACCTGTGCTGGACCTGGCCTTACTAGAGTCAGGTCAGGGAGCAAGGTCATAAGAAACTCTCAGTCCTAGGCCCTGGACTGACATGTTTAGTAAACTGTCAGCCAAGTAGGTGCCTACTCCTGCCTCCAGGGATTCAGGCACACCCATCACCTGGGAGGTGGGGACGTCTCCTTCTCTCAACATGAAGACGAGATGCCAGACCTTACTATCCACCAGGCGCCCAAGATGGCAATGCCACCTCTCCAAATTTCACTTGCTCTGATGAATTATTGGATTTCTAATAGGCCCTGAGCAAGTTTCTGACAGCTGGTACACTGGGATTATTGTATTGAGCACATTCTCCTAGCCTCTTTGTTTAAGAGTTGGTGACAGGCTAAAAGCTTACCACACACCGTCATGTTCTTTGATTTTCTTTGGGAGGTCATTCATCTACTGAATGCATTTGCAATGACTGGATCCATTAATTGTACCTTCATTCGTCTGGTGGAATTTTCTAAGGCAACCCACAAAGTCCCTTCATTTTGTCACTTCCCATGTCAGAAACAGAAAGCTAGAGAAAGAAGATTGTAAAGAAGGTTTCACACTACAGACTCTGGTGACAACAACCTGGTGATTTTTCAGTCAATCAGGATTTTCAATAGAAAGTAAGTGGATAATTAGTTGAGTTTAAAATGGTTCTTCTGCATGAGTTCCAGAGAAAATGAAGATGCTTTTGTTATTAGCAAGGTAATAAAAGGAGGGCATGAGCTTCCATGTCTAAAGGGGAATTTGGGAGAGGGTAGAGTTGAAAGGGAGTATTCAGCTCTGATGTGAAGGAAAGGAGAAAATGAAGAGAAGAGAAAGGGAATGAGTACTAGGTTCTCAAAGATAACATAGATCATTTTGTACCAAAGAATCTAAAATTTACCAAAGAAAACCAAATTTAAAGTTGTCATTGGAAATAGATCAATATTTTCCCTAAGGATGTTTCATTGAGATTGTTTTTTCTCCCTAGGTAATAGTTAATATTTAACCAAAATAGTCTTTGATTAAATGGCAAGTCTTCAAGTAGCACAGAAAACAAATTACATATGCCATGAAAGATACATACATTTAATTCTCTATTCCCTTAACAGCTGCAAACTGGATTCAAGTCTCTCTTTTAGGCAAACCCTAAATTCACAGCAAAGACTTTTTGGGACTTTTATGGGAAAATTACAGTAACATTTTTGCTGAGATAAATTAGCTATCTGTAACATAAGAAAGAGATGTTTGTCATTTGAGGATGACATATATTCCTCTGGGTTTCTGCTTTAATGTTAATATTTGTGCATAGAAAGATGGAATGCTAACACTGTAATAAGCCAGCCCATCTGGTCTTTAAGGTTGATTGACTTATTCAATATCTGTCTACCTGTGTTTACTTTAAAATCTTTGGTTCTTGTATTATTTATAAATCAAATACTAAATTGGATGAAGTCTTGGATATTTACTGATTCTTTTATTCTGCCTTAACATTTTTGAATGAGTTTTTGATATATTTGAGTTTTGATATATGTCTCTTAATATTTTTATTGTATTTTATTGTTCTGGTAATGTATAGAGGGGTTACAGTTATATTTGTCAGGTAGTGGGTACATTACTTCTCAAATCTTCATACCCCTTCTCTTGATTTTGTCCTCCTTTCCCTCTGCCCACCCCCTCCAAATCATCTTGTATTTCTGAAATTGAAGTGTGTCTGCTAGTGAGTATTTATCACTATATACAGCATAACAATGATGCACATCATGATGAATGTTTACCTTAAATTTAATGAAATATGCTGCATGAAGAAATATGATCCCTGAACATACCAAATTCAACTAATGACATCACTTAATCATTCCCAATCAATTTATATTATTGAGTGAATGAGATTTTAATTCCAGAAAAATAATTTACTTGGTGAGGGCTCAGTAAAGAAATTTAAATTCTTTTATATGGTAATCTAGTTTTTGTGCCTTAGTTTTAATTGAAAGTCCATCTATTTAAATGCCTGACTGTTCTGATATAGTAATATAACTCAGGCAATAAGACAGTTCTTTTCTATGGCTAAATACATTTAATCATTAATTAATTTTGAGAGAATTTATTGAATTAGTACATATTATGTTTTACACCAGGGATAAAATTGCAAGCAATAAGTAATGCTTGGCCTAATGAAACAGGTTAATATACAACAAAATGCAGCAACATTTGGCATGGAAGGAATTGCACAGCCAAAACTGAGTCATTGGAAAGGTTTCCTAGAGAAGCTGATATCCTAGAGAAGATGTCTGAACTGAGAATTAAAGGGCAATAGGCTGAACCCAAAGTGTGATATGATAAACAGAAAAGAAATTTCCAAGGAAACAGACTACTCAATGATGCATGATTCCAAAGGGAGGGGAAAAATCTCAGCAAGTTATACTCTAGAAATGAAATTTTGCTTAAACTGGCTAGACATTTATATCATCGTCAAGTTATCTAAATCAGTCCTGTGGTCTACAAATATTTCATCTAAGCTGAGCTAAAACTCTGATAGGCATTATAGAATTATAAATAGGTAGAATATTTCTTTGCCCATGTAAAGTGAAATTTCAAAATGAAGGTGCACTCAATAAAGCAGCCATTAAAGGCATCTTGGTTCTCTCATCGATCTTAAACCTTGTAATATTCTAAAAGAAACTCATTTTCCTTAGTTTTCATGTTTATTGGTTTTTTTCTCTCATGCCTAGTGAATAATGCTATTCTGATGACCAAATTTCAAATTTTAAATAATATTCTTTAAATTATTTATCAAGTTAGTTTTGATTTCCTTGTTTCACTTTTCAGGTTAGACTGATAAAAAATGCTACTAATGACAGTAGACATTTTTTAATAATAAATAAGATCAATATATGAATCTAATAATAGAACTCATAAATAAGCAAGATTAAACTTGAGAGAACAATGAGAAGGGAAATACAAAAAGGTGCTGTAAATGAGGGTTCTCTGTGGTTTGGTGTTCTCAGTCATCATTTCATTATCATTCCTGACCCCAGTTTAGTTCTGTCATTTGAACCCACAGCTTTTGGGCAAGTGCTATTCCATTGAGTTGGATACCCAAGCCCTAATATTCTCCTTTTCTTCTAGATAAATCCGTGTGTATGTGTGTGTGTGTGTGTGTGAGAGAGAGAGAGAGAGAGACAGAGACAGAGACAGAGAGAGACAGAGAGAGAGAGAGAGAGACAGAGAGAGAGAGAGAGACAGAGAGAGAGAGAGAGAGAGAGAGAGAGAGAGAGAGACAGAGAGACAGAGAGACAGAGAGACAGAGAGACAGAGAGACAGAGAGAGAGAGAGTGTCCTAGGGATTGAATTTAGGGTTTGGACTCTGTCCCTGAGTCAGTTCCCTCAAAGCTAGCATTCTACCACATTCTACTACTTGAGCCACAACCCTACTTCCAACTTTTTGATAGTTAAGTGAAGATATGAATCTCATGGACTTTCCTGCCCGGGCTGGCTTTGAATCATGATCATCAAATCTCAGTCTCTCGAGTGGCTAAGATTGCAGGCAGGAGCCATTGATACCTTGCCTGGATTCTTCTTATGTAGGAATGTAATTCACACGGTTCATGTGAGGGTAACCCACCTTTTCCAACCACAAAGAATATATATCATATTTTTCACCAATGAGAATAATGTAGGCTTGGAGTTAAGTTAGAATATAGGATAACTGGGTCAGATAAATTAATGGATGCTTATTGCTATGATATTCCATAACTTATATAGAATGTATTAAACATGAAGGGCACAGTCTATTATGCCTGTATCTGAGAAAGAATGATGCAGAATTAAGCCAAACAGATACAAGAGTTATCAAATAATGAGAAAGACAATATGTTAATAATATTATTTGAGGTCTTGGATTATTCACAGATCTAAAATATATCTAGAATTCTTTGTTGAGTTGGCCTTTGTGCTTAAGTCTATTAAATCAGGAGTCTGTCACTTGTAACTAGAAGAATTTGAAAGAAAAGCTCAAATAGAAATAAAAGTGCACTAGCAATCTGAATATTTGAAAACATGTATAATGAGGTGCTTAGCGGGGATATACAGAGAAAATATGGTTTTTCCCCTCCTCTAATTTCTGACATGCTGATCTTTTTACTTTTTTCTCTGTGCTTTTAGATGATTTCAGAATTCCCTTGTGCTTTTAAATTATAAGAATATTTTGCTATGTATAACATTTCCAGAAAGTAAAAATTCCAACACAAATTTAACTCAAAGTTACAATTTCATCTGGTTTAATTTGAATGACTTTCTCATATCTCAGGACAAAATCATGTCTCTGAACCATCATTTGAAGACAGACAGTAATTTCACTTTTCAAAATCTCTCCTTATCTAAGCCTTTGTATAGATGCTGTGTGTGTGTGTGTGTGTGTGTGTGTGTGTGTGTGTGTGTGTATGTGTCTGTGTGTTGATCCTGAGGCTTGAACTCAAGGCCTAGAAACTGTCCCTGAGCTTTTGTGTTTAAAACTGCTGCTCTGTCACTTGATCCACAGCTCCACTTCTACCTTTTTGGTGGTTAAGTAGAGGTAAGATTCTCATGACTTTTCTGTCTGGTCTAGCTTTATCATAATTTCAGATTCCTGAGTACCTAGGATTATAGGTATGAGCCACTGATAACTGGCCTAGCTACTGGTTTTATAGTTCCATCTTGGCTAGTTCTAAATGGCCCAGACCAATGTGGTCTATTATAACTAGCTCCTAAATACTGCTTCAATGTGCAAATAGTCTTTCCTCTTCTCTTCTTTACCATTTCCTTCCCTTACTTCTCCATCTCTTTCCCCTTTACTCTCTTTCTTTCCTCCTGTCTCCTCTTCTTCCTGGATTTTCTCCTGTCATTCTGTTCCTTCTTCTTTGCCTTATTGAGTTATTCAGCCAGTGTCCTCAAACATTATTCAGTGCAATTGTTCTAAGTACTTGCTTTATGACATAAGTGATATATTTCCAGTTGATCAGGAGTGATCCCTTTCAGGGATTGTACATAGGAAGTAACTCTGGTAGGAACCTCTTACCCCAACACTTTCAAAAGTATGATCCCATGAGAACAATTCAAGCCAACATGATTAAAAGAAAGTCCTGGCCTCCTTTTGCCAAGCTGAGGGTCATCTCCTTTCCCAGATACACTCTCTCTTTCTGTCCTGTGGTAGAAGGCAGCTCCACTTAGCTTTTCATCTTCTGATTTTTTTTAGAGCAGCAGTAGATACCAGTATCCATTTTTATGTACACTGTCAAACTTCAGGGGCTACGAATAAATTCCTCCTAAATGTCAAGTGTTCCCAAGGCTTCTCTTGTCAAATGCCAAAGTACTGACTAAGGCTAAAAAAATTCTGCAGCTTGAAACGATCTGTTTGGAGAGGATGATCCACTGTCTCTTCTGTGTGCATTCAAAATCTCTGCAAGAGGCTCCCTAACTGGGTTAGATGGAGAGAGCCCTCCCTTTCCCTTCCTTCAGGTTCATTTCCTAACTAATAGCACTTCTTTGTAAAGAGATAATTCTTTCCTTCTGCAAAGTATGTATCTCATGAAGAACCTTTGTCTTTTGTGCTTACAGGAGAGTTTGGAGATGGACATTGGAAGGAAGAAGTTCCAGTTCTTAGGCAGCTCCATAGGAAATTCTTCACGTTGTCTCTCTCCTGGCTCTTAGAAACTTCAAGATGTTTATTGACACAGGTAGTAGTGTTCAATATTTTTATCATCCACAACAGACTATTAACATGGATTCAGACCATAATATTGAAATAGTACTTTGATAAGCTCTTGATCCAAGATTCCATCCTTTAATTCCAATGTCGTTAGGAAATGAATATTGCTCTAGGGAAGGGGCCAGGGTAGTAGTGGTACGGTTCAGAGGAATGGCTGCTAAGTTTCGAAGAAGTATGTTTATATTTTAGCAGTCAGGGGACAATCAGCCTTGCCTATTTCCCAATATCTTACAATCCACAGATTATAAGAAAAGTCCCAATCCATACCCTGTCATGTTTGAGCTAGGTAGAGCAGATGTCCAACAGATACCCAGCCAACTTAACATAATCGAGTGAAGGTTTGAATCCTGAGGAGAAGTATCAAAAGGAAGCAGAATGCATGAATGGAAAGGGATATACAAAACATAATGATAACCATAAAATGAGAGGTTTATGAAAAGTTTGCCATTTGTAGTAAGGTAGACAAGGAGGCCAAAGATGAAGAACACAGCCTTGTACTTACTGGTGACCTATGTAAGAAAGTTCTCAGGACAATAGTGAGGCTGATTACAGGAGGCACAGGATAGCTGAATGAAGAGAAGAAATGCTGTGGCACACAGAGACAATGCAAGTGTGCAGTCATGGAAAGAAGTTAAATGGGAGGTAGAAAGATACGGCACAAATAAGCTTGGTTGGAAGTTTTGTTTTGCTTTTTATTCTTAGTAACTTCAGCATAGTTGGAGGCAGAGGTAGGAGATTTGTTTGAGGCAAAAGGGTTGTGAGCATGAAGAAAATGGTTGTGAGCACAGTGTGTCTATACCTGGAGCTAAACAACTCACACAGTTGGAAAGAGGCATAAGAAAGAGCAAGTCTACCTTCCTTTAAAGACTCAGTGTTGGTGTTTGAATATACAGGATGATGAGATAGAGAAAAAATAAGTAAAAGTAACAGCCCCAGACCACTTAGAAACCAAACCTAGGTCTTTGTCCATGCTAGGCAAGTACTCTACCACTAGGCCAGCCTCCCAGCCCTAGTTATTCTTTTGAAAGGTACAAAGATTTTCTGGATATTGTAGTTCTGAAAGGCCTCACTGAAGTGCCTAGTATGCAAAGTCAGGAAAGAGTATAATTTGGCTTTGCTTTTGAGCTGAAATAAGTTTCAACAGAAACTTAGATGATGAAGAAACAAAGAGGAAGAGCCCTGGGCTCAGACCAAAAATGAAGCCACACAGACAAAGGCAAATATGTGTGTTCATTTGCTGTGGAAAATAAAACATTTTGTTTTCACCAAACAACATGTATCTTATGCTTCCTTAATTAGAAAAAGTAAAAAATGTAAAAAGGAGACAAATACATGCACAAAATAGCCTGGCACAGCTGAGGAAGAAGACAGGCTCTTGAGTGTTTTTCCAATAACCAGTTCCCTAGACTGGTTCTCACACAAGAAAAGAAACTCAGAGTAACAAAAGGTGCCCATGAAAAGTTCTTTTAGACTCGAAGTTGGTGGAGATTAAAAGAGGGTAAAAGTTCAAATGAGAAGGAGCCACTGCTAAGTAAGCAGGAATCCTCGCCAAGGGGAAGGAAAAGGAGCCATTGGTTTAAAATGCAAGTAACCATGGCAAGCCAACAGTTCAATGTTAGAATCTGGTTAAGAAATAATATCACACAGAGCCGGTGATTGTTTATTCAAAGCAGGCCATGAGAGAACAGTTGTCTCCAATGGGTACTCTCACAGCTTGGATTCAAAACTTTTAAGGGCACTTTTTCAAAGCATCCAGCACTTCTTCCTGACCCATTTGGTAAGAGGCAAAAAGAATGCGCATAGTTTATTCTCAGTGTCTCTTGTGGGTTTACAGCAGTGTTACATATGGAAAAGCAGTTTGGTGTCAGCTGGTGAACTGGTTTCTTGCTATTCTGCTTGTAGTTGCCATTGGAAACTGGAGCTGGCTATGCAGAAACATCACCCCCTTTCCCAAGGTTCAGAAACCAGTGCCCCTCTAAAGGGTGGCAGACCATTTCTTTCTTTCTCAGTACATGTTGTGCTTGGCCTTTGCTTCCTAGTGAGAAGAAGAGGTTGAAAATAGCCAGAAAAACTGTGGGAATGAAGAGGAAGCAATGGATTACAAGATAAAGACAAGCCTGGAACAATGTTTCTACAGTTGTGAGAAATGCCGTCTCTCAGCCACACCTACCTGGAAGCCCAGCTTAGCCATTTTCTATCCTCACTGACACATAGTTAACTATCTCTCTTCTGTCAGAGTAAGCCTCAGTAGTAACACAGTAAAGGCTTTCGGAGTGGGCTACTGTTGACCCCCTAACTCCTGAAATTTATGAAGAAGCTCTTGAATCATTTTCCATGTGCACTTTTCTGGGACAATATGCTCATAATTTTTCCTCAGGTTATCAGAGTGGTCCATGGCCTCAAACCATAAATAACCAACAAGCTAAAGCACCTCTGCATAAAGCATATTGGTTATACTTTGCCATATGGAAAGAATGCAACCTTCTTCATTTCTTCTGTGACTGAGGGAATAGACAGAGATCTAAGAAAACTTCCTTCCTGCTTAATGGATCCAGTATGGCCAAAGAGAACAGATTCCCAAGAGAAAAATGACAGCAGGCTCAAAGCTGAGAGAACAGAAGGAGAATCTGAAAGAATGTGTATTCTGTATTCTCTCTTCCTGTCTTGAGCTATGCAGAGAGTCTGAGGGAGACAAAGAGAATCTGTATTGTCAAGAAGGAAAGAGGTGTGCTTCAGAGACCACGTTGATGAGAGGAAGAGACTTTCTGTTCATTCCACCTGGCCAGGTGATTAGTATTGTGTTCTAGCAATGAAGATGACCACCTGCAGTCAAACTGCTTGGATTGGAAATTCAGTCTATTAAGTATTAGGTAGGGTAATCATGGGTTAACCATCTATTAAAAATAAGTCATATAATTAGGATTCACAGTCAACAAAAATGATAATGTTTTAACTGCTGGGTGGTCTGTTGTACTATTTCACCAGAATTATCTGATGTTTATAATTTAAGGGTGATGTGGCTCAGGTTGTGTTAGTTTACTCTTTAAAATGAGTCAGGCATTTCCTGTGCATATTTATGTGGCAAAATGCGGTAGGCATGTCTGAATGACTAAAATGGTCTAGAATGAAGTAAAAAGATGATGTGCTCGAAGGAGCAGTTTGAGGGAAACGTAAAGAAGTTATTTAAGGAATGTGGACTGGGGTTCAATTCCCTAATACTCTCACCGTGTTTTCCTGAGAACTTCTTTGCATTAAGTACATGGTGATGTTCACGGTAGATTAGAAAGAGGGGACTCTACCAATTTCAGGCAGACTTACAGGGAAAGAGACACCAGCTGTACATTGTGGTCTGTGAAGACTCCATTGTCCACACTGAATAAATACAATTACATCACTAACACAGTGTGGTAAGGATGCTATCAGGGCACATAAAATATGGCAGTAAAAATCCAGATACTGGTGGTTCAAGCCTGTAATCCTAACTACACAAGAGGCTGAGATTTTTAGGGTGGTGGTTCAAAGCCAGCCAAGAGTAGGGAAGTCTGTGGGACATTTATCTTCAATAAATTACTCAGAAAAAGCTGGAAGTGGCACTATGGCTCAAGTGGTAGGGCGCTACCACTTGAGCACAGAGAGGCTCAGGAATAATGCATAGGTCCGAAGTTCAAGCCCCAGGAATGGAAAAAATAATTATAAAAGCAGGTAATAAACTTCCAATTTCAGCACACACACTGAACTTTCCATGCTCCTTATCCTGAGTTGTAGAGGGACCACACCTTCTCCAAATCCATGGCTGATCCTTTCCAAAGTAATAGTTTACTTACAGAATAGAGGATTATGATGCATTTTGATTCCCTGGAAGACACTGATTCCCAGGGACAACTTTGAGTAGCAGACATCTCTTCTCTTTTTCTAAGCCCTATCCATCCCATCTCAGAGGCCCTGGGAACCACTGGAGTTGTTGACAGATCACTCAGATGCATCTCTGTCCATGCTGATGGGGATCTGGCTGAATGGACTTCTCTCTCTGGCATCACACTGCTGACTACAAGAGATACCAGTGGGTCTTTTTTTATGTTGGTAACATTTTCTCCTAACCATCTCTCCCAGGGCACAGAAACAAATAGAGAAGAAGAATGGCATCATTTTCACTGCATAAAGTTATCCTAGGCTCTGGGCTCTGTTCATCAGAGAGCTCAGTTTTGCTGAGTAATTCTCCCTAGACACCAAATGATAAAAGAGAGGATTATTACCCATCTGTTTGCCCTCTCGGCTTTTGTCCAGTCCTTATTGTCTTTCCAAGCTGGATGTCTCTGATTGTTTCAGTGATTCAGGAAAACATTACCAAACACAAGCACATTCCCAGGTCCTAGGAGCCTCTTGTCACACTGGTGCAGTGGCTGGAGTGTTATTTTTCTTTTTGCCTGGGAGCATTTCAGCAAAATGAATCTGGACTAAGATTCTGAAGGTCAAGGCCATGGCTTCTGTGGCTAGCAAAGGATAGCAGATAATTTTCTCTTCTGTTGTCCACATGCAACCAGAGGATGCATGGAGAGAGTCCAGCCAGATTGTTGCATGCAGGATTTGCTTCTTATATTCTTTCCCCATGTTTTCTCCTGTATCCTAACATAAAGCTTTTTCAGCCTTGGAAAAAGCCATGCCAAGATCTTTTGCATCAAAAGAGACTCATTGAAATAGAAGTTGGTCAAGGAAGAAAAGAGACATTAGAATGTCGGTTCTTGACATCTAGATTGTAGAATTCATAATTCTTTTAGGAACATGGGTAGGATTGCCAAATTTCATAAACCCAATTAGAAAATAAAAGAAGAGCTTTATATAAAACTACTTCAAGTTAAGGATGTGAAAAAATACTTCCACACTTTTTTCTACCCTATTTTTTTCTTTCAATTGTAGCTGAATTACAGATTATGACACTTGTTTTATATTGCAATAAAAACACCAGTCTTTCCTCGGGCATTGTTTATAGAGTGGAAATTGTGGCTGTACTTAACACACTTAGATCTAATGGGTTGTAAAGGTAAAAGAGTTACTAGATGTCTAAGGACCTAGACTCCATTATAGGCTGTGAAACTAACCACTATGCTTCCTTCATGTCTCTCTGAAAAGCAAACTGATATAACTTGCGCAGCATCATTCTGAAGTCCAGGCTTAATCTCAAAGTCTCTTTTTATTGAATGTATTTGCTTCAAGGATCCTTTGAACTATGTATTAACCCTTAATTGGTATTGATTTTGTGTCTATGAAGAATCATGCTTCTCTTTGTCTTCGTGTATAATAGAGGGTAAAATGGACAAGGTGATATGGCCTTGGTCTTTCTAAAGGCACACTATGAACAGTGACTCCTGGACTTAGCCACTGATCTTTTTCTGAATATACCTCTTTTTGATTGAAGACATGGCAGGGAGAAACTTGAAGTAAATATGTTATGCTTTCACTCTCACCCACCCATTTTCATGGAAGAAATCCACTGTTATCACGTACTTGATTTTTTTGACATGTTTTGAACCTTGATGACAACACAAAGGCTTGATTTCAGAGCAGCTTTGAATGATGCCCTGTTTCATAATGTTTCTGAACAATGAAAAGTGCCTCATAGAATTCTTTTTAAATTTTATTATATATATATATGTAGGTATATATTGTGCTCAGCCCCTATGCCTCTGATTGCTTGGTCTACCTAGCAGCCCAGCTGTAGCCAGGAACCCTCATCACTGCTGGGGCCCACAAATTCCCTATGCCTTATAGAATTCTTATCAACAACAATTACAAATGGAGTCTCGTTTTAATGTTGTGCAAGTATGAAAAATGTACTTTGATCAAATTCACGCCATTTGTATTTCTCTATCTTAACTCCCTTCTCCCTTCAAAGAGTGTTAGTAGACTTTGTGGTATTTTATTTATGCATGTATACAATGTGCTTTGATTAGATGATTAGATTCACCCTCATCCTCTTCATTTACCTCTCCCTTCGATTCATCACCTTCTTCCTGAGCAGTTTCCTTCTTACTAGCATATGGTGATGATGATGATGAGGTCTAGATTTCATACATGAGCCAGAAAATACAATATTGGTCTTCCTCAGCCTGACTTGTTTCATTTAACATGATAATCTCCAGTTCTACCTGCTTTCTGAAAACAATCTAACCTTATTCTTCCTTATGATTGACTAATACCCCATTGTGTATATCTTCATAAATTGTAGGTTACTTTGGCTGATTCCATAGTTTATCTCTTGGGAATAGTGCTGATATAATCATGGATGTATAGGTGATCAAGAAAGAACATATGGTAGTTACACTTTTTGGTTTTTTTTTTATGAACCTCCATACTGATTTCTACAGTGGCTGTATTGTTTTGCACACTCACCAATAATGTCATTTTGTACTATCATTTTGGCACCTACATAGAAAAATCAGATGATTGTGGTAATTATTTCTGTTTTCTGTTCCATCCATTTGGTCCATGCATTTGTTCTTGTGTAAGTTAGCCTGCTGTTTTTCTTACTATTGTTCTGTAGCATGATTTGAAATGATATCTCTGCCCAGAATTTCATGGTAATTAAAGGTCTTTTACTCTGAGTTTTAACTATGATTTTTTTTGCCAGTCCTAGGGTTTAAACTCAGGGCCTGGACACTGTCCTTGAAAACTTTTTTTTTCTCAAGGCAAGCACTCTGACACTTGAGTCACAGCACCACTTCCAGATTTTTCTGAGTATGTGGTACCAAGTAATCTAACCCAGGGCTTTGTGCATGGTAGGCAAGCACTCTACCATTAGGCTGTGTTCCCAGGCCAAGATTGACTTTTGGTACCCATTTCTGTGAAAACCCACACTGGAGTTTTGATGAGAACTATATTGTATATGTAGCTTGCTTTCTGTTGTATAATAATTTCCATAATATTAATTCTCCCGTTCCATGAAAATGGGGAGCTTGTTATCTTGCAATGTCTTCTTTCTTTAGTGTTTCATAGTTTTCGTTGTGGAGAATCATCTCACAACATTCCTAAATTGATTTTTTGAGATGACAGCAAAGAATATGGTTCTCTTGGTTTCTTTCTCATCATCTTCATTATTAACCTGCAGACAAACTATGTTGTATGTTAACATTTATATTATTTATGTTAATTTTCAATCATTTTTCTTTGCTATTAGTGCTTATCAGCTCGAAGAGCTTTTCTTGTCTGTCTTGTCTTTTAGTAATAGTCTTTAGGTTATTTTATGGCTCACAACTCAAGCTGTATGTTGAATAACAAATTACTTTGTAAGTGATTTTAGGGGGAATGTTTCAGATTTTACACATTTAGAATGATATTGGCTGTAGCTTTGTCATATCTACCATTTATTGTGTTGAGCTATGTTCTTCTATTCCTTCTTTCTTTAGTGCTTTTAATCATGAATGGATTTTGAATTTGTTCAAAGGTTGTTTTCTGAGTCTACTGAGATGACCTTATGTGTCCTTTTTGTCCTTGATTCTGATTATGTGCAGAATTATGTTTATTGATATATATATATATAAAAAACAATTCTTACATCTCAAAAATGGAGCATGCTTAAACATGGTGTATGATCTTATAATGTGGTGTTGAATTTGCCTTGCAAATATTTCATTGAGAAGTTTCGCATTTATGTTTAACCCAGGAAAGTGGTGTATCATTTTCCACTTTTTCTCATATCCTTGTCTGATTTTGATTAATAACACTGGCTTCACAAAATGTTTAGTAGCATTTTTCTCCCTTTTTTATAGCTTCAAAACCCACATAAGAACCTGACAAGCACTACAGGGCTGGGGCCATGTCCCCTACCTTCTTTGTTCTCATTAATCTTTCAGTAGGCTCTTACATCTTTGATTTGGGCCAATATCCTTCTTCCAGTGCCTTCTTTGTTTCTAAGGATAGAGAAATGTACCACAATGCTTGGCTTGTCTGTTGAGATTGGAGTCTTGCAACCTTTTTGCCCAATCTGGCTATGAACTGTAATATTTCCATCTCTATTTCCTGGGTAGCTGGGATTAGAATCACGTGCCACCTCACAGAGCCTATAATTTTAACTCTTTACAAGAAGTGTTTCTAGAAGGAAGAAATTCGTGGCAAGCAGTAGTCTAGTTCTAGAACACTTTTAGGTTCTGCTGGGATTGTTTGACATTGCTAATTAGACCCCCAAAACACAATGACCTTTTATCATCTGAACTTAAAAGGTCAATGTTTGGAAACTTTTTATGAATTTAACCTATATTTCTCCTCAGAAGATTCTAATTCTATGCCTGAGTTATTTTAGAATAAGTTTTTGGCACTCTCACTAAGTGATTGCCCCAAAGAAATGTTCACTTTTTGCTGTTTATCTTAGAGAAAATGATAATAAGTTTTGTTTAGAAAAAAAAGGTGTAAAGGAAAAAAATGCCAGATTTGTTTAAATCTGGATTCCAATAGATATTTTTATAATGACATATGTTGTTCTGTATGCAAGGAACAAAAGTCACAGTGTGTATAACACTGTAAAGGTAGTTTTATTGGTAGAAAAATAATCTTGCAGGAAACATCTTGGTTAATATTTAAGAATTAGAACCTGTCAGAAAATTAAACAGAAAGTAGAATCTGGTGGCACATACCTGTAATTGTAGCTATTTTGGAGGCTGAGATCTGGAAGATTGTGGTTCAAAGTCAAGTCAGGTAGAAACACAAATCTCTAAAATAACCAACAAAAAGCCTATCTAGAGATACGACTCAAGTGGTAGAGCACCAGGAGACGCAAGACAATGAAAGAAAACAATAAACTAAAGAAGTATCATTCCATTGTTCATCTTTACCAAGGACAATTCTGAGTAAAAGATCTCCCTTTTTCATTCTGAAATTTTACTAGGTTACCTGGAGAATATTAGGCATAACATTGTTGAGGCTCTCTGCAAACCTTAGATAATGGTTCTGTTAGGGAGAAATGGAGCCTAAGATTTTAGTGGTACAGTTGGATGTGTCATATTGGTAATTAGGCTTCAGAGCAACTACAACATCTGGCAGCTCTCTTCAATGGAACAGAACATAGAGATAGAAACCAGGAATAGGCATAGACCAGTAGAAAGAAAGGAGGAAAAAGGAAGAAAATAATGGTCTTGTTGCAACTTCTCAACAATGATTGATAGGATCCTTTTATATTACTACTCATGGCAGTAGTTTGGCATAGAGAAAAGACTTTTACGTTGATATCAAAAAGTGAGCAGGTTTCCTATGTCAGGGTCACCTGGCCCAGAATAAAACTTCAGATTCGGAGTGAGCAAGGCAGTTAGAGTTTTAATTATACTGCCTTTTATGTATGAGAACGGGTTTGGGTTCAAGCTTAGGCTGAGATTCAGAGGTAAAAATCTAAAGGTAATATGTGTATATGCACATATATATACATATATGTATATTGTTAGCAATATGTACATGTGCACATATATGTATATAATGTTAGAAATATATACATATGCATATATACATATATTATCTGTTCTTGTCTTCCATCAATCATCTATCAACTATTTATCATATCTATTGATTTAGTCTATTTTCATCTATCTATCGATCTATCAGTCATCTATCTACCTATCACCTATCCTCTATGATTTTTCAAAAAAATTTTAGCACCTTTTTCCAACTTATGGCTTTTATTGTGTCCATTCCTCATCTTCTACCACTGTTCCACTTCTGCCCCGCACTCACCTCCCTTCTTTGTGTCTTAATTCTTTTTGAACATAGTCACCCCTTCTTCACCCTTATTTAATATTCTGGTCTGTGTTAAGAAAATGGCTCCATTTCTTACCTTCTTTGGGATCAGCAGTGTGTTTTCTTTCCCCAGGATTATGGTTAAGCCCTAAGACCCTTTTGTCTATTGTCTTTTTTCTTTTACAATGAATTCACAGGTTGATATCTACCATGTTTTCTTCTAGTCCCAATACTCAATCCAGTCACTAATTTTCTCAGGTAACTCAGCCCCTCCCCCCAAAAAAACCCCCAAATCCCCAAACCAACTAGAATAAAGGACATCTTTTCTACAGGCAGTGGTTTTGTGCATCCAAAGAATTACATAATTTAAAAAGAGTTATATCAAAATCTGCCCCGGCATCATGCATGATACTAATAAGGTGGGAATAATAATGTCTGCTTAAAAATTCTTTCAGAGTTTACAAATCCTATAATGAATTCCATGTATCTGTCATAAATCAGCACATTCCAAGTTTTAGAGCCAATCTCCTCTGTATTTCTTTAAGGGCAAAGATCTCATCCAGATGGTTATGATTATTTAGTACCTCAGGTTTGAAACATATGGTATGTATTCCTCTAATCCCAAAGAAAGAAGAGTGTGAAGTTTCTCTTCATTTTCCAAATTACTCAGTAATTTTCTTTTAGAAAAATTTTTTACCTAGGTCCATAAGATTTATTATTGACAAAGCATCAGAGCTTTGTTACAAAAATTTTCACAAGTTGGATTTAAGGGTCACCTTTATGCTGAAAGTTTTGAATTATTCTGAAGGTAATTATTATTTTGTGTCTTGAAAACTCCATCTCTTCTCATCTTCACCTTAGGCTGCCCTTGTAAAATAGACTTCATTATTTTTCTTTAGAGCCATTTTAGGTTCACAACAAATGTGAACAGAAAATACTATGAGGTCTCCTATACCTTTTCAACTGTCAATATCAGAACCAGAGTGCTGTTTGTTAAACTCAGTGAACCAACACCGACTCATCTCTACGTCAATAAAGTCATCTTTGACTCATCTAAAGTGACTCACCTTTGTCACCCAAGGCCCATAGTTCACTCTTGATGTTGCATATTCAAGTGAACCATGACACCACCACTCCTTTAGTATCATACAGAATAGTGTCATTGCCCAGAAAATCCGAGCTCTGCTGAGTCTGACCTTGCTCTTCTATACATTGGAAACCACTGATCTTTTCACTGTCCTTATTCTACCCTTCCATGATCAGAAAACTAGATGAACAATCTTAGTACAGTAGGATTTTTACTTTTATAACTAAAGTTTTTTGTCATCTGTGAGACTTAAACTCTGGGCCTGGGTGTTGTCTCTGAGTTCTTCAGCTCCAGACTAGTGTTTTACACTTGAGCTGCAGCTCCACTTCCAGTTTTCTGGTGGGCAGAAGGCAGGCCCTGAGTTCAGGCCCAGGAATTGCAAAAATAAAGAAAGAAAAGAAAGAAAGACAGAAAGA
Source organism: Megascapheus bottae (assembly GCF_031878675.1). Taxonomy (NCBI): domain Eukaryota; kingdom Metazoa; phylum Chordata; class Mammalia; order Rodentia; family Geomyidae; genus Megascapheus; species Megascapheus bottae. The sequence continues at coordinate 21,727,893 of NC_143530.1, read as the reverse complement.
AAGGAAAAAAGAAAGAAAGAAAAAAAGAAAGAAAAAAAGAAAAAAGAAGTGTCCTTTCAACTTCTGGAAGAAACTATCTGGTTTACAAAGGCAGCTATCTCTGGCAGGACTTTTTTTGACTGTGCTGTGTGATTCCCCATGTCAGTCATGGATATGAATGATCCTGGGAACAATAGTATTGTACTCTCCCTTCCATCCTATGGTTTGAATTTTCCGAGTGAAATAGAAGGCTAAAACTTTAATGCGATGGAAGATATTCACATGGTCAGTACTCAAGGATGCAGATACAAATGCATAGTGGTTAGATAAAACCCAAATCAGGGAAGAATCCCCATACTGCTGGCTGTAGCTTCTCTGATCCCATGTATGTATTATAAACCACTGCTCTGTATGAAGTGAGATGCCTAGAACAGCTAGGCATCCAACAGTGCTTTGCTACAACATTTGTATGAGGGACTGTTACTGAGTAGATTAACATTCACTTATTAAACTTAGGCATTTCTAGTGCCTCATAAATTCTGTGTATGGCTGACATAGAAAACATCTAACAAAAAAAGATGGAAAGGGACAATAAAAGATAAATCAATTAATGCATTTGTATATACTTGCATACCATCACCCAGTGTATTTACCTATAAGTAAGTTAAATCCAGCTTCCCCATAGAAGGGAAAACACACATCCTTTGTCTTTCTTTTTCCAGGTCTTGACATTTCTTTACAAATAGTACAATGCCATTTTTTCTAAAGGATAGTATATATGTGTATATACCTCATTTTCTTGATTTATTTGTCCACTGTATGGCACCTGGGATGATTCCATATCTTGGCTGTGGTTAATAGTGCTGAAATAAACATGGTTGTGCTTATGGCTTCAAGGGGGAAAACTGTACTTCCTCATAAAGGCAAAGTCAAAGTTCAACAAAATAAATACCTGGAAGCTTGAAAGAGGAAAATACCAGTACTCTACTCTCCTTCATTCTGCCTTCCCTTCTAGTGGGCCCACAAATCTTTCTCTTGACCTCCTGTTTCAATGTGAGGTGTCTTCCATTTTGTTTCTTCATTATTTCTCCAGTCTGGAAGTAGTCTTCATCTCTAAGTCCTGGTGCATAGCTGCAGACAATGCTGCTCTTGTTTGAGAAAAGAAATGGCCTCCTTTCTATTCACCTAAAACGGCAAAAAGGAACAATCAGGGTACAGTCAGTTCTTCGTATCTGTGTGTTCTAGTCTGTAGATTCAGTCAACTACAAATCAAAAATGTTTTTCTGCTTTTTCCTGTGGTAAACATGTACAGGCTTCCCCCACTCCATCATTATTCCCTAAACAATATAGTATATCAACTATTTGCATTGTACTTGCATGGTAATAGAAACTATAGATCATTTAGAATTAATGTAAACTGGGGGATGTACATTTGTCATGCCATTTTATATAAGGTACTGAGAATGCTTGGATTTTGGATTCTGTGAAAGATTGTAGAACATACACACACACACACACACACACACACACACACACACACACACACACACACACGATTGTCTATTCACCTAACTTCCTTCTGCTACTTCATGGGCCACTGTAAATGATAGTCTCAAAACTAATCCATATTAGTAGTAACTGTTATTTTTGGATGTCATTTTGTTTCATTTGTAACATTTACCAAAGGCAGGGAAGTTTCTTTGTGAGTTAAATACAGGTTCACTATGTTTTATTGTCTCTATCCTTGTCATTATTCCAATGAATTTGCAGTCACTTATGTTTTGTTTTGCCAGTCCTGGGCCTTGAGCTCAAGGCCTGAGCACTGTCCTTGGGCTTTCCCCTGGCTAGAGTTCTTCCACTTGAGCTTCAGCACCACTTCTGGCTTTTTCCTGTGCATGTGGTACTGAGGAATCGAACCTGGACCTTCATGCATGTTAGGCAAGCACTCTACCACTAGGCCAAGCTCCCTAGCCCTAGTCAGTTATTCTTTAAAAGCACCTTTCTGTCACTTGGGTTAAGCAAAGCTGAATGTTGTCCATACTAATATATTTGTGTTTAAGTTATCTATGATTGAAAAAATAAGACAAAAACAAAAGCACATTTCTAGCTTCTTATGTCATCACCACATGAATCATTTATTCTAGCAAAATCAGGCTATTTGGATTCAGGGGTTGTGGTGCATAACTGTAACCTCACCTCCTCTAGAGGTGGTAGCGGGTAGATTGTTCAGGTCCAGGACAACCTGGGCAAGGTCAACAAAATCCAATCATGACAAAAGTGTAACCTGAAAGGACTGATGGCTTTGCATGCACAAGACTATGGGCTCAAATCTCAGTTATGTGTGCATGTGCATAGCTATCGTCGTTAGTCTCCATTTGGATTCTACCCTAACAAGCTTTGCCTTCTGGGGTTATGCTTAATGATAGTGTTATTTCCGTTTCCTGGTTCCTTTGTTTATGACTAAGGATGGCTCATGAGAGTCCCAGCAGGAGACTGAAGAATGGAAGGATAGAAGTTTAGGGTTGTTGTTTCTTTTCCTTCCCTACAACAGTCTGGGTGTTAGATGTCTGGGCTATAACTCCCTCAAGATGTCCTGTCTCCATGGCTTCAGTCTTGACCCCTATAACGCTCTTTCTTAGATATAAATTCTCACTCTTGCCTGTCCCTAGAACTCTGTATGTCCCTTGTCTTTGCCCTTAACTGCCAGTTCTATCAATAGTCTTTCCAGAGCTCAAATGTGTGAGAAAATGGAGACTTATGAGCCCTGACTAAGTGCTTCTTCTAGTACAAAATGAGCTTCTTATGCATCTCCCAATGGAAAGAAATATCTCCCCTGCTGAAATTTTCAAGACATTTATCTATTGCTCTCATGTATATGTACATAGTACACCTAGACAAATATGCAACATGTCATAACTTTTGTCATATTTGAGAGAGGAATATGAGTTTAATTTCTATTATACTAATGCAGCAGCCTCTTTTAAATGCTCTTTTAATAAAAGTAAATATTTTGACAAATATCTGCCCAATAAATGAACAAGATATTATGGTTACCTTTTCTGAACTACTAATAGATATTCCTTAGAGTTGATTTTGTACTGAATTTTCTCCTTTCCTTTCTGAATCCCATAAATTGTATTCGTTATTGCCTTATTCTGCTTGAAGTGGTATAACAAAATATCCTAGACCAAAGACATTGAAGCAGAAAACACTTGATTCTCACAACATTGAATGCAAAACAGTCTCCTGACCTTGATGCCAACAGATGGTTCTGTTCCTAGTGAAGAAAATAAGACCCTTCTTCTTGGCATGACAGATTCTCACATGTTCATAGTAGAACAGGGGGTGGGGGAGAATTTGAAAATAAATGAGTACTCTACCCTTTTCTTATAAGGATACTAACCCTGTCCTGAAGAAGCAACTCTTAAGGCCTCCTATGATCAAATTATATCCCAAAGATCCCTTTCCCACAGATTAAAGGTTAGGATACCAATGGATGAATTCAGCCCAGAGTTTGTTTCTATAGTGAAATCAATATTTCCATAATCTCCACTCCTGAATTTCTCATATTTTCCTTTTGCAGTATCAGCTTGCATGCCTCACTGCCAACTTTTCATTGCCACATGTAGGCATTTCTGTCTTAACCTTCCAATATCCGTGTTGTTATAATGTCCCTGTTTTTCAAAACAGCTCCTTAACCGGAATTCTACAATTCTCCTGAAAATTCTCCTAACAACCCCAAATGAGAAACTTGGATTCATTTCTTGAACCCATCTCTACAAATTCCTTTACACATCAATCTTTATATAAGTGCTCCAATCGCAATAACATATTTCTCCATTAAATTCTGCCAAAATTATTACTACATACCCAAGATCCTTCAAAGTTTGCATGTTCCCCTCATTCCAACACATAAGCTTATACCAGAAACAAGGCCTAAGCTAGAGTGCATGTCAAAGTTCATCTGTATTTTGCAGAGGGGTCAGTGGGAACCATAAGGAATCAACTAACTCAATTTCACATATCTGAGTAGGATAGTGAAACTGGCCCAAGACCTCAAGACTTACAGCACCTCATATAAAACTATACTCTTATCACAGGATTTAGTCTCCATCTTGCTGACAGATTATTGTTTATCTTTGCTAGCCTACTCACACCTTGCTCTTACTTTTTAATGCTCTTCTATTGCCTATTATCCTGTATGGATAAGTCATCCTATAATTCAGTTACTAATATTGCAGCTCCAGATTGAATTTTTTCCCGATGTATAATTATATTATGTGCTTATTAAATAGATATTTTTTCCAACTTCATTTTAGACATTTCTACCTCCACATCCAATGCTTATCCCTTTTCTATAAATATATCTACCCTTTTCTCCTTGTTTTTGGAATCCATTATCCGTTCCAGGCTTTCTATTTTTCCCTTTGCCTTTTGGTAGTTCCTTAGCTTGAAATACTGCCTCCTGTTCTTTAATCTGCCTCTACATTTTTTTCTCTAATTTGTTATTTAAAGTATTTAGCGTTGTCATATAGATGGGTTTAAGCATATTTGTCTCTTTCTGATTTTCTATCTTTACTTATTCTTTATTGATGTGTCTTTCATACTACCAGGCTCACATCATTGTACAAAGTAGAAACTTGGTCATTGTAGATGAATTCTAACATTTAGTAGTCTATGTCATTGGCTTTGTTTCACATATTTGCTCTTTTTAATGCCATAGCATATTTAATCTCTTAAGAGAAATATTTCAGAAATGTTTTTGAAACTAACCTTAAAACTGAGAAATGATATGACCATAAAGTTATGATAGGGAAATTTTCACCTTGTTAGACAAAACAAAAACTAAAACAACTCTGTTGAAAATACTTCTTACAGTACAAAACCAGGGGTGATTATTAAAAATGTCAGAGACTGCTGACCAAGATTCTGTTATAATACCAAGTTGACATCTCCAAAAGCAGCACTGAAGAGAAAGAAGCTGCATAAATCCCAAGCATATTTCTAAATGCAACAGTTTCCTTAAACCTTACTGGATATGTTCTGATACCCACAATGGGTTCCAGTGCCAAATTCTAGATAGAGGATAAATAAGTAGGTAGATAAATAGATGAAAGCCTTAGAGGAGGGGAGAAGACATAGAGAGAGAGAGAGAGAGAAACATACAGAGAGAGAGAAAGAGATAGAGAGACAGAGACACAGAGAGAGAGAGAGACAGAGAGAGACAGAGAGAGACAGAGAGACAGAGATAGATGGTGAGGAAAGAAAGAGACTTTTATATTTACAAGACTATAATAAAATGTATTATTTATAATAATTTAATTATAATTTAGACACCATTCGGTATTAATTACAATAATAATTTGTCTGCCATAGGACAAAATACTGTCTATTCATCAGAACACATTTTCTGTGTGTTTCTTCCACTGAAAATACAATCTCCATCTTAATGAAGCAATGACTATCACAGAATGTGGTCATAATGGTTGAATTTTCAGGTGTGGCTGCAAATCTATCATGCCATTCTTTTTTTCTTTCTTTAGCTTCTCAGATAGAAGATTGATTCTTACTGTCAATCTTAGCAATAATATATAATACATTCCTTTCTTTTAGTCAAGAATTAGACCATTTTCCTTGAAGGATGCAGTTTTAGGCTTATCTCTCACGTCTGAATTGCCAACATCATTAGGCTTCATCTTTGGGGTTGTTATTAATTAAAGAAGGGTTACTTGGATGCAAGCAGCATAATTCGAGGACTGTAAATGTGGTAACTGAGATGTCTACTTAGTGGATGCACTGGGCAAAGGGGTGATGTGAGTGTGATTCTGTCACACCAGTCAGAATTTTGCACAACTTAGAATGGAAGAATAATTTCTATAATTTTTAATTCAAAATGATCAAGTTATTTGGCTGAAAATAATTGAGCCCATGTAAACTACAGATAAACAAGGACTCTATTATTTAGCAAGAAGAAATGGGGTGCAGGGATGTGAAGATATGCTTGGGAAAATCAAGATAAAACATGAAGTAGTTGCTTGGCAAACTACATCTGGTGGAAACAGAAAGGGTTCCTGATCCTTTTGCTATAGGACATAGTGCTATATTGAAGTTGTGAGCCAAAGCTGAGAAGCGTTGACTTCATGCCAAGCTGGGTTGAATGGAATCCAATAAAAGACCATCTGTTGGGATTTCAGCAATAAGAGTGAATCCAGAACCTCCACAAAGACACCAACCAACTCCTATTGTGTCCCCTCCCAGGGTATTCTGCTCTCTGTGCCTGCTAGGAACACAAATGATCCCAGCCAACGGAGGGATGGGAAACTACTTATATAATTTCAAAGTAGAAATGCAGTTTGATTAAAACCAGAAGAAGAAAATAGTTCGAGACCTATTCAACAATATTGTAAATTAGAATAAAAATGTCCAAATGAGAGAAAGGTATTGGTTTTAAAGGATAATTCCAATGGAAAGAACATGCAATTTGAAAAACCAGTATAGATGCCCTACCAGTGCTGTATTCATTGAATAATCCAAAAAGGACATAGATTTGGTAAACCAAAAAGAAAGGATAGCAATATAGTAAGAAATCAAAATAAAAAAGGAGAGAGATATGAGATAAGATGTAAGAATAAACAAGTACTTCACTTAAATAAGAACCCAAGAGTTTACAAAAATATTCTTTTTTGCCATGAAAATATGAGGTTTATTTGTTACAACAGCTGACATTAATTCAACCAGTATGAGGATTTTTGCTTTAGTAATTACTTACAAAAATATTCTTATTTTCAATTTGAGTAGATTTGATTTTAATCAACATCCATTAGATACATTTTCCCTAATATTACTTCAAAGTTGATAAACTAATCATCTGAAATTATGATTGAAAGTACACAGGATATCTTTGGGAAAACCAACCAGAAAAGGCATATCTTGTACTAGGCAGTGAAGGATGCTTAAGGAATCCTAGGATACTGGAATTTTCAGATACCCCATTTATTCCTTCTAGAACAAAATTAGCATCCTTTTCCCTCATCTCTAAACTATCTCATCTAATTTCTGGCCATCTATGCAGTTGCTGGATAAAGATGGAAGACATTTTCTAGGGAAAACTTGAAGAAGAAAGCAAAATGCAGGCTAGATACCTGGGATTAGAGGAGGAAACAGGCACTCATCTATGTTAGTCAGGATTATCTATGTCTTGCTGCAATAACTTAACTAGAACCTTAGTGACTAACAAGTCTACCCAAGCTGTTGTTCCAAGCACCAGACTAATCTTATCTTAGATCTCCGCTGTCTTAAATGATGATGACAGGAGTCATTGCAATGAAGGGTGGACATGACCCATTCTTACTCTTTCATTTTGAATCCCTTGACTTAAAATGAAACATCTCAGATTTACTTGAAGCTTATTGGTTAGAACTACTCACATGGCCTTGATGTAACAAGAAGAGTGGCTGAGGAGTGCCTGAGGAGTGCCTCTTGTAATGTGACCAGAAGGAGGAAAATAAAAAAAAAATTGAGAAATATCTAAGGTTACCTGTTATATAATACAAAAAGAAATGGTAAAATTACATGGTTAAACATAACATCTGGGGAAATGAGAAATCATCCGAGAATCTAAAAAAAATAAATATTATAGGTATGTGACAGGAGAAAGACAAGGCAAGTGTGAATAGTGGTGAGACAGAGTACTGAAGCAAGTGAGACCAATTTGTTTCTGCATTTTTACTAATGCTTCTACTAGAGAGGATCAGGAAAAATATGTAGACAGCTAAACAAGTTGAGAGACAACAAGGCTACAGAATACTACTTACAATTTAGAAAATGAATTATTCTTATATCCAAATCACTGAATGCCAACAAATTAGTGTTATGGAAATATACAAATCCCCACAACATTATAAATTACCAAAATTGATCTAAAATGTGGTTAAATTTATTAAATTATAAACAAAAAGTAATTCTCAATAAAACTATGGAATGAGATTACATCACTGAATTCTATCCAGCATTTAAAGAATAAAAAATTTTCCTAAAATTTTCTGAAAAAAGCAAACATAAACAAATTTAAGCAGGTGAAAATACTTCCCAAATCAGTCCAGTGTTAGTCTACTATCTAAATCAGGTGATAAAGACCTCCTAAGATAACTACCTATATCTTAAACAAAACCTTAGCAAGCCAAATCCAACAGCAAATATGGAGAATTATGCACCATGATCAAGCATGCTTTATTCCATAAAAGTAAAGTCATTTCAACACATTAAAAACTGATGCAATATACTGACAGAATAAAGGACAAAGCACATTTATCAACAAACCGTGGAAGAGCATATGACACAATTTAACCCCTTTATATGACCAAAACTAGGAGCTGACTAGAACAGAGAAGAGCTTTTCTAACTGGGTAAATGTTGTGTCACTTACTTTTCTAATTACTGTGGCAAAATTCATGACTGAAACAAATGACTGAACCGAAGATTTATTTTTGCTCTTGGCTTTAAAGAGTGTGGTCTAACATTGTTTGTCCACCTGAATTTGGCAGGTGTGTGTCAGAGGAGGCTGTTCCCCCAGTGATGGACACAAAGAGAGAAAGGAGAAAATCACATGTGCCTCCGGGAAACATTTCAGATTTATTCTATAGCAAAGAGTGCCTATGATCAACCCATGCTTATGTCATACTTATCTGTAGAATGACGAGTTTTGTTTTTCTTCTTTTGCTTCATGTGACTTGCTTGATTTGAGATTTTTGTAGGCTAGTCTGGCTTAGAACTTGCCATTTACTTGCCCCAGACTTCCAAACACAGGAAATACATGCAGTTCTACACCTGACTGAAGATTTTTTTCCCTCATTATCTAGATAAATATAAATAGGTCATGTGCTTGATCCTTTTGTTCAAGGCTCTGCTATAAGTTTTAGCAAGGGTAATTAAGCAAGAACATGAAGTCCAAGAATCCAAATTAGATTTTTTAAAAAATATAAATAAACAGAACTATCTTTATGACATATTCTACTCTGTAGAAACCCCACTGAGTCCACAGAAATACTTTAAAGCTAAAAATAAATTCAACAAGGGTGAAGAATACAAGATCAAGATAGAAAATCATTTTTTCTACATACTAGTAATGAACAATTGAAAAGTGAAATTAAGAAAACAATTTAACTTAACATGACATAACCAAAAATACATTACTTAGGAATACAATTATAAGTCTAAATATTTGTGCAGTAAAAACTGGGGCAAATTTAACAAAGACCTAAATAAATGAAGAGGCATCATATGTTCACAGAAGGTAAGAATTACTAATGTTTAGATGTCAGTACTTCTCAAATTGACCTTCATATATAAGAATAATCTCTATTAATAACAGCTGACTTATTTCCAGAAATTAATGAGCTGGTTTTAAGATATCCTCCCACCATATGAAAAGAATGAAATCAATATAAATCTTTAAATATGACTATATTATGATAAGTCTAAATCTCCATGATTTCAGGTTACTTTTAGAAAAAGGTTTCATATACATAATATCAAGTAATGACAATAAAAACAATGTCATTGTTTTTATTTTTTATTTTCTTATGCTGGTTCTGGACCTTGAACTCAGGGCCAAAGTGCTGTCCCTGAGGTGTTTTGTTCAAGGCTAGCATTCTACTACTTAAGTGACAACTCCACTTCTGACTTTATAGTGGCTAATTGGAGATAAGAGTCTCACAGACATTCCTGTTCAAGCTGGCTTTGAACCCAGCTCCTTAGCTCTCAGCTTACTGCATAGGCAGGATTTCAGGCATGAGCCACAAGCACCCAGCATGACTTATTTATATTAGTCATATATCAAAGCATGTTGACAAGAAAATAAGAGCCAATTGCAAATGTCTAAAAACAATGTTATAGAGATTATATAAGAAACTCTTAAAACTCAACTATAAAAATAGTCCAAGGCTATGAATTAATATCTCCAATAAAAGCATACAAATATCTACAACGACATGAAAAGATACTTAGTACCACAATTCACTGGGGAACTGACAATCATAACCATTTCACCCTAGTGGGAAAGTCTTGATCAGAAAGACTGACAACTAGGCATGTAGCTCAGTGGTAAAGCACTTGCTTAGCAGGTGCACAGCCCTAGGTTTATCCCAAAACCTTAAAAATAAAACAAGTAAAGAAAAAGAACACAACACTAACATGATTTTGTTCTTTAAGTTTTCATTACTGATTTGAAAGTGAAGTGGCCAGACTAGAAGAAAAGTTTAGCAATTCATCCAACCTAGGATTTCCATACCTTAAACTGAGTGCTGTGTCTGTCTTGGTAATTTCCATGCTAAGTATTAGTGTAAGGGGATACAAACACAAAAACATATGTCTGCACTAATACTTATGAATGAATGAGTATAATAACATTTAAAATGGGGTAAGACTTCAAAAGAAGATTATTTGTCCCTAGACATCTGAGGGATTGATTCTAGGACCTGTGTGGACACTGAAACTTAAAAATGATTACACTATTTACATAAATTTGCATCACATTTGCATATAGCCCCCACCCTTCCTCTTGTATACTTTAAATCATCTCTAGATGATGTATACTACATTTATGTATAAGATAGCTACCATGTCAATAGTTATTATATTATATTCTTTAGAAAATGACAAGAAAAAAATCTATATTTTCTCTGAACCAATACAATTGTTTAAATATTTTTGATTGGCAGTTGATGAATGCATAAAACCTATATATAAAAGGGACCGACTACATGCACTTTATCTTCTTTGAATATTATATAAGAAAACTATGCTCATATGTTGTATAGAAATTAAATGAAAACGAATGGAGTTAGAAGCAATGGCAAATAAACGCCATGTTACCTCATTTTATGAAGACATCCTTGGACCATTATATCATTTACTGATTTCTTCTTATTTGTACTCCTACCAAACCTCCCAACCTTGCATGCCTAATCATATGTTTGAATAAGCCAATTACATTTGAGAACATTTAGTAATGACAAAAAATGGTGATATAAATGTTATAGCAATGTAATAGAGATGTCTTTTGTCACTGTGAAATTAAGGATAGTGCAGACAAAAAATAATGGAGGTTCAGAAGTTACCGGGAGCATGAGCTGGATGCCAAATAGATATTTTCAAACCGTAGTGAGCTAAAAATTCAAAGTGATGTTTTGTATTCTGTGTTGATATAAAGACAGACCTCTAAGTTAGCAATTAGTAAGCAAATCTATACATCATATTTGATGAGGAAGCAATCTTTTGTAATTATCTTTTATATCATGGGTATAAACAACTTGAACTTATCTACACAGCCAGGAGCTGTAAAGTCCTGATTCCATTTCAACCTTTATCCCAAACTCATATTCTTTGCTTATATGGGTATTCCAGATGTTTGATATTTAGCATTTGAATATTACTCAGACTCTTGAAATCTCACCTTATCCTGCCACAGTCAACTTCTTTGTGGCTTTAAAAGACATAAATATGTAGAGAAGAAAGTCCTCATCCTTCAATTCCAATAAAACTGCCAGTGAGGAAGGGAGTCCAAAATTTGTGCCTAAGTCTACTTAAAGATGCCAGTGTGGATCAAAGCAACTCCTTCTCCTGGGTGTACCATCTCAGGTGTCCTTAGTATACCATTTACTATGCTAATATTAAGAAATAATAGGTCAAAAGTAGAAACAGCAGTTGATATTAAGTTGGCAGTTTTCAATTTTGATTTTGGCTGAATAACCAGGAAGCTTATCAAACGCAGACATCAAGTATTGAAAATATTCTTCAAAAAATTTGTTTCCTAGATCATAGAACTATTTTGATTAGATTATGAAGAAAGAAAACTCTTTGGCAATTGGAATGGTCCAAAAGTTGAAGACTGTCAGTATTCCTAGGAGCTAGAAATATATACTTCCAATGGATCTAGAACCAATAACCCCAATATCACACTCTGTAATGAATAATTTTTATTTTATATTTGTATTGATTTATTTAGTGTTTGGTTTGATATAGGGTCTCAATATGTAGCCCAGGTTGGCCTCAAATTCATTATTTCTCTGCCTCAGCCAAGCCCCCAATGCTAGGATTCCAGGCAAGCAACAATCACACCTACAATGTAATTAGTAATATTCTAAGATAAGAAAAGAAGTTTCTGATCACATGTAGGTATATGATCCTTACTTCGATTCAAATTTCACACCATTTGTAAGTTGTCCTTGCATAGGAAATGAGGGTTTTTTTTCCCCCTTGTTCTTCCCAACCCCCAGTAGGGTTAAAATCAGCAGGGAATCTTTATTAAAATTCACTATGAGGCCCATTTGTTTGTCATTTCTCTTTCCCCAAGTCCCATATTCTTCCTACCCCGCTGTGAACAGCCCAGAGCTAAGGAATGACCTGTGGAAATCTCACTTCCATATTGAGGTTCAATATGGAAGCATTCCAAAGCTCCCTCTGTCCGTCAAATAAAGATGACAAATATTTACTGTCTCTGGACGCTCTTCCAGGTAGTTTCACATTCATGATTTTATTTTATTCTCTATTTTAGGAAATAAGATTTCTTTCCTCAGGAGCAGGTGCAAATAGTACTGACATTTAGAATGCCTCTTGAAAAACAGGAACTGAGGGAGGGTCTAGGCACACATAATACCAGTTCTTTCTAGAGCTATATTTCAGAGGATAGTTTTAGTGTTGTTATTATTGTTGTTGCTGCATTCTTCCTTTCTGCTCCAATGAGACATAATGATGCCAGAGTCATACTTCATATTCATCTATAGGAACATCTGGCCCACGTCTAACATTTAATTTCCACACCATTAGAGTCAAACAATACATGTACATCAGTAGATAATGTAATGCATTATCACGCAAAGCAGAGAGTAGCAATTTATTAGCCTAATTTAAAATAGCCTTCAGCAAAAAAATAGTGCATCTTAATTCAGAGTTCTGAATGGAATGATAGGTTTTTCAATAAAATTCAAAGGTATATACTCAGACATGCTTTTTGTGGAAAAATCTTTCCTGCATATTATCTTTTGCAGTATTCAAGGATGAAATATCAATTCTGATTTTTTATGTTCTAAACCAATTTTCCCATAATAATACAGAATGAGATAGTAGCCTTTAAAAGACAGGAAAAAAAGAATTCCTTGAAACATAAGTAGACCCCACATCTTTATGTCTTAGAAGCTACAACTGAAATATACAAATTACTCAGGATTTCTTTGTGCATCCTTAAAATCCACAGAAAATTGTTCCCTTTGAATACAGCATATATTCTGTCACTCACCTCTTACAAGCATTTTTCATTATTGCTTCAGGTTTATAGACAGTGCATATGCAGAGTCTTCATTTGTCTTTATGGGAGAAGTTATTATAATATTTGTAAAGGGTTACTGATAGAATCTTAGGCAGCAGCTTAAACTATTCAGCTAGTAAAGAAAATTGCTATTTAAAATAGATATATTTAAATATCTTCTCAGCTTTTATTAGTGTAAATCAGCCTCTACTCTCTTAACCTAGTTCATATAGCAACATACAAGGTGCTCAGAAATACTGAAAAAGACTTTCCATTCACTTATGTTACAAGTGGGAACAATATATAATATATTATATGATACAATTTACAATAAATAATGTACTACATAATATTATGTATTCTTTGTATTTATTGTATTTTTCTGAGTTTTCAAGGGAAAAGGGAGTCATAAATGAAACTTATTTTTTCTGATTTTCAAAAAATGTACAAGGGGAATATAAATGGAAATGTATTTTTGGAAAATGTACTTTAAAATATATATGCATATATATCTGAAAAACATTTGAATGGATCAAAAAGATGTGGCACTTCTACATAATTGAATTCTATGCTGCCATCAGAAAGAATAGCATCATCCCATTCATAAGGAAATGGAAAGACTTGGAAAAAATCATATTAAGTGAAGTAAGCCACAGCCAAAAGAACATTGGCTGAATAGTTTACCTCATTTGTAATAATTAGTACACATCTGGGACTTTTCTAGCAGAGGATTACAACAGTGCAAAACCCATGTACATAAGGTCATACAGGATGAGAATAAATGAAAGGAACCCTAGGTTATGGAAACAAGAGGTTTATCTTATGTGGTTGTTGTTCTTAATGTACTATGCTATTTCTCTTTTTTTTTTGCCCTTACGTTTCATCTCTTATTGTTACTGTATCTGAATTTGTTACTTGATATATTGTATATATGTTTGTTTGTTTGAAATAGGGAAGGGAAGGGGGAAAACAAGATGATTGGGATGGGGTAGGGGAGAGAATGGGAACAAAGAACATGAGAAGGGGTATCAATGTGTGAGAAATAATGCACCTACTACCTGATGAATGTAACTGTAACCCCTCTATACATTATCCCAACAATAAAATTAAAAAAAAACATAGTAGAAAAACATGCTCAAAAGCAAATAGGTAGAGCATAGATAGAGAAGATTTCAAAACATTTTAGAGTGATCAGAGCATGAATTTTAACCTAGACACTATCATCTACAAGCAATGACAATTGTTTATGGTAAGAAAAAATGTTTTAGAGAGGACCATGGTTTGTGGCTTTCCAAGAAGTCAAAGGCTACTAGCTGTCATATATAAGGAGAAATAGATGGTTAAATATTTCTTAAAGGAATAAACTTTCAGAAGATTGAGGAATAATAGAATAGAGAAATCAATGGAATTAGGCCAGAAGTTTGGCCTAGTGGTAGAATGCTTGCCTAGCACGCACCATGACATGGGTTTGATTCCTCAGTACCACATGCATAGGAAAAAGCCAAAAGTGGTGTTGTGGCTCAAGTGGGAGAACTCTAGCTTTGAGAGAAATAAAAAAGCCAAAGACAGTGCTCAGGCCTTGAGTTTGAACCCCTGGACTGCAAAATAAAAGAAAGAAAGAAAAAGAAATGGATGGAGTACAATTTCTGCAGATTATATCATGGTCATTATTTTTCCAGTCTGAGGATATGTTGGAGATAGATATCACCACATTTCAGATTATCCACTCTGATCCTATCAAAAGCACAGTTAGCTTGTTACCATGTGGATATAAATACTTGCACTCAGACAGACCCCTGGGATGGGATGAATGGATTTTCTCATGTTAACTTTGTCAAATTATTAATAAGGCCAATACTACTCTAAGGTCATTTCTTCTAAAGGACAACAAGTCTGTTCATTATGGAAAAACTCTTTCTATTTCAAACACTTGGATTTATGTTAATGGAGAAGTTTCCCATTTCAGGGAGGAATAATTCTCATTTGATTACAGAAAAATGAATACATGGCTTTGAGCAATGTTAAATCCTTCTCCTTTGCTGTGTGTGTTTTATAAAAAGTTTTTGCTTCTTTTTGAGTATTTATCAAAGCAATGGCTTCAGATTTAGAAGGAAAAAAAAGTGATCTTTCTTATGCCAGGCACTAGTGTCTCATATCTGTAATCCTAGCTACTCAAAATTCTGAGATCTGAGGATCACTGTTCAATGTTAGCTGAGCCGTGACTCACATGGCAGAGTGCTAGCTTTCAACCGCAAATCTCAGGGATAGTATGCACATGCACACACACACACACACACACACACACACACACACACACACACACACACACACAATCACTCCTTTCTGATAGGAGTCAGGTGACAGTTTTGGGAATCTATTAATACCAGTCCAAATGGAATGCTGGACTCACTCGTGTAGTTTTCATCTCTCTGGCCAGAGATTTCACACTACTTCCAAGCTAGTGAATTAATCCTGTTACTGTCTCATGATGCTGGTAGAAGACACAAGATTCACGAGTCAGAGACACGGAGCTTCATTACTCAGAGCAAAACAAGCAGCATAAGCCTAGTACATTTGCATTGGTTTTTCTTTGGGCCCAATATCCCTTAGGGGAGATGCTGGAAGCTCAGATGGATGTTGTATGTGTAGTGTATTTAAGTCTCTTTGTGCTGGATGGACACATTCTCTCATTTCCTCAGGTTAATCACTACAAAGCACAACACTGAAAAATGGCTGGGAGAAGTGTTTCGGCCTTTGTATTATTTGTAAACTCAGTAACACAGTTGGAGCACATGACTCCCATGGATACATGTGTTTCAACATCTCTCACCTGGAGTTTTTAATCACTACGGTTTCTAAGGGATGTACTTCTTCCACAAATATTACAGATATATTTTGTTCTTATACTGAATTCTGTGTTCCAATTCTTTTATTTCCTTTGAGTTTTCTCAGCTATTCTGCAGATTAAGCTGTCATGAATACCCATTCTGCTATGGTATTTATTTATTTAGTTAGTTAGTTAGTTATTTATTGCTTAACTATTAATTAAAGTACTTATTCTTATGAAGTAATATTAGAAAAT
Source organism: Megascapheus bottae (assembly GCF_031878675.1). NCBI lineage: Eukaryota > Metazoa > Chordata > Mammalia > Rodentia > Geomyidae > Megascapheus > Megascapheus bottae. Next base: position 21,711,529 of record NC_143530.1, on the reverse strand, counting down.
TGAGAAAGTACTCACCTAACCTTGAGTAGCATCAAAATTTAAGAAAACTGAGAGATCACATAGAAGGATGTTTTCAGATAACTCTAGGTAGTATTGTTATGAAAACATCTAATTATGTATAAGCTGGATCAAGTAAATGCCAAATTTTCAACTTTGGGTTTCTTGGTTATTGTTAAGAATCAAAACCTACCAGTTCAATAATTATCTGTATTTACCTGGTTTTTGAGAGTTGCCAATGCTACTCAGTAGATAGTGTTCATTAACACTAGTTTCATAATATCAGCATTGCCTCTAAATCCATATTACAATGGTATCTCATATACAGATAGACCAAGTTATCAGAGTCTTACTTTCTGACAAGGTACTAGTAGTTTTTATATGTCTATTTAATTAAAAACGTTTGCTAATGTAATTAACTAGCAAGATAAACACAAGAATTATATTATGTGAGAGAGAAAAGCAAAGGGGAGTAAAGAGGGAATTATAATAGATATTACTGGCCCCATGTAATACGTCTGCACAAGGGCACAAATATTTCATGGTATGTGTAAGGAGGAAAAATAGGACTGTTAGATCTCAGGTGAATTTCTGTTTAAATGAAATATGTGCTCCTGTTGCCCAGGATACACTACTGCACAGCATTCCCAAGATTCTGGTTTTTAGAATGGCTTAGTTGCATGGTGTGACATGTACATAAGTTCTGCTAAAATCCAATGATAAAATATTGGTATTTTTAAAACTTATGTCTTATAGTTGTGGCCTTATACAGAAGTTGGCTTTTGTTTTGTTTTTTACAATAGCAATTTTGTATTCTTGCTTTTATTTTATAACTGTTTTGTGCTTTTTATAAATCATCAGTGGTCTGAAAACCAACAAGCTAAGTTCTAAATCATATTATTCATAAAAACAGGATACTCAAACACCTGAATCTCTTAGATTAGAAAAAAAAAGACAAAGAGAAGGTGCTTAAGTTAAAGCTGCCTTGGGGCACCAGTAAGTTATGGGTTGGTGGGTTTTATAAGACTACTTACTATGCTGTTCAATTAAATAAAAAGGAGCAGTTACCATAGCAACTCCACATCTAATGAGGCTTATGCTACCTCTGAGATACAAAACACCTTCTTCCAGGGACACATTGACCAACACAGCCTGTTATAGAAAGTTTTATGCCTAATGTTAGTCATGCAGGATGAAACTGCATTTCAGTAAAAACATACATACACACATACACTTCCCTAATTCTAATTTGCAGCATTCCAATATTATATGTGAACACATTTTTCCTTCATTTCAAGTAGTTTAAAGGATAAAACTATTTTTACTGAGTTAAAATAAAATTCATCTAAAATAACATGCATGAATAAACTTCTGCTGATACAGAAGACAAAGGAGGATTTTTAATTTTAACCTGATAGCCACTAAACTTAAATAATTTTCTCTTGGAGTAACATTTTGACCTTATGACTATAAATACAGAAATTTGGATGTTATATATATTTAAGTAAATTATGTATTCTTTTCTGGATTGAAAAAAAGCCTCTTAAATAGTAAAATAATTAAAGAACATTTGAAAATTTATTGGTGTGGAATCAGTGGTAGAGAGCCTGCATAGCAGTCACAAGATCATGCGTTCAAATCCTAGTACTGACAAAAAAGATAAGCTAAGTAGTGATAGGCTTTAAAATATTTACAAATCTCGCATCATTATGAAAACGGAATATTTTAGAGTAGAAGAAAGTTCTTGTCTACATTTCCTCTCCAATAAGCACTAAGAAAACACAGAGGATTCAACCCATTTCAATATATTTTTTCCTAAATAACAGATTAATAAACATGTCTTCGGAATGGTGTTTGTAACTAGCTAGTACAAAGAGATCCACTCAAATCTAATGGATACAGAGATAATAAAGGCTAAAGTTTAAGCTCTACGCCTTTCTCATTCTATATAAAAGACAGTACACATTTGCCTATTTTCCATTTACATGACTCCGACTTCTGAAACAAGACTTAATGTTGTAGCTGAAGGCATCTTGGGTTGTTTTTCAGATAAACTTCAGTTCTGACTCAAAGATTTAATGATGCTCAGAACTCTCACATAGGCCTGCAGCAACATAAAATTACTTTTGAACTCAAAGTTTGTTGGGAAGAAAACTTTTTCTTATTTGGGCGATGCATCATATTTTCATACAGAAACAACATAATAAATACAGTTTAGACTTCCTGGAAGGCTCATAAAGACTGCCTGCTCTAGAACATAGCAAAACTGTTTTAGGCTCACAATAAAATATAATTGGTATACTACGTATGTGAGCACATCATAAATTTGAATAATAAATCATTTTTAGTACAAGTTCTAATACTTGAAAAATTATATTTTATTTTAGCAAAATAATAGATTAACCAGAACTTTTTATAGCTTTGGAGCAAAACATCAGAGAGCTTATTAAATAATCATTCAGAAAGCATCTAATGTAGGTGGAATATTATTCTATGAGCTACATGTTGTAAAATTAAAGTTAAACTTCTGAAAAGCAAAAACCAAGGACTAAACAAGAGAACTGATTGCACATCTCAAGGAAAACAGCCTAGATGTAAAGCATATGATATGTAAGCATCAGAAAGCAACAAAAAGTATAACTAAGACACAGGTACGTATAACCTAGAATTATCCACAAAATTATAATTGAAGTACTTAATGCCTTCTGGCGTTTCAATTTATACATGAAAATATTGAAATACCTAAGAAGTCATGCAGATGTTAAAAGATTGGTGTGAGAAATGAATTTTGCAGTTCTTAAAATGTATAGAATAAAATGAAGGAAAAAAACTAAAGTGTCTTTTATTCAAAATTCAAAGGAAACCATGTTAACAATTACAAAACCATCACTGAATAAAGTGAGAATAATAATAAATGCGAGTAAAGAATTGAAGTCAATACAGAGCAAAAATACAGAACAAAATATAGGGCTAATTTAACTGATTCAAGAAGAAAATAGAAGAAGGGGAAGAAAGGAAAAGGAAAGCTAACAGAAAAATAGAATGATGATAAAACTTACACATCAATAAATGAGGAACATTTTCAAATAAAAAAGCCAAACAGATAGATATAGCTACATAAGAATACAAGTTGAGGGCTGGAGTTTGGCCTAGAGATAGAGTGCTTGCCTAGCATACATAAAGCCCTGAGTTTGATTCCTCAGTACCACATTCACAAAGCTAGAAGTGGTGCTGTGGCTTAAGTGGTAGAGTGTTAGCCTAAAGGAAAGCAGGAAAGCCCATGGACAGTGTTCAGTCCCTGAGTTCAAGCCCCAGGACTGGAAGAAAATAAACCCCAAACAACAACAACAACAGAAACCCAAAACATAAAATACAAATTGAAAGCCAGCCCTGGCAGAAAAGCCCTTAAGATTAAGCACCAGAAAACAGCAATGAGGCCATGGTTCAAAGTGGTAGAGTGCTAGTATTGAGTGAAAGAGCTCAGGAACAGTGCCCAGGCTCTGAATTCAAGCACTTCAAGCAACTTAACAAAATAGGGGCAGGGGTGAATGTGGCCCAGGGGTACAGTGTTTGCTTAGCACGCACAAATCCCTGGGTTTGATTCCTTAGTACAGCATACACAGAAAAAGTCAGAAGTGGTACTGTGGCTCAAGTGGTAGAATGCTGGCTTCTAGGAAAGCCCAAGGACAGTGCTTAGGCCCTGAGTTCAAGCCCTAGGACTGGCAAAAATGAAAAAAAAAGAAAATAAAAAAACAAGTTGAATTCTATACTACTGTCAGAAAGAACGACATTGCCCCATTTGTCAGGAAATGGAAAGACTTAGAAAAAATCATATTAAGTGAAGTAAGCCAGACTCAAAGGAACATAGGCTCAGTGATTTCCCTCATTTGTTATAATCAATAGAAACCTTGGGCTCTCATAGCAGATATTTGCAATAGAGCAAAACCTAGATACATAAGGCCATATAGTATGATGCTAAATGAAAGGACCTCTAGGATATAGAAACAAAAGCCATATAATGAGTGATTGTTGTCCTTCGTGTACTGTTATCTCTCATCTCTTTTGCTGTCCCTTGGTTATCTCATATTGTTACAGTATCTCACTTTGTTATCTGATATATTGGATATATTTGTATTTGGTTATTTGAAATTGGATAGGGAAGGGGGGAAAACCAATATGGGAGAGTGGGGGGGGGGAGGCTAATGGGGACCAAGACATGTGAAAGGGTATCAGTGTATGTGAATTAATGCACCTTCTATCTGGCAAATATCATGTAACCCTTTTATTAATTACAATAAAAATAAAAAAAAGAAATCTAATAGCAACAGGTGCTGGAGGGAATGTGGCCAGGAGGGATCACTACTATACTGTTGGTGGGAAAGGAATCTCATTCAACCACTATGGAAAGCAGTACGGCAGTGCCTCAAAAGACTAAACATAGAGCTCCCCTATGACCCAGAAATTCCACTACTTGGCATTTACCCAATTGTCCAGAAACAAGGACATACTAAAGCCACTAGCACAATGATGTTCATTGCAGCACTATTTACCATAGCAAAACTATGGAAGCAACCCAGATGCCCCTCAGTAGATGAATGGATCAAAAAGATGTGGTATTTATACACAATGGAATTCTATGCTGCCATCAGAAGGAATGACTTCGCCTCATTTGTAAGGAAATGGAAAGTCTTGGAAAAAATCATATTATGTGATGTAAGTCAGACTCAAAGGAACATAGGCCCAATGATTTCCCTCACTGGTAATAATTAATGCACACCTAGGTGTCTCCTAGCAAAAGATTACAATAGCGCAAAACCTAGATACATAAGGCCATACATGATGAGGCTAAATGAAAGAATCTTCAGGATGTGGAAACAAAAGCTTTGTATTATGTGATTGTTATTTTTAATATACCATGGTATATCTCTTCTCTTTTGTTCCCCTTTTGTTAATCTCATATTGTTACGGTATCTGACTTTGTTACCTGGTATATTGTCTATACATTTATTTGTTTATTTGAAATAGGAAAAGGAAAAGGGGGGAAACGAGATGATTGGGAGGGATGAGGAAAGGGTAATGTTGACAAAAACATGAGAAGGCATATCAATGTGTGAGAAGTAATGCACCTACTACTACCTGACGAATGTAACTGTAACGGCTCTATACATTACCCCGACAATAACAATACATAAATAAATACAAAAAAAGAAAACAAGTTGATTATAGATACATACTTGAAGTATAGTGTCATTTGAAAGAAAAAAAGTAAAATGATAACTTTAAATAAAGTATAACATTGTTAAATAATATTTGAAAAAATAAACTTAAAGGTAAGAAATATTGCTAGGGGTAAAATTTTAATTCCATTAGTACTAAAAACAAGCAAATAAGATCCTACAATTCTTAGTAACATAGTTTCCAGCTATATAAAGAAAACTGTTAGACATCTAGGATACTCCTAGAAGAGCATCACAATAGCTCAAAAGCTATGTACATATGGTCCTACAGGATGAGACTAAATGAAATGAACTGTAGGATATGGAAACAAGAGATTCATCTTTTGTGATTGCTGTTCATAATGTATACTAAGTGAAGTTATTTCTTTTCTCTTTTTTCCCCCTTATAGTTAATCTCATGTGGTTACTGTAACTGGCTTTGTTACCTGGTATATTTTATATATGTTTATTTATTTATTTAAAATAGGAAAGGGAAGTGGGAAAGCAAGATGATTGGGAGGGCATAGGGGGAAGGTAAGGGGAACAAAAACATGAGGAGGGATATCAAGATTCAAGGAGTAATGCATCCACTACCTGATGAATGTAACTGTAACCTCTCTATACATTACCCCTAAAATAAAATACAATAATAAAAAACTTTAGAGAAAGAAAAGGAGATACAGACAAACAGGAAATCATAACCCTCAAGAACTGATACAATTAAAAGGCAAAACTGATTGGAGACAGAGACAAGTAGCCAATATGTTTAATAAGTGAAACAACTCACTATACTGCATAATGTCAGGATATAATTCTATTCAATTGAAACAGAACATTCAGTAAAAGAGACTTTCTGCTGGATGGTAAAGTGCTTCTCAACAACTTCTATAGTATTTAAGCCCACACACAGTGCATTTTGTGTAAGGTAAATCCATGTAAAAATAAAAGAGTAAAAATATAGTCTCTCTAAATGATTGGACACTAAAAAGCACACTTCTATCCTCCCCCCAAATCCCTCCAAAAGATTTTGAAAATTGAAAGTTGAAAGTAGAAAGGGGGGAAAGAAAGAGATGCCAGTGAAGTTAACAGCAGATTTCTCTTTTTTTCTATTATTTAGGTAACATTTTATTTATTTATGTAGTAGAAACAAGTTAAGGAATCAGAGATGTTATGAATATAGTTCAAGTAGTATAGTACTACTGTGTAGTAAGCACAAGGTCTTGTACTTCAAACCCCAGCACTGCCAAAATTCATAAACAAAGGGGTATGTGGTGTGGGGAACCCAAAGTCTGTTTTTATGCAGTCCTTGATTAAAAACTAAATGACTGCATGCAATTACAGAATTACTTATCATCTTGTCAGTTCAAATAAAATGTTTTCTACACTTGTTTGGAATTTCCTCAAGATGGGTTAGATCTCAGAAAGGTCAAGAGTGGAAGTGTGTGAGCCATTCTTCACTGTTCCAGTAACAATAATCTCCACTGTTCTGATTAACTTCCACTTTCTTCAATCTGTTTATTCCTTCTCTGCTCTGCTCCAGGATACAGAAAATTGTCTCAAGGACTGAGTCAGGTCTCTTGACTTCGGCTTCCCAATGGGTTAATTCAATGCCAACTATCACAAGAAATTCATGCTTGTGGGCCCAGGGAGAGTAATACGGCACATACAAACTATTTACTCACTGAATTATCATAACTATAGGCTAGAAGTTTTGTTTTAATATATAATTTTATATAATCATAAATATCATATACTTTATATAAGTACACATACATGAGTTATGAACACACAAAAGGTATATAATTATAAATACATTATAGATGCTATGATAAGCCAATTGAGTTGGTTGGTCTTCATGTGCTTATCTTTCAGTTCTTTTTAATGTTGAACATATCCAGATGCTGAAGGTCAAATAGAATGAAGATGAGTAGATGAAGAAGAGTAGAAGAAGAATGAAGATGAGCAGTGAAATATAAAAAAATTAGGCTGAAATCCTATAAAACAGGCCAGAGGTTTGTCTCACTCAGCTAGATGATAGTCATACACATGAGCAGGGAGGAACTGGGAAAGGACAGTGAGGCACTCAGGGTTGGCTGTAGCTTGAAGCAGCCAAGGAATTAGTTCTTTGATTTTGAATCTGATCGGACTATGTTGAGGAATGTGAATGTGTTTTTTATTTCTGTTAAATAGCTACCTCAAAGAAGTAGCTTTCTTAAGTTAATCTGTTCCTCCTTCTTTCCCCAGGGGAAAGATAATGCAGAAGAAAATAATGCAGTACCATCCGGGCAGCCAAACCTCCTCATTGTTGAAGCAGGAGCAGTGGGTGTTCAGGTTTCTAGAAGAAGCTGGTCATACCAGTGATTGATGTTTTAGAGTCTGCAGAAATGTTTCAAAGATTTTTGAAAAATCAACATAAGAGCATTGGAGCATTACCTTGAATTGAGAGCTGAAGAAAAATATGCATTGAAATAAATCCAATAGAAATGCAGATCAATAATTAGTCTGGTAATAATGGTTCTTTTGATTTTTTAAAATAATTGTCAATTAAGTCATCACATGTGTGAAGGTAGGCCTTGACCATGAGGGTGGAAGGGGGGGTGGTATGTTTACAGGTGACAAGTTCCATGTACAAAAGAGTTTTAAATGGCCAATTATTCTTGGTACAATCACTGGAGCTGAGGGCTGAAACAATGTTTGACGATGGTGAAGTAGCTTGGATAATATTCCAGATTTTCTTTTGACGTATATTTCTGTCAATTTTGCACTCTGGGTTGACAATTGATTATTGGATAGTGGTCAGAAACAAATAGTATAATGAATTAATAGTTGATTCTTTTATGAAATTAAAAATCAACACCAAAAAGCATTGGTTTTCTATGCTATCAAAAATTATCAGAGATTTAAAATAGTAGAAATTCATTACCTTACATTCATACAGAGTACAAGTCCACCACTGGACTTCCTGGACTAGAATTAGGCAATGGTGGAGGTATATTAATTGATTTATTCTTTCAGTTTCTGGAGGCCACATGTACCCAAATTGATATCTTATTCTATCTTCAAAGTCAACTGTATCTATTGAAGATTTTCTCAGTTACACCCTGAACCCCATTTTCTTTATTCTTCTATTTTCTGGTTTTGTCTGTGACTCCTTTTTAAAAAGTATTTTTATTGTAATTAATAAAAGGGTTACATGATATTTGCCAGATAGAAGGTGCATTAATTCACATACATTGATACCCTTTCACATGTCTTGGTACCCATTAGCCTCCCCCCGACTCTCCCATCTTGGTTTTCCCCCCTTCCCTATCCAATTTCAAATAACCAAATACAAATATATCCAATATATCAGATAACAAAGTGAGATACTGTAACAATATGAGGTAACCAAGGGACAGCAAAAGAGATGAGAGATAACATAGTACATTAAGGACAACAATCACTCATTATATGGCTTTTGTTTCTGTATCCTAGAGGTCCTTTCATTTAGCATCATACTATATGGCCTTATGTATCTAGGTTTTGCTCTATTGCAGATCTCTGTTAGTAGAGTCCAAGGTTTCTACTGATTATGACAAATGAGGGAAACCATTGAGCCTAAGTTCCTTTGAGTCTGGCTTACTTCACTTAATATGATTTTTTCTAAGTCTTTCCATTTCCTAACAAATGGGGCGATGTCGTTTTTTCTGACAGCAGCATAGAATTCCATTGTGTACAAATACCACATCTTGTTGATCCATTCATCAACTGAGGGACATCTAGGTTGGTTCCATATCTTTGCTATGGTGAATAGTGCTGCAATGAACATTGTTGTGCTAGTGGATTTAGTATGTCCTTGTTTCTGGATGGTTGGGTAAATGCCAAGTAGTGGAATTGCTGGGTCATAGGGGAGCTCTATGTTTAGCCTTTTGAGGTACTGCCATACTGCTTCTCATAGCGGTTGAACAAGTTTGAACTCCCACCAACAGTGTAGTAGTAATTCCTCCTGGCCACATCCCCTCCAGCATCTGTTGCTAATAGTATTCCTGATATTGGCCATTCTAACTGAAGTGAGGTGGAATCTTAGAGTTATTTTGATTTGCATTTCTTTTATGACCACAGATGTGGAGCATTTCTTCATGTGTCTATAGGCCATTTTTGTTTCTTCTTCAGAGAAGGCTCTCTTTAAGACTTTGGCCCATTTTTTAATGGGATGGTTGTTACTTTGGAGATTAGTTTTGGAATGATTCAATTTTTTGAGCTGTAGATATATTTTAGATATGAGGCCTTTCTCCTTTGTATGGTTGGTGAAGCTCTTCTCCCACTTTGTAGGCTTACTAATTAATTTACTAGCTATGTCCTTTGCCATACAAAAGCTCTGCAGTTTAATGCAGTCCCACTTATCCAGCCTTTCTCTGATTTGTTGTGATTCTTGGTCCTTATTAAGAAAGTTTTGACCTGTGCCAAGGAGGCCTAGTGTATCTCCTATTCCTTCCTGTAAAGTTTTCAGTGTGTCAGATTTTACCTCCAGGTCTTTGATACATTTGGAGTTAATTCTAGTGCAGGGTGACAAAGAAGGATCCAACTTTAGTTTTCTGTAGGTGCTTAACCAGTTCTGCCAGCACAATTTGTTGAAGAGGCTGTCTTTCTTCCATTCTATTTTTTTGGCTCCCTTGTCAAAGATTAGGTGGCCATAGGTCTGTGGTTTAATATCTGGGTCCTCAGTTCTATTCCATTGGTCTTCAGGCCTGTTCTTGTGCCAGTACCAAGCTGTTTTGATAATTATAGCTCTGTAATAGAGTCTAAAGTTTGGTATTGAAATTCCTCCTGCACTGTTCTTTCTGCTAAGAAGTGTTTTTGCTATACGGGCTCTTTTATTATTCCATATGAAATTTTGGATTGCCTCTTCTATTTCTTTAAAGAATGACATTGGGATATTGATGGGTATTGCATTGAATTTGTAGATAGCCTTGGCAAGAGTGTCATTTTCACGATGTTGATTCTTCCAATCCAGGAGCATGGGAGGTTTTTCCATTTCCTTAGTTCTGCTTTAATTTCCTTTTTCAGGGTTTTAAAGTTTTCATCAAAAAGGTGCTTTACATTCTTAGTTAAGCTAATTCCTAGGTACTTTATTTTCTTTGAGGCTATTGCGAAAGGAGTTACTTTCCTGATTGTTGCCTCGTTCCTCTCACTGTTGGCATATAGGAAGGCAGTTGATTTTTGAGAGTTAATTTTATAGGCTGCTACCCTTCCAAAGTTTTGAATCAGCTCAAGGAGCTTGGGAGTGTAGTTTATAGGGTTCTTTAAATATAGAATTATGTCATCTGCAAAGAGGGAAAGTTTTACTTCCTCTTTCCCTACTTGGATCCCCTTTATGCTTGCTTCTTGCCTTAGTGCACTGGCTAGGAATTCTAATAATATGTTAAAGAGGAGTGAAGAGAGTGGGCATCCTTGTCTTGTTCCTGATTTTAGAGGGAATGGCTTTAGCTTTTTACCATTAAGTGTAATACTAGCTGTGGGTTTCTCATACACAGCCTTTATTATGTTGAGGAATGTTCCTTGGATTCCTAGTTTCTCCAGAGCTTTTAACATAAAGGGGTGTTGGATCTTGTCAAATGCCTTTTCCGCATCTATTGAGACAATCATGTGATTTTTGTCCTTGCTCCTGTTGATGTGTTGAATTATGTTAATTGATTTGCGTATGTTGAACCAGCTTTGCCTCCCTGTGATGAATCCTGCTTGATCATAGTGTATAATTTTTTTGACAAGTTGTTATAGACAGTTGGCCAGTATTTTGTTGAGAAGTTTTGCATCGATGTTCATCAAAAAAATAGATCTATAGTTCTCTTTCCTTGATGAATCTCTGTCTGGTTTGGATATGAGGGTTATACTGAGTTTGGTAAAGAACCGTCATTTTCAACTTCGTTGAAGAGCTTGAGGAGTATTGGTGTGAGCTCTGCTTTGAAGACCTTATAGAATTCAGCTGTGAATCCGTCTGGCCCTGGGATTTTCTTAGGTGGAAGTTCTCTAATTGCCATTTCTATTTCAGTGCTTGAGATAGGCTTGTTTAGTTGGGTTAGTTTTTCTTGGTTCAGTGTGGGTATGTTAACACTGGCTAGGAATTCATCCATTTCTTCTAGATTCTCAAATTTGTTGGCATAAAGGTTTGAGAAGTATTCCCTCATGATACTCTGGATCTTGGTAATTTCTGTTGTGATACTACCATTTTCTCTGTGATTTTGTTTATTTTGGTATGCTCTCTTCTTTTTTTGGTAAGATTTGCTAAGGGTTTGTCAATTTTGTTAATTCTTTCAAAGAACCAACTCCTTGTTTTGTTGATTCTTTCTATAGTTTTTTTGGATTCCAAATCATTTAATTCTGCTTTGATTTTAATAATTTGCTTCCTTCTACTGGGATTAGGGTTGGTTTGTTGCTCTTTTTCCAGGAGCTTAAGGTGACACATTAACTTGTTGGTTTGCGATTTTTCCAACTTGTTGTTGTAGGCACTCAGAGCTATAAATTTTCCTCTGAGTACTGCCTTTGCCGTGTCCCAAAGGAGCTGGTATTTTGTGTCCTCCTTATTGTTAAATTTCATAAACTGTTGGATTTCTGTTCTGATTTCTTCGATGACCCATTGGTGATTCAACAATGTGTTGTTCAATCTCCATGAGTTACAGGGTTTTCGTTGGTGGAGATGTGTGTTCAGTTCCAATTTGATGCCTTTGTGTTCTGAGAGCGTGCAGGGAATAATTTCAGTGTTTCTGAATGTGTCCAGGTTTGTTTTATGGCCTAAGAAGTGGTCTATTTTGGAAAATGTTCCATGTGCTGCTGAAAAAAAACGTATATTGTGTTGTTGCTGGGAGGAATATTCTGCCGATGTCTGTTAGATCTAGTTGGTCTATATGGTTGTTCAATTCTCAGGTTTCTCTGTTGAGTTTTTGCCTTGTTAATCTGTCTATAGGTGACAGTGGTGTGTTAAAGTCACCAACAATCACTGTGTTTCGATCTATGTATGCTTTCAGTGAAAGTAAAGTTTGCTTGATGAAGTTCGGAGCTCCGGGATTGGGTGTGTAGATATTTAGGATCATTATGTCTTCCTGGAGGAAAGATCCCTTTAGTAGTATGTAGTAACCTTTTTGTCTTTTCTTACTAATTTTAGTTTGAAGTCTATTTTATCTGATATGAGGATGGCAACTCCAGCCTGTTTATGGGGGCCGTAAGCTTGATAGACTTCATTCCAACCTCTCGCTTTCAAAAAATGTTTGTTTTTTTGGGTAAGATGTGTCTTTTGAAGACAGCAGAATGATGAATCTTGCTTTTTGGTCCAACTAGACAGCCTATGCTGTTTAATTGGAGAGTTAAGTCCATTGATATTGAGAGTTAGGATTGAGAGATATTTATTAGCTCCTACCATTTTTAAAAGCTTTCATTAGGGCCTGTGTCTTGACAGTTCTTGTGGTCTTTAGATGGTATGCTGTTTAAGTGCCATTTCTTCCTCTGTATTGCATTTATGTTGGTTTTCTATGTGTAGAACATCGTTCAGAATTTTCTGTAATGTTGGTTTGGTTGCTACACAATGTTGCAGCTTTTCCCCGGAATGGAATGTTTTTATTGTTCCCTCAGTTATGAATGAGAGCTTAGCTGCATACAGTATTCTTGATTGGTAGTTATTTGACTTCAGGGCATGATATATATGCTACCCGTCACTTTTTGCTTGCATGGTTCTGCTGAGAAATCTGGGGTTATTCTGATTGGTTTGACTTTATAGGTGATTGATGCCTTCTCCCTGGCTGCCTTTAGGATCCTTTCTTTGGTCTCTATTGATCCAGTTCAAATTATAATGTGGCGGTGGGATGTTCTTTTCTGGTCAGGTCTGTTTGAGGTTCTAAAAGCTTCTTGTATCTGGATGGGCCAGCCCTTCTGGATATTTGGGAAATTCCCTGAGATGATTCCCTTAAGTATATTTCCAATACCATTGACCTCTTTCTCCAGACCCTCCTCAATACCAATTATCCTTAAATTTGGCTTCCTAATTGTATCTTGGACCTCCTGAAGCATTCTCTCATATTTCCTAGATTTGATGACTCATTTTCTGTTCTTTCTCTATATCAACTAAATTATCTTCAGCCCTGGAAATTCTCTCTTCTGCATTGTCTAACCTGCTATCAAAGCTATCTACTTTATTTTTCATCTCCCTTGGTTCTAATTGCTCATTTTTGATGCCTTGAACTTCTTCTTTGTATGGATTTCTTTAGCTCCTTTATTTCCATTTGAGTGGTTAGCTCAGTAGCTTTATTCTCTTTGGACATTTGTTGGAGTTCGGTCACCTTTTTTTTGTGGATTCTATGAATTCGTTCATTTTTCTTTGAAAAACCTTTATTATGGCCTCCTTTATGGCTCCCCCTTTTTCACATATCACCTTGTTTATGGTTTCCTCTTGTTTAGCTATGGCTAAACATCATTAATGATGTTTATCAATTGCATTTGTATAGCACTTGAAACAGCAGATTTCTTATCTAATACTATGAAGGTGAGAATCAGTAGGAAGACATTCAAATTCCTAAAAGAGAAAAAAACATAACAAATATGAATTTTGTATCTGAAAAAAATCCTCAAAATAAAGGTAAAGTTAAGATATTCCAGAGTTAAGGAATATGGAGAGAATTAGTTTCAGCAAAATGCTGATATTATAACCAGAAGTGTCACATGTTGTAGAGGAATATATAGATTGATATAGGCATTTTAGAAAACTATCTAGAACTATCTTCTAAAACATAATGTGTATATGCCTGTGGGAAAACAATTTCACTGTTAAGGTATATATCCCAATGAAGCATACGAAGATATTTATGGAGAGAAGATGAATGGATATGGTCATGTTCCTCACTAGAGCAACAAAGCAGAAACAATGAGAATGCCCATTGATCTAAGGAGTAAACCAACCATGGAATAGCAACGCAATGTAAATGAACAAACTAGATCTGGCAGATCACAAACTGTACAGCTCTGATTTTTTTTTGTTTAGTTTTGTGTTGATTTGCTGTATGTGGTATTTAACTTGATGGACAACTGAGAGAAGCAACTGAGATATTCATGAAACATACCTCGCATATGTTCTGTAAAAGTGGTTCCAGAGAAATCTAACAAAACAAAATAAACAAACGAAACAACTGACCTGACTAGAAGCATCCATAAATGGAGAGCAAGGAATAGAATGAAAGGAGTAAGCATTGATATTCCGTGCCTTTGCTTCCTGGTTGTCAAGGAGTGATCTACTCTGCTACAACATGCCTTCCTACCATGATGAATGGAAACCATAACTCAAATTAATCTTTGTTCTGTTAAGTTGCTTATTTTCAGTCTTTAAAAAAAGGAAATATTTAATTAGCATGCACTAGTTGCATAAAGGAAGTTTCATTGTGACATTTCTATCCCAATCACACTCAGTACCCTCATTCACTATAGAAATAAATCAGCAATAGAAATAAATCAGCAATATATCAAAGACATTGGAACAGTATATCTGAGAGTATTTTTCAGCTGATTTTATTCTGGATGAGGAAATGAATGGGACTGCTAAGATAGTGAGTATAGATGATCTCATTTACCAAGAGAAAACCCAAAGAAAGAGATATTTTGAAGAGTAGGTGAACGGAAGTGGGTTTGGTTGCTGGAAAGATAAAATGTGATAAGATGAGCTTTGGATGTGTTACCTTTAAGATGCCAAAAGAATAACTTGATAGGATGTTTGAGATAATGTTGAGTTTTCAGAGAGAATTCCAGAGTTGGAAATACAAACATCAATTTTGGAGTCATACCATATGGAGATATTTAGCAAATCCCCCCCCAAAACAAAGTGACATATTAAATGTCAAAATGCATAAAGAAAAAGGAGAAAGAGAGAGTAAGCCAATAGTGAGACTAAGGGGGCTGAGAAAAGATTTAAAGGGCATGGGAGAAAAAACAGATATGAAACAGGAAAAAGAGGAGAAAGTCTCAGAAAGTCATTAGGGTAAAATTTCAGAAATTACTTTACAATTATTTACTGTAGTAAATAATAGGAGGTCTACATACCTAAGCATTGTTTATTAAAAAAATGCTATACGTGAATTTCTTTGGATCAGGCAACATGTAAAAAAAGAAAAGATATCTTTGATAACACTGTATTTACATTTCCCTAAGGCCAGCCTAGTTTATATCAGAAGAGCTGATGTTTTAAGCCAAGTGGTATGGGTATATTTTCTTTAGATCTAAGTTCTCAAACACCAAACCAAAGCGTTTGAAAATGGTAATTTGGGTGCAGACATGTTATAAATATCCCTTCCTGTCTTCATATAAAACCACTCATTGTAATGACAAACTAAGCCAGAAAGGCAACATATGTTACAAAAGCAATGTCCATGATTTAAAAAAGAAATACCATGAGACACAACAAAATGTAACTACAAAAAAGGTGTTCATTCTAGGCAAAGGCAAATTGATGCTAATTTATAAATCAATTTTTCAGCCATGGAGAATAATTGCCTCCTAGTGATAGGAATCCCCCCTTTGGTTAGTTTTTTCCTTGGAATCTGGGATACATTGGCACATTTAAGTATTCAAGTGGCTTCAGAGTTGTCATTTCCTCTCTCAGCAGAGGCATAGTCTTGTCAGTTCCTTCTTAAATAGAATCATCAGATGCACTGTTATGTCCTTGTTCTGATGCAATTACCACTACTGCCTTCTTCCTCAGTCATGTTACCCCCCTCACCCACCCTGGACAATATTAAATATTGTGCTTGATCTCCTTTTATGTTTCTCATATACTCAGTAGAAGCAAAAAGCAGTTAAATACCAAGGCTCTGGCATCAAATAAATCTGAGTTCGAATCTAAATTTCATCATTTTCTGGTCTGATTTTTGTCAGCATTGCTCTTGAATATGTTTTCATATACCCAAGCCTCCATTTTGTCCAGTGACAAAGTAGGATAATTAAAGAACTTATCAAATTGGTTATTCTGATGAATTGATATCCAGAAATGTTAAGTACATTACCTGAAACATATAAAAATACCCCCAAGTGTCAGGTCATCATCATTATTGTCATCATCGTCATTAATATTATTCCTATCTAGATCATTTTCATAGATCGCAGCTAATTTTGAGCTATAATGACTTTGGAAATTAATGTCCCCTTACTGATGTAAAGAAATGCCCTCCAGGTATAAAGAAATTTCCCAGCACACAGACAGACCTCACTAAGAAGGGTGTTTTCCATAGGAGTTCCTGTTTTCATTTTTCCCCCATCAAATTTTATCTGTATCTTGAACTTACTGAGGGTTGAGTGGCATCATCTTTAGGCCTACGTTGCAGGAGTCAACAATGTGATGCCTGCTCAGCCAACTACACAACTGACATTCTAGTTCACACCATATAACTTTATAAAACATATTACCCTCACATGTGTTATTATGTGCATATTGCTATAAACCCCACATAATAAAGTTCCTCTTTTAAGTTCTGAAATTCTGTTCTATCACCAATGTCTCTGCCTGCCCCTTCTCCAGCAGATGCAATCATTCAGACATCTACAGAGTGATCTCAATTATTGTATGATATTTTGTATATTTTGCTCCTAAGCTTAGAAAACATTTTAAACACAAATAAAATCTTTTCTTTCTGTAATTCCCACTTTCAGTTTGAGCCAAGAGTCTCATACTTATAATTTGTATGTTATATAATAATACATATACATATATAATAATAACATCACTACCTTATCATTCTAAGACATTTCCTGTAGATAGTCATATTATCAGATTTTCTCTGGTTGATGAAAGATGTGAGACCATGAGAATCTAAGGAAATAGACATTTATTTTCACAAACTGAAAGTGGGGTGTCTCCTCAACATAACTGATGATCAACTTTTGATCTAGGATTGCCTGGTGTCTTTACACATCACGGCTCCATTTTTTTAAGGCTTCATAGTTTGTGTCTTAAACTTCTATTATATTCCATCTTCATAAATAATGAGGACATTGGGTGTTTGTGATTGTCTAGGAGAAAGGCAGCAAATGAGTACATTATTTCCTTATGAACTCAATTCCTGATTGGCTTCATCTGGAGTAGACTCCATGCCCCCCCCACCTGCCCCGCCACTGCAATGCCATCCATTCCCCGAGGTTCTGGTTATAACTATGGAAGCCTGTGACTGCTCCAGTGGGTAAAACGCATCCATCACCTTTCCTGGAAGGCCATAGACTGTACTTGGTACTTCCCTTCTCTTGAATAAGAGACCTTCTGGGTCAGAAACAGGTCACAGTGAAAAACAATGGCCCTCTTAAATGTAAGAGTCTACATATACTTGTCAGTATTATTCTCTGAGAAAGATACTATATCCGTTCATTGTCGGGAATGACAAAACTTGCCTTCTTATTACCAGAGTTTTTTCCACCTCACAAAACATTTATGTTTTCCACAAATGTTAATGTACAATATAGAGAAGTGATTAAAGCCCTATCCTCCACTTTTTTTTCACCAATAAAAACCCAATCAATTTGTTGCTGAATAGTTGGATAAGTTCATGCATGGTGTCTGGACTTCTTTTTTCTTCTGAAAGTATTAGGACTTGAACTCAAGGCCTTATGGTCTTGCTTAACTTTTTTATTGCCCAAAGCTGTCACTCTACCACTCCAAGCCACTTTTTTTTCCATGTCCAGCTTTCTATTGGTTAATTGGGTATAAGAATCTTACAGACATTTATGCCCAGGCTGGCTTTGAACTTTGATCCTCAGATCTCAGCCTTCTGAGTACATAGGCTATACTTGGTGAAGAAAACATCACAGACTATCTTCAGACAATCACTGCTTTTACCTATGTAAATTCCACAGCTGCAAGGATAGCAAGAAGAGAAGGAGCTGATGACAAGTTATTGGGCCGGAAATAAAGGGGTAAAAAAGACAGCATTTATGGACACATGGATTTCAGAACCTTGTAGCATTATCTATGAGACTTTATTTGGAACCAGTGCCATCTGCTTGCCGGATGTCTGTGACAGAAATGTGTCAGTGAATTTGGACTCATTCTTTTTTTCCCCTCCCCTCAGCTGTGGGCTGTAGCCAGATGTTCTCATGTTTCAGATGCAACCACATCCATCAAGTTCTTTGTGGGACTAGATCGTTCATGCTTGTGTAACTTCATTTCTCCAGCCGTGAGATGAGCTGGCTTGTTTACTCACTTTTTTTTTTTAGGTCTTGAGTTATTTTTTTCTGATGCTGCTTCAAATTAAATTAAAAGCCAGCACTGTCACTAATTAACCAAGGGTGGCACATTTGTAAACCTGGATCTGCCTGGTTGCCAGTTGAGGGGAAAAAAATCCCTCCACATTCTGCCAAAACCATGTTTACCAGGCACTATTGGTGTCTTGGCATTGTTGCCTGGTTTTTGTCAGAGCATAATGGAGCTGTGTAAGAAATGTCCAATGGAGATGGTAACTGACTTGTGTTGTTCCCAGACTTAAATATGCTGTGAACTAATTAACACCAGCGTGAGTGTAAACATTCAACTATCGTTACCTTGCAAATAACAGCACACACATTTATGTGTATGGGTTTCTGTCTCTTAAGGAAAAAAAATGATGCTGGTTGTCATCACTAGAAGAGAAAACATTGGAAAGTAAAGGGCTGGCATCTGCTAAGTGGTGTATTCTCTTAGCCCAGTTTGTTGCGAGCTTGCAAAGTCTAGAGTTGGGCATCTAAAAATCTATGTTGTAAATACTGCAGAATTGGCCATAGAAAGGGTAACTATGTCCTTAGGAGCAGTTGGGCCAGCAAGAAACATCAGCTGGGGGTGGGGGAGGAGGTAAATTGAATTCAGGCTGAAAAGAAAAGTTTTCCTGCCTTTTCTCCTTTGCGCATAACAACCTCATTGGCAACTGGGATACTTGAATCCAAGGATTCCTGACCTAAGATGACCTGATTACTTATAGATACCCTGGTGCTGGCACCACATGGCCTGCCGAGTCAAAAAAATAAAAATAAAATAAGGAGCTTTGTTTCCTCTTATTCTTTTTTTTAAGCAGTGGAATCTTCATTATTTTATTTCTGTTTTTTTATTCATTGAGATAATTAATTTATATGTACCAGGAACTGTGTTATGTACCAAAAGGTACAAGAGTGAAGACAACCAAAGGTTTTTACTTAGTGGAACTTATACTGAAAAAACAAAACAGAACTACCACTACAGATTCAAAGTGTGATAAACAGATGAAAATGAGAAAAAGTACATATATATATTTAAATAAGGTACAATTTTGTCTCAGGAATTATTGCACAATTATATTATTGTATAACTTACATACTAGAATATTTTGTTTACATATAAATACATATATAATTATATATACATATGTACTTGTTTGTGATTGAACAATTATTGAACAATTATCATCTTCGGCATGTCTTTTCTGCTACCATATCGCAAGCTACTTCCTCCATTATACAAATGTGAAAATGGAAAGTGAGGTGTTTCATTAGTTTCCAACAGAGACTAAAACTTCAAGAAGGGATGGCAATGTAAGCAGTTTAGATTTAAACCTTAAAATCTGTTCTACTACTCTGTATTTCTAATACTCTGTATTTCCTGAGACAGTTCCTCTTATTCTTAAGCTAAAATGATTCTGGGTAAGATTCCAGGTATATAAAGAAGGGAAATTGAAGAGAACAGAAACCAGCTTGTGTGTGTGTGTGTGTGTGTGTGTGTGTGTGTGTGTGTGTGTGTGTGTATGTGTGTGCGTGCGTGTGTGCTTATTTTTGCACATCTCAATAGAAGTATTTATTCTGTTTCCTTCTTAATTCCAATCCAGGAGTATATAGACTAAAAAAGTACCCTTACATATGCCATCTTGAAAAATATGTAATGGAATGTTCTGTAATTGTGGAAATACGCTCTGTACTATCTAGTATCATAGCTTCCAGACCCTTCGTGTCAGTCATTGAGCACTTAAGCCAACCTAGTGTGACTGACTAAGAGATGCACACTTAAGAACCTTGCAATTAGTTTAAATGTGAGTAGTGATATGTGGCTATGACTACTACACCGGGGAGAACAACATACAATCACACTTCTCCCACATAGGCCTGTTTCTCCTTATCAGTGGGCTTCATTTGAGCTGAGTATTATCTTTTTGAGCGTTTCTTTGTGTTCTATCCAACCCATGTGGAAAAATAATGATACTGCAAACAGCACAACTTAGGAAATCATCAGAACATTCTCCACAACTCAGATCAACTTAAATTCTGCAAGCCCTGGTTCCCTCATGCTGAGGGCTCAGAGCTGAACACTGCCCACCCTGCTGCTGACAGAAGGCACGCTGCCTGGCATTTTGCAGGGACTCCATGTTCTATCTTTTAATCATGGAGTATTTTTTTCCTGGATTCTCATTAATGACTGTCTAAATTCTTTAGGCCCCATGGCAAAATAATCACCGAGGGGATTTTTTTTTTTAACACATTCTGAAGTCAAGATACAAAGGAAGCTGGAAACTGGCTTTCAGCTGGAGCCCAGACCAAGGGGCAAAGAAAACTACATCAAAGGATGCTCTTTGCCTCTTTATGCAGATAGTGCTACTTTCACACTTTAGCACAGTTCCTTAACAATCAATATGAAAAAAAAATTCTATAAAATATGAAAAAAATGTGTTGAGCTACACAGCCATGAAAGTAACAGCATCTAAAGGAAGGATGATGTAAAAATGGTGTAAGTATGGACTGGAATTGAAGAGATCTTTATTTTATTCAGGTCTTCCCCTGTACACCCCCACCACACCTAGTTGTATAAACGTGGATGAAAAGTTGAAATTCTTCAGCACTCAGCTCTTAGTCCAAAACTTCCTTCTCAAATTGCCTGTTTTTCTTTCTGTATATAATTTGTTATTGTCTTATTCATAAATCACTTGTAACTTTGACTTTCGCAAACATAGCTCCCTAAAAATTAAACTGAATTTTTGCCAGGCACTTAGTGGCTCATCCCCGCAACCCTAGTTATTCAGCAGGCTGATATTTGAGGATTGTTGTTCAAAGACATTCTGGGCAGGAAAGTCTATGAGACTCCTATCTGCAGTTTATCACCAAAAATCTGGAAGTGAAGCTATGGCTCAAGTAGTAGAATACTAGCCTTGAACACAAAAGCTAAAGGAATAAAGCACCCAAGCCCTGAGTTCAAACACCTGAACCGATACTGACTATATGATCAGTCAGTTCATGCTTTGCTGAGAAAAGCACAGTACATATTTCTACCTAAGTAGAATGTGGTTGGCGCCTTGCTGTGACCATGCCACTTGTAATGGGACAACTTGAGGCCTGTGTCTTTCTTCATCATTATTTTCTCTGTGTAATGATGATGAGAGAAAGTGGAGGAGTATTGTTGTTGTTGTTTGTAATCTCACTATGTACAGTGGTTGGCATTGGAGCAAGGTAACATACTAAATTTTTCCACAAGAAGATTAGTGGTCGAATATGTTAGGATTTTAAGTACGAGGTTAATTTGGAGAGAATTGGACATCAGTCTAAGAAGGAAGTAGATCAAAGGAAACAGCTGTCTCCAAAGGTGAAAATTGCTTTTGTTGGTAGCATGGTTGAATTTGTTGCATGACTTTCCTATAGAGGCTTATTAATTGCATTTTAAGATGCAATGTAAGCCACAAAAATTCTTAGAAATTATATTTCTTTTTTCTTCAGAACAGACCTTCTATGAATATCCTTTTACTTAACCATCATTTTAGCCCTTTTTGAACAATCTTAGATTACATTTTTATATTGTAAAGGTTGCTCAGAGGGGTTACAGTTGCTAAGGAAATTAGTTCAATTCATGTTGAATGTTGTTGCCCTCATTCATTTTCTCCTTCTTTCCCTCCCCCATTAACTCTCCTCCCCCCAAATTGTAAAGTTCATTTCCAGCTTCATGTTTTGTGAGTGTCACTGTTGGCATTGGTTCATCCTTTGTTTTTGGTTTTACCATTTCTGTGATTCCCCTTTCCATCCTAAAACCAGATAAACATAAATAAATTGCCATTGTTTTTTATTTGGGTACCTTTGTCTTGTGTATAGATGATGACTTTCTAAATTAGAGAAGAAAGATTTCAGATTCACTTGCAACAAGCAATATGAGTAAATCTGGCCTCCCTGATGAATATCCCATCTTCAGGAAAGTGAGGTTTTCAACATCAAACTATAGCCATCCAAATAGCCTTAAGGTGAATGACCAGTAACAATCCATTTTGTCATTCTTATTATTTTTCCAAAGAATCATTGCTAGAAGAGTCAATTAGTTATTCCTTCAGAATCTGTTTAAGAATGACTGTTCTTGTCATCTCTCTTTTTCATCAGTTGTATATTTCTTTAACCTGGAAGGGTTAAGGTCAAAGGACATTTGAAAATGCCTCATGTGAGGAGAATGACCAAGTCACAGTGTACTCATAAATTGACATATGGAATTGAAAACCTTTTGCACAAGTACTTGAAGATAATGAAAATATGAATTAATAAAATTAAAATATCCCATTTAATTTTAGGGAATCAGTTTATGATGATTCTATCTATATATTTGGACAGGCCAAGTTTAAAACAAGGGCAACACTTAGAGAAACCATAATGTAGGATGCTACAAGTTTTATTTGAGAACTGCCTGGTGGTATGATATTATATTATCTACTGCCTTTCTTCTGTTTATCAGGTCTCTCATGAGACTCTGATTTAATTTATGTAGCTAGTTTATAAGTTTGCGCTAACCCAAGAAGGGCTGTTTTTAACACAGTAAATCAAAATAACCTCAGAGTCCCTTCAAACAATGTTTTTGAAATTCAAGTTCAGAACAAGTAGTTCAGACTACAAATACTCTGGGCTTTACCCCTACTTTCCTTCTCAATGATGTCTTCAGTGACAATATTCAAAGCAAGTAAAAAGGGAAGTTCCATTTTCATAAGTTACAATGACCTTGCAGAGCTGAAGAATTAAATGAAAAACACTCAGGAAGGTTTGGTTTAGACGTAGCAACTAAATAAGCAGGCGATAAAAATCACAGTGGAAGTAAGTGTCATTGAAAGAAAGTGACTTGCTTTTATCACAAGGCTATTTTCAGTTAAGTCCACTCTAATTCTTATCTTTATTCATCCTACAGGTTGTAGATAATGCATGACCATATTAAGATTCCCTTCTCAGTCTGAATCTCCCTATCTCTGTTAGACAAACTTAAGTCCTTGACAACTTGATTGTATGTGTGTTGATTTTTAAAGGACAAAAACATGAAACCTCTAAAGTTGGAATTTCCTGATTATTTGGGGGCATAGTTGAACATTCTGCACTGATAATGAGCTGAGGTTTCACAGAGCAGTAGTAAAAGTGCATGGAATGATGCAAAATGAATGGGAGAATCAGAAGCAGTAGGAAGTAGGAACTGGTTTTAAGAAGGTTCTCATGAAGCATGATATACATGTAGGAAAATACAAACTCTTGTTTGGTTGATGACTTTTGCATGAGGCAAACATTTTTAAATATCAACCCCATTAAGAGACAGAACATTAATCAACACCCTGAAAACTTCCAGTAACATTCCACCACCCCTAAAGCAATCATTCTCCTGATTTCTATCATTGTAGTACAACTCAGTTCACGAGTAACATTTGTATGATTTGAAATTATGTCGTACATATTCTTTGGTGTCTATTTTTGCCACAATAAAATGTTTTGAGATTCATACTTGTCATAGCATGCTGTAGAAATGTATTAGGTCTTAACCCTGTATAGTAAGCTGTTGTGAAAATCAACAATATATTGATTGATATGTTGATATTCAGCTCATGTCAATAGTGTTCAAACATACCCACATATATTTATTTACATTTTGTTGGGCACATACTTTAGATCATATAGATGGATTAGTGGTTACCATCTTCTTTCCTTTCCTTTCTGTTCCTTTTCTTTCTTTTCCTTTCCCTTTTTCTATCATGTAGAGAGAGCCTGGGGACTAGCTCTGAGCTGTAGCACTCTACCACTTTGAGCCATAGCTTCACTTCTGGCTTTTTGGTGGTTAAATGGAAATAAGAGTCTCATGGACTTTCTTCCTGCAACTAGCTTTGAACCACGATCCTCTTGAATATCTAGGATTATAGGTATGAGTCTCTAGCACCTGGCCACAGTTACTTAAATAGCTACACCAGTTTTCACATCATCAGTGAGATTCCTAAGTCCTCTACATTCTCACAATCTCTTGACACAGCCAGTCTATTATTTTAGCCAACTTACGTAGTATTTTGTATGACTCACATTAATTTTAATTAAAATATCCTAAGTTGCTAAATGAAATGGACACATTTCATAAACCTATTGGTCATATGGATGCATTTTGAGAAATTCTTCTTAAAATCCCAAAGACATCTTTTGAGTTTTACTGTGCATTAGTAGCACAAGGTAAGAGATTTCTTCACTGGACATTTCCATACTGTACCCCAACCAAACTCACCTCCTCTATTCATCTCTCTAATGCCCCTCTTTTAGTCATTTTTCTAGTGATAAGTCTTGTTCTTTATATATTCCCAACATAATCCATTTGTTGTAGATGCTTTGTCAAATATCTCTTCCTCTCTGTAACTTGCCTTGCCACACTCTTTTATTGGTGTGCCTTAATCAACATAAGCTTTATTTTTAATTGTGTTCAATTTGCAAATATATGCCCCAAACTGTGTATATATATATACATACTTATATATATATGTACATGTATGGGCATGTACATATTCATATGTGTATATCCAAATATTATTTATTGGTTGTGCACCTTCTTCCACTGTGTATATTTTCCACTGAAACTTTTGTTACCTCTCAGTTTGCTTATGTATTTGTGCATTACTGCATGTGATATTTTATTCTACTGATCCTTTTGTCTAATGTTGAGTCAATACCACATTTAATAATTAATATTAACTAAAACTTTACAGTAAATTCTGATAGTTGATAGCATTAGTCCTACAATTTTGTTTTACCCCAAGGTAGTCTGCCATACATATATATATATACATATATATATACACATATATATACATGTGTATATATATACATATACATGTGTGTGTGTGTCTGTGTGTGTGTGTGTCTGTGTGTCTGTGTGTGTATACAAACATATTTTTTGTCAGTCATAGGGCTTCAACTCTGGGCCTGGACTCTGTCCCTGAGCTCTTCAGCTCAAGGATATCACTCTACCACTTGAGCCACAGTGCCACTTCCAGTTTTCTAGTGGCTAATTGGAGATAAGAGTCTCATGGACTTTTGTCCATGAACCATGATCCTCAGATCTCAGCCTCCTGGGTAGGTAGGATTATAGGCATGGGCCACCGCTCCCAGCCTACAAACACACATTTAAAAACTAAGCTTCAAGATCTCTGCTTCTTCCAACCTCATCACTACAGCGTGGGAATAATGGAATTTATGAAAATCGTGATTAGAACCAATGCTAATCATTTTGGGAAGATTAGGAACTTTGAAGCTAGTATGCTAAACGCTGGACAGCACATTATACTGTGTAGACTCATTCTCCATGTGCTAGTCATCATCCATTTGTTATCACAGATTTTAGGCAACTTTACAAGCCTTAGGATGCTGAACCTAGATACCATTTCTACATTCTGACCACTACTCTCATCAGATGATGGCTCCTCTGGAAATAGAAAAAAGAAACAACTTGAGTATATGAACAACTGTTAAGATGTGAGGTGACCCTCACTGGTAAGCAAGCTGATATTTGCATATGGAACTAATGAGACACTGTTCAAAAGTAGAGCACAATGCATGAAATGTAAACTCTATCATTCATTCCCAACTCTGATAACAAAAAGTCGAATTTAAAATATAAAATCTTCAACCTAGGAATATGTAATACTTCTCATTTTTAAGATGCTTCTCAATTTCTCTTAAGACTTTCACAACTTTCACTGCAGAGTTTTTGTGTACTTTTCCTAGGTATGTGATACTTTGAAGGATATTGCACGTGATATCATTAAATATAAACCTCATAATTCTGTAATTCAATACAAATGTTTGCCAGCCTTGGGCCTTGAACTCTTAGCCTGGGCACTGTCCTTGAGCTTTCTCAAGGCTAGAATTTTACCATTTGAGCCACAGCAATTCTTTAGCTTTTCTGTGTATGTGGTACTAAAGAATTGAACCCAGGGCTTTGCGCATGCTAGGCAAGCATTCTACCACTAGGCAATACCCCTGGCTCATCAATACATAATTTATTGTGTTTCATCACTTAACTAGCTTATGTATTAGAAATAAGATTTAGCTTGAATTGGGAAAAACTAAGATTATAAGCAATTGTTATAATAATATGTGAACTGAAATAGTTACCTTAAAATACATTAATTATACCTACCTTACTGTGATTGTGGGAGAGAAAGTAAGTTTTGGCCTTATCGTTCATTCCCTTCTGAGAAATTTTTTCATGAGCCTGTTGAGATTGTAAAGGCAGTCTCAGCAAGAACTTGGTAAAGGTTTTAATGGACTAAATCAGATTCACCCTGCCTTCAACAAATATTCCATAAGTGGGCATGCAGCTATCCCAGCATGCAAAATTCCTTCAGTGTAAATGAGTCAAGCTGACAGATAGTTGTTGACTGCTCTATCATTATCCATGAGTATTCACTTCTAATAGGGCTGTCAGGATCATATAGGCGTGTGTGTGTGTGTGTGTGTGTGTGTGTGTGTGTGTGTGTGTGTGTGTTTGTATTGTGAGTTGCTGTAGCTTTGCACAGTAGTAGTTGTTGGTTTTGGATATAAAGAGCACAGAAAAAATAATGATAACTGGATTAACAGTAATAAAAATGAGGTAATGTATTGAGAAACACAAGGACAGAAAACAGAGGCATGAAGAATGAAAAGAGATGCACATACCATTTTTGAAATTTCATCTCTCTTGTAACTTGATTGGTAAACCCAATAATTAAATAACAAAATACCATCCTTACTTTATTTTTCTGAGTAATATATATAACAACCTATATGATGCAATCTTCTTTTGAGTACACCAGAAATCAACAGAATTCATAAACAATATTTCCATGTATTTACAAAAACATCAAATATAAAAGCAAACAGGATTTGTAAAGAACAGGTGCAATGTCTTTCTGAAGAGTAATAATGACCAATGCCTTGTACAGGAGTTTGAGTCTAAGACTAAAATCTTGCTTTAGAGTTCTTTTCACAATGCTTATTATTATATTAACTGGGTTCCTGTCAGTAATGCTGCTTGACTTCCCAAAGCACTAGGGTAGAAACCTTAGGCTAGGTCTAAAGTGCATCAAGTTGACAATCAGCTGCTGCATTGTACACATCTGCCTACTTTTGAGTACCTCATCAATATTTTCCAGTTTTCCTTCTGAATTGAATTTGCCTTGATTCCAACATTATGCCACTCACCCGCTCTCTATGAGACAATTCTGCAGAATAACAAAGTCACAAATAAATAATGTAGAGAATAGACTATGGCCTATTTTGAAAAAAATGAAATGTAGAGCATACTTAGCAATGTAAGATAAGTGGCTCATTTAATCCCAAGCAATTGCTAGAATGTAAAATAGAAACTATCAGAACAGAATCAAAGGACTCATAGCTCCAGTGTAACTCACAGGCAAACCCTCAATTCCCAAAGCACTAAAAAGATACCTAAAAGGTACCCATTTGCTTACATTAATGCTAAAGTTCATTTTCCCCCCCTTACTGCTATCAGCTCTTCCAGGGGTTTCTTAAAGTCCCACCTCCCCCATATCACATTAACCATTGTTTATTAGTCCACCTACTATGAAAAAACTTGAATGCGAAGCAATAAAACAAAAGGAGAAGAGATTACAAAGATATGTCTGGGGATATGACTTTAGTTTTTTAATTGTGTGACCTAGAAGAAGCTGCATCACCTCTTACTTGCTGGTCTCTAGACTGACAATGCTTGGGATTGGTGTACTTTGTGTGACAGCTTGAAGGTTCCGATAGATCACTCAACCTGCTGGGAGGGAAAATGGTATCATGACTTCAAAAGAGTTCCCATGTTAAGTCCCCTTTATCCTTGGTTTTCCAATGGTTTTCCTCACTTACAGACTTACTCTCACACCTCAAAGCCCAAGAGTGGGGCTTATTGGGTACATATTGTCTGAATTGGGCTGACTTTTGAGTATCTATGTTGAACTGTTTGAGTGATTGTGAGGAACACAAAAATACCTATGATATACTATGGGGACAATATTCTTTACAAATCCATAATCATTGTGAAGAAAACCAGAATAAGCTTGAACGGGTTCTGAAACTACAAAGATTAAAGTGCTTGATGGTTTGATAATTTGTAGATACATGAGATAATACATCCAATGTGGAAGAAGATTACTTTGATGGAGGGTCTTAGAGAATGATCAAATTTCATAGGCATGTGATTAATGGTCATTTTTTTAAACAGGGAAGGTCCATTCAAGTTAGCAAATACTTTAGATGGAAGGAGATAGGAAGAGCAAGAAGTAAGGAAAGTTGGATCAGAAGAATGCTGGAACATAATTTAAAGGACACAGGGATTATTCATATTTTATAGATATTGAAAAGCAGAAGTTAGATTACTCAGAGGGCATTAGGAGAGGCAAATGATTGTAGGGAAAAATTTAATCTTTTAGAAAAATCAGAGAAAGGCAAAATAGAAGACAAGATTACATGAAAGAAGAAATTAGTGGCAAATTAGTGGCAAATTTACTATAGCTGCTGGGTCTAGATGAAGATTTAGAGCATTAGAAATGGAAAAATCCAATTCCCTCTTTCTTCTCCCATTGTCCTTTCACTTTGTCATGCAAATAAGCCTTCTGGCTCTTGCGGTAGTACAGACAAAATTACGTTTCTTTCAAGCATAACAAAGTATCCAAGCTCCTCATGGTGGCATAGATTTTATAGTTTTTCTCATGGGGGCCACTGGGAAAATTGTTCATGTGGGTGACCTTATGTTTTCACACGATTATGGAGATATGACACAGTCCCTACCCTTAGTTAAAATAAGGCAAACAAATCCTCTTCGTTATGTTCTTGGCTCTCCTTACTTTTTTCTCTCAGCCAACGTTTTTTCCCAGGGTCTCCTTTATCTGGTCCCTTCCCACAATAACATATTCTTGGATGTTTTGTTCCCTGGCAGCCAAAGACATACTCTTTTATGTGATGCAAAAGAGAATATCTCAACAATGTCATTCTGGACTAGCTGTCCATAACCCAGTGATAATAATTTCACTATTGAAGAGGAAAAATGTAATTTCGCCACAAACACTCCCCTGATGATTCAATGCTAACTCTTGCCAGAGAAAGAGAGAGAGCTGTATCAATTCTTTCCTTCTCCTCAGTACACAGGCTGCTCTGAAAAACCCTGTGCTGATTCTTTTCTATATTAGGATAAAATACTTTTTGACTTGTTGATTTCAGGCCCTTATGAAAAGAAGGAGGAAAAAAGAACTTCTCATAAAGTCTTCATTGCACAACCAGTTGGTCAATGTCCTGGGACCCATAGACCTGTACTCATGAACAGAGCTGCAAGAGCAATAGCTCAGAGATAATGGGGTCAGAAGCTGTGCTCACTTTAGGGGTGCAGATGGTATCTATTTAGCTAGAATTCTTCCATTTGTGGCTGCTTTCAGACCCAGATCATTTTAACTGGCTTCTTATCATATTTGAGAGGTCCAACATATTTTTTGTTACCCTAAAACCTAACTAGACAGAGCATTCATTTTTCACAGTTCAAATAAGGGACTGGAGAGCCACCTAAAACAGAGCAGGGTACAGGAAGACAAAACACTCATTGAAAAGATTCCTTTGTCTTTGAGAATGCATGTGGAGAGCACCTGAGGGTCAAAAAAAAGTATTGAGAGTGTTATTTTTTTTTCTATCAGTTCCTTTTGAGCCTCCTCCTCTCCCAAAGGCTGCTTTTGGTGCAGCCAAGGGCATTCTGTTCCATGAAGATGCCTGACCTAGGTCAAGGGCAGGAGGCCAGGGGAGGTGGGGATACTGGAAGGAACATCAACTTTTTAAGACTTGTTGGCCTAAAGCATAAGAGTAGATGGCAATAATAGGAAATATTCATTGTCTTCTGCTCCCTCACTTTTGGCTTGCAGCTTTCTGTATGGCAGTGACCTGGACTGAACCACCAACAACTGGCAAGTCCACAGCATCACTGGACACCATGAAGAAGAGAACTGAGGCCTAGCCTCCCTGCAAAGCAATTGCATCTAAAGGATGGTGTTCAAATGTCTCATTTTATAATGCCATCATAATAAAACAATTGTTCTTATTTGTTTTATGGGCCATGTCTTTTCAAACTAGGCTAATTTACGTATTTCTTACCACCCTTATCCTTATGATTATGGGAGATAGTTATTAAACATATCTCCAACTGACAATTGTCATTATCTTACTATTTACAATTATTATGGGCAACATTGAGAATGTATTGTTCATTTTCCATAGTGGCACAGGGGTGTTAGACTTCAAATTGACTGGTATCAGTCAAAAAACTAACTTTTTTAAAAAAAAGTTGAAGTGACAAGAAGGACAAATATTTATTAAATGATAAATCATTGCTTCTTCACAGAGCTGAGATTTTATATCTCTAATCACAGTATGATTAGTTTTCAGAGTTTTAATAAACTCTCAAAAGGTCTCTTTTTGAGGTTCTGTTAGGGGCTGGGGAACAAATTTTTATTAGGTTTCAATGCATCTTCAGTGCTTAAACAAGAGACTAAAACAGGTACTTGTTCTGTGCTGTAGGGTGATAAGTTGCATTTATTTTTATTTTAGACTGTCTCCAAATATGGCTTTTATAGAGTAATAAAAAGCAGTTTTTATAAGTTCACAGAAAAAAAAACAACGAACACAGCTGAGCATAAATATCTTACAATCAAGGGGAGGAAAATTATGAAGTAAAAAATTCTGCTGAAGGTAGAATACAAAAACATTCCTAGATGCCTCATTCTTGAGGTGATTGAATTCCTCACCTGTATGAAAAATTCTACAAATGTACATTTCCTAGCTTGAGTTTCCCCCATTATCACCTGGCAATAGTCTGGACTTTCTCCCTGTCTTTTACCAGTTTATACCCATCATATTCCTGATGATCAACCTAAAAATAAGAACATTCACTAATGCCAGACATCCTCTGTTTCCTTACAAGACTTCAGCATTTTAAATTTTATCCTTTCAGTGTTTTCTTTCCAATATCCAATAACTGTAACTAAGATGTAAGATTTTCTACAATATTTCTTCTGTCAAAAGGATTCCAGAGTAGGCTGGAGAGGGGTAGTAGTTCACCTTCTCAAGAGGCTAAGATCTGAGGATCATAGATGTAAGCCAGATTGGGCAGAAAATTCTATGTGAGACGCTTACCTGTAATTAACCCAAAGTTGGAAGTAGAAGTTTGGCTCAAGTGGTAGAGAGCCATCTTTGAGTGAAAAAGTAAAGCAAGAGTGTGAACCACTGAGTTCAAACCCTGAATTTAAATATGAATAAAATAATATAAAATATAGATAAAGCATGGCAGTCTTAAAAAGAAATCCCACAGTGCATAAAGCCAACAACTGAGATCTTTTAATGTTCATTGTTACTATGATTTTTGTAAAAGTAAAAGGATATAGCCTAGCTAAATTAACCTTTAATCATCTCTCACCAGGAAAATACTAAGATACTGCCATAGGAATTTCATAGAATTAAAAATAGTTGAGATTTAGAGATTTGTATCTTTAATTTAATGGAAAGGATGCTGTCAGAGGGGTTACACTTACATACAGTTATCTTGGGTGCAAGTAAAATATAACCTGTCCACAAGTGAAGAATACTTATACTACATGTATTTTAGGGAAAACCATAGGGAACAATTGTAGAGGACCAACTAGGGGAGTCTACACAGTGGTGAACACTGTTGGACATTTTTTTTTCATCTCTGAGATTAATCTGTTTCAATGTTAATGACTGCAGAAAATACCTGCACTTGGTAAACAAATTTACATTCCATATGTTTATTCACATTATTCTGTGAAATACCCAGGAAACTTTTAGGAAATGTTCCAGAAAAATTTCCCCATTCTCCTGTCTCTAAAGAGAGTAAGGTGTGTGTGTGTGTGTGTGTGTGTGTGTGTGTGTGTGTGTGTGTATACATATCTATATCTATCTATCTATCCAGTAGGGTATATTTTGAATAATCCTTTAGCCTCTTATCAAAGATCTATATTCAGGTTCTTAAAGAGTATGAGTATTTTGTACGATTTATTATGCATTTGTACAATATGTTATTATTTCAATTGTTTCCTGCAAATTCAATACTTGTCCCTGAGTGAGTTGTGACTTATCCAAATCTTTTTTATTTACTCAATATTACACATCTGAATATTTGGCAACTCCTGGAGGACTTATACCATTTCTGATGGATGAATCTGCCAGTTTGGGCTCATGTGATTACCTTTTAAATTTGGGGCATAAATCATTGCTTTTACTTTTGTGAATTCTGTTTTAGTGTAATTTTAGCTTTTTTTCAATGCTTCAACACTCCATGTAAAAAGGAAAATCACTCAGTAAACATCAGAATATTTAGGAAATTTTATTATGGAATGTGTCATCTAAAACAATGCATCTTGACTCCTGTAGGCATGTAAATTAGCTCAACTTTCTTGAGATAAGTGCTCAATATTGAGATGTTTTGTTCATTTGTTCCTTTAGAAAAATAAAAACAACACCTAGAATTGACTTGGTGTTTTCACTGCTCTTAAACACCATTCAACACAGTTCTATGTCTAGCAGTGTGTGTGTGTGTGTGTGTGTGTGTGTGTGTGTGTGTGTGTGTGTGTGTGTGTTCTCCTATGGGCAACAGCTAGTCATCTTCTGCTTCATCAACTCCAAGATGATACAAACTACATAGGTTAAAAACTAAGTCCCCTAAGACTGGACCCCATCCACCATCCTCTTGGGTGCCCCAGTGACCTGTGCTTCTCATGAAGTAATACATTGAGATTCACATGATCTCCTCTTAGGGTTTAAATAATTTACTAGAACAACACTGAAAACTCAAGAAAACACTATATTAACAGTTTATTAATAAAGGAGATAATGAACTATATAGATGAAAAGACAGACTTTGAATGACATAGAGAAAGTTCTGGAAAGTACCTAGGAGGAGTATATAACCCCTATTGGCATAGAGATATAGTTTCCAAACAGTTCTTCAAATCCAGTTTTGGGGATTCTTTCGGAAAGCATAGGCATGCTGAGTTAAATCACTGTCCATTGGTGATCAGTTCAGCCTTCAGTCCATCTGCTCTCCATGAAGGTTGGAGATAGGGATTAAAGGCTTTCCAACCCATCTTCTGGCCCTGCAGAAACCCACCAGAGTTATTCTATTCAAACAAAAAGATTCAGGAATGCTGTGCTAGGGGCTCTGATCATTCATAATATTGATATCATCTATTTCAAGACCCAAGGGTTCAAGGTGAAATATTAGAACAATTTTTTTCATGATGCCCATTTGTAGGGTTAAAGAAAAGAATTATGTGTGCCAGGACTCAGGGGAAGAAACCAAATACACATTTCTTATTATATCAAAGCATCATAGGCTCTTCTTTCAAAGGTACCTGCTCCATAGAGAGTATGGGTATTTGAGTAATTACTGTACTTCTTATGGAAATGTGTATGTTGGAGGGGAGGATTTGGAGGTTACTTCATAATTTCTACACAAGAGGAATTTACACTCAAAAAGTATTTGTCCAAAAGCTGGCTTTTCTGAGCATATACATCATTTTACCTAAGTGCCACGATTATTTTGAAAACAGTTGGATACATTTTTGTTGATAATAAGGAAAACAATCTCTTATGTAAGATGATGCTAATAGATGAAACTAGCAAATCACTAGTTCATGCACTTCAATAATGCTATACTTGTTCACATGCCATCATTCATCTTCTCAAATATAAGCCTAATCTTCTCCCACTGGAAGTGTCCATATTTTTTGGTGTCAGTGATGGTTAGGATCCATAAAGGCATAACCTTTGAAAGACAAGTAGTGGCCTCTTATTTATGCTCTATTATGCATCCCAGATCCTAAGCTCATGGCTCTGCAGGGAGTAACACCTACCAGAGATAAGAGTGAAAAGATGGGATCAATTGCACATTGGAATTGTACTTCAAACCTTCCTAAATTGAGTCTTCTCATTTCCCCTGTCTCCTGACTTGACATTGATTTTCTTCATGCTTGGATGAGTTTTTTAATTTTACCAAGGTGGAAGTTCATATTTGCCACTTATTTTTTTCCTTGTATTTCAAAAAACTATAGCTGAAGAAGTGTGATTCATTTTAAAGAGCTCAAAAGGGTTAGTTTTTCCCACCCCCATGCAACACAAAAATCGATGTGCTAATTTAGCTGAAATGTTATGAAATATGTACTATTGGGCTAAAACCAAGTATGGAAATTCCATGAACATTTCCCACTGTGATATCTCTTCAGAGACACCTGCTTACATCCTACCAAACAGATTTCTATTCCAATAATAAAAATGTAAATACACCCAACATTAGTAAAAGAAATTTGACTGCAAATGTGGGGGAATCTTCATTCCCTGAGCAAGTTTGTTTCTTTACAACATTACAGATAAGACCTGTATGGATCAATATTTTATTCATTTATACATGAAAACAGGCAACAACTATCAAGATTCTCATATTACTATCATCTATTATGGTAATCTATTATTACAAGGTTTTTAGGGTTTTAAGACTTCCCCCATATAATTGTTCTTTCATTTTTTTTCAGCTACCAAGTAGACTTATAAATGCTATTTACTTTACATGTAATGATTGGTCGAAGTCTAGTTTCATGTCAGATGATGTTCAGTTCCTTAGAAGCTAGTTTCCCACAGCATTTAAAGTTCTTAGAATTCCACTGGTAATGTTCTCACACTATGCATGCTCAAAATTTCACATGAGTAACACACATCTGTGTTTATCTTTTGAATCATGATAACATCCACAATGCTTTTTTTATATCCCTAAAGGATTAAATCATACCTTCAGCATCAATGAGTGCAAACACAAGATGTTGGACCTGGCATTATTCTATCTTCCATAATTGGAAGAATCTACAATTTGGAGCTACCTGTCCACTAGAAACTGAATAGAGTAAAAAAAAAAATGTCTGTTTCTGGCTCAAGAGTATATTACTAACATGTGGGGATCCATAAAATAATGAAGGGGAAAAATCATAGCTGTGAATGAGGGCTGTTGGGATCTCTTTTCATGTTCTTCATCTACAATCCAAATCAGATTTCTGTGAGCTGGAAAAAATGTCATATGCAGTTTGTCACTTTTTAGACCAGCAAATACACATGATGGCATTTTGGGGACTATTCCTCTTTCAATCTTTTACAGAATTTTAAAAAATACTAGACATTTGATTATCCTATTGTTTTAAATGGAGACAGATACTATCATGCTAATTTCTTACAACAGTAGTATATGGTCTTGAATCAAAGAATCCCTAATCACTTGAAACCAGAAAGGTATACTATACCTGCCAAACCTCTTCTCACTCTTTTGGCCAATATCAGTCGATGAATAGATTAATCTTTCCCACTGAGCTCAGAAAGAGTTACATATTTTTCTTCTGATTGAGCGTTATTATGTGGCAATTGAGCTAAATTGTAAGTTAGTATTGAAATCTGACATAGATGATGCCTGAGTGAGAATTAGGAAAAATTATAGTCATAACCCTAGAAATCCTCTCTGTGGATTGAAGTAGTCTTATCTATAAAATAAGTTACTCTTTACAATATTGCTGAACTTGCTTTCTTCTGACATTTCATTACCTTGGGAAACTCTTGATGCCTTTCAGGCAGACACATCTATAATATCTCAAGAGGAATGTAGACGTAACTTTTTCCTATAGAGTCCCCTTCTCCCTTGATTGAAGTTTCACCTGTCATTAAACCTGTGTCTCTACTGGCTGTTGAATGCAGTTTATTTAACCTCGTGGACTGGGTTGTCTACTAAGATGATGGGGACCAACATGGGCTTTTAAGAGGAAACCAAAAATCAAAAAAGTATAAATCAATATAAATCAAAATTTTATATTGCATATAATACATTATATGTTATATATATAACAATATATAATATATGTAAACTTTTCCTACTGGTCTTGTATTATATAATTCCATAAATCTACTGTGGGAGGTTAAGATTATTTGAAATCTAATTGTGTTTCAGTTTTGTCTCTTTTAGGGAGATGAGTTTTTCCGAATTGTCTAAGAGAAACATATTAAACACATTAATATACATACTAATTATGATAGCAGCATGGGGACAAAGTGTGAGCCAATACAATAGCAATACTCACAAGAGAATATATGGGAAATGAACTTTACAACATGAGGAGATTTGGGGGGAAGGAAAGTGAGAGAAAAATGAGGGAAGGGGTAACAATTTTTGACAAGAAATGCATTCATTACCTATGTAACTATAACCCCTCTGTACATCACCTTGACAATAAAATTAAATTTCAAAAAGCCCAGCAGTACTGAAATTACAGATCTTAGGCTTGTATTTTGTTCACTTGCCCCAGGTCATTAACTTGTATAGTTAAGATAATACCAAGCCTGGTTTTTTACATGGAGAAGTTAAAGCTTTTAAAAAGTATTTCATGATTTAGCCATTTCAGAAAACACTGGGGTAAAATCCTATAAGTGGGCTTCTATCTCCTGGCAATAAAAAGCAGAAGTTACTCCCTCTCATTGTTAATGTCTGTGAAATCTCACATTTAACTTGGCCAGGTTGAAGAAAACATATCTTTCAGGTAACTGATAGACTGTGAAATTAAGTTCAAAAAAATCAGATCCTAGGAAGGAGCAATTCCTCTTGACACTATCTTGCCATGAAATTTTCTAAGATATCTATCTGTGTTGATTCACCGTTTAGTCATTTCCTTTACTTGTTTTTTCAACTGGTCAAGGCAATAGTCAGTATGGAATTGGTAGAAAAGGGTTCAAACATCAACAGTGCTTTTTAAAAACATATTCTGGCAACAGAGTCTTTTTCTTCTTTCAGTCCTCAATGAATTTTTTGGTTTTGCAAATGCCTTCCTTGGGAGGACATTTTACTAAAGCAGACAACAGGGTTTGTGATAAGTATAATTTGTAATAGGAAGGATTTCTTTCTTCTTCTCCCATCCAAGTACTAACCAGGCCTGACCCTGCTTAGCTTCCGAGATCAGACGAGATCGGGCGCGTTCAGGGTGGTATGGCCGTAGCCTCTTTCTTATTCTCTACCTACCAAATACATTATTCTTCACCTGGGGCATTTGTGACTCTTGGCTCCAACTTCATCATTGAACTAAATTAGGTTCCATGTTAGGGATGAAACATATTGTCTTGCTGACTAGAGGTGACTCCTTACCACCCTAAACAATTATGTTAAGATCACTATCATGCTGCTATTTCTTTCATTCTTTGTGTGTGTGTGTGTGTGTGTGTGTGTGTGTGTGTGTATGTGTGTGTATGTGTGTGATGGGGCTTGAACTTGGCGTGGGCCCTGCCCCTGAGCTCTTCAGCTCAAGGCTACAGCCCTACCTCTGGGCCTGGGAACTGTCCCTGAGCTCTTCAGCACAAGGCTACCACCCTATCCTTGAGCTACGCCCCACTTCCTGTTTTCTTGAACCTTGATGCCCAGATCTCAGCCTCCTGAGTAGCTAGGTTACAGGCGTGAGCCACCATGCCCAGCTTCATGCTGTTATTTCTTAACCTGGTGCTTTCTGTTTATTATTTCCTAGTGTATAGTATTATAAGTATTATATATAATGAAAATTTCATCTTTTTATATGGCTATATGTATATTTGTAAGGAAGTTTAATTTTATATTTATTGACCTAGGCATGAATATATATTTTCATTATTTTATCAGTTATCTTCAAATGTAAATCAGCATAATTAAATACTTAAATAGAAGGCTGAAACATCTTGGGGAAACTTGTTTTTCCACCCAAGAAATTGTGAATTCCTGATTGCAGGAAATACCATATTTCATAACATTCTCTTTTCACCATAAATGTCCTCTGATACACTTTCCCCAATATTAACATTTTAAAATACAAAATTTATAATCATCACTCTGAACTTTAATTTGTATCAAATTTTCCATTTATTGTGCTATTTTCCTTCTTGATTCGTTTTTTTTACATGTGGGAAATACGGTTTGATCTCATGAATGGTATGTAGCTTATATAAGACTCTATCTGTCAACTGGGACATTTTTGTGATGTTGTTATCTTTTCACTTTTGAGAGAACATTCTAATCTTTTACTACTCCTGAAGGCAATGAAAAGATTTATATTCAGTCTTAAAAATATTTCATTGCTAATTTATGCATATCCTCTCCCCAGCATATACAACAAAAGTATTAAACTAGTTGTTGAAGCCAGGCAGATGGTTCATGCCTGTAATCCTAGCTACTCAGGAGGCTGAGATCTGGAGATCAAGGTTCAAAGCCAGCCCAGGCACAAAAGAACCTGAAACTCATCTCCAATTAACCTCTAGAAAATGGGAAGTGGGGCTTGGCACAAGGGTAGGGTGGTAGCCTTGAGCTGAAGAGCTCAGAAACAAGGCCCAGGCTGAGTTCAAGCCCCATGCCTCCCCTGCCCCCCCAAAAACCCTAGCTTGTTGAATTCTGAGAGTTTTCATTTTCCAGTTCATGATATAGTTATTTGTTCATTTAACAACTGTTTTCGGTGCCTTGTTTGGGTGCCAGAGTCATATTAGGCTGGGCTATAGAACCAAAGTAGATACAGCTATAGGGCTTGGAGGTCACAAACAGGGAAGAGGACAGAGAGTACCAAGTCTCAATGCACAGATGGTTAAAAGGTAAAGGGGATTATTGTATAAACCAATCTGGAAAACTGGAGGTTCAGTAACATCTTTCATGGAAGTGACACCTGCTAAGAAGTAAAGCAGTCAACCAAGGGGAAAAACAAAAAGAGGAAAGCCAGGCTTTCTAGGTACTAGGAGCCATTTTGGCTGAAGATAAAAGATGAAATAAGAGGCCAGCTTATTTCCTTGTTTAGTGACCATTGCAACTATTCAATATATACTTTCCAGGTGTATTTTAAAGAATATCTTTTAAATAACCTTATTGGAAAATGTTATCCTCCTTTCTCAAATGTGATTATTAATATTATTATTAATATTGCTCTTGACTAAGATGAGAACAAGATGGAGCTGAAGACCAACAAATGTTTCTGAAGTAATATCATGGGACTAGTATTAGGAGATTGGAATAATTCATTGTTTCTTAAAATGGGCATAGTGATAAGTGGATATTGGACTTTATTAAACTGAAAGCTTTGGCTTTGCAGAAGGTGATGTTAGGAGGTTGAAATGAGAATTCACCAGTGAGGAAAAATACTTAAAGAAAACCTTTGACAAAGAAAGGGTATTCAAAATATACCAAGAGATCTTAAAACTCACTGGTAAGAAGCAGTTTAATAAAATACTGGACAAAGGGATCTGAAGATATCTAGGGATAGTATGAGCAATCTGTGCCTTAAGAGATATTCAGTGTCTTCAGAAAAGAGCAAACAAATTAAATAAGGATGTAACTGAATATCTGTTATGATGATTAATCTTCTAAAACCCATCATTATCAAACATGGTGAGGAAGCAGAGAAACTAGCAGCAGTTTCTTCTGTTGCTGTTGAGATGGCAAACTAATACAGCCACGATGGCACATAGCTTAAAAGTTTCAAAATTGGATAACCCAGAAAACGTTCTTCTGGCTGTTTACCCAAAATTCTTCATAAAATTACATATAGCAGTGTTCGTTTGCTTGGTGTTACAGGGAATTGAACCCAGGACTTCATGCTTACTAGGAAAGAACTTTACCACTTGATGTATGCACTTCCAGTGTCTCTGAAAATACAGATATGCATCATCACAGCTGGCTTATAGAAATTTTGTTAATAGTTTCTAAACACTGTATTTAACCAATATGTCCTTCAATGGATGAATAGCTCATTAAACAATGGCCCATATCAACTACAGAATATTATAGAAGACATTAAAAAAAGGAAAAGCTATGGGGCTACGGAGGCAACTTAAAGGCATACCGCTAAGTAATCCAATCCCATCTAAAGCCTTTTCAGAAGGAAGAATCATGGCAAAAAGTGGTTGTCAGAAGAAGTCATATAGATAAGAAGACAGGAGTGAGGAGGTGAAGAAGGATAGTGCTAGGCTGTTAGAATGTTTCCTGGGATATTGTAGTGGAGGACACATAGTATTAAGCCTCTGTCAAAATTTACAGAATGGAAGAGCACAAAGAGTGAAAATAATGCATGTTCATCAGTTGATGATCTGTTAATATTGATTTATTAGCTCCAAGAGATGAACACACATTGTTAATAACAGGAGAGGAGATGGGTTGTTATTCTCTGAACCATTTCCTTAAGTTTTCTGTAAATCAAAACTTTTTCCCCAAAGAAAGTCTGTTTCTTATCCAAATCGATGCTCATACTCATGTATAAGAATTTTTTAAGAAACAATGTCATATTGTTACAGTATCTCACTTTGTTATCTGATATATTGAATTTATTTGTATTTGGTTATTTGAAATTTGATAGGGAAGGGGGGAAAACCAAGACTGGGGGTGGGTGGTGAGTGGGGGGGAGGGTGATGGGTACCAAGACATATGAAAGGGTATCAATGTATGTGAATTAATGCACCTTCTATCTGGCAAATATCATGTAACCCTTTTATTAATTACAATTAAAAAATTATAAAAAAAATAAACAATGTCAAATATTTACAATAAAGAGTCATGAATTGATGTACATTTTTAATATTTGCTTCTTATTTCCTGAGAACTAGAGTTAGCCATATTTCTATTTCTCCAGATTTGGGGCAAGGAGGAAAATCAGCTGTGACAACTGATCATGGTATGTGAAATTACTAACTGGAATTGATACACGGCTCAGGTTTCACACTTCGTAGAACCTCTGCACTGAAAGCAAAAGGAGCTTTCCATGAAATTGGATTAAATAAGGACTTACACCCTGATCCTTTACTTGTGTTCTGCTATCAGTATATAAATCACCCACATGTACAGTAATCAGACCAATTGAGGCTAATACATAAAATTGTGTAATATATGAGAACAAGGTATTTAATTCCATGCAGAGAAAACAAGAAAGCAGAACACATTCCAGATCTATATCAATAAAAGAAAATGGCTATTTATTCTAGGGTTTTGCATTATGAATCACAGAAAGATCCACAAGTAAAAGAATAGACTATAAGGAAAATGATAAACTCCAAATGGGATACTATTTTAAACTGGGTCAAAATTTATCTGTGGTTCACCAGTTTGTTCCTAAAAATGCTGTTATAACCATGGAGCTATATATTTTTTCAAGCTTATACAATAAGGAAAACAACCCTTTACATTTAAAAAACCTGGTTTTAGTTTCTATAGTATACATTTATTTATTGTACATATCCCTAGTGGAGGTTGTGATACCAAATATTTTAATTATTATTTAATTTTGTTATTGCTTGTTCTGATGGTCAATAATGATAAAATTGAGGAAAGAGTGTTTTTCATCTGGTCTAGACAGTACGTGGTATGTCCATTTTGGTAGCATGCCAATCCAAGTTATTGAGGAGTAATAGAAATATGTGGGAGATGGAGAAGGAGAAGTGAAACATAAAGAAGGTGGGAAAAGTCAGAAAATAATGCATAACAAGAAAAGGTCAAGATTACCAGGAAAGGCGTGGTTACTATTTTTAGAGGAAAATTAGGGGTTAATAATTTGCTCACCTTCTATTTCTGCCCAGAATGGGGACAATTCTTTTGCAGGGAGTCTGGGATATTAGCCATTTCTCTGCATCAATACATTAACTAGAATTTGCACTGCATCTTGGATTCCCCAAACAGAAATTCTAAACATATCAATATAGTTACCTACTTACCCCAATCCCTAACTCCAGGCTTGGGTGGCATTTGAGGGATTTCTTTTGCTCACAGACAGTACAGAATCAGAACTTGCTCCCAGCAAAACAGTTTAAAGGATCTGTACTCTAAGTGAAAGGAGCATGAACCACCTTCTGCCTGACAACTCCTCACCTCTTCTTTAAAGCAATGACTTTGCAAGTAGGATTTCACACTTCAGATCCAGAGCTAACTGTATCACTGATTAAATGCACAGATTTCTGGATTCCAATATGCTGAGTCTCGTGCGTAGCTGCCTGCATTTGTGACAAGCACTTCAATTAATACGTGAACTAAAGCTTTCTTCGGGTCGTCCTTTTTCTATCCAGCTACCCATCCCTATTTTTCTCTGAGGTGGATGTCAACTGATCTTTGCAGAAGTGTTAAAAATAACCACAATATTCACAGATGCTATTTTAAGAGTAACTCTTTCTCAAGGTGTTTTCTTTTTTAAGTGGTCTCCAACATGGTATATTCTCTTTGATGAAAAGAAGAGTATTATAATATTTAAACAAGCTAGCTTGTCAACTTGTGTGATACACAAAGATTTGAAATAAAAATATAAAATAATAATTATAAAAAACTGATGTAATATGTGTCAGACCCATTGTAAGATATACCATAGATCATAGGAGATGTAATATCCTTTTACTATTGAAGAAAAAGCTAATGGTTATGGTACTAATTTAATCACTGTTTTAGTCACATAGCTCAGCTCTTTCCATTACTTCTTTTTAAAGCAAAATTAATCAACAACCACAACATAAAACCCCACCACCAACAGCAAGAACAAAGAATCTATGTGCACAAAGTACAAATTAGATACTGTTTTTGCAATATTTCTTTGAAATACATCTAACATTGTTGAAAATTTTAATTTTATGAACTGTTAAAATATTTTACATATTTCTAGATGGTTGAAAAAAAAATGTACCCTGGGCTCTGTCCCTTTGGGTCCTTTTCAATCAAGTATAGCACTCTATCAGTTCAGGCACACTTCTGGCTTTTTCTGTGACTGAGTAGAGATAGCAGTCTCACAGACTTTCCTACTGAAACTGGCTTCAAACCATAATCCTCAGATCTCAGCCTCCTGAGTAAGTAGGATCACAGGTGTGAGCCACTGGTGCCTGACAAAATATACTAACGTACTTTCTTTTAAAAAAAAATCATTATCTTGGGATTCACTTCAGACCATCCTTTTGCTTTCTGTGATGTTTGTTTCATGCATCACACCTTTCAAAGAGTTGTCTAAAGGATGTATGCTTTTAAAGATATTTGCATTACCATAAACTAAACACAAAGGGCAGTCTAACTTGTGATAGATATATAAGAAATATGAGAATGTTCTTGAGTACTATTTTACTTGATGATTGGGAGTCATTTTCCAGGTTTCATCAACTTGCTTCTCTGTCAATTTGACTTTTATTTGAACATATTTGTCCTTCTGATTCTCTTTCCTATGCTTGTGTCTCAGTTATTTGGGGGAAAGATCTCCAAGGTGACAAACATAAATGCATTTTCCCAGAATCTTAGTTTGGGGAAGATTGTCAGCACAACCATGACAGAAATCTAAAAGTCAAACTTTCAAGGTGTGTTATGGAACCTTAGGTAGCAATTTCCTTTCAATGAATACCATTAATCAAAGACATGACTTGAAGCTGTTGGAGTCCCTTAGAACTGGTAATTACCCTTTAAGGAGCTCCATGGAGAGAGGCTGTCTCTTACTGGGTAAGGTCAACTGGTGGAGGAATAGGAAGCATAAATGATGCTTACCCAAGTATTTCTGTTTTTAATTTTTAATTTTTGAGAGGAATCGACAATCACCCAAGTATTTCTTTTGTTATGTTTGCTTTCCAATGCCTTCCTGCTCCCTCTTCGATCCCCTTTTGTATAAGCAGGGGAAAAGTAAGGCTGAGCACTTTCCAAATTACCTGTTGACAATTCTTTGCCTGTGTTTAGTGGATGATAGACAGAGACAGGAGCTTGTGGAAGGAATGAGGACTGCGTTACGAGAAGAAACAGGCAGACAGCTGAGTTTGGATTTCAAACCCTCTGCTTGGGTTGCTCCTCCATATTTTCTGCATTATCAGCTCCTGTATATCTTGTCTGTTGTGTGCACCTTCCACTGAGCACAAAAGGACCCTCAGCACAAGGAACATCACCTCCTCCATAATCTTTCCATCCCAGGAGCTGGAATGGCTTCCTGATGCTGGGAGCTCTTATGCTACTCCATCTCTTACCAGATTTCCCATCTCCGCCCTTACTTACACAACCAATTCCCTAATGTGTGAACTGTCCTATAAACCTCTATGTATGTAACATTATTTAGCTTTAACATCATGCTTGGGTTATTTTTATTCTTT
This sequence comes from Megascapheus bottae, assembly GCF_031878675.1. NCBI lineage: Eukaryota > Metazoa > Chordata > Mammalia > Rodentia > Geomyidae > Megascapheus > Megascapheus bottae. Next base: position 21,666,929 of record NC_143530.1, on the reverse strand, counting down.
GTGCTAACAATGTAGTGAATATGGGAAAGTTATAGAACAAACTTACCTAATGTCAAAATAGTAAGCCCTAAATGTTGAGTATTTTCTATTATGTCTTTTTTCTTAATATTTTGCTTTCAAAGGGGGTGATTCTGGGGCTTGAATTGAAGACCTTGCACTTGTTAGGCAGGCATTCTACCACTTCAGCCATGACTCCATCATTTTTCACATTTGTTATTTTTCAGATAGGGATTCCCATTCTTTTCTGGGCCAGCCATGGGCCATAGTCTTCCTGTTTGTACCTCCCACATAGCTGGAATTATAGATGTAGACCACTATTCCTGCTTTGTTTTTTGGCATGAGAATCTTGCTAATATTTTGCTTATACTGGCCTCAAAATATGATGTGCCCAATCTATTGCTTATGAGTAGCTAAAATTACGGATGTGAGCCACCACATCTGGCACTGCTATGTACTTTCAAATGAACATAAGGAATCATGTTTGGCCACAATATTCTTTCTGGTCACCATAGTGGGCCTGCTGTATTTTCACATTTGTTTTCAAGTCTTTTAGAAGAAAATAATAATACTCCAATTTCGGAGAGCTTGTTTCTTGGTATTGAGGTAATGTTAATGGCTATTAAATCACCTGATAGCAAATATTTCATGAAGTAATTATAAAATATGATTTTCTATTAAGATCTTGTAAGCTAGTACAAATGTAGACACCCACCAAATGTTTGCATAACACCATCCATTTTATATGATTTGAGCTCTTAAATGCTACTTTCTCATCTAGGCTCACAAACTATATCCTAATGTACTTTGTGAATATAAAACTTGTAAAGCAGGGTGAAATTTGCCTCCTGTGGTAGTGTTAACAGTGAAAGAGTGAGCTTGAAAGCACTATAGTTCAGATGGGTAGTATTCCTACATTCAGTCAGGAGTACTAATGGGGAAAAGCCATATTTAGCTCTCATTCTCTATCGTCAGACAAATAATGCTGGTCTTCTCCAAATCCTGCTTTGATTCCTCCTCTTACAATTAAACTATATTTATAGCTCCCATTGCAAGTACATGAAGTCATGCATCTGGGCTCTGGCCAGTGGAATGTGGGAGTGAGCAATGCATTCCTCTTTCTGTTCTGACCCTTAGACATGCCCTGAGATAGTCTCTGCTTGTGCTTGATTTTATTTCACTTCATCAGAAGCAAAGAGTATAATCGAAGTTCTCAATGTTCTTAAAGTTAGCAAGCTAAAGCCTACTTGGGAGGCTGCAATTGGAGGATCATGGTTCAGTGCCAGCTTGGATACAAAAGTTGGTGAGACTCTTATCTCCAGTTAACCTCTAAAAAATCAGAAGTGGTGGTATGGCTCAAGTGGCAAAGCAGTAGCCTTGAGCTAATGAGTTCAGGGACAGACCAGGACCAGAGATCAAGCCCCACAACTGACCAAAAGAAAAAAAAAAGATAAAAGCAACCAAACGAAAACCAATGAAGATGGCAAGATACAAATTGGAACTGAATGAGTACATGAATGAGAATCTCCTCCCCTGCTCCACACACATTCATACACTGCTCTCAAAAATAAATAAGAAATGAATTGGGATTATACTTGTATTGTGCTGTCACTGAACTTTCCAAGTTGGCGTGCAGGTATTTATCGCCATTACTACACAGAATGAATATGCAGCTCAGGTTTTCTACTTCATAGCATATTTGAATTAAAAGTATTCCTCTGCTTGCAGAGGAATGGCTACTCACCATATAAATACTTTCACTCATGTCCTAACACTAGTAAACAACTAACAAAATCATGGAGAAGCAAAAGGTTTAGTATTCCATAAGATAAATGAACCTAAACTAGTGGTTCTGAAATATAAGTCAAAAGTACATATTCCATTGCTTGGATATGTTATATGCAAATAGATAATAAATACAGGAAGAAACATTCAACAGCTATCTTTAACTACAAAAGAAGTACAAATAAAAAGAGCCCATCTTACCCCAGTCAAAATGACAACCAATTAAAACAACAATAATTTCCAGGTACCAGTAGTTCACACCTATAATCCTAGCTACTCAAGAGGCCAAGATTTAAGGATCACAAGTCATATCCAGTTCAGGCAGGAAAATCTCTGAGACTCTTATCTCTAATAAACTACAAAAGAAAGTCAGAAATTGATCTGTGCCTCAAGTAATAATAGAGTGTTAGCCATGAACACAAAAAGCTCGCAGATAGTACCCAGGACCTGAGTTCAAGCCCCATGATTGGCACCAAAATTATTATTAATAATAATAGAAAAGAAAGAAAGAATACAATCATCAAGTAAACAAATAACAAACAAAGCTGCAGAGAATGTGGAGTAAAAGGAACCCTCATACATTGTTGATGGGAATATAAACTAGTATATCCACAAAGAAAACCAATATGAAGACTCTTCAAGTAAAACTAAAAATTATTTCATTTTCAGAAAAATGGGTGGATATACTCAAAGATCCAAATAGCACATATCCTCACTTATTTGTGGATCTAATGATGATGTTGATCAGGAGGAGGAGGAAGATATGATAGAGATGATACTAATAATGGTAACAGGACATAAATGTTAAAGGGGGACAGTGTAGGAGAGGATTAGTGAGAAAGAAAGGGGAACAAAAGGGTATATGGAATATTAAAAATGTTCAAAGGATGTTATGTATATATGTATATGTATATAGAGATATAAGCATATATGTATGTACATATATAGTGTAACAATATGTATATAAAAATAGAGAAATGTATTATGGAAGTTTTCAGTGATAGAAGGACAAGAAGGTTATTTAGCCCAGAAAAAAATATAGTTAGAACAACTACAGTTGTACAGGAGAAGTTGTTAGATACCTGGAAAACAACAACAAATGGAAGAATCACAAACAAGCAAATAAACAATAACAGTGGTATCAAAAACAATAGAGTAAATGAAAGTTTTATATGGAGGTTCTCAAACTTGATTGTGCATCACAATATTCTGCAATCTATTCAAACACAGTCAGTCTGCTCCATATTTGAGCCATAGATAATTTTTTCTCTTTATAGCATAAGTCACAAAGAGCTATTCAAGATTCTAGAGGAGGTAAAAATAAGCATCTGAGACCCAATGTCAAGCACCACATTACACAGATTTTATTTCCATATATCAGAGCAAAAGTGCAGTAGAGGAAGCTTGTCACCTGAGCATGCAATGCCCATTCTAAACACCAGTTCCTGCACATTCATTCTCTTCCTGTGGTCAGAGCATCAACGGGAATATCACCAGGCCCTGCAGTGATGAAATACATATTTTGTGAAATTATCCAAAATGAGAACTCTCGGGGTAGATAACTCAGCTCTCTCCTTCCAGCATGCCCATGGCCTCTTTTGCCCGTTATTATGCTCTTTGGACGTGGAGTCATGAAAATGGCACAAATGAACAGCTGCATTCAGTGAACCAGATGGTCAAATGTGGGGAGGGATGGGATGAAGACAATAGGAGTAATGGCCTATAAAATAGGTTAGTGCTACTGAAATCCTACTTTTTGTTATTAATGCCAAGTGAAAGGTTAATTGTTTCCATCCATGCTCACTTAACAGAGAGAATTAATCTCAAAGGCACTGTTAGAAAAAATAATTTAACAAAAGTCCATGCCCACTTGTGCCAAAATGTGGAAGAGTGACTAGAACATTTACTGGTGACATGATTGAAGCCACGAAGAGGTTTACATTTAGCTCTGGTGCTTGAGATACATTGATGTGCTCTTAGGGGGTCTGTCCATTCTCTATATTGAACTCTAATGAAAAAAAAAATAGAAAGGCTTGATTCTTAGGTGCCATTCTGTTCTAAAGTCATGGTAATTTGAGTTACTTTGCAAATTCTTTCTTCTACACGTAGCATGAATCACATTCAGTATGTAGAGATATCATGTACCCTCACATTTGACAATTTTGCGTCCTTTTTTTGCAAAACCTTTCTTCTTTTTTCACAATGGAATACTTGATTATATTCCAGTGTCTGGAGAAATGGGCTCTGATTATGACTGGTACTACTGCTTTGCAATTTATAGACTTGTAATTTGTCTATGCATAGTTAAGTTTGGTGAAGAACCACAAGTTTGTGAATGGAAAAAATAATCAGGAGGATGGTATTTTATCTGCATCCTCATAAATATGAAAAAGCAAGGTTGATCTGTTGACTGGCTCTGTGTTTTACAGAAGCATCTAGGGATCAGAATTTTTTTGAAAGTAGTCAAAAGAATGTCATACTTTATTATCTACTAATACTTAAAAACAATGATATTCAATGAATAAAAGAAGTTATATGATTATTCTGTAGTAAAGCAAGCATTTGTTTCCATTATTTAAAAGTGAAAGAATTGTTTTCAATAAAATTCTCTGAATGACAAGATCAAACCATTAAAAATTTAATAGAAAAATGTCATAAATTGAATAATTAGCAATGATTTTATTATATTAATTTTTAAATTGCATATGTTCATAGTTATAGAAGTATGACATGCATATTTCTAGGCAATTTGGAAAAAGCACAAAAATATAAGGAATAAAATAAAAATCACTTCATATTCTAGATCTAGTCAATATCAACATGTTTTTCTATTTTCTCATGATTACTTCTTTATATATTTTATACACACATACAAAGCACGCACAGAGATATATGTGTACAACAAAGACATTTTAACTAACCAGTGATCTTTTAAAAATGGTTGCACTTATATGGGCTTACACACATGTACAGGATGCAATTATGTAACTTTCTGCTTTTAATATGTTGAGTTTGAGATGCTTGTTATCTAAACGTACAGATTTACCAAAGATACTCAGGAAGTAAATCAAAGACGAAGACACTGATTTGAGACTTAACAGCCTACATATGGGAGTTAATATGGGAGGGATTGGATAAAATCTTCCACAGAGCAATATTGACTGAGAATTATTAAGAATGCAGAACTTAAACTTATAGAATACCAGCATTTTAAAATGAGATATCTTCAAAGAAGATGGAAATTGAAGAGGGGAAACAAAAGACCTAAAATTGCAGGGCCATAGTGTGAAAAGTGTGGATGCAATGTAGCTAATGGCAAGACTTCTGAGACTCCAGTTAAACTAACAACAGGAAAGTGCAGAGAAGAAGCATGAAATTCATTACTGACAGGAATGAGAAAGAGAACCCTGCTTTGCTATCTCCTCTGTCCCATGTTATTTTCGCCATTCCTTGCTGTAGTTTTTCCTTGAATGCATTCACTACTTTAACTCTTGAGGAAATCACAGTGTCAGATTACTGGCATGCCATCTCTGTGACTGCTGACACCCTTTGCCCCAGTTCACTCTGTCAAGTACCCGCACTACTTAGGTCTCACAGACACTGAACCTCTCATTATACTGCCCCACTTTCCCTCTTCATGAATCCTCTCCATGCTATAGTCTAACACTCTTCCTAGTACCTGCCACTACTTTCAATTCAGCAAACAGAATTCTGAGGGGCAGAAATTATCAGCCTCTGCACTTATAAACAAATGTAACTGCCAGAGTTAACATGAAATCATACTGCCTTCCCTGCCTAGAAGTGTTTTTAAACAGGTAAGAGATGAGCTCTGACAAGACTCTTAATGGAAAAACACATCAGGAGATATAATAGGAAGTTCCACAGGAGGTAGACCAAAAATTTCCAGAAAACTCAGACTTCTTGTGATGTCTATTTTAAAAGATCACTAGTTGATTGGAGATTGTCATGTATCTAATTAACCCGGGATATTTTGAAAGGTAGTTGAGTCCAGCGGATGTCACATTGGTTTGATTTCTCTCCAAATCCTGAGATAAGAATTTACATCTACACACAAGTGTTTCGTTTCAATGTGACATCAGGACAGCAAGAAAAGAAGAGGGTAGTGAAGAAACAAGGCAGCCAACAAAAAGTGTCTTATTATGGCAGTCACTCAGTTACATAGTTAATCCTGCTGGAGAATTCAAGGATTTCAGACTTCTAACCCTCAGTGGGAAGCAAGAATATATTTTACACCTATCACTCATAATCCTCAGCTGGCTGTGACCCTGGTGGAGAGAACCCAGATGGCCTCAGAGAAGGATGGCATGAGTTACAATGGCTTAGTGGCTAACTGCCTGGTCGAATGCTCTAGCATTCTGTCTCCAGTGTGTAGACTTCTGAAGACAGACAGACATGAGTTTTACTTTGAGGACAGCTTTTGCTTAAATACTGTTATTTGGATTTGAAGAGTTCTAGATTTATATTGCTCAAAGTGTTATCATGTATGTTGATCAGAAGACCCTGTTTTTCTTTTTTTTCTTTTGCTGAATTTCACTTAAATAAAGCAGTTCTGGAATGTTCTGGCTTATTTAATAGAATAACTCAGTAGAAAGCTATGGTCCACAATGCACAGATGGTTGAATAAGACATGGCATAAGAGAGAACTATTGTTTCGTTCTTCTTACTATGTTCTCTTTATCTGCTGCCTTAATCAACACAGACTGGCTTTACTCCAGCAAACAAATTAACCCCCAAATCCCAATGGCTAATACAATGAAGTGTTATTTTCTAATTACTCTGGATGTTCTTTATTGTATCACACCGTTCTCTATTTCCATGTAGCCTTTCCAGAACACAGGCCGATAAAGGGCCTATGGTCTTGTGTTGCAATCTGCAAGAGGCAAGCATTTTGCCACTCAGCAAGAAAAGAAATCATGCAAGAATTTTCACTGCCTCCATTCAGAAGTGATCATTCATTCTTGCCCACCTGCTGGAAGTGACTGAGAAATGTGAAGGAACCATGAAAATACAAGATGGTCTTTGCTTTCCAACATCTACTAAAATGAAGAGACCTCATAAACCTTCCAGGCTGGGAATTTTGTAAATGTATGGCAGGGACTCTGTTTGCTTCCAGCATCCATTAGCAATGCCTAGCAATGAAAGACGCATTCTCCTTAATCTTATGTAAACCAGAGAGAATCTCTTCAATTTTTTTTTTATTAAATGATGTTCCTTAAAACATAGCATTTAAAGAATGCGTTCTGTTACTGAAAAGGAGATAGAATACGGCAAATATGCTTTTCATTTTAAAGATATGAAAAATCAAATTCCAATGAAATAGTTGTTAATGTCAGCCAGCTGATGAGTAAGAGTTTTACCAGGTCTTTGTTAGGACTGTCGATCATGACATTATTCCCTTACAAACTTCTCCTTATTGGCAAAAAAAAACCTTCCTTGAAAATGTTTATTAGGAGTATCTGGAAAAAGTTAAGTCAGAATTGCAATAGAAAATAAAAGGAGAAATTAAAGACAAAATTCAGAGAGAGAGAGAGAGAGGCAGCTTGAAATCAAACTGGCAAAGTGAGAAAGTGGTAAAAGGGTGACCCTGGAAGGCTTTCAGGAGGTGTAAAAACACTGTGAGCTGAAAGGAAAGAGCCATTCAGTCTAGACTACAGATGTGAATACATGGCTTCATTTAGCTCACCATTGGATTCTGAAAATTTTCCCCAGATGTCATGGATGAGCTATAAATCCTTGATTGGGTGACAGAATTGCTTATTGTTCTGTTCAGTGTTTTCCTTGTGAGCAAGTGACTGGCCTCTGTAAGCTGTTCTGGAGTTACACAAGCAGATAACGAGAGGCTCTTCTCATCATTGAAGCTAGGTTTTTGGCTGACCCTGAAAAAGGAAGTCACAGGATTGGAGCGCTGTTGAGGATCCTAAGCAGGTTAGTAGAGGCCAGGCTAGTAAATCCCAAACAAAGATCAACCAGATCTCCAAGAGCAATAGGATAGAGAAATCCAGAGCCAATTAAGCAGAAAGAATCAGGTTACTGTGGCCTGCCACTGGATTGTCAATAATGTCTTTTCTTTCTGAGGTTGTTTCCTCAGAAAGATTTCATGAAATAATCTCCAAGTTCCATTTGACATTGTTCCTCCATAATCTTTCGTAAAAATAACAAAACAAAACAAAATCTAAGTAGTTGTACAAAGGAGTTGCCATTTAGCAAAGTAGTCTATGAATATATCTTGAGTAATATCACCCCTTCCAACATTCTTACTCATCCCTCCTTTCCCACCCTTTGTACTCTGTAATCTTATGAGATAGTACCATAAAGAAGGGACATACAGAAAAATGTTGCATCCTTTCCAAGCCTATAGGATACAACACCAGATAAAAAAGCAATAGGCTTTGACAATAAATGTGATAATCAGTCATGTGTGTTCTCTACAAATAAGCATCCTTTAGAACCTAGGGATGAGATGAACCCGTGAAAGCAAAGATGGAACAGCTTTGAGGGTCCAAAATAATTTGAAAGAAAGAAACTTTATTAAAGGGCCAGCCTACTCGAAACTTCTGAACAAAACACAATTCATGTTTCTTTCCTTTTTTAAATTTAAAAATGTCCTCACTTAGTCATAATTTAGGTTTATTTTGATTTTATATTTTATTCCACTTGGGAAATAGTAACTATATGCATTTGTAGGCAGCAATATGATGCTCGAACATATGTTTGCAATGTGGAATTGTTATTGTATTTATGGTGAAAACATATAAAATCTATTCTTTTAGAAATTTTGAACTGCGATAATGCTACTATAATCCAAATCCCTTACATTACGATTATTTCTGTTCTTTGTAATAGAATTGTTTTTCCTTTCTGAAATTTTGTACCCTTTGGTCAAAACTCCTTATTTTCCCACATACCTCTTTCTTTGCTAAGTAACCTTTATTCTATTTCCTACTACTATAACTTCAGCTTTTTAATTTATGTACGTAAAACCATATAATATTTGTATTGTTATGTTTATTTCCTGTGGCATATAGTTTTCATATGACAGAATTTCTTCCCATTTTAATGATGAATAGTTTCCTATTGTGTCTGTCTGTCTATCTATGTATCTATCTATCTATCTATATATCATCTATCTATCATCTATCTATCTGTGGATGTTTGTGTGTGTGCCTGTGTGCACCTTGTGTTGTACATTTTCTTTATCTACTCAGCTGGTGACCAACACCTAGTTTCTTCCTTATCTTAGATATTGTAAATAATGCCGTAATGAAGATGGAGTGCAGATCAGCCTCCAGCATGTTGATTTCAATTCTAGCCAATTCAGGCCCAGAAGGACTGCTAATTTGTTAGCATTAACAATTCTTAGTTCCCTACAACTCTCCATTTGGCTTTCCATAATGGTTCTTTTCTTTACATCTCCACAGGTTAGTATTTCTCATTTTCCCATTTGCTTATTTACTTATTCTATCATTGCTTCATCACTGCACATCAAATGGCCTATGGACTGGATGCAAATGGTTCACCCCTACCTCTTCCAAGGCTTAGAGTGCAATGGGTGGTTGCAGGCAGTTAACAAATCTGGGATGTTTTGTGATAAATTTGATCTCAGAGAATGAGACCCGGAAGTCGAGGGATCAAGAAAGGCACTCAGATCAGGCTTGAATGACTAAACATCATAAAGGAGGTCCATTTTTAGCTAAGTGTATTCAGAACAATGAGAAAGAGTATTAGTTAGGCAAAGTGATGAGAAAGAGAAGTACTAAACGCGCATTGAAACAGGTATATTCATGAAATGGAAATCATGTGTTGTGACTCTTCCTTGCTTCCCTTGGGAGACTATAAGCATATACCTTACCTTCCTTGTACTGCATATTCTTTATCTAGAAAATGAAGCACAGAGCATTGTTCTTAGCACTAAATAGCATGCATATAGCCTCTACTATAGAACCTACTAAAAAGGAGATACTCTGTGAATGCTAGAAAATTACAGAACTATGACAGTTCAGAAAAAAAATACAGAAATTAAAATGTTGCCCACATGTCTAGCAATTGGTTAAATGGTGTGGACATTCATTCATTGCAGTAAGAGAGAAGGAAAAGGCAGGTGTTAAGGGGAGGAGGAGTATGGAGACCATGTATTTGACTCTGAATGTATTGAGTTGGAAGCAACATGCTAACAGCAGATAGAGTGTCCAGTAAGAGAATACGTGGAGTCGAGAATGGATCTAATCTGAAGATGTCAACACACATACAAGCCATTACAAAATAGAAAAATAATTCTATCCATTTCTCCTTTCATTGTTGCTTTTGGTCCTTCTGGAAAACTTCTTTTCCATGATCAAAGGTCCTATTACCAGCATTTGGCAATAAAAAAATGATCAGCTTATTGATAAGGACTCATATTTTAAAGTTGTAAGTAAATGGAAATGTTAAGAAAACTAAAATACTTTCAAGACCTTAAGAAGCATCATTGGACAATTTATTGAACCTTGACAATCAATGGAAGTTGAGCTATTGGACTAGGCTGACCAGGCCATATAAGTAAGCACAGATTTGTTTTCTTTATATATCATTTTTTTCTAAAAAGATGACTGGTGGGGGAACGAGGGATGGGTTGGTTAATAGGAAACAGACATATCTGCTTAAATGAATACCTAAGATTTTTCTGACATTTCTTCCTACTCAGTGAATCAAAGTAAGTACAAAAGACCATCAGTGCGCAAATCTGCCTGTGCTGGCTTTTTTTGTTTTTTTTTATTTCAAATGAATATCAGATGAAATAATTAATGTTTTCAAGCATTTCCCAAATCAAATATGTACCACATACACACACACACACACACACACACACACACACACACACACACACACACACACACGAGAAATTTGGCATTTAAATAGAAATTTTGTTTAACGTAAAACTAAGCAAAAAATGCGAAGGCTACCAATGGCGCAGGAAATTAAGATGAAGTCTTTCATAATCTCTGTGCCCACTGATACGATGGAAATCCTTATTTTGTGATATTCAACTGTCTCGGACTATCTCTTTCCTTCCCACTATCAAATTTTATGGAGCCTCACCTCCACAATTAAATTCTCATCCACTCCACATTCTCTTCCTTCTGTTTTCTATGACCTTTGACATTCAAGAACCCCAGTTTCTGAGTTTATAATCTTCATTCAATTAGCCCTTGAGTTCTCTGTCAAAGAGTTGGATGAGCAGTGACAAACTAAAGTTCAGCAACGTACTTCTTCTCAAGTGGAGGTGAAGGTGAAAAGCCAAGGCATTCTGAAGGGTATTTAACTAATAAGTGTTTATTCAACATAAATCTGACCCGGGACCAGCATTTTACCATTGTTAACCACATAATACACTGAAGCGATTACTGTTACATTTTGATTTCATTTCTACTTTTAAAAGTCAAAGCTTATGTTGAACACTGGAATATTAATAAATGTTTTAAATCAGTCCAGTCATCTATCACCCATACTGTGAGATTCGACTCTCCCATGTAAAACACTGGCTTGGGGCCAGAAGTGTGGCCTAATGGTAGAAGAGCAAAGACAGCTCTCTGGAGTTTCTTTTATAAGAGCACTAAATTCATCCCTGAACCTGTACCCATAGGACCTAATCATCTCCCCAAGGCCCACTTCCTAAACATTCACATAAAAGATTAGATTGCAGGGAGTAAGACCCCATCTCAAAAATGATGAATATGTCACAACGCAAGACAAAACAAAACACTATACACACAAAACAGGACAGGAGACATGGCTCATTACTGGAGCACTTGTTTTCCTAGTGCAAGGCCATGAGTTCAAATCACAGTACTGAAAGAAAAACACAAAAGAGACTATCAAATTCATTTTCATGAAAGGTAAAGTAACTTTGTAAAATATCCTAATAGACCTACTAATCATTAAAATAAATAAATAAGTGGAGAGGAAAAACTCCCTGCTCAATTCTTTCTTTGTATCTACTGAGATTTGAACTAAGGACATAGGCTGGCTAGGACTATGACCCTTTTGTGAAATTTTTTCCCATGAATCTGGGATGACAGGTGGATGCTATTGTGCCCAGTCAAGACTCTGATAATCCTTTCCTTTTTTATTTTTTGTGGGTCATGGGGCTTGTACTTGGCCTGGGTGTTGTCCCTGTGCTCTTCAGCTCAAGGATACTGCCCTACCCTTGAGCCAAGCCCCACTTCCTGCTTTCTAGGGGTTAATTGGGGATAAGAGTCTCAGGTCGTTTTGTGCCTGGGTTGGCTTTGACCCTAGATCCTCAGATCACAGCCTCCTGAGTAGCTAGGATGGCAGGCGAGAGCCACCGCACCCAGCTCAAACCTTTCCTTTTTGTTTGTTTCTTTTTTTTTTTAATTTGTTTTTCTTCATTTTTGGTCAGGCTGGCTTCAAACCTTCATCCTTTGGTTTTCAGCTCCCAATGAGCTTGGATTAGATTGATCCACCATGCCCAGCTTGACTTGTGTAGATTTATGACATTCAGTGCCTTTTGGCTCCATCATGCAGCCACAGCAGGGGATGGAGTGGAGTTAGGAACGAACGTGGTGTAGGGGATTTGTTCTTGTGGCAACTAGCCAAGAGTTACCTCTGGATCACTATGTCCAGTAACTGTTTACTCTACATAACTTTCTCCCTGGTTCAGTAGCCACAACTTCTGCTCATCAATGAGTCTGGAGTGAACTACCCAGATGCTGCTAGCCTTGGGTTGCTTTGTGATCACTTGTAGATACCCTGCATCTTTGTAAACAATCCTATGGCAAATCAATCTCCTCCAAGTCATATAGTGCTGCAAGTGCCATCTGTTTCTTGTTGGGACCATGACTAAATAGGTGATATAAATTTAATTTAAAAGATCTGTATACTCTTGGAGACAAGGAAGAAGGAGAATTACAGCAAAATGAAGCTCCTCTTCAGCTCCAGCTGTGTTCTGGACATGGGTCAGTTTGCATGTGGTAGATATGTAATTGTTATCCTGGTCTTTTCCAGGACATGTTTATGGAATCTTTGGACATGCCACATCCCTGCCTATCTTCGGTAATCATACATGTCTCCTGCAGACCCTGCACAGATTGTTCCTTTGGACTGTCATGTCACATACTGTTTCTTGACAGCACCTCCTCCATTCTTCAGGTGAAGGAAATATCACTGGATGAAGGAGGGCATTTCAATAGAGTCCATAAGGATTTTAGTCCTACTTTCTTTCCGACAAGCATCAGTGGCTCATGTCTATAATTCTAGCTACTAGGGAGGCTGAGATCTGTAGGATCAAGGTTTAAAACTGCCCACATAGAAAAGTTCATGAGATTCTACCTCCAGTTAACCATCAAATACTTTATAAGACCCATTTAAAAATTTGCAAGAAAGTTAACAAAGGACAGGATGTCGGGGAGCAGGAAGGAAGAATGCCAATGTATAATGGAAGGAGTACTGTAATCTTAGTGTCTTGTGTGCAGATATTAAAATCCCACAGGCAAGCCCCTCATTCCTCAATGAATACAAGCCAATACAATAACCTTTAAAAATTTTCACAGTATAGGGGCTGGGAGTTTAGCCTAGTAATAGAATGCTTGCCTAGCATGCATGAAGACCCATTTTCGATTGAAAAAAGCCACAAATGGTGCTGTGGCTCAAGTGGTAATGTTCTAGCCTTGAGAAAGGCCAAGGACAGCACCCAGGCCCCTGAGTTCCAGGACTGGCAAAGAAAAAATTACACAGTATGAATAATTATCTATATAAAGAAAATCCATGCATTTGTTTATTTGAAATAGGGAAGGGAAGGGGAAAAATAAGGTGATTGGAAGGGGAGGAGGGAAGGGAAAGTGGGAGAAAAGCATGGGAAAGGGTATCAAAGTTCAGGAAGTAATGTAACCACTAACTGTAACCTCGCTATACATCACCCTGAAAATAAATTAAAATTTAAAAAATTAAAAAATCTGATTTGATCTAATTTCATCCACTTCACAATGGATGCCATTATTTTATCTTGTCTGTTGGCTATGTAGAATTCCATTGTATATATACCACATTTTTTTTATCCATTCATCTACAGTAGGGCATTTGGGTTGTTTCCATCGCTTGGCTATTGTGAATAGAGCAGAGATGAAGGATGACTCAATATTTAGATCTCCAAGATTATGGACATGGTCTTTGAGATATAAAAATAACTACATAGACATAAAATTATATGATGGGATATATCCTCTATAAATATAATGTTATATTATATAGGTTGATATGTATATATGACATACAAACCTTCAGCTTAATTTTAATTATGTTCTAAAATCTATGTGCCAGTGATTGTATATAGAGAAACCCTTCTTGAATACCTATTTGTTAAACAGGACATTTGAAATATGATGTAAAAATCAATGTAAATAAAATCTTTTTAAAAATTTAAAAAATAAGTAAGACAAGAAAATTCTCATGTAGGGATTTTAAAATTCAGAGTATGATTAAATTACTATGTATAAATAAGCACACTAAACACAATCTTCTTATTCTTGCAAAAAAAATCCCTGACATATCTGTTAGCATCAAACATGCTGCTGTTGCATGTATGTTAGGCTTTACAATAGAGGAGTAGAGAAGTGTATGATAATGGGTATCTCTAGATGCTAAAGTTCCCACCAAAGGAGCTCATAAAGCAACTGGTGTGGGATACCTATAGATGAAAATGTCTGAGCATTCATGCATCTGAAATTGCTGCCTCTCTAGGTGGTGAGGTAGGGAGACACAGTGCAGGGGCATGAGCTTTGTGATGATGTTGGTACTGCCCTTGCCGCATCACCTGTGGGTGAGGTATGGAGATCAACTTCAGAACTACCCAGAGAGAAAAGATGCCTGGGGATAATGGGCTCATTGGTTAAGAAATATGTGGCCAACAATTAACCCACATTGCACAAGTCCACTCTAGGGTCCAGTAAACTTTACTACATGTGAGGTTTCTTCTGAAAACAAAAGCCCAAGACAGCAGTTGAAATTTAGTAGAACCACACTTCTCATGGGTTTTTCCAAATGCAACCCTTGCTCTGTTAGCATTCTCTTTTCATGCTTATTTTTATTATATTATATTGTTTCAAATCATTTCAAAATGTTTTTCATGCAGCATATTTTAGAGGAAAAAAGTTCTGAATTCATAAGCAATCCCTGTGGCATGTCCTTGGCATCCACTGTAAAATTCCAAAGTACCTAATTTATTTGATTGATTGATTTTTCAGTATTTTAAAGGGTACCAAACCTGACAGCATGGGTTTTTTTTCCTTACCAAATGGAATGAACAAATAAAATATAATTGCTTTTTTGTATTCAGCCTGTCATCTTTATGAAGTCCCCCCCCTTTCTCATATGGCTCTAAGGTGAATGAAAAAAGCATTTTTTTTCTTTGTACAGCAGTAACAGTTCACGCTCTCATTCCTCAGTGAGGTTCTCCTGCCGCCCCTGCTGAACTCTCTGTAATTGTGTCACCTCTACCAGGATGCTGTCTCATGGTAGTTCAAATGGACCATGCTTCTGGTGAACACAGCATAGTCTGCAGACAAGTTTTATGAATTTGGTGTAAGAGAGCACTTACACCTTAAGTTCTTTTAAGATCGGAAAATATGTTCCCATTTTCTAAAACTTTGCAGACCAAAGCACAAGGCAAAAAGGTAAGGATTTGTTTCCCTAGAGGAGGAGGTGAATACAATCTGTAACTTAAGCAAATGTCTATGTACATTATAGCAGGGCCTTGAAGCGGTAATATTTCTGATTGTTGTTTGTTTTTGTTTTGGTGCTGGTAGTGGGGCTTGAACTCCAGGCCAGTGTGCTTTAGCTTAGCTTGTTTTGCTGCAGGCTAGGGCTCTACCACTTGAGTCACAGCTTCACTCTGGCTCTTTGTTTTGCTGGCAAATTGAAGATAAGAGTTCACAGTCTTTTCTGCCTCGGGCTGGCTTTAAGATAAGATCCATAGATATTAGCCTTCTGAATAGCTAGGATCACAGGAGTAAGCTATGGGTACCTGGCATGAAGAAGTAATCTGTTTTCTCTCCTTTCAGTTCTATCAGTTAACATGGTATATGAGGCCAGTGAAAAAAGTGATAGCCCTTGAGCCAGGTGTGCAGCCTAGGGGTAGAGTGCTTGCCTAGCATGCACAATGTACTGAGTTCAATTCATCAGTGCACACACACAGAAAAAGGCAAAAATGGTGTTATGGCTCAAGTGGTAGAGCACTAGCCTTGAGGGAAAAAGCCCAAGGACAGTGCCTAGGCCCTGAGTTCAAGCCCCAAGACTGGCAAAAAAAAATGATAGCTCTTTATCTTGCTGGCCACAGCCACCACATTCTCTTCAGCAGTAGGATATTATGTGGTTAGAAGGCTAAAGGACACCATTCACTAACACTAGCATTTCCACAGACTGCTGTGCACAAAAATAGCCCTTTCTGTCACTCTAGAAATACATTCTCCAGAAGGAAATGGCACAGAGGTAGAGCTGGCTTTAGGAGTTGCAAGATGATAATGATCATAAAGTTTTAATATGATAATAATCATCTTTCTCAAGATGATAATGATCTCTTATTTCCAGCTTCGAAACTGAGAAAATACCTCAAACACCAGTTTTCTTGTTGTTTCCCTCTAAATCTATTTTAGACTCAAAGCTGATTGTAAATTTGGCTTGACACATCAGTGAGACAAACTAAAAACCTGAGCTTTATTGTACAGGAATAAGAAGCCAGTTTGTAACCCAACAAGAAAGCAATACTAGTGTGAGACAGGGGAAAGGATCCTGTTTATTTGTTCCCCCTTGCTCCACATCACACAACTCCAGGCTTTTGTAAAGTCCCAGAAGAAAAACCCATCTACTATTAAGTACAGATGAATATCTGCATGGTGCAATGTTAATGCACTCTCCAGTCCTCGAGGGTGTAATGTTTTCTGCAAGATCACTCTTCAAGGTCCGGCACCTCTACAGGACATTCATACAGGCCCTCAGGGACCTGTAGCTTGGTGACAAGCATGTATCTATGCATTTATATGATTCTCCCCAAATTCATTGCTTCACAATGATGAAGTACAGCCATAACAAGGAGGATGGTTGGGTTAGGTTTGCCCTAAAGTGAGACTCTCAGAAGCCTTTTTGCCAGTGGCCATGTCAAAACAGCAAGATTGAACTGATTGAGAAAGCAAATGGCTTGCGTGATTCTGGATCAGTGAACTGGGCTTCCTCAACATAAAAATCACACCATACACTAGGTATAATAATTACTAAAGTGCTTATGTGTTAGTAGCACAATGAGGCATACTTCTCAGTGTGTCTCCATCATCATTCATTAGAAGTCACTCATTAATGATGACCTGCCCCAATGAGTAGAGTTATTAGAGCAGAGCCCAGCATTAGGTTCAGAGATTTGCTAAAGAAAAAGACATTTTACTTTGAGTTTATCATTTGTATTTGAAACTACTACCCACTCACTATTTTACCCTTATACTTATAGAGAAAGCACTCTCATTCTAGAGACCTAGATCAGCACAATGATGATGACTTGTGCCATCAAGTTTCCAAAAAATCATGGTTTGATGTCCTAAAAAAATCAATGAATGAAAGCCAAAGACAGAAATTCAGGAGCATGGGGGTAGAGATGTAGAGGAGCTTGTCTCCAGGGACCACAATCTTCACTCAAGGATTCTACATTGAAGATTCAACATAAGCCTTGGGTTTCTCACCAGTACCCCAGAATGTAAGAGATCCATGCTGAGAAAAGATCCTTATAATTGACATCCTCCCTATACCTAGGAAGAAATTACCACGAGCTGGGAAGAAATAGTTAAAATGGAGAAGGATCACTGGAGTATTAAGAGCACTATTTTTGTATGGCAAGATCACATTGAGCTTTATGGAAATCCTCTAATCTGCCTCCGAAGCAGTGGTGCCATTTTGAATCCTCACTAGCATGAATTAATAAAACAAACAACGGGCTGGGAATTTGGCCTACTGGAAGAGTGCTTGCCTAGCATGCACGAAGACCCAGGTTTGATTCCTCAATACCACATACATAGAAAAAAGCTGGACATGATGCTGAGGCTCAAGTGGTAGTGCTCTAGCTTTGAGAAAACCCAAGGACAGTGCTTAGGCCCAGAGCTCAAGCCAAGAGCTGGCAAAAAAAAAACCCAAAAAACAACAACAAAAAACCCCCCAAAAACCTCGATGTGAGGGGTCAGGTTGGGGGAGGTAAGGGGTCAGGTTTAGAAGGATGGGAGAGGATGATGGAAGATGTGACATGGATCCAGATGCATTCTGCGTATAAACAGATTTGTTAATTGGTAACAAATAATAAAGACAAAAATATAATTTAAGTAATATTTCCTATTGCTCTACAATCTTGCCAACACTTGAGATGCTTTTTTATGCATTTTATTGCCAGGGTAATGTATGGAGGAGTTACAGTTACATTCATCTAAACTTGATACCCCTTCTCATGTTTTTTTCCACTTTCTCCTCCCCACCCCCTCCCAATCATTTTGTTTTTCCCCTTCCCTTCCCTATTTCAAATAAACCAGGCAAAGTCAGATACAGTAACCAATGAGAGTAAACATAAGTGAAAAACAAGAGAGAAGTAACTCTTCTAACAGTGATTTCATTGTTTGAAGTTGACATACTCTAATGATATGTAATGTTCAGTATCTTTTCAGATGCTGTGTTCCATGTGGGTTTCTTCTTGGGCGAAGATGTTCATTCATTATTTTATTCATCCATTATTTGATTTTTAAAAAGTTATTTATATATACCTATTCTTTTTATATTTTGGATATAAGTTTTTTTATCAAATATCTTACAGTTTTCACCTTAAAGCTCTGAGATGCTATCTTGATGAATTCAGCAATTATATTTCATATTGAAAAGCTCTACTCTGGAGTTTAATTAAATATAAGTATTCACAGAGCTTGAATATTGTGTTATCCCTCATTAGAGTTTTGAGATCCTCTCAATTAAGATTTTTATATGTTCTTACCAGTAGTTCATAAAACAATGAGCTCTTTTTAAATCTAATCTGTAATTTACCTTACAGATTCCTTTATTACTTTTTCTGAAGAACTTATTCCTATATTATAAAGACATCTGTCCCTATCTTATTGAGAACATGAACAGATATCTTACAGAATAATTATATACTTGTTTTATGAAGCCTAATTTTTCCATGAATTTTCATATGGATTTTTCCTTTAGCTTTAAATTTTGTGATGCATACATGTATTAACTTGACAGGATTTTCTGGCATTAAATTGTGTTTCTGCCTCTAATATATATGCAGGATATATATCCTTTACAGCATTGGCACAGCTGTCAAAAATATCCCAGTTATGGTAAAGAGAGGGAATTAAATAAATAACTATGAAAGAATAGGAACTGCAACTGAAGTTCCCACAAACTGCTGGAGACTGGTTATGAGATTTTTCTAATCTCTTACCTGTATCTTAAAGTGGGGGAAAAGAACAACATGTATGTGTCTTCCAGAAGCAATGTGAAAGCTAAGCATTCAAAACGACTATCATGCTGCCTATCATGAGCAATGGTTTAATCATGGTTCACTGTGAGTTTCATCACCAATGTCTCAGCAAGAAGAGAGTAAGAAAAGGGCATTGAAGAAAAAGAATACCAAAATCCAATAGAAGAAAATGAATGAATGCCACAATTTAGAAGCTAGCACTTTATACATAAATGTAGACAACAAAACAAAGGAGAGTGTGTTACACAAAACCCTGTGTCAATTTACTGTAATCTGCATATCTAGAATAATACCTGTTGTAGTTACAGAGAGAAAAGTAACAGGATAGACCACGCTCATCAAATATGGAGCTTGCATTCAGTGTTACTTTGGTAGCAGCAATGAGGAGTTGCCCTTTGGTCATTAGTGGAAGAGCACAGGCTACAAAGCTGAGCCCCTGGGTAAGTGGAGTGACTCATAGTCCGTGTGACTGTTGACATAGAAAATGGGCTCTAATCAATTGAATCGTTATTTCAACTATGTAGTCAGATCTACTGAAGTTCTATTCAGAGACCAACTCTTTCTGAAACTGGCAACATCTTTTTGTTTATTTCTTTCAATAAATTTCAAATGTCCCACATGGTTTGGGGGTGTTTTTTATTTTAACACTGAGAAAGGCAGAACATGAAAAGTCTTATCATAGGAACTGCAGTAAGCTAGTGAATTTTAAGTTTTCAACTGATACATTTATCATATAGAGATAAAGACTGATTAAGATCAACACTGGGAGGAAAGAGTAACATAGGCTTTGTGTTTGGGTTTGGCCACTGCCGAAGTATTTCAGAAAAGAAACATCAGTTAAATCCACTTTTTTTTTGCCAGTTGTGGGGCTTAAAACCAGGACCTGGGTGCTATCTCTAAGCTCTTTTGCTCAAGGCTAGTGCTCTACCATTTTGAATGACAGCTCCACTTCTGGTTTTCTATGGTTAATTGGAGATAAATGTCTTGTAGTCTTTCCTGCTTGAGCTGACTTTGAACCTTGATCCTTAGATCTCACCCTCCTGAGTAAGTAGGATTGCAGGGATGACCTACTAATCCCTCCCTGACATCAATTAGTTCATCTTTCTACCTATCATTCATTGCAAGAACTATCCACATCAGGACTATATAAGCATAGTAAACTATAGTTCATCTATGAATATCAATATAAAAATATTGATTTTTCAAGTAATTCATAACATAAAGGAAGTTATTTCTTTTTAATTATCTGAGTTATTGAGGCTGGAGATGCAGTCCAGTGGTAGAATGCATCCCTACCACATAGGAGGCTCTGAATTCGATTTCCTGTACCATCAATTGTTTAAAGGCTTACATGGTGGTATAAGCCTGGAATCCCACACTTGGGAAGCTGAGGGTGATGGATCTGGAGTTTGAGATCTGATCTACATAGAGACACACTGTCTCAACATGATTCTCCTCCAAAAGTATCTGAGTTATTTTTACCTTTTGTTTGTTAGGTGTAAATCCTGGCAATTGAATTCAAATCCTATGCCTAGTCCCTGAGCTTATTTTGCTCAAGTCTAGCTCTCTAACACTTAAGTCACTTCTGGCTTTATTTTTTTTCTTATTGGAGTTAAACTCTCATGAACTTTCCTTCCTGGATTATCTTTGAACTGTATTCTTCCTGAATAGTCAGATGTGCCCCTGGCTGTTTCTCAATAAATAGTCCTTGCCTGTGGGGGAAAAAAAAAGGAAAGAAAAAAATTTTTTAAAGAAACCATTTATGTACCCAGCAAACATTCATTAGGGATCTTGTATATAGATGGTACTTCATAAGCATCTGAGAGAAATTTCAATGACCATAAATGAGCCTTTATTGCTAAGAAAAATGCAACAACTGTTGTGGTTGGTTTAACAAAATCTAACGAACATACAGAAATTAAAAGTAATCAGTGTTTATGTATGGGATATGCGTGTATATGCATATATGGTATTAAATGTGAGACAGTTCTCCACACTCCAGAATACATGACTGACATGACTGACCATGTCACCAAAATAGCCTTGTCTACCTGGTATAAGGTTCTTTTTACAGAAACTCTGATAAATAAGTGAGAAAAAATGAGGAAAGGAGTTAAGTCAAGAAACCAGTTAAGATTTACTTATACAATGTGTTTCAATAAAAAGATTGGACAGGTGAGGGGGTTCACATCTATTATTCAGCTACTTGGGGGAAAGAAGCAAGAATATTGCAAGTTGGAGACCAGTCCACATAATTAGTATTGAGTATGTCTCAAAAATAAAATACAAACAAAAGGACTGGGGTGTGTGACTCAAATGGTAGAATACCTGGTTAGCATACAAGAGGCCCTGGGTTCAATTTCTAGTACCAAAATAAAAAGGAAAGAATGAAAAGAGAGAAAAAAGAAGGAATGAAAGAAATAAAGAGAAAGAAAAAGAAAAAGAGAGAAGGGGGAGGGAGGGAAGGAAGGAAGGAGGAAGAAAGAAAATCCTTTTCTTTTAAGCAAGTAAGGTATACTGTGAAGGTGCTACGATAAAATCCTGCCACTACAGTGCCCAAACTTTGAAAACACTTTAAAATGCGTTACATTGTTTGGTTTTGCATTCTTACTGGGATAGAGAAAACTAGCCTATTAGCTGACTTTCTCCATCTTGTACGCACACTACACATGGGTAATATCTACACAATGAGATGCCATTACCTCTTCTGTATAACTGGTGAAACTGAGACTCTGGAATTTATATTTCACATCTCCCTATCCTTCTATCTTGTTCTCTCTCTCTCTCTCTCTCTCTCTCTCTCTCTCTCTCTCTCTCTCTCTCTCTCTCTCTCTCGCTCTCTCTCCATATATACATATATATACATATATATGTATGTACATGCATAGGTCATTAAACAAGCATATTAACTATCTCTAGCAAAAAGCGCAAGTCTTTCATCCCACATGCTTTGTCATTTAGTTATACACTTTCAGACACACTGTATATTCTTGAACAAAACAGTTCCTCTCAGGACGGTTATTCTATCTACCATGCTTCATTTAAATAACTCGAAGTTCTCACTGGTTCAGCATAGTGCTAAATATTAAGTTCATACATTATATCATTTCATAATCTCCCCCCAAGCACTTGAAACTAAAACAAAGTGGCATCTGATAGCCTAGAAGCCCATGGGCATGTCTGGGGACATGGCAAGGACAGCCACCTGTCTGAGAGGTCTGAACATAGTGGGAAGGTAGCTTTAGAATACCTGTTTCTTGTCACATTGCATAAAGATGCTATAACTGGGAGGATTGAAGGTTCCGAGGGAGGCAGCAAAGGCAAAATAGTTATGGTTCTGAACTGACTTAGAATTATTATTATCATTATAGCAAAATGAAACGTACCAAACAAGCATTTTATTAGGGCAAGAGAAAGAGGCAAAGCTTTCATCAGTGAAATCTGGGACAGCTGCAGCCAGTCACAGGATCTCCCCTGGGACTTGTAGGGCTTTGTAGCATGTGACCCTGGACCATTTATGAAAAGGAGAATATTCCTCTAAGAGCCAAGAGCTCAGGCATAAAACACAATTGATGTTTCAGAGAGTTTGGAGAAAGCATAATGAACCTCTGAAGTCAGAAAACGATACCCAGGCTGAACTTTAGAGCTTTTCAATGGAATCTGGTGATGGATGAGACAAAGCATTTCCCCAACCTTAACCTTTGCTTTGCTCTCTTCATCAGTATTATTCATCAGTTCTAGGATTTGACAGAGTATTGCAATTTTTCTTTCCTGATACTTACAGTGTGTTTGATTTTCTAAGATGGGTCACAGTGACACATTTAAAAAGTTTAAAATAGACAGCACCTACTTAATCAGCAAATAGTATGACTTATTGGCTAGGTACTAGGTCAGAAGCACTTCACTATTTCTCACCACAACTCTGTAAGCCAGGTGCATGTATATGTACTCACATATGGATATGCATATATATTATATGTAATATATCTCTATCTATATACCATCTGCCTTTCTGTGGTATTAAAAGGTAAAATCAAATGTTTCTAGTAGCAGTTGTACCATTTTAGGGCAGTCTATACTTTTTCTTTTCTACATTGTAACACTCACAGTTAATAAAACCATCAGAAAATAAACCAGGACAGGTTTCGAACCTTGTGAAAGATGCCCGGGAGGGCATAGACTTGGGACTCTACAGCTTCCAGAGGCATGTGCTCAGTATTCACAGAACTGGATGGCTCTATAGTTCTACATTTTCACTTGCAATGCATGAGAATGTCTGGTTTCCTTAGCTCCTCCCAAAGTTCTGGCATCTAAATTAACCTCATAGGAAAGGAGTGTCATATTGATGTAGTTTTGTATTTATTTTTACTAAAATTGAAGTTGTCTTTTTGTTTATGCTTGTGTTCTTACAATCTTTTCACCTATGTATTGTCTACTTAACTAGTTTTTATTATTTGTATTTATTTATTGTTTTTTTTTGCCAGTCCTGGGCTTGAGCTCAGGGCCTGAGCACTGTCCTTGGACTTTCTCAAGGCTAGAGCTCTACCACTTGAGCCTCAGCACCTCTTCCGGCTTTTTTGTATGTATGTGGTACCAAGGAATCGAACCCCGATCATTGTGCATGCTAGGCAAGCACTTTAACCACTAGGCCAAACTCCCAGCTGTATTTATTTATTGTTAACTCAAAGAAGTTATAGCTTTCCTATATTTTGTGGTGTTTTCTTATATATTATATTTTGCTTTAAAAATCTAGATTGTCTAAATTTTCAATTTAGTCTTTCTATGACCTTTTATCATCATCTATTTTCTGATTTTTTTCTGTTAGCTAATAGTTTTCTGTTTGTCCAAATAGTTTTGTATTGATTTATTAAATCTATCATTTATTACTTAAACTAGATCTAGAAAACATAGGCATTTAAATCTCTGCCACAATTAATGAACTCACGACAACACAGCAGTGCCATAATCCTAGGGAGACAAAGGGTAGGGCTGTGTTCCAGGACAGCTTCATTACGAATGCTAAATACTGAATTTCATTCAGGATTCACATGCCATGAAATTTTTTAAATCAGTTGGTACAAGCATACAATACTTTTGTAGGTCATTTATGTATAGCCTTTGAATCAGATTGGGCCCCACACTGGTTTTCTGTTGCCTACTCTATCTGATGTATCTACTTCTTTATATATTATCCATTTGTTCCTTAGCATTAATAAAAATTTAAAAAATCTATCTGTATTGTCTTCTGGTACTTTGGTTCCACTGACCTATTGTGTTTTATTTTCGTTTTTAAACATTCTATGTGTCTTAGCTTAGTTGTACAAAGGAGTAGACATTTCACAAAGCATTTTGATCAGTGTCACTCCTTTTCCATTGGTTATTTATCTATTTATCTCTTGTGTTGTTTTTCTGTATTACGTTAAATAAGAATAAATTAGGCCAATCACTATCAGCTCATGCCTGAAATCACATACCTGCTCTGGAGGATGAGATCTGAGAATCATGGCTCAAAGCCTGAAGATCATGATTCATAGCCATTCTGGGCAGGAAAGTGTGAGACTCTTCCAGTTAATTACCATAAAGCCAACAGTGGATCTGTGGTTAAAGTGGGAGAGCACAAGTGAAAAAGTTAAGGGACAGCACTTGGATCCTGAGTTCAAGTCCCAGTACCCCTCCCCTACACACACCAAGTATGTATTTCCATTATGTGAACTATGCAGACTCTTTGATGAGCAATTGTAGTAGAGGCAGACTAAGGACATATTTTTCTGACCTTTCTTAATGTTTCTTGTGTATAATATCTCCACAGTCAGAGCATGTGAAACATTTACTTTCACATTTGTTCCAGCAATAGATAAGGGGTCAATTCTAAAAAGCCAGTATATGATGAGGCCACAGGCATTTGAAACCTCAAATAATAATCCTGGAATTAAGAGATAGAAACATGAAAAGTAAACACAGACATAGAGATTCTAAGAACCTGGGTACTGAATAAAGGAAATGAAGTGTTGGTGGGGCAATAAATGATAGGGTTGTACAGTGACAGTGGTTTCCAGTACTTATTAGAGCAATGCACAACATTAACTTGCATTCTCCCCATGAATTTCTGTCTGAGAACTTTGCAACATTCTTTCCCACCACCAGCTGCTTTCATCTTCCTCAAGATAACTCAGATGATGAAGAAAATGGAAGGCTCTGGGTCCAGCTGAGAGAGAGAGGAAGGTTTTTAAAGATGAATATACATATTTAGAAACACACACACACACACATTCTTTCTGTCATCTCCAGAGTCTAGGCCAGCTCTCAGAACCATGCCAGGCTCCCAAAGGCATTCTGGACTAAGGGTTCTTGGCACAGATCAAGTTTCAAAAGAGACAGAAGTCCCTTTTAGCAATATCCCGGAATCTGAAACCAAGCCAAAGTAGCTTTGAGAGCAAAGAGGGTGAAGTAGCTTCAGAAAAGTTTGTGTCATGTGTTCGCTGCTAACCTCGTTGTTTTGTAATCACTTTAAAAAAAACTTTTATTTTCTTCTTCCTGAATGTTTGAGTCTGCTTTTATTAGTCTTTTCAAAGGAGAGCCTATAAAGGCTTCAGCAAGGCCTGACTCGCATTCTTCCCCAGGGCCTGAGTTCAGCTCTCCATCTTTGCTTTCTCCAGCACTGTTTACTTATAAGCTTGGTTTTGGCAGCTCTTAAGTTTATTTTACATTTTACTGAAGTGTGAAGGGAAATGCTGATAGAAAAGCTAAACAAAATCCCTCACAAAAATGGTATAACCAAACGAGCAAAGTACCTGAAACAGTCAAACATCCGGAGGCACAGAACACAGAGCTGGAGTTTTCTTCCCTAGAAGGCACCCTGGCATTCTTTCTGTTCCTGCTGGTGATAAGATCCTCTGAAAATTAATCACTCGTGAGAGTTGTATTCATTGTTAAACTACAATGAAAGTCTGTATCCTGCCTCCTGTTCTGTTGTTGATATAAGTTGTGCAGAATGGGGTACACAAACTCCTTTGTTGTTGCCTAAAGAATACTAGGTCCTCTATCTAGAATGCATATACACACATACATATGTGTGTGCCTACGTGCATGTGTGTGTGTGTGTGTGTGTGTGTGTGGAGAGAGAAAGAGAGAGAGAGAGAGAGAGAGAGAGAGAAAGTGATGCATATTTTGAGGACTGAATACTATGCATATCACAAATCCAGAATATAACGTTTAAGAGTAAATAAAATCATCTACAAAGTCATTCCTAAGAGCTATAAGAAGGGTCCGAGTTTTATTTGTTAAATGGAGGAATAGGAACAAGAGTTTGGAAATTTTTGTGATTACAAAATGCAGATGCTTGGTACCAGTGGTGCAAGCCTGTAATTCTACCTACTCGGTTGGCTGAGATCTGAGGATCACGGTTCAAAGCCAGCCCAGGCATGAAAGTCCATGAGATTTCTATCTCCAATTAACCACCAGAAAACTAAACGTGGCACTGTGTCTCAACATGGTAGAATGCTAGCCTTGAGCTGAAGAGCTCAAGGACAGTGCCCACGCCCAGAGTTCAAGCCCCATGACAAAAGCTATGTACATAATGTCCGTATAGGATGAGGCTAAGCTAAATGAACTCCAGGATATGGAAACAAGAGGTTTATTATTGTGATTGTTGTTCTTAATATACTATGTGAAGCTATTTCTTTTTTCTTCTTTTCCCCATTAAGGTTTATCTCATATTGTTACTGTATCTGACTTTGATACTTGTTATATTGTATATACATCTATTTGTGAATTTGAAAATGGGAAGGTAAGGGAAAAACAAGACCAACGGGAGGGGCTGGGAAGAGGGTAAGTAGGAGAAAAATATGAGAAAGAGTAACAGTGTTCAAGAAGTAATGCATTCACTGATGAATTTAACTGCAACCCTTCTGTACATTACCCCAACAATAAAATAAAAAATTTTAAATAAGCACATATACTAAAAGACCTGATACATAAACAAATCCAAAAACCATCCAAAGAGTATTTCTAGCTTTTTCTAGGTCCTAAGTAAAACAGAAGGCCTTCATGTGAATTTAATGTATCTTTTGCACAACTAAAATATCTGGGCATGTTGATAAGACATTACAGAAACTGTACTGGTCCCTTCCACATTCAGGGGTGGCTCAGATGTCAACTGAGATGTAGATATGATAGCAAAAATTAATTTCCCTGAGGAATACAGCAGCATTAGAATAGCTAGGTAACCTTGACGGAACAAATGCAATTAAAATACAGCAATAGTTTTTGCTGATCAAGCTGTGGCTCCATGTTGAATTGAAGTTGGGATGTATCATATCAATTTGCTTCAGGCAGGGGGCTGGATCTGTGTCACTACCTTGAAGATGAGCTAGTTGCTCTGATGGCACAAAGTCCATAGAAGGCAAAAACACAAATTCTCAAATCCTACTTCCCAAGCAAGTTACAGTTAAATCCTAAATTCAAGGCACAGATAAAGAAAAGTATCAACCAAGAACTCCCCATCAAAAGTGTATGTGGGCCCCAGGGTGTCATCCTCCGTAAATCCTAACACATACACACACACACACACACACACACACACACCCCACATGTGTATACCTGTGTTCAAGATTTCCACATCTAACAAAATCTAAGCTTTACACACTTAGGACACGCTCAGTGCTACCTAAATTTATGGTTTTTTTTTCTGTTTGGATAGCAGTGACTCATATCTGTGATCTTAGCGATTACTTGGGAGGCTGAATTGAGAGGATTGTTTAGGAGTCCAGACTAGTGAGTAAAGTTATGAAAGTTCTTCTTAATCTGCAAGTTTGTGTACAGTGATGTTTTCCTTTGTCCCAACGTAGGCTGGGATCAGTAAGGTCACAGTTCCAAGCCAGGCCCAGGCAAAATAGTTCTTGAGGCTCTGTCTCAACAGAAGAATCTAGGCATGACAGCATGTGCCTTTTGTCCAAGCTATGATGGGAAACCTAAATTAGGCATATTGGATTCCAGGCACACACCTGGCAAGGAAGGAAGCAAGATCCTAGCTCAAAAATAACCAATTTGACTGGGTGCCAAAGGATCATACCTGTAATCTTAGCCACTCAGAAGTCTGAGACTGGGAGTAAGATTCCATCTCCAAACTAACCAGCAAAAAAAGCCAGGCTGTCTCAAGTTGTAGAACTCAAAGCTGAGCTAGTATAAAATTCTAAGATCAAGTGTTGACACCAACATAGATACATGACAGGTAAAGAGAAGATAAAAAGAAAGACAGACAGACAGACAGACAGACAGACAGACAGACAGACAGACAGACAGGTAAACAGTGAACAAAAAAAGTAGAGGTTTGGTTCAATGCTATAGTACCAAACTATTAAGTATGAGATGAAGAGCTCAAATTGTAAAGTCAACAAGATATTTTTTTCTGTATCTTTAAACTACAAAAATACTTTTCCACATAAAGTGTTGAATAAAATGGAATCATTGCTCTTGATCCATTTGATATTTACAGTTTATGAAAATATAAAAAATTAAATTTATTTTTCTAGGCATTTCACTAAAATGTACAAATAAAGCAACTCAACAATATATAAAATATTGTGTGGTGGCAATTTCTGCTCATTATACTTATTTGTTTCTTGTTTTCCACTACCAATTTTGAGTTTTTTCATTTTCTTTAGATGCAATAAGGAATTTTCTATTTAATTAAAATTTCCAAAGAGCCAGCTCATATATATGTTTGTTACTCATTCTCAAGTTTTACTTTCAATGTTCTTTTCATTTTCATAGAGTTTCTTTGTTTCTGTCTTTCATAAAGCAGGCCAATTCCAAACTCTGAATATTTTGTTTATCTTTGTTCTTTCTAGAGTAATGTTAAATTTCAAAGACCTGAATTGGTACATGTGTAGATCTTTGGTTGCTTTATCAGAGTGGTATTTCAAACCAAATTTACAATTATTCCTTGGATGCTTTAACTTTTACTATTATTGTTTCATTGCTTATTATTCAGTGTAAGATGCCAACAAAAACAGATATAGGTAACAATTAATGAATTTTCTCTACTTTATCTCTAACCTACTCTGCAGTGTTGCCAACTGCTGTCTTTTCTTTTTCTGTCCAATATTTTTATCCACATAAATTTGCATTGCATTTTAAAATACTATAAATGTCCTTTCTTATGTTCATATCCTTGTCTGCATGTGCAAATATTTCTCTATGATAGATTCTAGGGAGTGGGTTTCCTGGGTCAAGGGCTATGTACATGTTTAAATTTGATAAGTATTCTTAAATTGCATTTCACAAAGGCTGTCTCAATCACAACAATAGTACATACCCATGAATATTTTCCCACATCCTGGATGACCTTGATAAACAACCTACATTTTAATTTATAATTTGATCTCCACAGTTTTTTTTAACAGGTTTTAATTTCTAAGAGGCTTGGTTTGTTTTTTATGCTAGCAGTAATGGAGGCTTAGCCTTTTTTATTGTTTCAAAATTTTCTTACATCAATTCATTACAAGAATATGATTGGTTAAAAATCAAAATTTTCAAAATGTAATGAAATATTTTCTCTGGAGTTAGCAGGCAAAATATGCCATGATAAATTTGCACAAATGTGAAGGCTTTTCTCTATAGAATACAAATATTAATATATGCATGATATTAATGTAATATTGCTTTGATGATCTATATTTATATTTTCTATCAAGTTAACTATTCTAAAGTGAGAAGTTATGCTAAAATGTTAATATCCAGTAGTGTGTGCGATAGTTGTTATTTTAAAAATATATATCTTTGGGCCGGGAGTTTGGCCTAGTGGTAGAGTGCTTGCCTAGCATGCACGAAGACCTGGGTTCGATTCCTCGGTACCACATACGTAGCAAAAAGCCAGAAGTGGTGCTGTGGCTCAAGTGGTAGAGTGCTAGCCTTGAGAAAATCCAGGGACAGTGCTCAAGCCCTGATTTCAAGCCCCAGAGCTGGAAAAAATATAGATAGATAGATAGACAGACAGATAGAGAGAAATAGACTATATGGAGATACAGATAGTCTATGTAGATAGAGAAAGTCTCTGTCTCTCTATCTATCTATCTATCTATCTATCTATCTATCTATCTATCTGTCTATCTATCCATCTATCTCCCTTGGGGCCAGGAGTGTGGCCTGGTGGCAGAGTGCTTGCCTAGCATGCATGAAGGACTGAGTTAGAGTCCTTG
This sequence comes from Megascapheus bottae, assembly GCF_031878675.1. Lineage (NCBI taxonomy): Eukaryota > Metazoa > Chordata > Mammalia > Rodentia > Geomyidae > Megascapheus > Megascapheus bottae. The sequence goes on along the minus strand of NC_143530.1, from coordinate 21,636,431 downwards.
GTGCCACATACACAGTGAGGCATTGTGCCTCAAGTGGTAGGACAATAGCCTTGGGGCAAAAAAAATGCTCAAGGACAGTTCCCAAGCCCTAAGTTCAAGGCCTAGGCCTGACAAATATGTATATATATATATAGATAATATATTAAATATAGATACATAATATATATCTCTGACATTAAATTACAAAATCTTAGTCTGGCTAGGAAAAATGTCAGCTTGAATATAGTTTCTATATAGTTGATGTAGTATATTTGTAAGTTACAGGTGAGTGCAGGCATCTTGATTCTATCCAGATTTGTAAATATCATAGCACCTAACAAATTGCCTGAGCAAAAGAGAGAAGGGCGGAGGGAGGGAGAGGAAAGAAAAGAAGAGGGGAGGGAGAGGGAAAGAGAAGAGAGAGGGAGAGAGAGAAAAGGAGAGAGAGAGAGGGAAAGGGGCACAAAGAAGAGGGAGGGGGGACAAGGAAGAGGGAGAAGGAGAGGGAGAAAGTGAGGGAGAGGGAGAGGGAGAAGAAGAAGGAGAGGGAGAAATGAGTCCCAAAGTGGGCAAAGTAGTTTTCAGTGGAAAGCTCCAGGATCTGTATCTGTGACCTTTAGAGCATTTTCTGGTGGTTCCCTTCTCTTCTTCTCACTTGTATGTTTGATGCAGTGAGTAGCAACAAATCTCAGAACTGTCCAAACTATTCTCTTCCATTCCCTGAAATGGACAACATCAAATGATATGTGCGTTGAAGTATGACTTGGGTCAGAGGCACTGGACATATCCCTACAGTCAAGGGTCCCTGGAGAGGGTCACCCCCTTGAGTGTAGTCCATCAGATATCACTAGGATAAGAACCAACTAGAATCCTAAACAGATATAACTAGTCCTACAATTGGCAAGGACAATGCAAAATTTTAGCCACTGGAAAATCTGTTTTTTAAAGGATTAGGCTGAGGTAAAATACAGATAATGAACTATAAAATATCTCTACAGACTTAACGAGAGAGGAAAAAGAGAAGTTAAAATCCTCATAGATAGGTGAGGGTATTGGAAAGTTCATACCCAAAGATCAATCCTAAGTAAGATTTAGCACCACAGAGATGTCAGTCAGAGAGGAAAAAGGCAGGAAACTGGTGCAAGAAGACAGCGTGGAATGGTGCCAGCTGCTTGGAGCCAACACACAGACAAAGCCTCCCTCCTGCACCTGAGCAGACAGGGCTTCTCATGCAGACCTGCCAGCTCCAGACAGAGCCAGAGCCTGCGCGAACCCAGAGCCATCACCCAGCCGAGCACGGACCTGCCACTTTCACGGAACCAGAAAACCCAGCAAGTTGTGAGTACCTCCGTGGATGGACGTTTCCACTTCTGCTTGCGGAATGGCATTGGGAAGAAATCCTCTCCCCCACCAGCTGAGAGAAGCGCCATCTTGACTGCTGGCAATGACCCTGCCAAACCAACTGGAGCCTGAGAAGTGGTGCTGGCAACGCCATCATTCAAAGGGGCAAAGGTTTTCCCAGAGGCAGCATATCTGGACGTTCACCCCTAGGGCTAGCGAAAGTTCCTTCTCCTAGGTGAACTCCTGGTAAACAAAGCTGCTCTCAACTCCACCAGCTTCTGCGAAATCAAGCAAACTGATCAGAAAAAAACGCAATTTAATGTCACACTTTAAGCTCTTGGAAAAAGAGCAACAAACCAACCCTAATCCCAGTAGAAGGAAGCAAAATATTAAAATCAAAGCAGAATTAAATGAATTGGAGTCAAATAAAACTATTGAAAGAATCAACAAAACAAGGAGGTGGTTCTTTGAAAAAATTAACAAAATTGATAGACCCTTAGCAAATCTTACCAAAATAAGAAGGGAATACACCCAAATAAATAAAATCACAGATGAGAATGGTAATATCAAGACAGAAATGACCAAGATCCAGAGCATCATGAGGGAATACTTTTCAAACCTTTATGCCAACAAATTTGAGAATCTAGAAGAGATGGATGATTTTCTAGCCAATATTAACATACGCACACTGGACCAAGAAGACCTAATCCAACTAAACAGACCTATTTCAAGCACTGAAATAGAAATGGCAATAAGAGACTTCCCATCCAAGAAAAGCCCAGGGCCAGATGGATTCACAGCTGAATTCTATAAGGTCTTCAAAGCAGAGCTCACACCAATACTCCTCAAGCTTTTCAATGAAACTGGAAACGAAGGCTCTTTGCCAAACTCATTCTACGAAGTCACCATAACCCTAATCCCAAAACCAGACAGAGATTCATCAAAGAAAGAGAAGTATAAACCCATTTATTTGATGAATATTGATGAAAACTTCTCAACAAAATACTGCCCAACCGGCTTCAGCAACTCATCAAAAAATTATACACTATGATCAAGCTGGATTCATCACAGGGATTCAAAGGTGGTTCAACACACCCAAGCCAATTAATATAATTCAACACATCAACAGGAGCAAGGACAAGAATCACGTGATTGTCTCAATAGATGCGGAAAAGGCATTTGACAAGATCCAACACCTCTTTATGCTAAAAGCTCTGGAGAAACTAGGAATCCATGGAACATTCCTCAGTATAATAAAGGCTGTGTATGAAAAACTCACAGCTAGCATTATACTTAACGGTGAAAAGCTAAAGCCATTTCCTCTAAAATCAAGAATGAGACAAGAATGCCCACTCTCTCCACTCCTCTTTAACATAGCATTAGAATTCCTATCCAGAGGAATAGGCAAGAAGCAAGCATAAAGGGGATCCAAATAGGAAAAGAGAAAGTGAAACTATCCCTCTTTGCAGATGACACAATTTTTTATTTAAAGAACGCTATAGACTCCACTCCCAAGATGCTCGAGCTGATTCAAAACTTTGGCAAGGTAGCAGGGTATAAAATGAACCCTCAAAAATCAACCACCTTCCTGAATGCCAATAATGAGTGGAACAAGGCAACAACCAGTAATGCAACTTCTTTTGCAATAGCCTCAAAGAAAATAAAGTACCTAGTAATTAACTTACTTAGGAATGTAAAGGACCTTTTTGATGAAAACTTCAAAACCCTGAAAAAGGAAATTAAAGCAGAACTGAAGAAATGGAAAAACCGCCCATGCTCCTGGATTGGAAGAATTAACATCTTGAAAATGGCGATCTTGCCAAGGGCTATCTACAAATTCAATGCAATACCCATCAATATCCCAATGTCATTCTTTAAAGAAATAGAAGAGGCAATCCAAAATTTCATATGGAATATTAAAAGACCCCGATTGCAAAAACACTTCCTAGCAGAAAGAACAGCACAGGAGGAATTTCAATACCAAACTTTAGACTCTATTACAGAACTATAGTGACAAAAATAGATTGTAATTGGCAGAAGATCAGGACCGAAGACCAATGGAATAGAACTGAGGAACCAGATATTAACCAACAGACCTATGGCCACCTGATCTCTGATAAGGGAGCCAAAAAATAGAATGGAAGAAAGACAGCCTGTTCAACAAGTAGTGCTTGCAGAACTGGTTAAGCACAGATCAAAACTTTCTTAATAAGGACCAAGAAACACAACCTATCAGAGAAAGTCTGGATAAGTGGGACTGCATTAAACTGCAGAGCTTCTGTATGGCAAAAGACATAGCTAGCAAATTAACTAGAAAGCTTACAGAGTGGGAGAAGGTATTCACTAACCATACAACAGACAAAGGCCTCATATCTAAAATATATCAACAACTCAAAAAATTGAATCACTCCAAAACTAATCTCCAAAAAACAACTATCCCATTAAAAGATGGCCAAAGACTTAAAGACTGTCTTCTCTGAAGAAGAAATAAGAATGGTCTATGGACACATGAAGAAATGCTTGACATCTCTGGTCATAAAAGAAATGCAAAAGAAAACAACTCTAAGATTCCACCTCACTCCAGTTAGAATGGCCAGGATCAAGAAATCTAATAACTACAGCTGCTGGAGGGGATGTGGCCAGGAGAGATCACTACTACACTTTTGGTGGGAGTGCAAACTCATTCAACCACTATGGAAAGCAGTATGGCAGTTCCTCAAAAGACTAAACAGAACTCCCCTATGACTCAGCAATTCCACTACTTGGCATTTACCCAATCATCCAGAAAGAAGGACATACTAAATCCACTAGCACAACAATGTTCATTGCAGCACTATTTACCAGAGCAAAGATATGGAACCAACCCAGATTCTCCTCAGTTGATGAGTGGATCAACAAGATGTGATATTTATACACAATGGAATTCTATGCTGCAGTAAGAAAGTACAATATTGCCCCATTTGTAAGGGAATGGAAGACTTAGAAAAAAAAATCACATTAAGTGATGTATGCCAGACTCAAAGGAACATAGGCTCAGTGGTTTCCCTCATTTGTCATAATCAATAGAAACCTTGGGCTCTAGTAGCAGAGATTTACAATAGAACAAAACCTAGATACATAAGGTCATATAGTATGACATTAAATGAAAACCTCCAGGATATAGAAACAAAAGCCATATAATGAGTGATTGTTGTCCTTAATATAGTATTTTTTCTCTCATCTCTTTTGCTGTCCCTTGGCTATCTCATATTGTTACATTATTTCACCTTGTTATCTGATATATTGCATGTACGTGTATTTGGTTATTTGAAGTCGGATAAGGAAGGGGGAAAACCAAGATCAGGGGCGGGGGTAAGGGGAGGGAAATGGGGACCAAGGCAAGAGAAAGGGTATCAATATATGTGAAGTAATGCACCTTCTATCTGGTGAATATAATGTAACCCTTCTATTAATTACAATAAAATATATGAAAAATAAAAAAAAACTCTGGATTATTTTAATGAAATTTATGCATATTATAGACAAGGAAAAATTATGTATGTTTCTAAAATGAAAATTTAGATCTCTTTCAAAAGTATAAACATACACCATGGAATTCTATACTTCCATCAGAAAAAGAGGCATTGCTCCATTTACAAGGAAATGGAAAGACTTGGAAAAAAATCATAAGTGAAGTAAGCCACACCCCCAAAATCATAGGCTCCATGGTTTCCCTCATTTGCAATAAGTAGAATATATCTAGGGTATACTTAGCAGAAGATCACATGGGCTCAATAGCTATGTCCATATGACCAAAAAATTATGCTTATCAAAATGAATGCCATGAAATGGAAACAAGAACTTTTTCTCCTGCATTGTTTTGTTATTTCTTTTTCTTTTTTTTAAAATTTTGGTTTATTCCCTGTTGTCACTGTTTTTAATTTCCTTTCCCTTGCATATAAGTTTATCTGATCTGAGGAAGCAAAGGGGAATCACAGAAAACCTGGGACACTAGTGATACTCACTAGACACTATATCGGGAATGAACTTTAAAACTTTGTGAGAGGGGGACGGGGAGTTTGGCCTAGTGGTAGAGTGCTTGCCTAGCAAGCCCCAACACCTGGGTTCAATACTTCAGTGCCACATAGAAAAAAAAGCCAGAAGTGGTGCTGTGGCTCAAGTGGTAGAGCTCTAGCCTTGAGAAAAGTCCAAGGACAGTGCTCAGGCCCTGAGTTTAAGCCCCATACTGGCACAAAAAACTGATAGGGAAAGTGAAAGAAAATCTCCCTCCCTCGCTCCCTCCCTCCCTCCCTCCCTCCCTCCGTCCTTCCCTTCTTTCTTCCTTCCCTTCCTTCCTTTCTTCCTTCCTTCCTTCCTTCCTTCCTTCCTTCCTTCCTTCCTTCCTTCCTTCCTTCCTTCCTTCCTTCTTTCCCTATATTACTTCCCTTATTATATTTTTTAGTTCAGGTATTAAAATTCCAGAAATTACTAACTTGACTGGAGTAAGGAAACTAAAAGATGGAATGAATTTGCTGGAGGACATTTCTTATCCAGAATACTATGCAGATATAAATTAGCCTTAGTATTCATAAGTAATAAATAAAAATGCATTTGAGTTTTAATCACTTAGGAGTTATTATTCTCTACTTAAGTAGAGAAAAATTTCAGCTAGCAATGGAAAATAGAATGTTATGAGGTAATCATACAAGAAGTAGAAAATGATAAAACAATAATAGCATATAAAGAAAAATGTCAGGAATAAGCCTCAATGGTCCAATACAATATAGTTTATTATACATCACTATATTATAGCAATGGATAGTGATTTACAAAGAAATATTACTTACAGCAAGATTGCATTTAGAACATAAGAGAATGGAATGCAGTCATAGCAACATGAAATCTTGAGAAAGCACTGTGCCCACAATATTAGCTTCAAATTAAACAACATAAAAATATGGATAACACACATATTATGGCAAGTTCAGAAATGAATGTGTTATATTTCTATTTTCTTATGAGGTGACATCTCTCAGAATCTTGTCTAATTGTTCTGTAACTGTATCCTCAACTCTTTCCTATCTGCCTTTGAGAATATTAGAGTGTCAACTTCAATGTACTAACATTTTTTTTAACTCAATCAGGGTAATTTTCTAATCAAAAATATTTTCACTTTGCTCCTTAAAGCCAATTAAAACCTGCCTCTCATATCTCAATATTGTCTCCTGCCTCTGCCATAATATTTTTCCATGAAAGTCTTGGTTTTATATTTTTCCACGTACAGTGCCAATGAAGAGAACTTTCAAGTCCTGAATGATCGATTATTTCATAATTCTCCGTCTTGCTTAATCATATGGGCATAAAGCAAAAGCACAACAGATTCTTACCCAATGTATTCATCTATATCTATACTCTCACTATATGAATGAACAAGGCATCATATGTTTCTCAGCTTTAGTCATTTCCCACTAGCTGAGTGAGGTCATGGCCTGTGACCTCTAAGAGCTTTCTAGCCTTCATACTTTATATTTCCTTTCCATGTCGTTTTCTCCAATTTGTTCGTGCAAGTAGTTTATTTTAAAACTAACACTATTACTCTTATTTCTATATTTTCACATTTAGTATATCAGACTACACCAATGATGGGTAAAACAAAACTTAAAATCTAGTCATCTATATCTAAAATTATCTATTAATATTAATTCCTATGTCCATATCAGTTTTCTTATGATTTTGTACTATGAAAATCAATTCAAAATAATTTATTTCATAGGTCTACAGCTAAATGTATTAAAACTAAAATCTACATGTTGCAGAAAATTTTAATGCTTCAATTAAGAATGAATTCATAATTATTATATGATGCAATTATTACTTCATTGCATAACTATAGCATATTTACTCCTTCATTTTCTTATAATCACTCTTTGATCATTATAATTGCTCTCATGTTTAAACATTTATAATTGTTATAATGTATATTTCTCTGAATGTCTGAATTTTCTTGTGGTTTGTGTGTATTTTGAGAGAAATTCTCAGGCTTGAACTTAGGGCCCAGACACTGTCCCTAAGTGCTTTTGCTCAAAGTGTTATACCTTTTGAGCCACAGATACACTTCTGTCTTTTCAGTAGCTAATTGGAGATAAGTCTTACAAACTTTTCTGCCAGGGCTGGCTTCAGATCTCGATCTTCAGATCTCAGCTTCCTGAGTATCTAGGATTTCAGATGTCAGCCATTGGCACCCAGCTTATACTCATGCTTTTTAAAGATGTGTTTCCTTGACAGATTTTTCTGTTAAATAACATCAATAATGGGACAAAAGAAACATTTATGGAGCTCTTACTCTGTGTCTACCATTGTTCAAGTACCTTCCTTGTATTAATGCATTTGATCCTCAATATCAGTTTGCCCAGGTAAGTACCATTATGATCTCTACTCTTGAGATATAGATCTGAAGCACACGAGGTAGATTAAATACTTTTCTCCAATTAGACTGTAAGTGGAGAAAATTGAGTTCAAGTTAGAATTGGGGCAGTTATGGCTGAGTATCAGGGCCAGTTTTTTGTTGTTGTTTTCCTTAGCGTGAAACACAGGATGAGTTTATGCCTCAATTTTCCATTAAAATGGGAAGGTAGGATCCTAGAAGAATAGTTAGAAATGAGGCTCTGTCAGTGTTTCAATGCTTTGTTTAGGGGAAATTTTATATATGCCGCATTGGTTTACAGTTACCTAGTCTCTGTAAGGTATCTGAAACTACTCCGGATGCTTGAAATTCATTGATTTCTGACTTGCCTTAGAGAAGATATCAGAATCATCTAAATCATGTTGCATTGTAATGCACAAATTTCAGCAGTAAAACGCACAAAAATTCAAAACATATTTAGTCATTATTATGCTTATTTTGAAAATTTCATATTTGAATAATCTGAAATTATAATTTATTTAAATCTAAACACTTCCGGAAAGGAACTGAACATGAGCTCCTACAGCCAGTGTAATTTTCTTCCAATTTTTAATTTCCCTGGCATGAAAGATACTTCCAGTAGGCAAGGCATGAGCAGGGTTTAAATTCACTTTGGCCCTAATAGCAGTATCATAAGTAACCTAGGGTGGGTTTAAGTGGAACATGTCAGTATCATCTTTATACACAGGCTTATTATTTAATTAATCAAGTTCCATCCACATTGCCTATTTTTCTAAAAAATCCTGCCAAAGTCACTTTTTGGCAGATGGTAAAATAATGAAATTGTTGGCTCCAAAATCCACAATCTTGAAGATAATTAGAAGACTTTATACAGGTAACATTTATTAGTCATGAAAATCTTGACAGCATGGAGAGTTTTCCCACCCACACAATTTCTAATGGGGGAGAAAAATCCTTATTTTCAAAACATCAATCAAATTACAGTTTGTGACAAGAGAGAAGAAATATGCTTTACAGGGCCTAGCTGGACAGTTTCTTCATTTAAGCACCACGTAAGAAAACAAGTTCTTTATAAAGCTTTATTCCCTGAATGTGCTACAAAAACAAACATGAATAATGTTTGGAATTTGTTTCTCCATTCCAATTAAACCAATTGCCAGTTCAACAGTTAGAAATGCCCACCAGGAAAAAAAATTTTGTTCATCATTAACATAGCTATTAATGAATGAAATGCTTTTCCAATACTTGACTTTCTTCTTTCTCAACACAAATGTTTTCACTGGGAAGAAACCTTCATTAGAACTTTGCTTGAAGTAGTACTTATATTAATATTTAAAGTATTCCTAGCTTTTAATTTAACACACACAATCCCATAAACAAGCTGTAGCAGCAAGCCACTCTGATTATCTACAAGACAAATACTATTCAAGGTACAGCAAATTCTGATAACGTTGTAACCAAGTATAACAAACTCACTAGGCAATGTTGGTGATTTCCTGGCTAGGGGTTCAGAAATCAGTATAGTTAAGCTATTGTGTGGCTTAATCATAGAAACACACACACACACACACACACACACACACACACACACTCACTACATGCTGTTTCTTTCCTTTGTTTCAGTTTGATTTCTTCAAACTGAAAGAAAATTTGAAGGCCTTCAGGTTTCAAGATCCAAACAAATGACATTTTGTGAAGTTCAATGGCTTACAAAAATGATACTCTGGAAAGCCTCAGACTTGCTCATGGCAGTGTATTGACTCACTGGAAATGGGTAAGAGGAAGCCAGTGTCCAAAGCATCTAACACTTCTGGGTGAATGACAAAGCATGTATTGTAAAAGTTAAAGCCAAGAATAGATAATAAAGCTGAGAACCATGGGAAGACAAGAAATCCAGGGAAGGAGACATGGTAGAAGAAATATGTTAGTTTCTTCCTGCTTTCCAAGTTGAAATATAATGGCATATAAATGAGAGAGCTTCATGGCAGGCTGAGGGAGGAAGATCCCAAATTCTAGACCTACCTGAGATACAGAGTGGATAACAGGCCAGCTAAGGATATGGGGCGAGACTCTATTATTCCAGAATCTTTCAGGAAAAGTTGGATAGCTCTATAGGTGTCATCAAAGATTGGAAGTAATGGTCTGGCTTCTGAAAAATGGTAAGGTAAACTGGCAGCAAGTAAAAGACATGTATGATCAGAAAAAGCATTTTTCACAGATAATTTGAAAGCCAATATGCCTGGCCAAAAAGGACAGTTAGATCTAGGTATGATGAGAAATATTACCTAATATTTTAAAAATGGCAATGACAACAGCCTTAAGGAAAGGAAGATGTGAAGAGAATAGGAAATATTTTGCCAGAAGTAAAAGGCCTGATAGAATACAATAACAACAGTTAGATAACAGTGAAACACTATGTGAGAGTATATTGGGCTCAAGTACGCAGTACACACTAATTCATTCATTACCTGTGGTTGTGAGTCAGAGGGTCACTGAGCTTCTGGGAGCTTGTGTGAGGTCACAAAATGACAACACAACTGGAAACAGAACCCTGGCAATAAAATTTTACAACCCTTCCTCTTAATGGAGTGTAATGGGACCTGACCTAATACCAAGCAAATGAAGTAAACCTAAAATTTATCTTTCAGCAGTTGGTACCATCTTTTTTTAGGATATTTGAGACCATAACAAAATTATAGTGGAAGGATATGTCTTATTAAAGAAAATGTCTTGTAGAGTGGATGTAACAGAGTAACACACAAAGAGGGTATTATTATGAGGCAATCAATGAAAGACAAAAGGAAGAGAAAATAAGTAAAAGGAAAGAATCAAATATCTGCACAGTCATGCAACAGAATAAATATAAAAGCATTACAGAGCACTTTTAAGGCAAGTAAAAGATAGAAAAGCAAAATTATATTAAGAGCATTTTGAACATTTTCAGATAATAGCTCAGATGTCTAACTTGTTAATCAGTGCCAACATTTTGCTAATTTAAATATTTGTGGATATAACCAAATACAGGTAATATAAACTCAAGCATAAATAATTGAATTCCTTTTGACAGGCACTATTTGAGTTATCGTGTGGAAAAGAAGCAGAATTCTAGCTGTATTGTGTGCGTGTCTGTATGTGTGTGTGTATTGAGGCTTGAATTCAGAGCCTACACACTCTCCCATAGCTTTTGTGCTAAAAGTGATGTTTAATTGGAAATAAGAGTCTCATGGACTTTCTTGCTTGGGATGGCTTTGAACTGGTATCCTCAGATGTCAGCCTCCTGAATAGATACAATTATAGGCATGAACCACTGGTGCCTGATTTATGTTGTAGTATTCTTGCTAGTATATGGTATAGAAAGAAAAGTTATCAAATGAATTAAAGGAAACAAAGAGATTCATACTGGGATTTGATGAAATATCTCATTGAAATTATGTGTGTGTGTGTGTGTGTGTGTGTGTGTGTGTGTGTGTGTGCGTGTTGGAAAGAAAACAAGAGAGAGCAGTTCTTTCTAGATTACCAGAGGCAATTGAATCAGTAGGGTAGAAAAATCTGGTGAAAGAACACACTAGGTGTTTAAGGATAAGCAAGAAAACTCAGCAGGGCTGAAGAGGTTTAGGCAACAGCAGGGAGAATTATCAAAGACAAATCAAACAAACAAACAGGAAGGACCCTGTCATGCTGTTGAGTTCAAATGTCTTAGGAGCTATGGGATGCTATTATCAAGTTTTGAGTAGAATAACATGATTTCATTTACACTTCAACATTGTTATATAAAAGAGTAAAATAAGGATAATCAACCAGAAGGATGGATGAATATTTCAAACATGGGATGATAGTATTTTGAATTTGGGTGGGAACAAGAGAAGTGATGAAAACTGGTTTGAAAGGATAACTACCCAGACATGCTGCTCATCCTGGGATGGAAATAGAATATATGAAAATGAGAGTGGGGTACCCATGGCTCATATGCTATTAATCCTAGTTACTGAAAAAGCTGAGATTGGAAGATTGCAGTTAGAAGTCAGCCTAGGCAGGAAAGTCCACATGATTCTTATCTTCAATTACCAGAAGAAGAAGAAGAAGAAGAAGAAGAAGAAGAAGAAGAAGAAGAAGAAGAAGAAGAAGAAGAAGAAGAAGAAGAAGAAGGAGAAAAAATTAAAAAAAAATAAAAACAAGCCAGAAATGGAGCTGGAGCTCATAGAGAACCAGCGAACTAGCCCTGAATGACAATGCCAAACACAAGTTTGAGGTCTTGAGTTTAAACACCAGTACACCAGTACACACACACACACACACACGCGCGCGCACACACACACACACACACACACACACACACGCACGCACACAAAGAAGAAGGAAGAGGAGGAGGAGGAGGAGGAGGAGGAAGAATAATAGGAAGAGGAAGAGAAAAAAATAGAGAAGAAATCAGGAATGAATCCCAAGATACATGCCAACTAAGGAAATGAGACCTGGGTGGGGATCAATTTAAAGCTATGTTTCTGATATAGGTCTGTGTAGTAAAGAGCTACGTGGAAATCCCTTGTAGACTCTTGGACAAACTCAAAGAAGGAATAAGGCCAGGAATATGAATTTGGGAGCACTCAATAATACATGCATGATGTTTAAAACATGAGTCCCCTGCGTACAAGTAAACAAAATAATTTAAAAAAGGTATAAGATTGAGCCCTGGAAAGTCCAATAACTGGATATAAATGAGAAGAAAAATACAAGAAAAAATGGAAGTAAATAAGTAGGTAGAAAAAAATTGCAGAGGGCAATGTCCAGAAAGCCAAATACAGGAAATAATTCCAGAGTGAGCAAATTATCAGTGACTTTAAGTCAACAGAAGACAGACAAATAGAAGGAGACCGAGAGACAGAGAAAGACAGACAAAGATGAGGTCAATATGGAATCTAGTAAATATTGAAATGTTAAGCATTCTTATTTAAATTTCCATATAATATTGAAATCAAAAGCTATTTTGAAAAGGCTATATATTAATTACACATTATATTCATATTATTAATAACATATACATATGTATGACTAGGAAAAGGTTTTCTTTTTTCTTTTGCCAGTCCTGGGCTTGAGCTCAGGGCCTGAGCACTGTCCTTGGATTTTCTCAAGGCTCTACCACTTGAGCCTCAGCACCACTTCTGGCTTTTTTTCTATGTATGTGGTACCGAGGAATCGAACCTGGGTCTTCATGCATGCTAGGCAAGCACTTTAACCACTAGGCCAAACTCCCAGCCCTGGAAAAGGTTTTCTTATATGATATATTATAGTGCTGACACATGTCTCTGGATAAGTTTCTACCAGGTTCATATAATGATCTGTATGAATCCCATAGGTAAGGTGAAGGGAACAGCCATATCTTCTCAGAACAGTGTCTTGCGACAGACACAGTAGCTCTCCTTTGGAAGATCTTTGCGACTGCTTAAAAATCAAACCATTAAAACTTCAGCCCAGGTGAGTATAACAGGCGACAGAGGGGAAGACAGCAAATCTTGCCTCTCTCAGAGGACTGGATGGGAAGATACTGCTACTTTACTCAAGAAAATCCCACTTGTTAGTGGTAAGACACTAAGGAGCAAGTGGAAAGTCTGTGCTGACTGCATTATGTCCTAGTGGTCAAGACTGCCCAGAACCTGTAGCCAGCTTGTCATTATACCTCATGGGAAAGAATTTCTTAATCACACAGCTATTACTCTGTGAGTTAGCGGGCAGTTATTAATTCAATGGCTTCTCTCATCAAAATTAGCAAACTCTAGTAAAGAGACACTGAGCTGAACCAGCAGAAATCTCTGCCAGGGAGACCTCAAGATACATGGGTTTCTTTTTCAGTGCCTGTTTCTTCTCCTTTCATGTTCTAGCCATACTACCATTCTGTATTTATGGTGAATACATTATTGTGTTTTATCATGTACGCCTTTACTCTACCAGGGGCACTCTTCCCTTTTCCCTGTATTTCCTCTGTGCTGAAAGAAGTCAGGAGGTTGGGTATGGAATGTGATTTAGAAACCTTGTAAAACATAGTATTCTCCCAGAGTTTTTCATGCCACCAATCAGGTTCTATTGCTAACGAGAGTAAATTTTCCATACCTAGGAGCAGCTGACCAGCCAGATGCAGGTTGGACTAGGTTTATTTTGGTTTTGTTTGATTTTAAATCCTCTGATTCCTCAGCTCTTAGGTGTTGTTTGAAATCCATGTTGCCTTGGTTATTACCACTAGCATTTACATCCTTAGCATTGCCATGTCTAGTTTAGCCAAAAAATGACAGCCTCAATCTCGTAACCATTTTCTAGTAGTCACTCACAAGATGATGTATGCAATCCATATTGTCAGGAAGAAGGAAGCAAAGGCACTGTGTCAGTAGTTAAATCATCCCGTAGACCACTATTATCTTTTACCTGGTGATAGAGCATTGCTTTTTTTCTTCATTTGATTTTGGGTTTTACTTTTTGGTGGTACTGATGACTGAACTTTGAGACTTGTACTTGCTAGGCAGGGCACTCTTATAGCTTCAGCCATAGAGCCCCACATCCATCCTTTTTGATTTTAGTCCTTTTTCAAATAGAGTCAAATTTCTTTGTCTAGAGATTGCCTTGAACTGCAATTTAATCTCCTGAATAGCTGGGATTACAGACAGGATCTCTTATACCCATCTGGGTTTTTGTTTTGTTTTGTTTTGCTTTCATCAGGGCAGCTTCTTTCTCAGACCAACATTAATGAAACCATGGCAGAGATCATGTTGCACAGCCAGGCTGATCTGTGCCTTCATCTGCTTCTAAAGATGTCATCAGATCTTAGTTACCAGGTACGAAACAAACCACTCCTCTGGATTGCAAGAGGTCAAGAGGGTTGGTATGGAATGTGATCTAGAAACCTTCTAAAATAGAGCACTCTCCCAGCGTTTCTCATGCCACCATTCAGGTTCTGTTGCTAACCAGAATAGAATCAAAGGAGTCACCCAATGAGTTGTTGCTAAATTCTTGGAGCCTTGTCAACAAGATTTCCCACACCTAGGAGCAGTTACCTGGCCAGGTGTAGGTTGGACTAGGTTTATTTTGGTTGTGTTTTGGTTTGACTGTTACCATCAAGGTCAAACACTGCTTGCATAAACTCTGATTAGGCCTTGAGCATTGAAAGCCTACGTAGACAACACTGAGTTCTGTTAGGTATACATAATTACAGTGGAAATTCTGACTCCTGGCTCTGATTATTAGGTGTATTAGGTGTATGTGCTTCAAGAAATAGTCTACTGGGTTGCATTCAAGGAAGTATCGACTACTGGGTTGATTGCTCACTGATAAGTGGATCAGGATAAGGAGATAATGTAAATTGATGCACATAATTCTTCTCCTTAAAATCAACAAGGAAATAGGGGTTGGGAGTTAGGCCTAGTGGTAGAGTGCTTGCCTAGCATACACGAAGACCCAGGTTCAATTCCTCAGTACCACATACCTAGAAAAATGCCAGAAGTGGTGATGTGGCTCAAGTGCTAGACCTGTAGCCTTGAGAAAGACCAAGGACAGTGTTTAGGCCCTGAGTTAAAGCCCCAGGACTGGCAAAAAAAATCAGCAAGGAAATAGAAAAAAAGAAAGAAAAAATAGAAATTTGGACATGTAGCATCGAAATTAGGAGATTCAGGTGGCCATATTTTCTGAAATAGGATCAGGAGCAAGTACATTTTAGTCTGTAGATCTAACAGGTTTGAATCAATTTGCCTTAAGAAGAACATACTTAAGGTTGTCCTTTAAAATCACTTAAAAATTAAATTTGTCATTATGTTTCCTTAGAATTCAAGTAAAGTTCCATATACTTACAAAATTCTAATGTCATTCATTATGTCAAGAGGTAAAATATATTTTGAGTCTGTCATGAATTGTCACCATTGCATATAATTAGAATCTTTGAATAGCTTGCAATGAAACAAGAATGGTGAAAATGTTATCTTTACTATCAGAGTGTAACAGTCAGTATCTCTCAGGGCTGGGGCAACCTCTCAGTGCAAACAATGTCAACCCTGTCCATAATAAACGTTGTTGTTGTCATGTCTGCAGTAGTCTTGACTTATTAGGAATCAATTGACTCAATTAGAAGCTCCCAGTGACATGCAGCTGGATATGAACACCCCAGTTTCTCTACTTCTAATATGTAAAAAAATTCTTGTTTATTTCATCTATCTGTCTAGCTCCCTATCTATCTATCTATCTATCTATCTATCTATCTATCTATCTATCATCATCATCATCATCTAGCTATTGGTGCTGCAACTGAACAGGGAGATTCACACTTGCTAGATTAATTTTCTACTCTTGAGCTATGCCTCTGGCCTTTTATTGAGCAGATTATTTTTGAGATAGGATGTGACTTCTTGCCCCAGGCATGTCTCTAAAGCTGTGATCATTGTCTTTTTTTACTTCCCATAATAGTTGGGGTGACAGGTAAATGCTACCACACCCAGCTTCCTCTATTTTGATGGAATCTTGCAAACTTTTCTTTAGGCTAGCCTCAAACAAGATTCTCAGGAATCACAGTCCATAAAGTAGTTAGGATTACAAACATACTGGCATTTCTTATCTCAAACTATTTTTTTTTGCCAGTCCTGGGCTTGAGCTCAGGCCCTGAGCATTGTCCTTGGGTTTCCTCAAGGCCACTTAAGCCACAACACCACTTTCAGCTTTTTCTATGTATGTGGTACTGAACAATCGAACTTCAATCTTCATGGATACTAGGCAAGCAGTCTACCACTAGGCCAAATTCCTGGCCTTCAAACTATTCTTTTTTGACTGAAGGCCTGATGGTAGACAAAGTCAATTAGAGCAAAAAGGTTTTAGGCTAAATATCTCTTTCTCCTGAAAAAATTATCCTGAGATACGTTCATTTCTTCTTGCATTCCTCATAGCATGGAAAATGATCTAAGACTAGGGAATTGTCCAAATTTATATTTTTCCTTTATGATACTCTTGCACAACTTCTTCAAAATCCATAAATTATAGGCTCATGCCTATAATCCTAGCTACTCAGGAGGCTGAGATCTGGATCATGGTTCAAAGACATAAAGGGAAGAAAACGTTCATGTAACTCTATTCTATACCCCGCCAAGAGCTGGGATCTAGGTTCAGGTATGATCCTTTTGTCTTCCACATTCAAGTATGTTTTGGCTTTTAAAAAGGTTTATTGTATATGTTGATGACTACACTTAACTTTCAAAAAATTATTTCATATAGAAAAACAAGTATAAATCAACTGAATATTTGTTCTTTCTTTGGTAGCTTTCTTGTTTTTATATTCTACCGCGATTATTCTAAAGTGATTTTTTTATACTTACCTTTTATCTGCTGTCCTAACAGGAGGAAAAAATGTCTAGCTATTTTGAAGTCATATTTCATCACTTTCTATAATCCTAATGTATCCCATCTTATTTAGAACATAAAAAAACATTCCAAATTACTTTTAAAACCTTTAAAGATATACTCCTTTATTCAATTATTGTTTTTACACTTTAATAATTTGGAGTTGATACACAGATTTTACCCTGCCGTTTCTCACCTTTCTAGCAAATGCAGCTCCAATCAGACCAACAGACTGTCACCAAGGTTCGGTGTTCTTAGAAGCTTAAGAAGGTCTCCTGTCAATATGTGAAGCTCCAGAGCAGGAAAACTTCATCGTTTTTGTTCAGCACTTTTCTTCCAGGCTGAGATAAGTGCTCCTCTCCTTGCTTCCTTAGCTTGTTTCATAACAGTAAAGAGGTTTCTTTATAGAATTCCATGGTGTATAAATACCACATCTTATTGATCCATTCATCAACTAAGGGACATCTAGGTTGGTTCCATATCTTTGCTATGGTAAACAGTGCTTCAATGAACATCGTTGTGCTAGTGGATTTAGTATGTCCTTGTTTCTGGACAATTGGTTAAGTGCCAAGTAATGGAATTGCTGGGTCATAGGGGAGCTCTATGTTTAGTCTTTTGAGGAACTGCCATACTGCTTTCCATAGTGCTTGAATGAGTTTGCACTCCCACCAACAGTGTAGTAGTGATCCCTCCTGGCCACACCCCCTCCAGCATCTTTTGTTATTAGTTTTCTTGATCCTGGCCATTCTAACTGGAGTGAGGTGGAATCTTAGAGTTGTTTTCTTTTGCATTTCTTTTATGACCAGAGATGTCAAGCATTTCTTCATGTGTCTATAGGCCATTCTTATTTCTTCTTCAGAGAAGACTCTCTTTAAGTATTTGGCCCATCTTTTAATGGGATGGTTGTTTCTATGCTGCTGTCAGAAAGAATGACACTTGTAAGGAAATGGAATGACTTAGAAAAAAATCATATTAAGTGAAGTAAGCCAGACTCAAAGGAACATAGGCTCAATGGTTTCCCTCATTAGTCATAATCAGTAGAAACCTTGGGCTCTACTAGCAGAGATTTACAATAGAGCAAAACCTAGATACATAAGGCCATATGGTATAATGCTAAATGAAAGGACCTCCAGGATATAGAAACAAAAGCCATATAATGAGTGATTGCTATCCTTAATGTACTATGTTATCTCTCAACTCTTTTGCTGTCCTTTGGTTACTTCATATGATTACAGTATTTTACCTTGTTATCTGATATATTTTATATATGTTTATTTGGTTGTTTGAAATAGGATAGGGAACGGGGGGAAAACAATAGGATAGGGAGTGAGGGTGGGGGAAGGGAAATGGGGACTAAGACATAAGAAACGGTAGCAATGTTTGTGAAGTAATGCACCTTCTATCTGGGGAATGTAATGTAACCCTTTTATTAATTACAATAAAAATATGGAAAAAAGAGTTTTTTTTTAAACCTGGTCATCTGACAGCCCTCAAGTTTTTCTTGTCTCTATCTGGTGTCCTGTTTACTACTGAAATCCCATGATATAAAATATTTTAATTATTTTCTTCCACATACCCTGTGTCATCTCTAATCATCATCTGCAATTTTAACTGAACAAGTCCACAGTAAGTACAGTTCTAACGTTTGAGTTTGGGGAATGTCTTAGCCCATTTTCTGTGGCTACACCAACCCCACAGAGTGGGTAATTTATGCACATTTATCATTTATAGTGTTCACAGTGCTGGACCTGCAAAGACCAAGCACATGATACCAGATCTACCAGATCTACCACATCTTATGGTATGCCCTTATGCCACATTATAAGATGGCAGGAGACCATCTGTTAACATGTGGCAGAGCCAAGGTGAGAGTGAGCAAGAGAGGAGGAAAGGAATAGAACTCATCAACCCATTCCAGGATAACAGCGTATGTGTATTCATGACAGGAGACCCTCAGAATGAAACAGCTCTCAGAACTCCCAGTACTGCTAAGTGGTGCTGACATCTTGACATTGCTTTTGGAGGGAGAACTCAAACCATAGCTTTCTACCATAATCCCTTCCTATCTTACCCAAACGTCCTTCTCATGTGCAAAATGTGTTCACTCCATCCCTGTAAACTACCCCCACCCAGTGTCTTAAGTTGTTCCAGCATAATGAACACATAATGTCATCTGAATTAGATATGGGTGATATTTCAGAAGTAATTCATCCCGAGACAACACTCTCAGGCTATGAGCCTCAGGGAGCGTAACTCAAGTGTGTACTCTGTTGATATTGCCTTTTCCTCTCCAGGTCTGAAGATCATAGACAAAGTGCATAGTATCCTAGCCCAAGACAGTAATGCAAGAGAGAAGGACACCACAGGTATGTGTGCCTAAAGAAGGAATGGTTTTCTAGCTTATCTTTTCCTGACTCCTAACTTGAAAAGCAACTGTTTATTTTTTCTTTTTTCTTTTCTTTTCTTTTCTTTTCTCTTATACTGAATCCTTTATCTATCTTGGATTTGACAAAGCAGGTTCTATTTAAAGGAGCCTTTTATATTTTTCAGAGGAGAGAAATTGAGTAGAGCTACATTACCTGACAGATGAACTGTATGTGGAAAGAAACCAAGGCTATTGAGAGTTCCATGTGTTCTGCTTTGTCTCTGGGCCTTGAGTTCTAGTTTTAAATCACTGCATGGCCAGTCAGCTCATTTATTTGGATGGGAAGTTTTCTTCTGATCTTCTCACACTCCTCTTGGGAATTTGAAAATGTGTACATCTTCCACTCTGATTTCTCTCTTGTGCCTTGACAAACTCAAAGACCACAGGAGAAGCATTCCCACTCCATTTAGGTCTGCAGAGGCACCAGCATGAGGGTCGATTTGGATCTGGGTCTTACTATTGCATCCAAGCCAGATGCTATATTTCTTCTCCTGCCTCAGCAAAAGTGAGGTAGAGACTTGGACTGAGATGAACTGGCTTCTTTCCAATCCGGACAAGACAGATACTGCCTGGCAAGAAATAACTGGAGGAACAGACACCATTTGACTGCCCCTTCTATTGAAAGCACATGTCTCACTTTAAATGGTAAACTCTCTGGCCTTAAAGCCATATTGAATCCATAATCAGAGCCCTGAGAGAAACAGCAAGAACTTATCTCTTATGTTCTCTTGGCTTTCACAGAAAGTCTGTTTTCCCTGACAAATTGGTGTACAGCCAGGCTTGAATTTGCCAACGAATTCAGACAATCTCTGACATAAATGACCCACATCAGCAAATCATTTATGAATTAAATAAATTGGCCCTTGTGATAGATTCTGTTTTCCTTTCTCCATTAGTGCACATGTACCTCTCTGTTTGGGTAACACAAAAGCATATTTCATTGATCCAAAGATGGCTTTTTTGTCATATTTTAATATTCTCCAAATTAAAATGAGACATTATTAAAGTAATTGATGTCCTGTCATAATTTTATTAGCAGTGGCTTTGGGGGTAATTGTACTAAAATATTAAAAAATTATGAAATAAAATTGATGGTGTCTTACATAAAATATAGGAGTTGTAATTTCTTGGAAATTTTTCACCTTGGTAATGCTAAGCATAGGAAATAACCTTATAAAGTGAATGAGTATCAAAACAAAAGTTCTATAAATAAACTTAGATGGTATAATTTTGGCTTTTGTCAGCAAGGATAAAAATCACAGTTTATTTATATGTTATATATTATATATTTGCCTATTATAAATTTTAACCACATTTAACTAATAAGTGATTATTTATTGTAAAGAGACAAAAATTGCAAAACAAGAATGGAAAGGAAGCCATTAAATTTCTAATGTACTGTCTATTTTCTTTTCTGACCAACTGCAGATATTATAATTACATTATTTTTCATTAGCTTGTACAAGAATTTCTCTATTATAAATCTAAATATTAAAGTGATAAAATAGGGGCTGAGAGCATGGCCTAGTGGTAGACTGCTTGCCTAGCATGCACAAAGACCCGGGTTCTATTCCTCAGTACCACATACACAGAAAAAGCCAGAAGTGGTAGAGCACTAGCCTTGAGGAATGCCTAAGGACAGTGCTCAGGCGCTGAGTTCAAGCCTCAGGACTGGCAAAAAAAGTGATTACATAATGTTAATTATGTTAATAATGTTAATTATAAAATAACATGTTATGTTAATAATGTTAATTATAAAATCTCTTATGCTAGTGATTTTCTCAAACTCAATTGCATATGAAAATAATTTAGGAAGATCTTCTAGCAAATACACATGTCCAGACTCCATTCCATAACTAAAGTAGGGTATCTAGAAATAGTGCTCTAGCAAAAAAGATTTTCCAACAATAGAGAGAACAAAACCAAGAAACTGACCTTTGAAACAAAATTAGACAACTTTCATTGAGAAAAAGGAGAGAAGACAAATAAATTAATGAATGGTGGACATGATATCTACTCAACAGAAACAAAAATGATTTTAAGAAGATCTCTTGGTATCCCATGCATGGAAAGACCTGGGTAGCCGGCCTGAAATGGCCAATCTCCTGAAATGTACAATTTACTGTAACTGGATCTTGAAGAAACAGAACATCAGAATCGATTGCCAAAAGGTTAGCTAAAAAGGTTATTGAACAGAAATCAAAATCTTCCCAACAAAAATAAAGTCCAGGGCAAGATGAATTCCCTGATAAATCCTCCTAAGAATTTCAAGAAGAATTATTCCTACCACCCCCATCGTTCTACTCTTCCAAAAATTTAATTTATTATTTGCGGCTAGCAATATATCATATAGAAAACTAATATTTCTGGTGAAGAATGACAAAGATGTATCCTCAACAAAATAATAGTAGGGCAACTTCAACTACTTCTTAAGTTGTTATATAAATTCTAGAGGAATTTATATATGGAATGAAATAATGAAACAGTGTTTAAAAACTGATAAAATGAAAACTGATAATATACTACATTATTTTTATCTGGAATGTATACATAAAACAAATAATCCAATGAATAAATAGACAATGAATTAAAGAGAGAGTTCCCCAGAAATGTACAAACGAGTAAGGAATACATTGAGAAATGGTCAGCAGCTTTAGCCTTAAAGGAAATAAAAATGACATTGACATCCCTTCCTAGCTCAATCAGCATCAAAACAAGAAAACAAACAATAAATTCTGGTGAGAATGGTGGAAGCCCCTTAAACAATGTAGGAGGAAATTTAAATTCATCCAGAAATCAGCATGGAAGTCGTCAAAAACAAAAATAGAAATATGATTCTGCTACAGTGATTTTTGGAATATATTCAAAGATATTCAAATCAGCCTAGAGAAGTAATCTTTATATGTATGCTTACTGAAGCATTATTGACAATAGCCAAACTATGGGATCAGGCTAGGTATCATCAGCTGATGAATGGATGAGTTATATACGCACAACGGGATATTATTCATCCATAAAGAAGAAGAGAATAATACTGTTTGCATGGGAAAGTATCAAGCTAGAAATAATGTTATATGAAATATGCCAGACTGAGAAAAGACAAGTACCTTGTATTCTCTCTAATGTGAAGAATGTAAACAAAACCAGTATGAAACAGGGGTTGCTTGGGGAGGAGAACAATTGGAAAAGTGATGAAGAAGATAAAAGGGGTGATGAATAGAAAGTATTTCATACAACTGGGCACTGGTAGCTCAAACCTGTAATCAGCTATTCAGGAGGCTGAGATCTGAGGATGGTGGTTCAAAGCCAGCCCATGCATGAAAGTCTATGAGACTTTTTTCTCTAATTAACTGCCAGAAAACCAGAAGTGGTATTGTAGCTCAAGTGGTAAAGTACTTACTAATCTTGAGCTGAAGAGCTCAGGGACAGCACACAGACTCAGAGTTCAAGTCCT
Source organism: Megascapheus bottae (assembly GCF_031878675.1). Lineage (NCBI taxonomy): Eukaryota > Metazoa > Chordata > Mammalia > Rodentia > Geomyidae > Megascapheus > Megascapheus bottae. The sequence goes on along the minus strand of NC_143530.1, from coordinate 21,613,469 downwards.
ACAGACCACAAAAAAAGAAATATTTCATACACTTGTATGAAAATAAAATAATGAGCTAGGCTCACTAAATCCTAGCTATCCAAGAAGCTGAGATCATTGTTCAAAGCCAGCCTGGGCAGGAAAGTCTCAGAGACTCTCATCTACAACAAATGACTGTACTCCGAAAGCCAGAAATGACACTGTGATACAAGCACTAGCCTTGAGCAAAAGAAGCTCAGGGACAGTGCCCAAGCCCAGTGTTCAAGTCCCAGGACTTGTGATAAAAGAAGAAGATGATGAAGAAGAAGAAGAAGAAGAAGAAGAAGAAGAAGAAGAAGAAGAAGAAGAAGAAGGAGGAGGAGGAGGAGGAGGAGGAGGAGGAGGAGGAGGAGGAGGAGGAGGAGGAGGAAGAGGAAGAAGGAGGAGGAGGAAGAGGAAGAAGGAGGAGGAGGAGGAAGAGGAGGTGGAAGAGGAGGAGGAAGAGGAGGAGGAAGAGGAGGAGGAAGAGGAGGAGGAAGAAAAGAAAAATGAAACATATTGAAAATTGGTTACAAAGGTAGAAGAAGGGAAGAAAGGAATAGAAAATATAAATTTGGTCCAAGTATATTGCATACATGTCTGAAAATATTAGAATAAAACTCTTTGTTCAAGTAGCATGCACTGATTTAAAAAATAAAAATACATGCTACATCAACATAATAAAAAGAAAAAAGCATGACTGACCATCTGGATATAGAAATAAACATATGACTATATTTGGCACTTTCTTGTGATAACACACTCAATAAACTCAGAAGAGAAAGGATCCTTCTCATCAAATAAAGATCTGTGTGATAAAAGCTAAAGCTAATAATGTATTCAACCAGAAGCAATGGAAAACTTCTCTTATTAGGGAAAATTCAAAGATGCCCTTTTCCGCTTTTTGGCAATGTAGTACTGGCATTCCTAGAAGGAGTAATAATTAGGGAAGGAACATAAATAATCAAATCAGATAGGAAGAAATGAAACAACTTGTTCAGATGCAACATAATCTTATATGTAGAAATTCCTAAAGGTACACACACACACACACACACACACACACACACACACACACACACACACTATTGCTTGATCTAATATTTGAATTAACCAATTTCAAAATACAACCTCAATGTAAAAACAAGTGACTACCTTTCTTACATTGGTTTGAACTCCTTACTTAAAGTATCACATTGCCACATTTATATTATGTTTGTTTGTGCCACTGGAACTTAGGTCTGGCTTTGTTTGAGTAGTTTACTGGAGCTAAGAGTCTCACAGACTTTCCTGCCCAGGCTGGCTTCATAATCCTCAGGTTCTACATGTTCTGAAGAGCTAAGATTATAGGCAGGAGCCACCATCACCTCGCTTCATCTCTAGCCTTTTTTTCTTTAAACACTGATTCTTTTTTGAGATAGGTCTCACTTTTTGCTCACATCAGCCTGGTCTATGATGCTAACATTTACACTTTCCATTGCAGTTGGAATGACAAGCACAAAGCATTTCTGTTGTAATAAGATCTCATGGACAGTTTTGTTGAGGAAAAAATGCCCAGAACCATTCCTCCATCAATTCTTGCTGTGATGATAGAAACATGTTGTCATATTCAGCTATTGATTGAGATTGTGCCATGTTCCTCGCTCTGTTAGGGTTACAATTGCAAGCATGAGCTACTGGAGCTTGACAAAATGACTGATTTCTCTACATTTTTATCAAAGAATAATAAAGAGAGAAAAATGTTCCATTTATAATAGTATCAAAAATAATAAAATACATAAAGATAAGCTTAACCAGAACAGGTGACTTAGGTACAGAAATTAAGACAGTTGCTAAAAAAAAGGTTAAAGAAACAAGTAATGGGAATGATAGCCTGTGTTCCCTGACCACAATTCTTGGCATTTTAGGGTGTGAATAATATCCAAAGCCATGTAAAAAAATAATGTGCTTGCTTTTTGCAAAGAGTTTAGAATTTTAAGATTCTGAATAACTAGAAAAACTCTTCAAATTAAAGGACTTTGAAACTTTACATGTTTTCAAAAATGCCAAATCCCCATATACTAACAAAAACACAAACAATATAGTAATGGCATAAAATTCAATGAATAAAGTGTATGATAGACTCCGGACCAGAAACAAATCCTTGTATAGTTTAACTTTCTACAGAATGGGCCAGGTGTGTGTTTAATTTAATTAAACACACACACACACACACACACACACACACACACACACACACACACACACACCACACATGCACAAACAAACCAGAAGTGAAGATGTGGTCTGAATGGCAGAGTGGGTGTCCATGCCCTAGAATTCAAGCCCTAGAATCAGCATATCCTCCCCGCCCCCTCTAATAAAAAAAGAAAAGAAAGAAAAAGGAAAAACGTTCCAAAGAAAAATGACTTTGCACTAAATAACACCCCAACATCATTCACAAAGGTGGACTCTTATTTTACACCATATGCAAAAATAAGCTCAAGAGAATTAGAAAAAATTATTAAATGTAAAAGCTAGAACCGAATGCATCTAAAAAAGAAAAACCTAGGTTGGCCGGGAGTTTGGCCTAGTGCTAAAGTGCTTGCTTACCTAGCATGCACAAAGACTCAGGTTCAATTCCTCAGTACCACATATATAGAAAAAAGCTGGAAGTGGTGCTGTGGCTCAAGTGGTAGAGTGCTATCCTTGAGAAAAAGTCCAAGGACAGTGCTCAGGCCCTAAGTTTAAGCCCCATGACTGGAAAAAAAGGAAAGATTAAAAAAAATTAAAAAAAGAAAAACCTATGGGAGAATATACATGACATTTTTGGTCATGATTTCTTAGATATGACATTCAAGACATAAATAACAAGTGAAATAAAGTAGGCCAACTGGCTAGGCTCTGCAAGCCCATCATTAGATGAATTTTTGAGAGAGATCCTTAATAGACTTTAATGGTATATTAAACTTAGTTTAAAGGTTTTTTAATTTATTTAAAGTTAGTGGTGTGGAAAGTCTTCCACAGATTCAGATTTGGCTTAAAGCAATGTTTGCAAATGTCATCACTCGTCTATATTTACTTACATTCCATTTGAATCTAACTTTCTAAAATAGGGAAATGTCACTTGTTATCAGTTTAATTCACACTACCCTCCCTCTGCCACATTCTTTCAAGGCACACTTTTGATTCGAAGTGAAAAATTTCTCCTCTCTTTTCCATATACTGTTTTAACTTATTAATTCAACTTACCACCATCCCTAAACAGCCCATTTTCCATACTCACAGGTTGTTTGGGGTCTCACTATTTCTTTACTCTGTTTCTGTTTATAAATAGACTCTAACAACTTTCCTTTCTGCCAAAGAGCTCAAGGTTCATGTTATAAAAATATTCTGCAAAGAAGACTTTCCTTTTAGTCATATCCACAGAAAAAGGGTGAAAACAGAACAGAACCATGACAGAAAAAAGAGTAGAAAAATGTAACAAACAGTACACAATTTGGAATTCCCAGATCTAGTTTATGTTTCCTGTCCAGAAATAGTAGTATTGACAGCCCCTATTGATTGGTGGCATACTGAAGACAAAGCCTGAGCAAAGTAAACACCTAAAGAGAATTATCTGTTTTAATTCTATCCCACAAAAAAAATTCCAAAACCTGAGATGGCTGTTTTCTCACCAGTTTATGGATGTGTAAATAGACCATGATAAAGTTGGGTAACTTCCAACTTAGATTTCTGTTTCCTAAGGAACACTGTCAATATATAATCTCAGAGGTGAAAGGCTTATTTTGGCTCATGGCTTCAACAATTTCAGTCCCCAGTTGCTGGATTCTACTGCCTTTGGATGTTTGGTAACTCAGTGAATCATGGTAAAAGGATCTAACAATCTCATGGAGGCCAGGAAACAAAGTGAGAAGGATTCAGGTTGGAACCTCCCCCCATATCCCCAGTCCCCAGCCTCATGACCATTGGCTGGACACACATCTTTAAGGTTCTGCTACCTACCAATAATGCTAGAGACTGACATCCAAACATTTAGCATATGGACCTTTGGGGGACACTTACCTGAGCCACAGTACCTGTTAAGTATTAATAGCTGGTGTATCTGACTCTAAAAGTTGAGGCTGTCCTTCTCTGTAGTGCTCTCTACAAAGATGAGGGCATAGCAGAGTATTTCCTTTGTCTCTGTCAAGCACAGAGAATCTGTTGGGACTGTGTTCTACTTTTTGCAACTGTTTCCAGATAGAATTCCTGGCATGAGTAGCTTGATGTACCTGGCCATTTAATGTACCTTTGTTTATAGCTCGTATTCATAGAAGGAAGTATGTCACAGATACATGAGACGGCTTCAGTTTGGATCATGATTCTACCCAGAGTGTTTAGAACACGTTGAATATGACGCTGAGTATCTGTGAGCTTCAGTTTCTCTAAGGGTTCAAGGGGGCCATATTTGCCCTAATTCACCAATGGTTATTACCACATAATAATGTACATGTATGTGTACATGTAAAATATCTAATCACATCTAAGCTTTCAAATAGTCCCTGGAACATTGCTGATATGCATAGCCATCATTTATTTTTTACACAAGACTTGGACCACTTTATTGATTTGTGTGTTGAATCTTCCCTTCTGCTATCCCAAGCTGAAAAGATACCAATGATTTTCTTGGGTGACATTTTTGATTTTCTGTGAGTACTTACATCCTAATTCTCCTGGAGGTTATGCCTGTAGAAAGACAACTCAGATTAGCCGCACCATCAACATGGATCCTGCAGGTTAATGCAAAGTGACTTCACATAAGGAAGAATTGTTTTCCTAAAATATGTGCACAAGCTATTGTGATATGTGTGGCAGCCAAATGAAAGCTATCCTCTCCTTTCACTCCACCTGTCAATATTTGCTCAGGTGCAATTTTGATTTCTACATGAACTGACTTGGAAAAGTTACCAGAGAAGTTGTCATTCCAGCTTCTCATAACTTTCTGTGAGTACTTACATCCTAATTCTCCTGGAGGTTATGCCTGTAGAAAGACAACTCAGATTAGCCGCACCATCAACATGGATCCTGCAGGTTAATGCAAAGTGACTTCACATAAGGAAGAATTGTTTTCCTAAAATATGTGCACAAGCTATTGTGATATGTGTGGCAGCCAAATGAAAGCTATCCTCTCCTTTCACTCCACCTGTCAATATTTGCTCAGGTGCAATTTTGATTTCTACATGAACTGACTTGGAAAAGTTACCAGAGAAGTTGTCATTCCAGCTTCTCATAACTTCTCAAACAAAATCATATTCCTGAAAAATGATTACATAAAGAACCTCCAGTAAATCTCTCTGTGTATTTGTGAAGCCCACCAGCAATCTGACTTGAAGCATGAGCACATTTTTAATCAAGCAGTAAAGCATTTAGAGTATAAAGTTCATTGGAGCTGGAGCTGCAGTGAACTGTTCTATACCCTCAGTGAAAAAGCTTGCTTGGAAAGTTCATTGAAGTGGCCCCAAAGTTCTGCATTCTGTGCGCCTGACTGCGTTTTCCAAACAGCAGTCAAGAGCCAATACTGATTTACATATATAGATATTCTTAATTCCAGATGGATAGGCTTTTTTGTTTTCCCTTAATGAAGGAAGAGATCACAAAACCTTACTGTTAAAAATGCATTCATTTGAGAAACAAAATTTTAAAAGAAGCTCATCCAATACCAGACGTAGGTTTTCTATCTATAAAATGATAAAAAAAAAAAAGAATAAGAAGAAAGTAGACAAATTATGCAATGGGAGACTGAGCGCGTCTCATTTCAGCTCAGGGCTATTCTCATCACACTCGCATTAAATGTATGTGGATTGGTCACAAGGGCAATGGCTTTTGAGCCTGAAATAGTCCCCTGGAAATTTGATGTCTATTTGTTTGCTGATTTATCTTTTAAATAAATCACATGCATTCCTTCAAGTTGGAGTTAGAAATACTTCACTGAATAAACAATACAGCAACACAGAGAGGAATAATGTGATTTTACTGATAGCTAAAGTAAAATATTTTTAAACTAGTTACTATTGATCCATGCCTGTAATCCTAGTTACTCATGAAGTAGAGATCTAAGAATAAAGCTTCAGGGGCCAGGAGTTTGGCCTAGTAGTAGAGTGCTTGCCTAGACCTGGGTTCAATTCCTTGTTACCACATACATAGAAGTGGTGCTGTGGATCAAGAGGTAGAGCTCTAGCCTTGAGAAAAACCCAAGGACAGTGCTCAGGCCCTGAGCCTGAGCCCTGGACTGGCAAACAAAAGAATAAAGCTTCAAAGCCAGCTCAGGCAGGAAAGTCTATGAGACCTTTGAGATCCTATGAGATCCCTTGAGAAAAACAACAACCACAACAACAGCTAACAGACAGCATCCAAGATGTGAATTCAAGCCCCAGTACTAGCACAAATAAAATAAATAAATAATAAACAGCCAGGGGCTATTTTATTTAAGAAATGCACCCTCATTTGCAATTTTATATGCATATGTAATTGCTTGTGTTTTTATATACATCTGTGTTGTTCATCTATATTGCACTTAAAATTTCTTAAACAGTATATATCAGTATATATAGTCAGCAGATCAGTGATGATGTAAAGCAATTGCTAAGTCCAAAAGCCAGTAAAGGTCTCTGCAAATCAGCATATAATTCCAAACATAGACATGCGTTATCTTTGATCTGGAATTGATGATGATTTACTTAAAGGGAATATGTAAATGATACATTTGGAGAAACAAATTATTGAAGAAAAGAAAAAGGGCAGGATAATCTGAATGCTATTATTTACTCATCAGATTTCTACTAAGATGGAGTATATTGGTTAGATTGTTTGACATTAGGCTGACTTTTACAAAATAATAGAGATGAAAATAGGAAAGGGAAGAGGGGAAAATAAGATGATTGGGAGGGAGTAGGAGGAGGGAAATGGGGACAAAAACATGAAAAGGAATGTGTGAGAAATAATGCACCTACTACCTGGCGAATGTAACTATAACCCCTCTATACGTTACCCTGACAATAAAAAATAAAATACTAAAAAAATAGAAATGAAACTAGCTCTTTCATTTATATCCAAGTCAAAACCATTTAGAGTAGGTTTCTCAGTAGCAACCACTATCTGTCTTGTTTTAGCCATCAGGATATACTTGCCAGCCTGATTTCTCCACTGCGGTCTTTCCTAAAGGCAATGACCAAGGTCAATCAATTGCATTATCCTCATGACACTACACCAGCTCACTCCATCTTTTCTCCTCCATAGAGCTCAAAATGTCTAATTCATGTGCACATCAACTGCACTTATTTTTCAGTTTGTCCAGGCACAGGAATATCTTCCATTAAAAAATTCAGTAGTTTTGTACTTTCTAAAATGACAGAAAGTAAAAGCTTAGTAGTTAGTTTAGCAGCAACACAACTGTAGCAAATCCATTGGTTCCCAGACAGGCTCTTTCCACTGATCCATTCAGCTACTATGAACTCGGCATCTAAGGGATACAAACTCTGTACAGAGTGATGAGGGAGGGATTCCAAAGCACATGTTTATCAGCCATGAAATAAATGGTCATAACTTTGAGTGAATCACTGAATCTTTCTGTAGATCACATTTCCATTCTTTTTCATGCATAAATATAATGAGAGAGAGAGAGAGAGAGAGAGAGAGAGAGAGAGAGAGAGAGAGAGAGAGAGATGTGTGTTGTATTTATGTATATGTGTATGTGTGTGATACACATACAAAAGTTCTTTCAAACTAAGTAGAGTTTTTGGACTTTCTCACAACCAGCAAAAGCATGATCAAGAGGAAAAACAAATTGCCTTCAATCCTGAAAGCATCAGGAAGACTCACTCTTGTTCTCTCTTAACCTCCAAGAGCATCATTTAATTACCTACAGTGATACCAACTCAATGGACCACCTATCCCAATTAAGCAGCAGCACATGCTAATTATCATTAGATTTAATTGGTTTCCCAATTCAGCAACTTCCCTGATCAAGTCTTCCCCAGTTAAGCAGCATTTATTGAACCACCTGAATCTTGCTTAAACGGAACAAAAGAAAATCTTACATCTCAAGTTTAGAAAATATAACCCAGTTTCATCAAGTCACAGTAGCCAGTTTCTAATTAATTTCGCAAAGCAGAGGTTGAATATAAGAAGCATGTTGTCTTCCAATTAGACTGAATATTTTAGTAAAATCAAGCAAAACATTTGAAACAACGATCAGTATATGTGTGAAATTTTAATGTTTACCAACACATCTTTTTCCTTCCAGTACACACTTTTTAAGAAGGTGTTATGATTATTTCACCCTTTCAGATTTCTGCTTTTGAAAGAAGTGTCCTGTGTTTGGTAATAACATAGAGTCTAAAGAATAAAGGTAAAAAATGGAAATTACACTCAGATTCATGCTTTCCGAAGAAACATTTATGATGGTTCTCTAGTTTATGTAGTTAGCCATCCAGGTTTATGTTGCCAGCCACCTTTCATTCCAGCACGTCAGAAACTGAGGCAGAGGACTGTGACTTTCAGGCTAACCTGCTCTTAGTAAATCTGAGACTGGCCTGGTCTACATAGCAAAATCTGCTCTTAAAACACAAACAATAGAATGAGCATTTCCTTTCTTACACTGTGTCAGTAAAATAGATGAATATAAAATGTAATAGTGGAGAAGTATTTATGATAAGGAGAGCTACATCAAATGGTCCCGCAGCCTGTATTGGTGTTAAAACTTCTGGACATATATGGAGGCTAATTATAAAGGCACACATGCTCTATGGCTGAAAGTTGTGATATAGGAGTAACAGACACACACAAAATGACAGCTACATTCTTAAATGTGGGAATCAAAATGCATTTTTGAGTCCTTTTCTTGAATAGTGCTTTTCATAGACTCTTCCTGCCCGTAGACAAAAGATGGGGAGAGGGGAGAGATGAGACTTGTGATGTTCACATTCCTGTTTATCTCAGTCCTCCTTATTTTCTCTTCTTCCCCCCACCCAAAAATAAAGGAGGGGACCAGAAGAAAGGTGACAAAAGCTAGCAGGGTCTGGTTTTAGCTTGTGATCACTTTTCATATTCCTTTCCAGGGTTCCAAACCTGTTCCTCTTGGTTTCAGAAAGGATCCTGTGCAGTCAGTAGCCTTGTAATGACAACAGAAGCTTTCTCTCATACCAGCCTTGGTATCTGCTAACTAGATGAGCTGACATTGTTGCCCACTGGTTTTACAAGGGCAGGTAAGCATACCAACAAGTTATGGAGTTCAGATTCATAATAGAAACAATGGAAGGGCCAGGTGGCAAGGGGTGGAGACACAACAGTGAGTAGAGGAGTAGAGGAGAAGATAGAACTGAGAAGCCACCTATTTCAGGTGGAGTGTTCTAGTACTTTCTTTGATGACTGATAAAAGGTGTATTAAAAACAACCACACAACTCATCAACAAGAGGAATCTAATCTTGCAAACGGTAACTGTCAGGAACATTCTCAAAAGCGAGGAAAGATGCACATAGCTCAGAATTATCTTGTACCACCAGTTTCTTATACCACCATTAGTGAATAACAATTATCAGGAGTGGTGTCATATTTGATTTCAGTTTTCTTTGTACTAGAATGGATTTGGGCTCAGGATATCAGAAAGAAAATACATTTCAGCATAAAACAATTTGCATTTCTTTCACATACTATTTGAGTTGATAGTGTCTAGGCAATAATAGAACACTTTATAAGCAACATCCGAACACAGGAAGCAACCTAAGTCTCTAAAATTCTGTGTAACTAATTAAAATCAATGTTCCCTGCAATATGTGAAATCACCTGAAATAGAATTTGTATATGTCTACTTATAATGAATTAAACTCTTCCTGCCTAAGGCAGAATTGTGAAGTGGAAACATTGAAAGCAAAGCTGAAGGGTTTCTTACCTGTCATTCATTCTCAGCTTTTCATTTTACATTTAAGAAGAATTTGTAACAGTTTAGCCCAGGATGAGTAATATTTCCTAGTTATTGTCAACATACTATTTCTGTTACCCAGACTACAAGTTATCTTATGAACTTTGACTATGTTTTCTGCTCCCTTTCTTCTTAACAAAATAGGAGAAGACCTAATACTAAGTGGTACTGGGATTTTGTGTGTGCTCTCTACAAATCTGAAATTCAGAGAGGAATGTGTCCTAATGATTTGGTGTTTCCTATGCCACCTGAACTGTCTCTGAAGAAATGAGGAAAGCTTGTTTCTGAACACAAGTGGCTGAATTTGGAAAGACCCAGAGAAATGGGTTACTCCAAGTGTTGAGATATCATGCAGTACTTGTCAGAGGACATATAATTACAATACAGCTGTATGTAAAAGTGAGGAGTTGCTATTCCTAAGAATGATACTTTTACTGAAACTAGTTCTCAACAGACTAAAAGCTATAAAAACCTGCCAAGAACAGTCCTAAGTATAGTTAGTTAGGTAAAATACTAAGCTATTGGCCTGAATTTTCATAGAACAATGCTTATTATTAAATATGTGTCAAATTAACTTTGTGATAAATTAGGTTTCATTTATTTTCTGTCATCAACAATAATTAAACAACTGTTGTGCACAACTACCTTGTATCCCCTCCCCCTTTTATTATTTTGATTTTCAACTTTCTCCTCTCTGTATTTCCCTGTCTTCCTCCTTAGCCCTGGTGGTCTCGGGATCATTCTGTTATAAACAACTATATTGATTGCTGACCAGCAATATTTTTACCTGGGCTATCCCCATATATTTTTCTCTACAATCATGTTTTGGGAGAAGGGCAGTTCTAGACCAAATAAATGTTGATTTACCCATATATTGGAATCATTTCATTTCTTTATCAATAACCTATTTAGGAAAGGCCCTACGACTCAGCTCTAACTAATGAGATATGAAGGTAAAACAGCTGGGAGAGCTCCAAAAAAAGCTATCCTTTCTTAAATAACAGTCTAAGGGAAAGTAGATTTTGTATGGGTTTTTCTTGTTTGCTATGTTTTGATCATTAACATTTAAATATAAAGATGTAGCTTTAGAAACTGACCATTTTCCAGCACCAAGAACATATCTCACATATATGAGGACACAGAGAAGGCAGTAGATAAAACAGATGGAAGAACTTTATGCTAGTTCTGACTTACTGATTTGTCTGACACTGCAGACACTTAATTTGAACCACAGGTTATATAAAAGAATAAGCTTTTCTAGTGGCATAAGCCACTTGTGGTAGATTTCCTAACACTTGTTGCCATGCTGAATTATATAGTAGTACATTGGTTATGTGAAAATATTTTGGAATATATCAAATCAAGGTATGAGGGATTTCATGATTACTTTCTTTCTATGTGATTGCTATGTAACTCTTTTTCATCAATATATTAAATATAACATATAATACAATTCCTAATGCATACTATTTGCCAAAAAAGTTTTATTATGGGTGATACAAAAAATTAGCAAGGTAAAAGGTGTTAGAACAAACATGAAGAAGGTATAAAGCATAGAACATGGATCTAGATTTATATCTTAAGGTCCAGAATTACCTTCCTTAGAGCATTGTATCAGAACTGATAAGTTTCCAAAAGCTGTGTTGGAGTGGTGAATATATCTATGCAAATGCATAAAAATATTGAAAGAAATGTGTGTGTTATGTGTGTGTGTGCGTGTATGCATGGGTGCACGCACCAGTCTTGGGGCTTGAATTCAGAGCCTGGGTGCTGTCCCTGATCTTTTGTGCTAAGAGCTGGTGCTCTGCCACTTGAACCATACCATCACTTTAGGCTTCTCTGGTGGTTACTTGGAGACAAGATTCATATGGACTTTTCTGCCTATGGTGGCTTCAAACTGTGATTCTCAGATCTCAGTCTCCTGAGTTCCTTTTACTACATTGAAATGTCCTTTAGGCTATATGAAAACGAATAATACATATAAACAAGTGAAGTCTGAGGAAAAAAGCTAATACAAACCTTAATTATGAATTACATCAGTCGCTTTTTTTGTTGCTGTAACAAAAAAAATGCCTAAGCAAATAAGCCTAAGGAGGGAAAATTTATTTTGGTTCATAATTTGAAAGATTTTTCTCTTACGTTCATCACTTGGCTCCATTGTTCCCAGCTAGTGTTGGGATAGAATGTGGTGGTAGAGAGCATGTGGAAGAAGGGAGATACTCATCTCATAGAAGCCAGGGAACAGATAAAAGGGAAAGCAATTCAAGACCACACCTTATATGAACTACTTTCTCCCTAGAAACCCAGCTTGGTAGTTTCCCTCACTTCCAAATCATGCCATCAAACTAAGAATCTGTCATTGTATCCATAAGCCCACTGATTAGGTTCCAGTTTCATGATCCAATCACTTTTCCAAGCCCTACTTCTGACCATCCTATTGGAAGCCAAACTTTCAACATGTGAATTTACAGGAGACATTTCATTTCCAAACTGTAATATCATTGCATATGAGCCATGAGTTTTGAGTCTCAAGAACAGTGGAGGAACAAGGCCACCTTTGCAAGCAAATTAGAGGAGGTAACAGCTATCTTAATGAATGAACTGATAGTTTGTTCACCTCATTAAAAAATGAAGGAGTGGAGCCCGGGAGTTTGGCCTAGTGGTAGAGTGCTTGCCTAGCATGCACGAAGACACAGGTTTGATTCCTCAGTACCACATACATAGAAAAAAGCTGGAAGTGGTGCTGAGGCTCAAGAGGTAGAGCTCTAGCCTTGAAAAGTTCAAGGATAGGGCTCATTCCCTGAGCTCAAGCACGGGACCGGCAAAAAAAAAAAATGAAGGAGTGGAAAAGACATGTGGTAGACAGACATCTATTGACAATGTGAAATGGACAACATGTGCCAGATAATAAGATGGGTGTTGGAGATGTACAAATTGTCTTTGAGCATGTATTGCACACATGCATGGCTAGGAAAAAAATATTCAAAAGGAAAATGATGCTTTTATTTCAAATTTCCTTCAAGTGTTTATCAGCTATATCCCAAGAGGAAATGCATACTTTGATGCAGTATACTTCAGGGGAAATAAAAGGAAATCTTTACCAGCATTTGCTAGAGAATAATGTGGATCTGGAATATTCCAGAAAGCTATGGCTGAGTGATTACTGTTTCTTGAAGTGACCATCAGCATCTTTTTCCTACACTTGGAGGAGTTCCAGAAACAGAACTGAAGTCTAGCTGCGGGTTGGTTACAGAATCTAACCAAGACTGAGCTGAGCCACAGCTTGCCTTGGGGTGGGTTGTCCAATTCTCTGGAACTTGTGGGTAATGGTATATGTGTGTGTGGCTGAGTGTATGCACACCCCACTCCATCGATTTCAGCATCTAAATAGTAGTCAAGCACTTAACATAGCAGGAAGACATGCTCCAGCTTGCCTGCCAGTCAAAAGAAAAGGAAAAGAGTTCTTTTTTAAAACCTGCATTTCAGAACCCCAAGGGCTTTCTGATTTGTTAGCTTTAGCAGTTTAGAGGATTAAAAAAAAGGCAGAAATATTAGGAAGAAAGAGAAGAAAAAGCTGGCGTATCCATTGAAACAAATCTAAGCAGCCCACAGAAGAAAAGATTCTACTACCTGAGAAAATTTTATTTATTATTCTTGTTTCACAAGTAATATATTTTTAAAAGCCTAGGATAATAATTTTCTAGACATTTTTCTTCTTTTGCTATGCTAGTCACATTTTCCAAATCCTTTATCAGCGCTGCTCTGCATATGAATGGGCTGTAATTGAACTGTCACATTCATGAAGGTCAGTAACCTTTCATTAGGAAGAATGTGTCTTTCTTGATAAATTATAAAGTCTCTGAGGATTTGAAAGCATACTAAAAATTCTCTCTGCTATACCTTGTGAAACAAAATATGGATTTCTTGGCGGCTCAGAAGAAAGTCAATGGTGCTGTTTCTTTCTGGTTGGTTTTGTGGCTTTATGGAGAGAATGTAGCTTGTTTGGGGAGGTTTTCTTTTTTGATATATTTTTTATGATTATTATAAAAGTGATGTACAGAGGAGTTGCATTTACATACTTCAGGTAAGAGTACATTTCTTTTTGGACAATACCACTCCTTGCCTTGCTCTCTCCCAATTTTTTTCCACTCATTCCCACCCACAAGTTGTATACTTCATTGTCCACATAGCATCTAGTGAATACTTCTACTGTATTTGTTCTCTTTGTCTCTCTGAGGAGGTTTTCTTGAACAAGGAATGGGCCATCTGCATAATGGCATTTATGGTTTCTGTCAACAGCACAATGCAGAACTATCTAATTTCAATTTCCCCTGAGCCCTTAACCAAACAAAAAGGTTTCTAAGGTACTATTCTCTTGGCTGTCTTTAAAAAAGAGAGAAATTAGTGTTATTCCCTTCCCTCATAGTTTCCTTCCATGTTTGTTAAGGAAGAGACCAAAGCATTGTGTCGTGAGTGTGATAATCCACTGTAGTTATGCATATTTGGCTAATTCCTCCGCATTTCCGCAGTAATGAGCACAGACAAGCACTTAGGATCACATTCTTGTATTCAAGATGGCTGACTCCAGAATGAGTCAGGCCCTGTTATGCTTATCTGCTAGAGGGTCCATGAAATTTTATTTGAGACCCTTCTTGAGATTTTTAACCAATGCTTCACTCAACTCTGAGTTCCCCTTTAGTTCAACTGCTCTTTGCTAAAGCACAATTTATGTACCTTTTCTTGTATGCCAGTCTTAGTAGGAAATGTGGGAGGATTATCTGACACTTTGAACTGTTTCTTTTTATTCATTTTCATCCATATTAAATTGAACTCAAAAGTTGGCCTGTGGCATTTTTGACATCAAGAAACACACCAACTATTTAGCAGAAAATTTTAAAAATATTTTAAAATAAAGAGATATGAAGAGATATGCTGTTGCTTATGCCCTATCAATAGTCCAGTGTTAATTTGACACCTAGAATAGGGTTTCAGTTCTTGTAACATGTGGACAAGCATCAATGTGAAATAATCTGCACAGAGTTTTTAAATTGTTTCATAAAAGAGACCAAATAAAACAAAAAATTTTAGCAATTCATCTATGCCAAATAATTTCCATTTTCAAACCATGTTGTCATCCTTCATAGGATTTGTAGAATTTAGAGTAAATTATATTACTACTTTCATAGAGTATTACTTGGTTTTCAACTAAGAAACCACAACTACTGGCAGGTAATTCAACAAGGGGAATGAAGGGAGATATGTTTTTGAGGAAATTAAAACATCTGAGTGAGGAACCAATGACAGTCAGCAGAAACTACAGAAAGTTAGTAGCACTCCTAGGACTAGAAGGAAACAGAAAGAATTACTAGGGCTTTGATGCATATTGCCATTGCCAATACATGTGTGTACATTGGTTGTGGCCCTAAAACACATCATCAAAGAAATCAAAATTAATATTCAATGAACAACCAGAATTTACTTACAAGCAGCTAAGCTGCTGGCAGCTGCTATGTGACATGGCTGCATGGCTAGAGCTAGCAACTAGAAGGAAAGAACTTGCTATTGGTACCTGCAGTCACTAAGGAGATACAGGTAAGAATTCCCTGGGTATGTCAATTAGCTTTCCCCTGCTATAACAAAATACCTGAGACAGACAAAGGAGAGAAGATTTGTTTAGCTCACAGTTTCAGAGGTTTGAATTCGTGGTGGCTTGTCTCTATCGCTCATGGCAAGCCAAAAAAATCCCAAGGCAGGAAAGCATGGTGGAGAGAAGCTACTTACTTCATGACAATCAGGAGATAAAGAAGGGCCTTAGACAAGCAACTAGGAGAACCTATCTAAAATACAACCCTAGCTATAATAACTCCAGCTGTCTTGGGAGGTCCTCTGTCCTCAAGCTTCTACCACTTTCAATAATACCACCAAATTATCAGTCCATCAATTATGAATGAGGGCAAACCACTTAAGATACATCCCATTATCTTCTGAAAGGTCTCACCTCTAAACTCTCCTGCAGTGAAGTCTAACCTTTTAAGGTTGAGACTTTCAGAGGCATTCCAAATTGAGACTGTAACACTAAGCAGAGCCAGATGGGGAAATGACCTCATTCTCCTTGCCTATGATCCTCCAACCTTCTACTAGTTCCTATGTTGTTATAAATGATCTGGAAACAAGCTGATAAGAAAGCCTGTGAAATGATTGCCCAGGTTCAATTTGAAAGGTAAGGAGTAAATGCATACGGCCCATCATTTGAGTTAAAAACACATATAAAAATCTTACTAATAGTGCAGATGAAGACAGGAACTTTTGGATATGCAGAGTCTACTTTTTCTACCAGAAATTATTAATCATGGGATTTGGGGATGGGGACATTTGTTTTCCTTTTGTTTGCTTTGCAGAAGCTTTTAAACCATTATACTTTTCTTGCATAGATGAGAACAAGTGTATATGATAGCATAAAATTAAAAGAACACCTTGCAAAAGAGACTTGGACATAAGCTCAGAATCTCACAGTCACTGGCAAAGAGCCACTGCTGATGAATCTGGTTGATGCTCTGTCCTGGATTGGATAGAAGTTTTTTTTTCATATATTTTAATTGTAATTAATAGAAGGGTTACATGATATTTGCCAGATAGAAGGTGCATTAATTCACATACATTGATACCCTTTCACATGTCTTGGTCCCCATTTCCCTCCCCCCACCCGCTCATCTAGTTTTCCCCCCTTCCCTATCCAAACTAGGATCTTTTAAGAAACAAGAAAGCACCAAGTGGTGAGTGAAGAGTAGCAGAATGGAAGGTGATTCTTGGGAGAGCTATGCAAGGGTCTCCATGACCCCTACTCCAATTTCCATGGTAGAAGCTTTGCTAATAAGGATGTGATGCTTTGGTTGACTTCCTTAACCTTGCTATACATCCTCTTCTGTAGTAACCTCTCATTCTGTAATATGCACAGTAGCTGATTAGTGCTGAAGTCAACCATGCCACCTCATGTACTGATTCGTTGAAGCTTCCAGGCAGTAGCCAATCAGTGAATGTCATTCCTAGATAGCACTATGAACTCTGCCGATTCACTGAGACCAAAAGGACGGAGATCAATTCCATGTTAATAGAAATACTGTTTCTCTTGCTAGATGTGAATGAGGAAGAATTGCAGCCATCTGATATCTACTGTGAAAATTCCTGAGATACAATAATACTGGCATTGTCAATGTGCAGAGAGGGTATGACTATCTACAGCCATACCATCCAGAACAGACTGCATTTCATCTGAAAACAAAGCTGAGGAAGTTGGAGTTGAATTAGTGCTTAGATGGAACAGAGAAAAAGAATGGGGCCTTGATGAATTTACTTAGCAGATGGCTTAAGCAACCCTGAAACTCCCTGATCACACAGAATGGAATTAGTATGTAAGATAATATCTCTGTTTCTTGGGCCTGTTTGGGTTGCACTTTCACTACCTGCAACAGAAACTGTTCCAGTTGTTGGGGAGATCTACTTTTAAAAGACTGAAATGCACTCCTCTAGAGGAACCCCTAGAAAATTTCACATTTTCAGGTGATGTTTCCACTGATTTTTTTCCTTATTCTGAAGAAGAATGGTAATATCTAAAAGTCAATAATTGGTGTTGAAACAAGTTCTCACTATGTAGTCTTGGCTAACTTCAATCTCCAGAGTCAGTTTTTAAGTGCTAGAATTACATGTGTGTACTATCTTCTAAGATTTATTTGTGTGTGTATATGTATGTATGTGTGCCTGTGCCTATGCACATGTGTACGTGTGTGTGGATACCAAAGCTTGAAATCAGGGTGAGGGTACCACTTGAGCCACAGCTCTGCTTCTGTCCTTTTGGTGGTAAATTGGAAATTAGTGTCTCATGGCTTGGAACCAGAACCCTCAAATCTCAGCCTTCTTAAATAGCTAGGATTTCAAATGTGAGCCTCTGGTACCTGGCTTAAAATGCATTTGGGGCGGGGTGGGGGGGGTGGAGGGCGGTCATGGGGCTTGAATTCGGCCTGGGCACTGTTCTTGAGCTCTTCAGTTCAAGGCTACCTCTCTACCCTTGAGCCAAGCCCACTTCCCATTTTCTAGAGGTGAATTAGAGATAAGAGTTTCAGGTCCTTTTGTTCCTGAGCTGGCTTTGAACCTTGATCCTCAGATGTCAGCTTCCTAAGTGGGAAGGATAACAAGCATGAGCCACCAAGCATTGGCTTTCAAATGCATTTTAATATTTAGAAGTTCTCTTCTTGTTTCAAAGGATTTGCTTTTCAAGGGCATATCTGTACAAATGGACTCAAAAACACATCAGAATTCTGAAACTGAGATTTCTCTTTTTCTGAGTCCATGGAAAGATGAGTGAAATAAATATGCAAAAAACAAAAAGATAAAGTACTGATCAAAGAATTCTTGAAGCATTATATCATACCTTCCACAATGAATCTATAGCAGAATCCCAGGCATAAAAGCCAGCCACTGACCTTTTGTCTTCTTTCTTTCTTCCTTCCTCTCTCCCTCCCTCCCTCCCTCTCTTCCTTCCTTCCTTCCTTTCTCTTTCTCTCGTTCTCTTTCTCTCTCTCTTTTTCTCTTTCTTTCTTTCTTTCTTTCTTTCTTTCTTTCTTTCTTTCTTTCTTTCTTTCTTTCTTTCTTTCTTTCTTTCTCTAGAAGAGGCTTCTCAGGATGATTTGAATCTCTGAATTTCTTTGACTATGTATTTCACACTAATGTCAACTCCAGTGGCAGAGTTTCTGAGACGGAAACAGGCCTGGCTGCTGAAGACAGGCCAGTTTCTGAGACGGAAACAGACCTGGCTGCTGAAGACAGGTGTTGAGAAAACTCACCCTTACTGCTAGCAGCATACCATCCTACATTCAGTGGAGCCTCTCCCCAGTCTCTGATGGGACCTGGCAGTCAGCCTTTCAACCCCCTTCCTATTCTGTGCAGCTTCATGTTTACACAGGGAAAGTGAAACTGTTGCCAGTGTTAATACAGCACAATTTATAAGCTGAGAAGAGAACTCAGCATGCATTCCCTTTTCAAGGGAAACACACTGTTACTTTCAGAAGTAACTGGAGGGTGGAGGCATTTCTTGGAAACCAAGAACACTTCTGGTTTCCCACCATCCTTTGTGCCACAAAGGACTGGCCCCTCAGGGACCAACTCACGAAAAGATGGGTTAGACAAATCTCACTGGATTACAGAGGGAGAATTCACCAGATGAAATTGCTCTTCCAAAGCCTCACAAAACATCCTTTAAACTTCCGGATCAGGGAGGAAATTCAGAGTCCCTGAGGTCAGAGACCCCTACTCCCTAAGAGGGTCTATAGTACAAAATTATTTTTCAAACGGTAAGTATAATTTTCAAAGCTACTGCAAACCTAGACTCTGGGATCACAATCCCCATATCCCTTCTAAATCTGCTCTGTTGGATATTATTTTTTTATGGTTCCTGCATATATATCTTACTTATTCTCCTTTCCTCCTGTGTTTAACTGAACATAGATACACTCCTCCACTTCTGAGGTCAAATCTTACTATCAGGAGAACAGATGATAAGACTGCTTACACCAGTTTCTAACCAATATCAAAAATGTTTTTTTAATTACATTCTAGGTTTGATGGGTAGGCCTATCAAATTTGGCCTCTCTAAACATTTCTCTAGATGCCACAGCAAGTTTACCCATTCTCTTAATGAGTATCTATGATACTTCTTTTAGGAATCTACCCTTCCAAATCTTTGATTCTCCAGATGTTGGACTTGAATTGCACTTATTACCACCATATTTTGAAATCAAGCTTATATTCTTACTTGCCAACCCTTTGCTTCCATGTTGAAAACCAGAGCTTTTGCCTTAGACCCATGTTATCTATCTGAATGACAATGAAACACCAGTTGTAACAGACTATCGAGGCCCAGATTCCCCCTTGAAACTTAATGCTTAGGATCAGAATGTGTTTCTGCTAGTTATCCCACTATTTGCCACAATTACATTGAAGAATCTTGATGCTCAACATAGTATAAGGATGGGAGGCTCAGAAGCAAACCTGGATGGTTTTAATGCTCAGGAGGAATACAATAATAACACTCCCCCACCTCCAAATCACATTCAAATTTAATGGCTCTAACCTCTCAACCTAGACACCCATCATCTTATCTGATAGACTTTAGCCTTGGGCTCTGAGATCCAATCTGATGTCAGAAAACCATGGGTCCCTTATGGCAGCTATTTATTGCTATTTGAGCATTGTCTTCCATACGATGTATATTTGTGCATCTTTATTGATATATACTATCAATGCCTTAATATGAAAATATTAGATTTCATGACTATGATTACAACTTCAAATTTATAAATACAAGTGATCGATTCATTTATAGGCCAACACTATCCTGAAAATTATTTATTAGGAAACACTTTATTAGAGGACAGTCATTTGATGATAATCAATTAGTATTATTTTACTAATGTAACACCTGCATGAGTAAGAATGAGACCTAGAACAGATAACTTTTTATTATGGGAGGGAAATAAGTAATAAATTGCATTCTTTCTTTAGATTTTCTACAAGAGATCAAATAAGATCTGTATTTACATAGTGATCAGAGCTAGGTGTAACATGGATCTTAGCTGTAGGGTTGCATGGGACCAAAACCTTATATCAAAGATACCAAGATTGAACTCCCAGGGCTGGGAGTTTGGCCTAGTGGTAAGAGTGCTTACGTAGCATGCACGAAGACCTGGATTTGATTTCTCATTACCACATACATAGGAAAGCTGGAAGTAGTGCTGTGGCTCAAGTAGTGGGGCACTAGCATTGAAGAAAAAGCCCATGGACAGTGCTCAGGCCCTGAGTTCAAGACCCAGGACTGGCAAAGAAAGAAAAAATAGATTGAACTCCCAGCTCTGTACAGCAATTTTCCTTTCCAACTACTTTTCATATTTGCCAAATACTCGGTTTGTTCTAAACTTCTTTCTACTGGGAAATGCATTAACTAGACCAAGAAGAAATAGGAAGGTATTTTGTTACACACATTGCTGAAATAAACCCACAAGTCTATAAAATAAAATGAGTTAAAGAAAATTGTAGACAAACAATGTGTGGTTCCCATGATACAGTAAGCAAAAGCAAGATAACCACTCTATTATCTATGAGCTTTCTAAAAGAAATGGAGACAGAAAGACTAGAAATGTAAGCTCAAAGTACCATAAATAAAATCATCTGGATAGTCTTATATTTAGTTAAGCAAGTTGCATTAAATATAAAACCAATTAAACAACAATAATGAAAAAAGCAGATATTCA
Organism: Megascapheus bottae; assembly: GCF_031878675.1. Lineage (NCBI taxonomy): Eukaryota > Metazoa > Chordata > Mammalia > Rodentia > Geomyidae > Megascapheus > Megascapheus bottae. The sequence goes on along the minus strand of NC_143530.1, from coordinate 21,592,234 downwards.
AGTTTATCATCTCCCCCTTTCTTGATCCTCAGTCTTGTTTTCCCAGCACTGTCCTTTGCTCTTCTATAAACAAGGCATCCTGAGGGCCTATGGCAAATCTTTTCTCATTGCTTGCCTCATTACCACATTAGTTGTCTTCCATTGTTCTAGTGTAATGCTACTTCATTGCCTCATTGTCTTCTACATTCATGGTGCTTTCTTTGTTTGGAAAGTTATATGTAATAATTCCATAGGCTTTCATCTAAAATGCTGGCCTTCACTTTAAAATAATACTGCAGAAACATCGAAGAGAATTCTTTAAATAAAGAGATTTTTTTTTACTGTTATAGATTACAAGCTCTAGCAAGAATTCTGCCATCAGTGAAATGAACTAATTTTCAACAAAATATTTTGTATGCACCATTCACCAAATTCAAGGCATCCAAATGTTGATAGATAGAACCTTAAAGCATCAAACAACATCTTAAAAGTGTTTTAAACCTACTTCTATTTTATTTATCAAGCAATGAAAATCAAGGATCAGAACAGCATTTCCTATTATGTCATAGCACGCAAGTCTGTATTCCATCTCACATGTATGTTTTTTTTTTTTCTCATTCAAGTAGCCAAATCTAAAGTCTTCATTTTCTGGTTATGTAATTTTAAGAAAAAAAATCTAGTTGCCCTTTATAAAATCCTAAGCAATATTTTAAGAGAATGACAATTCTACTTTTTAAACGTTGTAATATGTTTAGTAGACCAAGTTCAGAGAAATGTTAGGACAGTCACAAAACTTGGTATGATTTCATGGTGGATGTATATCATTATACATTTTGCCCAAAGGCAACGGACAATAATAGCAACAGTATAGTCCGTGGCGTTGGATGGTAATGGTATGTTCCTGTCAGTTCACCACCTGTGATAAATGAGGAATTAGGTGGGAGATATTGGTAAGGGAAGAGCCTACATGTATGTTGGACAGGGGACTGAAGGAAATCACTTCACTTTCCCAAATTTTCTGTGAGCAGGAACCCGTAGCTCACACCCATAATCCTAGCTACTCAAGAGGCTGTGATCTGTGGATCATATTTCAAAGCCAGCCCAGGGAGCACTATGATTATCTCCAGTTAATCACAGAATAGTGTCCCCTGTGGTTTAAGTGGTAGAGTGCTAGCTTTGAGTAAAAAGGAGCCCAGGGAGAGTGCCCAAGACCAGAGATCAAAATCCATAACTAGAAAACAAATATTTTTGTGTGTGAATCTTGGACTATTCTTTTTTTTTTTTAAAAGAGTGCATGAACAATTAAAGGACTGAGGATCTGCTTAGCAATTGCACAATCCTGAGCTCAAGCGCTTGGTAAGTATAATTATATGCAAAACACATTATTCTTTAAATGATCAAAGGGTTACACTGCATCCAGACAGCTCAGCATTTGTATCCACTAAGAACTAGTAAGGAAGCAACATCTTGAAATCTGTTGGTTTGGGGCTAGTATACTAAATCATAAAGGTTAACTGTATTCCGACTGTATGATAAAGGGAAGCCAGCCAATCAGAGGCTCACCCTAGAATGATGTCCAGTTTTTTACATATACACAGGAGATCTCCTGATTCATGGTACAACTTCACCAATGCATGTTCTGAAGTACATTGACATTTACATTAGAATGAGTTATACACTAACATATATCAATAGAAAAATTTTTAAAAAGCAGTCCTCCCCTTCTCTCACAAATAATTCAAAGGCAAAAGTGAAATGCTTCTCAAATATGTGACTAATTTATGAGAACTGACTTATATCTCATCGTTCTTGCTCTTTCTAAGTATCTCAGGAGACTCTTTTTGAATGTCAAAATGTTGGAACATTTTAGACATTCCAGCTTTCCAATTCTTTATCTCTGCTAACAACAATGTGAACATAGGCGACTCTAGGATGACATCAGAATGAGAAAGAAAGATTCATAATGCTCTTCCTGGCCCTTTCAGGAGTAAACTACATAGTTGTAAGAACTTTTACATAATTCAGCCAGTTGATATGAGAGACAAAAAATGGCACAGGAGTCTAAGAGATACTTCTAAGAAATGACAACTAAATACCAAGCATAATCTCTGATTGAATCCTCTAATAGGGGAAAAGTCTGCAATGGCTTATATTGGAGTGGTAGGAAAATTGAATTTAGACTGGTTATTAGATAATTAACTACCCTAGAGTGACAATGCAATTGTAGCCATGAACGGGAATAGCCTCACTCTTGAGTAGATGCTGGAGTGTGAATAGAAGACTGTCACCCAGAGTGGAACTAGCTTTCAAATGTTTCGAGGAAACTGTGAAGGTACCCGATTGGCAGTGAATAGATTCAAAAGCAGGTCTATGGCACTGCCACTAGTAATGAGGAGGAAAAAAGGGGGTAAAATTGTTAGCAACTGGCAATTCTAGGTGACAGTATGAAATATGTTTTGTTTTTACTTGTCTCTGACATTTCTCAGTCTGTCTCTCTCTGTGTCTCTGTCTCTTGCTCTTTCTTCTTGCAAGTGTACTGAGACTTAAATTCAAAGTCCTGCATTTGCTAGGGCACTCCTTTTTTACTTCTTTATGTTTCAGATAAAGTGTCACTGTTTTGCTTGGGCTGGCATTGGGCTATCATCTTCCTATCCATTCTTCTCACTACATAGCTGGTGGTATAGGTGTACATTACTATGTCACATTTAGCCTGTTTTGTTTAATGCTTTTGAGTCAAGATTACTATGAATATTTTTTGTACCTAGCCTGACCTCAAAAATAAATATGTGTAGCTAAGCATGGTGTCTCACACCTGTAATCCTAGTTACTCAGGAGGCTGAGATCAAAGCCAGCCTGAGCACTAAAAGGTCCATGAGACTCTTATCTCCAATTAATCACCAGAAAACCAGAAGTGGCACTGTGTCTCAGGGGTAGGATGATAGCCTTGGGCTGGCTCAGGGACAATGTCTAGGCCCAGAGTTCAAGTCCCACAATTGATAAAATAATAAATAAATAAATAAATAAATAAATAAATGTGTAGAGTATATACACAGAAAAATATATCATTAATTTATATAAATTTCATATAACATAGAAACCCCTAGAAATGAAGCTCCCCCAAGTTAGGTTTGTTTGTGCATTTTTAGACTAGATTTGACAAGGGAGTGGATGATAATTAAAAACAATATAAGAGGATAAGGATGGTATGATGAAATAGTAATAAACTGGGTGGAGAAACACAGCAAGGATTTTGATTTAAATTCCTCTCTATGTCCTGTATTTTTCTGAGACGAGAATGCCTCTTTCCACTAGTGTAGAGAAAGACCACACAAGCTTAGAGCTCTAACTATTTGGGCTGGTTTCTCAAAACCCCAAATGCCATCATTAATCTTGACCTCACTTAAACATGAACAAACATGAACAGAACACAAACTTTAAAAAACCCTATATGAAAGCAATTCATGTATCTATTGATATACAAGTGGATAAAAAAAGAATTTGGTGCAATAGGTACAATAAATATTATTCAGCCTAGAAAGGAAGGAATTCTACCTGTGTTACAGTATGGATGATCCTTAAAAACAGATGCAAAGTGAATAAATTTGTCACTGAAGGACAAGTGCTGCACAATCTCATTCATGTGCGTTCTTAGAATGGAGTGTCAAATTCACAGAGGGAGAAAGGTGGTTTCCAGGGACTGAAGGAAGAGTTATTGCTTAGTGAGTACACAATTGTCATTTGAGAGGTTCAGAATCAGCTGAGAAATAGAAGTTGGTGATGGTTGCCAGGTAATAAGAATGCTTTTTACTGTCACTAACATTTACACCTAAAATGAGTAAAGTGGAATCATTTGTGGGATGTATACTTTATAGCAATAAGGAGAGAGATGTGACAGGAAGGTACAGAAAAGGCAGGGGGAGAATAAAAGTAGAAATAAAAATAGGACTAAAAGAAGGAAAGGTTAAAAAAGAAGGGACATAAAGGAAAGGAGAAAGAAGAGAAAAAGGGGAGAAGAAAAGGAAAGATAAAAGCAGAAAGGGAAAAGAGGAAAGGAAGAAGACAGAATGGGAAAGAAGGAAAAGTTGGAAGGGAGAAGAGAAGGAAGGAAGGAAGGAAGGAAGGAAGGAAGGAAGGAAGGAAGGAAGGAAGGAAGGAAGGAAGAGGACTATCCTTACAGATCTGTGATTGTTCATGCATCCTTGTTACAATATTTGCCATGTGGTGAGTTAACATCAATGTGGATCCCATAGCCATGGAAATTGTGGCTTTGTAGTATTTCTCCCTACCCTGGTTGATCAAGGATTGGAGGAGGGAAGGACTGAGGTAGCCCCTGCCATGTGGCCCTGAGGGGTCTTAGTTCCCACACAATTGACTTGGAGGAAGGGAAGAGGCAAAGATTGTCTGGTTGTGCTTTCTTGTAATACCTTGTTAATGTCTGTAATCAACATTGCTGGGATGAAAGAATTCTGGCTTCAGAACAGAAAATGTTGTGCTTTAAATTAAATCAGCACCCTGCTGGGATCCACTTATTCCCTGTCTTCACCAGAGCCAGGGAAACAATTTAGAGGTTTCTCTGCATGGTTAGCAGCTTGAGTGACCTTCAGTCTTCCCACTTAAAATTGATTCAAGATGATCACACTGGCTTAAATGAAAGTCTCCATGCCATCTTTCCTTTCAGCAGTACTTTTGTCTCATAGCTCTCGCTCTCTTTCTCTCTCTCTCTCTCTCTCTCTCTCTCTCTCTCTCTCTCTCTCTCTCTCTCTCTCTCTCTCTCTCTCTCTCTCTCTCTCTCTTCTTTCCTTCCTTCCTCCCTTCCTCCCTTCCTCCCTCCCCCCTCTTTCTTTCTTTCTTTCTTTCTTTCTTTCTTTCTTTCTTTCTTTCTTTCTTCCTTCCTTCCTTCCTTCCTTCCTTTCTTTCTTTCTTTCTTTCTTTCTTTCTTTCTTTCTTTCTTTCTTTCTTTCTTTCTTTCTTTCTTTCTTTCTCTGTGACTCTGGGTTTCTCTTGCACATTTAGTTGTCCTGGAGGTGCTAAACTCACCTCCAAATGCATCACCCTTCCACCTGGCTCAGCTGACAGGGAGAGTTTTCACCTCCTTGCTCTCTCTCCTCTCCTCACTCAGATGAGCAGTAAGCCAGATGGCCATTCCCCAGTCTCCCAGCATGAGTTTGACTGACAGGAGCCTTTGATAAACCTCAGAAGAATGAAGTCATCTCCGGGTCACCATGGCTGCTTGGCCTTTAACACCCCCACACAGGCCACCATTATCTGCTGAATAGGAGACAAAGGAAATTAGCCCATTTCCCTAGCATCCCCATTATTTCCTGGCTGATTTAAACAAGGAAGCAATGAGATGCCTTTCACTTTCCTGCAAAAGGTACAAATGTCAGCTGTTAAAAAATGCAAACAAGAGGCTTTTCTATGTTAATGGCTGGGTTTCTTTGTTCCAGCTAGAAGTAGAAAGTATATTTTATTCACTGCCTTTTGAGGAAAGACTTTCACTGGCTTCTAAACAACTTCCTTAACTCTACATCTCTCAGACCTTAAATCTTCCAGGTTCCAGCTGGAAAAAGAAGAGAGGAAGCATGGTTTCTTTCTAACTTTTACCAGCAGACGATCAAAGAATCTTGAGATAAAAGTGACAGGGGTGACTTGCCAGTTTAACCCCAAAACTGAAAAAGAAGGGGAGAAAAATCATGATCTCCATTTATTCCCCCAACAATTTTCTCCAAGAAATGATATCTTTCTGCTGAGCTCAAAATGGGGCCTAGTTCTACAGCTGACTCTCACTGTAACATTCAAGGAGACTGAATTGTCGTGGCTTATTGTCACAAGGGCCCGACATGTCTGTGTATGAAGATATACAGCTGTTCAGGCACTATCAGCATTTATCGCTGTGGATGTGTTCCTGAGCTTCAGTTGAAAATGGAAGTTATAGCAGGAAGGCTCCATATTGAAAAAGGATTTGTTTCACCATTTCATAGTTTTTCAGTCCCAGAAATCAGAGGAAGTTCTCTCTAGGTGATTTCATATAATTGTAGAATATTTCCCTACAATTATCTAGAATATAAAACTTTCAAACTGTCATGCCAAAACATAGCCAGAGGTTGTAATAAGAGTGTAGCTTTTATTTAGTGACTCAATTAGCAGACAATTGTTGGGCATCAAGGCCAGACATCATACCATGTTCTTCCAGGAATAATAATTCAAAGGTATAATCACAAGCATTTTACAGAGCTGAAATTAAGTCTTATTATTAAAAACCAGATAGGCTCTACATAATGGGGAGAAAAGTGAGATAACCCCAAATTCCTCCCTTCTATAACAAAAGCTCAAAGAAGACCAAGATCTAAGGATTGGGACTCGCATTCGAATGAGAAATATGTATATAAATAAGACTGATGCATTACCCTAACAGTAAAAATATTTAAATAAATAAATAAAAGTAAAATTGAAAAAAGATGGATAATTTACATTTATTGCTTAGGTTATTGTATGCTGGTAGCATGATAAAAATATACTGAATAACCTAAAAAACAGAAATTTGTTTCTCAGAGTTTTAGAGGATAGAAGTCCAAATTCAAAGTGTGGAAGACTTGGTGGTTTTTTTGAAGGATTCTCTCCTGAGTTAACACATTGTCATCCTCTCTATATATACTAACATGCCTTATTTATGTAGGAACGTCACTGCTTTCTCTTTCTTATAAGGACATATGGATTTAGAACTCCAACTTAATAACATCATGCGGCTTCAATCACATTCCTGTAAGTCCTCACATTCCTAAATATAGTTACAAACACTTTACATGAATTTGTGGGGGTCAGAATTTATCCCTAAATCTTTTCTTAGGCCAGAAGAGGGCAAAGGTCAGGGAGATTCTCTATTAAGCAAAATAAGCCAGATGCAAAGACATACCTTGCATGGTTTCCCTCATTTGCGGTAACTGGAATGTGCCTATAAATCTACAAGAAATCCACTAGGACATAATAAATTATACTGGTCTCTAGCCATTCACACAGAGTGAGATCAAAGGAGGATATTCTTAGGAGAGGATCACACTGGTGCAATATCTATGTTCATCTGCCCATATAAAATAATATTTATCAAAATGAACTCCACGAAGTGGAAAAAGAGTTTTTTTTCTTTGTTGCTATGTTTTTTCATTCCTTTTGTCCCGCTTGTTCATTTATGCCTTTGGAAGGATAGGGAAAGGGTGGGACACACAGATACTAGGATGGAGGTGTAAACAAATGCAGCAGTGCTCCTTAGTAGAAACTACATTGAAAATAAATCAAACAACTTATGAGAGGGGACAGGTGGAAAAAACCGGGAGAGAGTAAAGAGAAGGGGTGACATTGTTCAAAAAGAAATGTACTCTCTCTGACTCAAAAGTAACCTCTGTGTACACCTCTGTGTACACCATCTTTATAATCACAATAAATGAATGAATATAGAGAGATAATCTAGAACTACAAATGGATTTGTAAAGAAAAAAAAATCCAGGAGACTAACGAGGTGGACTTCATAATAAGCAATGGGTAAAAGATAGAGGGCTTAACCTTGATGTTAACTACAGTAAGAAAGTATTGAAGGAAAATTAGTAGACCTTGATGACTAATCAGAAAGAGTAAGAGGAAAAAGACAACTTCAGGTTACTGGGGGAAACTGGGGAAAGAGGTGATCTATGAAATGAGTAGAAGGAGGAGTTCATACCGTGAGACAGAGTAGGAAGGTTCTAGAGTCTATAACTGAAGCTCAGATATGCTAAAAAAAAATTCCAAGCTTTTCCCATCTCCCATGTATGTAACCTTAGTGAATTCACTTTCCTTTTATATCACATTAGCGTGAGAACACTAACCTCACAGGTGGCTGTGCTTTATAGATGGAAGGATAATTCCTAATTCAATTATATCATAGAGTTCAAGATGACCATGGGAAATTTCAGAAGAATCATCCAGGCTGTAGTGAAATTCTTTTGGATAGAAGAGCATGAAATAAGTATATATATATATATATATATATATATATATATATATATATATATATATATCACTTTGAGCCCTGGGCTAAACACGAAAGGTGTGATGTCGCTTTAACTGATAAGAAAACATGCTTATGTTGCTTTAACTCACAAGAAAACATGCTTGAGCTCAGGTCCATTCAACAGAGGTGTGGCACCTGAGAACCATGATGTAATTCTCTGCATGGGAAAGTAGAGCATATATGAAAAGGAAAAGCAGTGCTGCGGAGCCAGTGAGTCATATCAGACCTGTCCATGAAAGAATATTGTTTGGAAAATAGTGATCTATTCTCCATCTCCACAGAAAGTAGGACAAGGCGAGGGGTGGAGGGAGGAGGAAAACAGTGTAAACCAAAATGTAAGGAATTGCTGCTAAGGAAGAAATTCAGACACATGAAGGTTAATATATGTCATGGGCTGAATTATGTCCTCCTAAAATCAGTAAGTTTTAGTCCTAATCCCCACTCCTAAGTGGGGATTTTTTTTTTTGCAGTTGTGGAGCTTGAACTCAAAGCCTGGGCACTGTCCCAGAGATTTTTTACTCAAAGCTAGCACTCAAGCTAGAAGCCTGGCCAAGTGGTAGAGTGTTTGCCTAACATGCATAAAGCCCTGGGTTCGAATCCTTGGTAACACATACACAAAACAAGTCAGAAGTGGTGCTATTGCTCAAGTGGTAGAGCACTAGCCTTGAGAAAGTCCAAAGACAATGTAGAGTCCATACCCAGAGTTTAAGCCCCAAGAGCTGGGGCACGGGTGGGAACAAAAACAAAAACAGGTAAAGCTCTAACACTTGAAGCCACTTTGGTCTGGTCTTCTAGTGATAAATTGGAGATAAGATTCTTACATACTTTCTTGCCTGGCCTAGCTTTGATCTGTGATCCTCAACTCTCAGCCTCCTGAGTGGCCAAGATTACAGGTGTGAGCCACTGGTGCTCAACTGGAAAGAAGATCTTTAAGAAAGCAATTGTATGGCGTGTGTGGGAGCAGGGAGGTACAACTTAGAGCATTTGCCTAGCATGCACAAGGCCCTGAGGTCATTAAGCTGGGCTGAGGGGATCACAAATACACACACACACACACACACACACACACACACACACACACACACACACAGTGTGAAGATGACCACCTACACATAACTCACAGACATCTCCCCTCAAAACTCAGGCATCTACCCTCAAAACTATGAGGAAATGACCTTCTTCTGGTTAACTTGTGTGATCTCATGTAGTTTTTATGGCAGCCTTACAGAATTACTAATGCCCCTGCTTTTTCATCATTGACAGGATACTGAACAGAACTAGGAGACAGATCTCATCAAAAACATCTTCTTTAATTGTGTGACTACAGTACTTCTCATTGCTGGCTCAGAGCTTCCTGAATTCCCGTAGGAATTCAGTGTGACTTTTGAAGGATTTGAATTATGGTTAGCATCACTGAGGAAAATGGTCTGCCTTTGCTGTGATTGGCTTTATGGAATCACACAATTTCAGAACACAAAGCAGCTCTAGAGAACATTGTTTGTATGTGTTATGTGGCTTTATTGGATCAGCTTTGGTACCTTGCCAGCAATCCCAGGGCCACTGGAGATACAAAGCAATTTTAAGTGTGGCAGTTATTTAGATTGTAATGCTTGGAATTCAGATTCTTTGAAATTAACTTAGACAAAAAATAAGGAAAGTTGATGGAAGTAAAGCATCTTGATATAGCATGAATTTAAAAAAAAAGACTTTTTAGTTAAATTCTTAGCTCCTCTATTATATGTCACTCACTTACTAACTAAACATCTTCAGTGATCAGAAAGTCCTCTTCTTGAGTCTATTTTATGGCACATTAAGCTGAAGCCTAATTCCTTATTCCTGGCTGATAGCACTAGATGTTGTTACATGTGTCTCCAAGCTCTCCTTCACCTTGTTCCTGAAACAAGCAGAGACAGCACATAGCCTTTGGGCTGGGCTGACAGTAAAAAACTTTCTTTCTTCTCTGGTTGCAGAACCAGATATTCAACAGCATGAGAATATAAAGCATTTTTCCAAAAGAATATGTGTGTAGGAGGGGAAGGGGAAGAGAGAGCCAGAGACAGAGACAAAGACAGAGATTCTGATCTTAGTTTTGTCAACGGTCAATCCTTCTTCTGTGTCCTTATGATTTGCTTATGAAAGCCATCAGCCTGTCTCGCTTTTGTAACATATTTCAAATGACATTTCCAAGCAAATGCAAGAGTTGGTGGAGAAAATATCATTTTTCCTCCTCCATGCAGTTCTTTCAATGTTTGAAAGCCATCAATTGAGAGATAACATTTGGTCCAAACTGGGGTATTTTGAGAGTGAGCAAGAATGTAGTTTGCCCTTGTACTTGAACAACAACTGCAAATTGAAACTCCACTCAACTTGGTGTTAGCCTTCCTGCACTCATTACATTCAGACTATACCTCCCTGATTCCTTCATGCTTTATTGAAAGTCCTAGCTACAAATCCCTTTGCCAAGCTGATGAATATTTCCTGGATACTTCATAGCTGTCCAATGCCACATAATTTGGCAGCTGGTTAATCAGGGAAGGAACTTACTTGGTTTGAGGAACACCTTTCATTTGTGCCACTGAGCTACCTCAATTGCATCTCTCATTCTCTTAAACAGCACTTGGATATATGGTTTGCACTTAATTGATGCTTATTGGCCAATGGATAAATGGCTTTTTTGCAGCTGGAAATATAATCCAGTTTGCTTTGGTGGAAGACAACAGATATTTCAATATCTTAAATATCGTTTTGTTGACATTACTCCATTAGTTCAACAGTAGCCTTGAAGTTTTCAAACTTCTGCTCTTCAATAAATTGAATAAACATATAACCTATGTATTATTATTACCATTAATGTTGATATTAGCTAATGGTTAGTGCTTATTAGATAGTTATTCTAATTATTGTAAGACTTTTCAAACTGGGTAATATTCACAATAAAATGATATGATGGATATTATGAACATTGTTACTTTATAGATGGAAAATAATGAGGTCCAAAAATAGAGTATGCTCAGTCACAGGATCAGGTTACAAAATCAAACAATCTATGACCACATAACTCTATTTAGCACACTCACTGATTAGTAAGGCTTAGAACAGCATGAGGAGGTCCAGAGTCCAAGCTCCACCATGGAGAAAAGAAAAAAGAACAGCATGAGGTTAAGAAGAGAGACTATAGTGTCTCACCACTCACCTAAGGCACACTCAATAAGAATGATTTCTCCTACCACTTACTTACTAGTGTTGGTTAATCTTGATTGTCAACTTGATTGGATTAAGAAATGCCTAGGGAATTACTAAAACCCACTGCAGAGAGTGTCGTGAGGGTGTTTCCAGAGAGGATTAGGTCATGGGTGCTGATGTAATGACTGGATTAATCCCTAGATGGATTCACCACGTGATGGCCTTACTGGGAGGTGGTGAAAGGGAGGAGGAAGTACCTAGTTGGATGGAATGGAAAACTGGGAGGCAAACCTTGGGGGACTGATATCTGGCCCTTGCTTCTTCCTGTATTCCCATTCTCTCTGCTTTCTGGCTGCCTTGAGTTGAACAGCTCTGCTCTGGCATGATCTCCCTGTGGTGATATCCAGGCAAACTCTGAAACTGTGAACTAAAATCCTTCCTCCATTCAGCTGTTTCTGTCAGTTACTTTGTCTTGGTCATACAAAGACTATTTAACATGCATCTGTGGAATATACACACAGAAAGCACAATATCATGTCTTCTCGGAACATGAATATGCTATTCTACTATAAGAATGTTAAGTGCTCTCAGCATTCTTCTGTTAATCCAATCTAGAGTTCTATTCCAGACCAATGTGAAACTTGTGTTTTGTTGTTGTTGTCAGTCGTGGGGCTTGGAGTCTGGGCCTGGGAATTGTCCCTGAGCTTTTCAGCTAAAGGTTATCACCCTACCTCTGGAGCTACAGCACCACTTCTGGTTTTCTAGTGGTTAATTGGAGATAAGGTTTTCACGGTCAGGGACGGGAGTTTGGCCTAGTGGTAGAGTGCTTGCCTAGCATGCACCAAGACCCGGGTTCAATTCTTTGCTACCATGCACATAGAAAAAAGCCAGAAGTGGTGCTGAGACTCAAGAGGTAGAGCTCTATCCTTAAGAAAACCCAAGGACAGTGCTCAGGACCTGAGTTTAAGCCCCAGGACTAGCAAAAAAAAAAAAGTGCCTGGGCTGACTTTGAACCTCCGGGATCCTCAGATTTCAGCCTCCTGAGTAGCTAGGATTACAGGCGTGAGCCACTGCTCCTGGCAAGAAATCATGAGTAGGAGAGATAATCTATATTGGGATAATGTGATTCTCTTTAGAAAGACAAGAGGAAAAGAAGGAGGGAGGGAGGAAAGGAGGGAGGGAGAGAGGGAAGGAAGGAAGGAAGGAAGGAAGGAAGGAAGGAAGGAAGGAAGGAAGGAAGGAAGGAAAGAAGACAGGCAGGCAAATAAGCAGAACATTCTGTCCTGTGACTTACTTCATTTTTCTCTAGTTCTCTCTTTTTTTTTCATACTTTCTTCCTTGCTTCCTTGCTTGCTGGCTTGCGTCTTGCTTGCTTGCTTACTTGTTTGTGTCCTTCCTTTCTTGCCTTCCTCCTTTCCTTTCCTTTTTCCTTCTCTCTCTCCTCCTGCCCTCCCTCCCTCTCTCCCTCTCACCATCCATCCTTTCTTTCCTTCCTTCCCTCCTTCTTTTCCTCTTATCTTTCTAAGATACTCAATACTAGATTATCTCTCTTACTCATATTTTCTTAAAAATCATAGCACTTTGCCCTGGAAGCCCCACCCTACCCTATGATTCCAATTTCCTAGACTAGAGATTTAGATTTATTGATAATTAACAGTCCAGGCTATAGCTTCCTCACCTAGGAAAATATAGCTTTTAGCAAAATTTGTAAACTTTTATAACAAGTTCAACAGAGACTTTCCAGAACAACCAATTACATAAACTAATTCTGAGTTTATCTTTGTTTCATTAAATTTGGCAATTTTGAATCTCTGCCTAGCCATTCTAATAACAAATGAAAACACAAGGCTATGATATTAACCATAATGATGGACCACATAGAACGTGTACAGTGATTGCAAAGTTAATATTTGCAAAGATACCATGGAAATATCTTAAATGACTTTGAACATCTATCACAGAAATGAGAAATAGGATGCTAAGATTATCCAAGAAAAGTCCTTTGGAGAGAGAAAGCACAAAGTTATATAGAAATTAGCTTGACAATACACACACGTGGGACCTAAAATTAATTTGGTCAATACTGAATTAAACAAGGTCCAGACATAAATAAAATGTTAGCACATCTGATGGGATTTTCTTGGCCATTAGATGTCCAACAGCCTGCTGGTGGGAAGAAGAGAGCCAGCAACAAATACTGCCAGCTAAGAGATGAGTTTCTGTGCAAGACTGAATAGGAGGAATTTAATTTGCTTGCTTGGCTCTTGTGCAATGGAAGGTAACCCTACAATAAAGAGGATTTCGAGGGAGAAAGCCAGATTTCCCAAACACATTGCTGCACTCACACCCTTCTCTTGTCAGATTGCTACAGACACAGCAACCAACATGGCCCAGAGTACTCATTGCCATTACTCCGATTCATAAGGCTTTGTCTCCCACAGAGAACGATGGGAGATAGAAAGGCTCTGACTACTCTCCCTGTGAAACCTCCATGGTGAAATTCCATCAAACAGAAGCCAGCTCTCTGCTGAGTGAATTGAGCCTTTTATCACTCAGATTTGTAGACATTATAGAAAGAGCCAAGAAGGGAGGTACGGAACACCTCAGATATTTTTAATTCCCTAAGATTAGTTTCTATTGGAATGAACATGAGAAGAGAAAAAAGAAATACACTTCAGTTTTCTGTGTATGGTGGTGGCTTTCTGAGATCTGCATGGTTGACTAGATTTCATTTGTGCTTTTTTGAAATATCAAGGTTCATTCTTCAGCACAAGGACATGTTTCTTGCATTAATTTTCAAATTCTAGTTGCACTTTGTTTTCCTTTTAAATGGTCTTCTGATGAGGGCCAATGTGTACGTGTGTGTGTGTGTGTGTGTGTGTGTGTGTGTGTGTGTGTGTGAATGAGAGAGAATGAGTCAGTCTATATGTAGAGAGAATATATACACGAGAATATAAAGTCATTGATTGAACTTTATCCAAAAGAAAGAGGACAAAAACATTTCAGTTGGCAGACACTCAGTTTCTACATTGACTTTAGTTATTACAGAATCAATTTTCCCTTTAATATTTTTATAGAAAGAACAAACATGTGGTATATATACATATATATATATATGTAGAGAAATACTGCTGTGATTAGATTATCAGAAAAGAATTTGGCATTACTGACTTGGTCCCTTACAGGCTTTTATGAACATAATCCTCTGCTACCTTATTTAGGACCTTCATTCCTTTGTCATTCTTACCACTTTCCCTTCACCTTCCTGTCATTCTATGTTGTAATCATTCAGTGTTGTAATCTTTCGGTATTTCTTGAGCATTTATGATGTAGTGAGCAGGTGTGTGGAGGGGAGAAATGGCATTAAACATGACAGGCTTGATTTCTGCTCTGAAACGCCCAGAGGAATTTCAAATAAAAATTCTTCAAGGTAAGTTCTAGACACTAATAGGAATCAAAACAGGAACATCGCATCTCTGAAAACAAGGAAGGAGGTAAGAGGATGAACAGTAAGCAGAGGAAAACTCTACTCAGCAAGATAGCAGTGGAAGCCTGTTTTTATTGGGAATGGGAAGTCTTGGCTTCCTTCTCCCTTCTCTAACAGATGAGTCTATTTCCAAACAGATGAGTTTCTATTTCCACATTGGGCCATTTGGAAACTCTTCTAAATTTTTATATGATGTTCTTGAATCAATACTCTTCATTTGGCTGAATTTTTGTCAGATACAAATGAAATATCCATCACTTTAGATTGAAGTGAATTGACTGAGTACTTTAGGTAGATAACTTAAAATAATTCAGTGAATTAGTTTCATTTTACAAAGTAAAATTTTGGTTTAGAGAATGTAAGCACTTTGCTCAAAAATAATGCTCGGGGGCCAGGTGCAATGGCTCACACCTGAAATCCTAGCTACTCAGGAGGCTAAGATCTGAGGATTAGGGTTCAAAGTCAGCCTGGGCACAAAAGGACCTGTGACTCTTATCTCCAGTTAATCACTAGATAACAGGAAGTGATGCTTGGCTCAAGGATAGAATGGTAGTCTTGAGTTGAAGAACTCAGGGACAGTGCCCATGCAGAGTTCAAGCCCCATGACCCCCCCCAAAAATAATAATAATACTTGGGGGACCAGGAATGTGGCCTAGTGGTAGAGTGCTAGCCTAGTATGCATGAAGCTCTGGGTTTGATTTTTCAGTATCACATACACAGAAAAAGCCAGAAGTAGTGCTGTGGCTCAAGTGGTAGAGCACTAGGCTTGAAAAAGTTCAAGCCCCAGGACTGTCAATAATAATAATAATAATAATAATAGTAATAACAATAATGATAATAGTAATACTTGGACCTTGGAGAATCAGGATTAAAATCCAACTGTGGCAGACACCAAAGATAGAGGCCTTATATAGATCTCCTCTACTTTTTATCCAGAGGTGGATATGTTGGGTGGTAAGTTTGCCTGCTAGGCTTACTGTAGAAAAGAAGACCTGGGCCACCAAAATGAATTCCTTAAATATAAGATTCTCAAACACGATATTCAGATGATTTCATTGATAAGGAGGCATCAGGTGTATGTGTGTGTGAGAGAGAGAGACTATGCATATGTGTGGGAATTCATGCATGCACACAAAGTACATCCTGAAAGAAGAGTGAATCATGAAAATTAAATGCAAATACAAGTTCTACCTCCTACTAAGTATCTTTTTAGAAGTAAATAATAACTACATCTGATATCTTTTGCATTTGTAGTAAGACTTTTCCATTAATCAACAATAGGAGGATAAAATCCAACTCTCATTGTGATACTAGCTTTTAAAAAATATATATGTTTTTCAATAGTATGGGTGTTTGAACTCAGAGTTTTGTGCTTTCTTTTGTCATTCTTGTTCGTGGCTGGCACTCAACTGTGGAGCAATTCCTCCAAACAGCATTTTTTTCTAGTAATATGGAGATGGAAGTCTCATAGACAATCCCTCCAGGGCCATGCTACCTCAAACTTTGATTCTCCAGATATCAGCCTTTTGAGTAGCTAGGATTATGAACATGACCCACTGCACCTAGCTTATATTTTTATAATCTGTAATTCTAAATAAACCATTTGTAATCGGGATAGGAAAATTCATATACTCAATTCCATTCTGGGAAAATGTTGCCCATGTGAAGGTAGTTATTGTACGTCTTGGTGCTGGCCAAGTTCAAAGTTTCATTGCTATGTGAATGTGTGAAAGTTTTTAACCCTGCTAGGGTGAAATTTACACCTGATAAAAAGTTAAAAAAAAACTTTTTAATAAGTTTACTTACATCTGTTGATAGAAAATAAAATGAAGTTTTCAGGGACATTTACTTTTAATAGAGCTGATAAGAAAATTACTGAATCATAAACACAAATGAGAGAACTCTTAGGCTATATTTTGCTTCTCATTTCTCATTTGTCTGATTCCTGCCTACTTTTCCCTATAATTTTCAGTTCAGGTAGAAAGGTATAAAATCCTTTGGTATATGTTTATACATACATACATACTTTTATTTATTCATATGCCATTATACATAATATGATATATATTATGCTATATAATACAAAATATTTGCTATATAGTATATATAATTAGATATGCCATTTCTCACAATTTATACTTCCTGCTAGGAAATAAAAAGTGGCCAAGTCAGAAGATTATAGAATAGATATGAATTATCACCCCACTGCATCAGGGGAAAAAATCTCAAGAAAAATGTTCAGAGCTCTAGTTTAAAAGCTCCACACTTAACTGGGCCCAGTATCTCACGCCTGTAATCTTAGCTACTCAGGAGGCTGAGATCTGAGGATTAAGGTTCAAAGCCAGCCCAGGCACAAAATGACCTGGGACTCTTATCTCCAATTAACCTCTAGAAAATGGGAAGTGGGGCTTGGGTCAAGAGTAGGGAAATAGTCTTGAGCTGAAGAGCTCAGGGACAGCGCCCAAGCAAGTTCAAGCCCCATGACCCACAAAAATAAATTAATTAAAATAAAAGCTCAGTGCTGGGAAGAAAGAAAGGCATTGTAGCTTGTGGCTTTTTCCACCTGGCTATCTTTGAACCAAAATAACTTTCCAGATTTTACCATGGTTGATTATTTCCTATTTCTTTCTAAAATATATAAAAGCACACCTTAGCATTCCACATTCTTTTCCAGGTTTGACTTATCAATCATTTCATTTCAGCCTTCTGTAAAACTCTTAATAACCTCTGAGGAGCATCCACAAGCTAGATCTACAATGTCATCCAACATTTCCATCTGGTTCTATGTCACTTGGTCCTAGTGTAAGTTTCTAAATAGCAACTATCACCGCCTGAGCAGCATGTATCATATACCGCCGGTTCATTTGGTAAGTTTTATTTTCTGAGATATGTGCACTGTGATGGTAGATTGACTACTGTAGGGACTCGATAAATATTGTTGAATTAAATACCTGTGTGTGTAGGAGGCCAGGAGAGGAAGCCAAGCCATATAGAACTGGCAGTAGTACAGAGGCACACTGTTTTCTAGTGTCATTTGTCCTCACCTAATTCCACCCAAAGGGAGCCTTTTTAGGGAGGTGATCTTTAGTCCAAGTTTCTTCCACTTCTTTCTTCTTCTCTCTGTGTAGTCAACACAAAAGGATATTTGAGCTCCATTTGCAGAGAAATGCCACAGATAGAAATGATAATATCCCCTCAACTTAAAAGGGCTAAGCATGTTTTGAAAGTGTTTTATGAACTGGAAACCTTTCTGTGAGGTGTTCCAGTGCAGCCCCATAAAACCTTACACCCTGCTGGAATTTCATTCTGTTCAAGTTGGCAGTGTTTCCTTCCTCGAGTAATGAGTTCAATTCATGTTTTCATTTAAGTTCATATCCAGATACAAATCAGTGTCACCGCCATAGGCAATGATTCGAAGAATTCCCAGGCACTCGGGGGCTGAGGGTGGTGTAGAAGAATGAATGCCAAATTCTGCTTTTCACAAGAGGGCTCTGTAGCATTTACTGTCATATGCCAGCTTCAGTGCCAGGTCTCACAGAGGCAATTGGCTACGAGGGCTTCCGGCTTCTCTCTCAACACAGGCTCGTCTTCTAAAGCCTCTCCTGATTCCCTGTGTTAATTCTTCTTTGTGTCCCTCTAAGAAAGAAACAATAATTGCTTTTTTATTTTTGCTTTTTTTTTTTAACACAGAGAAGACTTCAGGAGCACAAGTGCTTTTAGTGAAGGATTCAATAAGCACTTTTGGCAGGAATGAGGAAAGCCATGTAAAGAGTGAGTGATTCTTCCAGGTCTAGATTCAAGTGAGTACTTTCACAAGAAAATAGGGCACGGAGGACATTGAGAGATACAATCTCTGCCCTTTGCTGACATTCCTCACTCATATTCCCCGCCTTGCAGTAGTGAGGATTAAACCCAGGGAGGGGAAGGGAATCTTTCAGTAGACTCTACCACTGCACCCCGATTGCCCCACTGGCTAGATTCGGGTAGTTCTTCTTAGCTTTTTCTGTTTTTTGCTGTTGTCGTTTTGTTTTTTTGAGACCAGGCTTAAATTGCACTCTACCTCACTAGAATGCTGGAATTACAGGCGTGTACCTCTCTGGCCAACTTCACCATGCTATTTCTGAAGTGTTAGTATCAATGGACGCTTGTCATCACAACAAACATGGTGATGATCAGAGTCAAGAGCAGCTGGTGTGTGGAAATTCTATAGTCTTCTTGATTCATGGAGCATCCACCCTGATCTGTGCCAGTCTGTCACTTCCGGCAGGCAAACACCTGGAGAGTTCTTCAGGTGGGCATTGCTGAGTTTCAGGACAATGTTATCATTCTGAATCTTCCTGAGTTCTACTGCAGCCTGCTCTCCCTCCTGAGAACCAGGTTCTCAGATTTCACAGGAATCCTGCCAGTTGTCCAAGAGAAGACAATGAAGCATACTATCCTAAAACAGAAAAGAGAAAGGCAGTTAAGTGGATATTAGCTAATTTGTTAATTTAATAGAAGTAAAAAGCACTTAGTTTCTTCATGTTTGGGAGCATCAGCTAATTTATAAACACACACACACACACACACACACACACACACACACACACACACACACACATGCACTGATACTTTAGTGGCTCTTTTGTGTAGTTGCAAATTTGTAAAATTTATAGTGCTAGGTTTCTTTATTGAGAGGATCTAAACCATGGTCTTAAGAAGTTTGAATCTCATCATATATGTGTGTGTGTGTGTGTGTGTGTGTGTGTGTGGAGAGAGAGAGAGAGAGAGAGAGAGAGAGAGAGAGAGAGAGAGAGAGAGAGAGAGAGAGAGAGAGAGAGTCATCTCTTTTCTTGTGTCCAGAAGATAAGGACACCAAAGATTGTGTGCTGAGCTGGGGAGATCTGGTCTACCAGAATCTTTCAGTAGGCCCACTGTGGTGATTCATGAGCTATATTTTCTTTGTTACAAACTTGGACATCACTCAGGTGCCTACTGGTGACATACAAAATATAGTGTGTGAAAAAAGGATTCATTATTATTCTACACTCCTCTGACTATTTTAAATCTCTTATTTGATCTAATTTCTTAGGGACTTCTGTGTCACAATTTGACACAGAATTATGTTTTCCAAATTGCCAAATTCTACAACATACCAAAATATCCATGTATGTATTTCTTTCACATGATATATTTTATACCAGTATACTTCTTTCTCTAATTAATTAATGTGTCCATTTGGCAATCAATGAATGATTGAGCAGCTATTAATTCTAAGCTTTGAGTGTGAAACTGGACAGCTTTGGGGCATTTAAAACAAATATGGGATATTTATTATAATATCTGACAATATAATTTGTTATTATATCAGAACTAATCAGTCACCACTGCAACAATAGTATGTGAGGAAAAAAATCATATGTAAAAGCTATTTTAGACCCTAAGGTATTTGGCTTAAGGCAGATGCTATTTGGCTTATGTACATAATTATTGGCATTTTGAATGGTCATATTTTGAATTGTCATATTTTAAATCGTTATAGTTTCATCAGCATGTAGAAAGTGGTCTTTATTTTTTAAAAATTTATATTTCCCCTCAGGAGCTTTGATCTATTATGCCTGTGGCAAGAATCTGTGTGAAGTCCCAGAATGAAAGCCGTTGTCTTTGTTGTCTGTCACACCTACAGGTGATTTGATATCGGTGCTGCCTGCAGGTACCCAAGTTGAAGTTCACAAGTTAGGGCTTCATTAATGAGGATGGGTTCAGACAACTACAGAAGTAAAAAAAAATCACCTTGTGAAGAGTGACTACAGAAACAACCCACAGGAGGCAGTGCCTGTCAGACTATGAAGACATACAGTCAGCAATTTCATGGAAGAAGAAAGAAGAAAAGCTAGCATGAAACTTAGCAAGAACTATGAGAAGAATCACAGGAAGAAGAGAAATATCAATGGGGAGGAAAAATGTACGTGTATGTGTGTGTGGAGGGGGGATGCTCTTACAGCATCAAAAGAGGTCAATAAATCACCACCCTTATCTTGCAAACAGAGCCTGTGACTTCAAAAATTAGCTCATTTATTCTGCACAATTAAATTTATTGAAGTGTGACAGAGAAAGTTTAGCAGTCAGTGGAGCAGAAAGGTAGGAACAGCCGAGGCGAGCATCTGAGTGAATGACACAATTAGTTGATTTTCATTTTATTTATCAATATAATTATTGAGTTGTATTTATCCTTTTTTTCACAGATTTCTACAATTATGGTTGCTCAGGCATCTGGGGAAAGAATTAGTTTAAATTTTCAGTCTAACTTAATGTGATTACCGAGATGCTAATAAAAGGAAAGTTCTTTAAAGTGCTACACAATCTTGTATTCAATGTCACTTCTGTCACCATGCTGAGAAATCCAGTTTTTTTCTCATGGGAATATGGTAAATTGAATTTAAATTTGTGAAATGTGTCCGATTCCCCAGGTAAGAATGAGCTCAGGATGGGCCTGATCCCTTTTGTGAAAATTTGAAGAAACAACCGATTCGATCCATATTTAAAATGGAACACTTCAAATGTGTGGTTTTGGATATCAAATAAACCAACATTTCTTGATATTAGGAAAGTGTGCAAACAAATAGCCACAGGGATGATGAGATAGCTTGCTTTTTAATTTGATCTTAATTTTTAGTTGCGGGCTTTACAGTCTATCTCTGTAAAAGCATGTGAAAGAGAAAAGAAAGAAAAGTCTGTAAAAACAATATCTCATGAGGAAGTTGGAGCCATGTTTATTTGACACAAATATTTTTACCTTTCCAGGTTCCCTCAGCTCATCTCTCCATGCATCTCTTATTTCTGTCTCTGTCTCTGTCTCTGTCTGTCTGTCCATCTGTATATCTCCAACTTCATCCTCTTTTCATCCCCTCTGGCCTGTCAGATGACTCTTCTATTACTGGATTTAATGAGATGTCATGCTGTGCAATAGCAGTCACCTTCAGGAGAAATTGTGGATAAGCCAGATGACAGAACATTGAGGACAGGGAGGCATGGGAGAAAATTAAGCAAGCTGACAATGATGAACAGAGAACCCTGCACAGATGACTTTTCTACTCTTTCTGTCTGTGGGTTGTTATGGGTCAAAAGCTCGTAGCTTTTCTGTAGAATACCATAAACAGAATCAACAATGCCACTCTTGTCTGGTAGCCAATGCAGGAATGAGAAGAGTCTGCCTTCCCTTTTGTTCTCATCTTCATTGCCATGCATCTTCAGGGAAAAGCATCAATGCTGCTTCCTTGTCTCTGTATCGTGTTTCTAGAGGACTCAAGTTTGTTTTCAGTATATGCAGAAAAAGGAAACAATTCAAACCATCCAACACAGCAACCAAGACTCAGGTACTGAATAAACATAGCAATCATGGAGGATACATTTTTAATATAGACCCTCTCAACATCCCTCTTCCCATCCCAACTGAAGACTTGCTGAATTTCTAGGGGCAGTACATACATACGTACACACATATATGCATACATAAATACATATGTACACATTATGTACACATATACATGTGTACATGTATACATGCACATAAATACATGACATACACGATTGTGTATATGTATATATTAAGTTTATAGTTTGAATATTTTCCCTTCCAATAGTTTTGATGCAGTGATAGTCAGCTTTTGGTATAAGGAAATGATATGACTCTGACCTCTGACAAAGTAAGGAAATTGGAAGTGGAGATCTGGGACAGAAGAGTGTTATGATATTATTCCGCACTCAAACTCACTAGAGAGAAAGCCTTTAGAAATCTAAGTTGAAACACAGTCATACATAAGAAAACAACATAACTCTTTGCAGAATAATGTATCATATCATGTCAAAAATATAATGGAATTTACACAAAATTAATTAATCCCATTTTTTTCCTGTCTCACTAGAGAAACCCAAAGGAGCAGCTTGCTCAGAATCATTGACATGTCAACAGGAGACACGAAATTGAACCTTCCCCAGTATTTTTTCTTTCAGGTCCATTCTCTATTCTCTTCCTACTGGGGTAACAAGGTTGGGACAAGAAATGGGTAACTATGAATATATTAAGTGCAACAAGAATATTAGAAACAAAAGAAGGCCAGGAAGAAGAAAGAAGAAAATTGGTAGGAAAAATGGAGAATGGGACCATCCTAACGTTTCATTTTGGGGGTCTTGTTCTGGTTTCTGTATAGTCTGGATGCTTTCCCAAGGCATTCATATTCAAATGTGATGATGTTAGAAGGTGGTGGAATGTTAAAGATTTGAGTCTAAAAGAGAGGTGCTAAGGTCAATGAGGTGGTTGCCTTTGGAAGGACTTAAGGCTGGTCTCACAGAGTGAGGTAGTTTCTGAGACAGCAGGGTGTTACAAAGCAAAATTTCCCTCACATGCTAGGCACTTCTGCATGGGGCTGTGTCCCTTTCCACTGCAGCCTCATCGTGTTATGACATAGCTGGGCGAATGTGGAAATGGGGAGCACCCAAAAGCAAAACTGAAATGGCTCCTGAGATTTCGATTTTCAGCCTCCAATGTGACAAGCTAAATAAGCCTCTTTATAAAGTTACAAACCAGAGGCATACTGTTATCGTAACGAAAGCTAGACTGATTTAGAATGGTTTAGAGTTGACTTGCTTGAGCCACTGGCAATTACACCTTGGATTTAATTTGGCTTTGATGTCTGAATATTTCCTGTAACAGAAGGAAGGAGCCAGTGAAAAATGGCAACCATTTATTTTAGATCTGTATATCTCATCATCCAGAAACCTATAAAAATGTGAATAACCTTTTATGTCTGAGTTTCCTCTTTTGTAAATAAAAATTGTAAGTTCAATATAATTGTTTTCACTAAGAACAAAATGTGGTCTTAGAAAGGTTTAGAAATGCTATGCTGGGAATTTGTCTTAGTGGTAGAATGCTTGCCTAGCATGCATGAAGTCGTGCGTTCAGATCCCCAGTAGCATTTAAACAGAAAAAGCTGCAAGTGGTGCTGGAAGTGGCTCAAGTGGTAGGGAGCTTGCCTTGAGCAAAAAGAAGCTCAGGGACAGTGCCGGGGCCCTAAGTTCAAACCTCTGGGCTAGCAAAAACAAAAAAAAATGATTTAAAAATGCTTTCAGAGAATTTATTATTTTCACAACATATTCCACTAGGATACATAATATTCCAGTCTATTACAAGATCTGATTGGTTTGGGGTATAACTTGGTATAGAGTACTTGCTTAGCATACACAAGACTTTAAGTTTAATCTTCAGTAATGGAGAGAGGGAGAGAGAGGGAAAGAGAGAGAGAGAGAGAGAGAGAGAGAGAGAGAGAGAGAGAGAGAGAGAGAGAGAGAGAGAGAGAGAGAGAGAATTTAAGAAGTCCATTGAGTATAAGGAAGCAAAATAAAATTCCTTCCTCTTTACAGCTTATTTATTATTTTTAATTATTTATAACTGTATCATAGATACTATTCTGCACATTGAATGTTCAATTTGCTTTCAATCATCTACTTACTGAACAGCTCTATAAATAAGATGCTATTTTCCTGACTTAGTAGAAGAAAACAGATAAGGTGAAACACTGTGAAGTTAAACAGTTGGATTTGAAATTCAGTACCAATGACAAAGTCCATTTTCTTCCTTTTACAGGGTTATTAGAAATGCTAGATAAATTTTGCAATTTCAGCTATATAACAAATAATGTCATTGAGAAAAGTCCTTAGTAATGTATTGTTTCTTCTTTTGCAGACAATCAATAAATAATTGTTTTCTATTCTTCATCTAGACAAAAGAATGTTTGGGAGATATTCAGTTTTCTTGAAGTCATTTTCAGTCCCTTTTTTCCTGGCTAACTATAACATCAAACCATAAATGGCTATTATCCTTGTGTACCTAAAATTAGCTTTGTTTAATTCTTGGTATGAGAATGCTGTTGGATGTGAATTAGTCTAAGAGTTTGGTACAAATCACCAAGAAATGAAACAGCACACACAGAAGAAAATTATTCCTACACCAAGAAGCTGTGAAAGATATGTGACACACTTACCAATGCAGGAGCACATGAGTCAGTATTAGAACACGAGCTGTATTCTAACAGAGTTGATGTGTAGGTTCTATTTTTTTTTTTTTGCCAGTCCTGGGCTTGAGCTCAGGGCCTGAGCACTGTCCTTGGACTTTCTCAAGGCTAGAGCTCTACCACTTGAGCCTTAGCACCACTTCCGGCTTTTTTCTATGTATGTGGTACCGAGGAATCGAACCCGGGTCTTCATGCATGCTAGGCAAGCACTTTAACCACTAGGCCAAACTCCCGGCCCCATGTAGGTTCTATTTTTTTGTGAATCATGGGGCTTGAACTCACTGACCCTGAGCTCCTCAGCTCAAAGCTACCACTCTACACTTGAGCCAATCCCCACTTCCCATTTTCTAGAAATAAAAAATTGGAGATAAGTGCCTGGGGTAGACTTTGAACCTTGATACTCAGATCTCAGCCCTCTAAGCAGCTAGGATTATAGGCGTGAGCCACCACACCTGGCTGGTTCTATTATTTTTGAGTTCTTTTTTCTATTACTATGTGAGTTCTTTCTTTTAAGTGATATGTAAATATATAATTCATAATACATAATACATGATATTTTCCTATTACATGTTATCTTATTGTTATGTTTTTGTCTAATGTGTTAAAGTACAATATGCTAATGAGTGATATGTTAAATATTACCTTCAGTAACAATATTAAATTATAATTTAGTATATATTATTCATATGATATACAATATGTTATAGTACATGATGCATATAATTTTTACCACTAGAAATATGACAATTAGAACATACTGAGTACTTATTTTTAGACAAATACACTACATGCTTTTCCCCCTATACTGCTCAACAACTTATGCATTCATTCAACAGTAGGATTGGCTTTTGCTTTGTCCTTTCTCTCTTTCCAAAAAAAAAAAAATATGTCTTTGTTGATTTTTTTGTACATGGACTACACACACAGAGCGAATGTTAACATGACTTAATTGATTAACTTAAGAGAGGATCAGACATTATAACAGATCCAGGCAACTGACACCACTGATCATCCCATTAGCCTGACTCAGAACATAGTTGATTCTGCTTAAATGGCAGTAAGAAGAGTAGCGTTAGAATCTTGGGGGGAGTGGGAGGGAGGAAGATGAGGTACAAAAGACTGAAGAAAGTACATGGAGAAAAAAAAGACATAAAGGTTTTTTTCTACCATGAAGGTAGAAAAAAGCATTCCACTTAAGAAAATTGTTTCTCACCAACTTATCATTTTGAATCTTTTAAGATGCTCTAACAGTGGTTTCTTTATAATTGATTAGGAGTCAGTGGTTCACAAATCCTCTGAATCCAAAATCTGGTTTTATCCATCTCTTGAAATCTCTCTCCAAAATATACAAATAGGTTATTTAATCATCAAGTACATTATTATGACCTAAGTTTACAACTCAATATCACCAGATATTAAACTTGGTCCAAGTTCAGCATGGCATTAATAAAGAAAACAATTCAATTCACAGGGCCTATGTAATTTTTATCAGTGCCCCAACCTCCCTTTATGGACATTGTTACTCGAAGTCTTTTGATAATACAAATGCTGCTAATACCAATAATACTAATTGTGATTATAATGGGGTTTGGAGGTCAGGACTCAAGTGGTAGAGCACCTGCTTATGAAATGGTAATAATGATCACTGAGAAGTTTCCTCCTCTCTCTACAGCTGGTCTTCTGTCTCATTCCCAATTGACCAAATCTGATTCTCTAAATGGAATTATACAATATTTGAACTTCAGAATTGATTATTGCTTTTTTACATTTTTCTCACATCAGTATTCCACACAGAAATCTCTATGGACTGATAGGAAGGGTGTCTTAGAAACTCCATCACTGGTTAAGCTGTACATTTTTTATTGTATTTTATTGTTGGAGTGATGTATAGAGGGGTTACATTCACATTTGTCAGGTAGTAGGCACATTACTTCTTGAACATTGATACACCTTCCCATGTTTTTCTCACATTTCCTCCTCCCCCACCATTTCTGTACTTGCTTTTCAGAAGTTTACGGTTACCATTCTCAAAC
The DNA here is from genome assembly GCF_031878675.1 of Megascapheus bottae. Classification (NCBI taxonomy): domain Eukaryota; kingdom Metazoa; phylum Chordata; class Mammalia; order Rodentia; family Geomyidae; genus Megascapheus; species Megascapheus bottae. The sequence goes on along the minus strand of NC_143530.1, from coordinate 21,565,462 downwards.
GGCAACTTCCCTATACTGATTCAAAATTAGACACAAATTTTTTGTTACCTGTTTTTAATTGAATGGCATCAGTTGCTTTAAATATAACCTGAAATATCATCCAAAGGCAGGTATTTAATTCATTATTCCTTTGATAATATATGTTTTGCTCAGAAAATTCCAAATTAATGTATTTAACAGGATGCTCCTGCCAGAATTGTGTGTTTGCATGTTTCCCTGGGCCTATTGCAGGATAACAACCCCAAAAGACTTCCTAATAAAAGCAAAACAAATTGAGAATTTGACAAGTAGTTAATATACTGTCAGTATAAAAAATATACAACAAAATAAAAATTCTTCTCCTAGCCTTCTCACCAAAAAAAATCAGAATGTAGTTGTCCCTTGGTAGTTGTTCTAGAAACTGCTTTTGATTCAAACACACAGGGTTGTCGTTTTGTTTCCTAAAAGACCATGAATTCTCCATCTCTTCATGACTACCAAAAAATGGTACTGACATGAACTGTTCATTTGGAAATCAGAATAATGGCCTATTTTGAAATATGAACACTGTCCTCTTCTTGTATGTTCTTTATTGTCTACAAAACACTCAAAACATCACCGACTCTCAAGCTGAACCTGTGAGCTAAGTTAGCTTTTCCCACACATTAGACAAAAGGGAAACAAATGATCAGAGGGACAGACTGTCATGGTAGAGCCCTCATCTGTTGAGTATCTGCATGGGGCTGAAGTTTTCTACACCACAGCCATGACGGAGACAGCATCCTTCACCATCATCAAGCTCTCCCCAGGTGCTAAAGGTGGACATAAATGCTGATTCCTGTCCCCTAAACTCTTTTTCTTTAATGGAGGAATGAATTATTGTCATGTTTTCATTATTTCCCTTTTCTTTTATGAATTTTATTGCAAAGGTGATGTACAGAGGGGTTACAGTTACATAAGTAAGGTCAGGCATACATTTCTTTTTGAAGTGTTTTTACCCCCTCCTTCATTTCCTACCATTCCCCTCCTTCAGGTCCCCTCCCCCCTCCAAATTGTAAACTTAATTTACAATATAGTGTCTGGTAAGAATCACTGTTGCATTGGGTCACCCCTTGTCCCTGCATTTCTGTGATTCCCCTTGCCTCATATAGGGACTTATAAAGGGAAAAAGAATTTTCAAGATGTTCTTACTATTAATTTTAAGAAAGTAGCCTATGCATGCTTTCAAGCTTTACTGGTAAAGAAGCCACACTTCACCCTAGAGATTGTGGAAGGAAATTCTGTGTGAGCCCCTCCACAAATGACTCAGCCCTGTTGTAGCTCATACCCCAGCAGATGACCTGTCCACTTCACAAGGATATCTCACCTTTCTTTGGGGAGTCACAAAGTCTTGGTTCTCAGTCTGTTATCTGTAGCTTAGAATCAAGGCGGTCTTATTGTGTGTCTTGGGTCTAAATCCACAAAGCTCATGATAGAAAATATATGTCTTTATTTCTCTATAAAAATCAAATCCAAAATTTGATTTTCTGGGGTTTTTTTAGGTGTAGAAACTTGCTCAATATGTTACCAAAGTCTTGATCTTCAGGGGTCCACTTTCCAAAACCTTCTGATTAGTGAGACTACAGGTATATGCCACTGTACCCAGCCCTCAAAAAAATCAAATTCCACTCCTTTCTACATCTTGTTTTTCTATTTGGAATTAATTAGTGCCATGCATTAGGGCCATAGAAAGGACTTTTGGTGCACAATAAGAATAATAATGAAATAAAATGAGAAGTGCATTAGTAATTTACTTTTCATATAAATATATTTACATATATGAAATGGATATGTTTCAAGCAAAATTGACTGTATTATTCTAATTTTAAAACAGCAGTAAAGACTTAAAAATTGAGGATTTTAAACACTTCCTTGCTGGGATGATGACTTAATTTATTTCTTTAATTTGTTATAAGCCCACAACAATTACATTCTTTGGCAACCACAGTAGCCTATGTTCTGCATGTGTTATTTGCCATAAGAGATTAATGAACTTGCTCAGGTAATTTCTAATGGAATCCTTCGGTTACCATTTTCCCCTTTCTTGCCCCTGCTTACACAATTAATTGCCAATTCAACATTGTGAATCCACAAACTTCTTGGCACATTTCATGGGGAGAGGGAGAGAAAGTGTAAATTTCAGGCAGAAAACATAAATGTCTGTCCGTGTCTTCACTCCACATGATAAAGTTGCCATTCGATAGTTAAGTCTTACTCTCGTCTTCTATACAACATACATGTTCACATTTAACTCAAAACTCCGAATGTTCCAAGGGATTCATTTCTGCAATGCACATGAGAGAGAGAAAGAGAGAGAGAGAGAGAGAGAGAGAGAGAGAGAGAGAGAGAGAGAGAGAGAGAGAGAGAGAGAGAACATGGAGAACATGTGATATTTGCTCTACTATTTCACTTGACATACATCTGTTTTCCAGCAAACTACATAAGTTCATTCTTCATGGCTGAATAATACCCCATTGCATATGCATATTATACTACTCTCTCTACATATATTCCATATAAATATGTATACACTCCAATAAATATATCCATATATATATATGCAACTCTATACTGTATATTAAATCTATCTGTCTGTCTGTCTGTCTGTCTCACTTTTTCTTTATCTGTTTATCAGTTCATGGATACCTAGGATGATTCCTAAATCTAGCTATTGGGAATAGTGCTGCTGTAAACAGAGGTGTGAATAATTCTACATATGTTAAGCTATAGTCCTTCAAGTATATGTTTAAGAGTGATATAGCAAGATCATATGGAAGTTCTACTTTTACATCTTTTGAGAAACCTCCATACTGATTTCCATACAGGATACACTCATTACAAACCTACCATGTATAGATAAGCCATGCCTAACCTAAAATGCTCCCACTCTCTGGGACCCCCCCTTAATGAATATTTTAATAAAATGCTTGAATACCTCAAATCTAATGTTCTGGGAAAGTTAGAATTCTCACATATCATCTCCCAGATTTATTAAGGATTTCACTTTAGAATCTATCTCCAATTTCCTCTTTGTATTGTTTTCTGAATCACTGCTCCTCATCATGTCTCTTTAACTCAAATCCACTGGCTAGGAAATGGAGAAGTGATGAGTTCATTGGTAGAATATGAGGCAATGACAAGTTCCTCTCCAAGCTTAGTGCATACATATTCCTGTACTTATTGGCTGCAGAGAATGGGAGCATTTCAGGTTAAACATGGCTTTGATACACATGGTAGAGAAGAGAGATTGTAGGTTCAGGAAGTAAGGCATCTTAATCCAACTGTCTCCTAATTAGTTGCTTACTGAAAATATTTCCATTTCTCTGAGACTCATATCTTTCTATTCAGTCAAATTAGGAAATACTATCCAGGGCTGCTGATCAAAGACATCATATAAGATATATGAAACATTTCATTGCTGTACATTTGGGGGTGGTATACATGTTGGTAGTTATTGGTGGGGAAATCTAGCAATGACTAAAAACTGCTGTGCAGAGTTTTAAAAAACGGTGGCAAAAGAGCTGTTTGAGGCAAGGGAAGACTGTGGCTCAAAATATCAGATAGCAGTCACATATTCATTGTGTGTTTTAATGGAATTTTGCCCCAAAGTTTTGGATCAATCTCCTCTAACACTTGACTTTTCACTTAATGACCTTTAGAACTTCAATTCATAAGAGAAGCTGAGCATATTTTAGATTTAGGGGTGTGTGTGTGTGTGTGTGTGTGTGTGTGTGTGTGTGTGTGTACTTAAATGGTGCCCTCTAATAGCTACAATTGCAGTTTCTCCTTTAGAAATGGATTCTATGCTTGCCTTAAGTTCTAGGGAGTTAATTAAATACCAGAGAAATACATTTACTGTCTTGAGTTCCACACTCTTGTGAAAATTTTGCATTGACTTTGGTTCAAACAGGACACCTTTAGAAACGCAGCAACACTTAGCTGCTCTGGGGAAAAGCTAATGAGTCATTAATGTGCCAATGTTGCTATTTTCTGCCTTAATATCCCTTCTACTCCCAGGGATTGATTATATGTATCCCCAAGTTCCCAGAAGTAGGAAACTAATTCATAGATACTTTGAAAATTCAAGGGGACATAGAATTCTTTTGTAAATTTCTTTGCAACTTCCTATGAATTTATAATTGCTTTAACAATAAATATGGCTCCATCAATGTCCCTCATAAAGAGAACAGGGAGTTTGGAGCACTGGTTAACAATTCTATCACCTCCCAATTGTAGTACTAGAATAATGCCCAGTGGATTCAGTGAGTAAGGGGATTTACCTTTTAGGTGTCATCCAAATTATAAGATAAAAAGGATTTCTTAAAAGGGTGGATTTTAGAAGAAGGCTTCCATTCATTTAGAAAAAGCCACCATGAGAAAAATACTCTGTAGGTGTTAGACCTGGGTTCTTCTTTCTCACAAGACCCCTTAAGAGAAAAAAGCACACGCTGTGAGATCTTACCAGTGGTCTACTGGAATTCTATTGGATGGAATTTCTCAAGACATCATGAGCCAATCCACTGTTATTTGGCATTATTTTAACACTTAGAAATATTTAGTGAACATGTTTTTAAGCAAGAGCTACTATGCTGTCTTGTACAGAAAGTCAGGGATGAAGAAAACAGTGGTCTCACCCACTGAGGTCATTCTTCCCAGTAACTTTCTCCTTAACCACACTTAGCTCCCAGAGTGCTGCGGATCCCACTTCTGTATTACCCATTCCATCTGCCATTCTCCCTGCTGCCACCACCATTTTCTAAAGTCTCATAGCCTGTTTCCCCCTGAAAGAGCAGCCAGTATGCTCAACATTTGTATCTCTGTTGCTTCTTCTTAACTTCACCACCAGCAGGGTTTTTTTTTTCTTCTTGTTGTTGTTTTTTAAGATGAAAATATCATCATGTTGCACTTAACATTTGTTATTGATTCACACCATTATCCATGCTACCACTTTTCAATTCCCAGTTTGGGCAGCGAGATCCACTTTTTGACAAAGAAACTTCAATCGGGTAAGTAGTTGGAAGCAACTTTTTGTTTTATCACAATCAATTACTTTACGAAAACAAACTAGTTTATATTCAAAGGTAGGTGTATGAGGACCCTGAAATATTAACACTGTTGATCAATCTTGAAATCAGATTTGCATATAGGATTGTAGTTTCATATTTTAAGCCTTAATATCCCATTCTACTTCTGATTTTGGTATAGCATTGAGAGTAGTTAAAAATAAAATAAATCCACCAGGCACACCTGTAATTCTAGTTACTCAGGCACATAAGAACTACTTAACAATTTTGTACCATTTTTTTTCCTTTTTTGTCCTTTGTGAGGCTTGAACTCTGGGCCTGGGTGCTGTCTTTGAGCTCCTCAGCTCAAGGCTAGTGCTCTACCAGTTTTCTGGTGGTTATTTGGAGCTATGAGTCTCACAGACATTCATGCCCAGGCTGACTTTGAACCCTGAGATCTCAACCTCCTGAGTAACTAGGATGACATGCATGAGCCCCATGCATCTGTACCATTTTCCAGAGAACACATTCTTTACTTATGCACAACATAGATGGCTAATGGATTCATTGGGCATGTGTAATATATTCACTTCTCCAATCCCTCTTCTCTGAATCTCTTAATTTTTCTTCTCCTAGTATCTGTCGAGGTAACTGGAATGCCATCTTTTAAAGCATTGTCATGGTTTGAAATCCTATGTCAGGGGAGAATATATGTTCACAAAACTCTCCCTCATATAAGTTTGTGTTCTAACCCTGTGACCTAGTTTCCTAAGGAGTCAGTTCCATAGACTGCTACTAATTCTTGCTAATACAAGGTTGCTTGATTCCACAACTTTTTCAGGATAGAGATATTTCCTTCTTACTAAGCACAGAAGTTCTCAGGATTACACACACACACACACACACACACACACACACACACACACACACACACACCTTCTGATTTTTTTTCTTTAATGACCAGAAAAAATCAAAAGAATAGATTAGAACACAGTTGATACTGTTCTTCAAGGGAGAGACATGTATTTATTGTTTCCAAGAGAGAAGTGATAGAATTTGATGGGAAGACTGACCATTTCCACTAACCACAAGGTTTCATGCATGTCTGAGATTTAAATATTGTGGAGAACTTTGATTTAGATATTTCACGATCTACTTTTCCCAACAAGGCCCTGACTTTGAGAAAGCAGACTTTTTCATGATAGAAAAATTAACCATTTCTAAAAAGAAGAAAATTTAACCATTTCTAGAACTCTATTACCCTTATAATAATTAAGTCTTGGAACTAATCATACACTTATTCTGCCCACTGGCTATAGGAGATAAGAGTCTCGTGGTGTGCTGCCAGAGACCCTCTGATTTCCACTCTTTACCTTTCTTTGGTTGTTAATCACTTGCAACCTTTCACTGTCTAATGCATACCATTTGATTTCTTTCTTTATAGTACTGTTATACTATCCTCTCACATGCCTGAGATAGTGTACCTGCCAGTGTACTCTGTTCTATCAGTATCCCCTCTCCATTTAAAACTGTGAAATAGTAACAATTGCAATGGACAAAGGCTATTAATGGCCTCTAATAAAGCTATTACTAATAATTGGTCTACATGGTTTCTAGCTCCAGAATCCTATGTTGGAATCCATTTCTTCAGATTGCTCCTGGAAGCGATTATCTTAGGTTATGTTCCTTGAGAAAGCTACTCTTTACATGGAGAGTTTCATTATAGAAAGATAATCAAGTAAATTTTGTGGCCAAGAAGTATGGCATACAGATTTCTCCACAGAGAATGTGATGTAGAAAGGTAGGTTGGTTGATAATCATAACATATTTCATAATGCATATTTGGACTTCTTGGGAGTCTTTCTCAAGTCAATGATAAGCTATTTAAAAAAAAAACCTAGGACATTTCTGCATGACTCAGGACCGCCATCACTGTTCTAAAGTACTCAATCACCCTGGCCAGGGAAATCTCAATATATTATGCAATTTGTAACTTTCGCTACCCAACCTCTTTCCTTTTCATTTTCGCAGATGTAAGACAATGAGTCTGGAAGATCTCTTACTTACACTGTAGTCTTCTACCTTTTATTTTATCCAGTGCACATTTACATGCTAATTCTAGTTGAAGGCTCCCCCCCACATATCCCTAGGAATTTAACTAATACAAGAATACTCTGACATGAGTCCTATCAGACATTTCGAAAAGAAAGAGTTCAGCAAAGTTAAACTACAATGAGGTTGCAAGAAAGGAATTGATTTCATGAGGGTTTGGGAATCTGGGACAGCTTTTCAGAACTGTCCCAAACTGAGGCACAAAGGCCAACCATTTCTATCCTACATCCCTGACTCCTTGGATAATGGCTTCCACAAGGGAAGAACACAGCAGTGGAGGATTCAACTCCCTTTAGCTGAGAGCAATTCCCAGGGAATGACCCAGCTGTTAGCTATTAGCAGCAAACACTCCTGGAAGCTGAGGGAGCAAGTGCCTTGGTCCCAAGGGGGAGAATCTAACAACACCCAGCATCTACTTCAAAGAGGAAACTACAAACTACTGTTACGATTAAAGGACAATCATAATCACGTCTTTCCCCTTTGTAGAAGAAGCATATCTCCTTTTATAAAACTGCATGTATAACCAGACCACACTTCTAATATTAGAGAAAGAGTCAGGAAAAGCAAATTCTGCAAGCAATGACTGAGAGCATGAATTCAACACATAACAAGGGACTGTACCTTGTGTACGATTGATGCATTTATTCCTAGTGTTTTGTGCTGCTGTTCCACACAGGGGAGACAATTGAAAACATGCTTTTTAGAAGATAGAAAAGATACTGGCAATTGTTCAGCCATGCTAAAGTCAGGTCCAAGGTCAGGTTCCAAGCTATCTTGACTATTTTTGGTGCATATAAAATGTTTTCTCACAGCAAGTACAAATAGTAGCAATGACAACAAACTGTCGATTAGGAAACAGGCATGTTTTCTACAGCATGGATGATGCTGGCTACATTGAGTTATTTAATTCCCAGAAAACCTGGTGCAATAGGCATTATTGTCTTTATTGAATGGTTACACCAACTGCTGATTGGAAGGTTGATAGTTTTCCTGATGTTGCTACACAGCCAAGAATCAACAGACCTGGGATCTAACCCAGCTCTCCTTGGCTGCAAGAGTGATTTTCTTTATACTATCCTGTGCTTTCACATCCATATGGAAATTGGGGTTTCAATGGCAAATGCTTTTATTCTCCATTGCACATTTCATTTTAAAGGAGAGGCCTTAAAGCCCCAGGACTGTAATGATCAAATCCATTGATAACTATGATCAGGCAATAATGGCCCAGGTGTTCAGTGCAACAGTGGCAGATCTCATCTGAAGATTGGGAAGTTATTCAGTGAAATGTGTGCTCCTTGCCAATATGCATTCACTCAGCTGTTTTGGTCCTACCGTATCTCTATTCTCCCATCTGATTATTTTCTCTTCGTTTGGCAGTTCTCAACATAAGAACTGCTATGCATAGGCACACACACACACACACACACACACACACACACACACACACGCTCCCACTCTTCTATTACCAGGATACACTGTTAGTGAGGGTCTTTCATTCTTTTTCCCATATTCAACCTTTTGATGTGTTGCCTATACTATTCTTTCACCATGAGCTAACAAGGCAGTCTGTGAGGAGGGGTTCACTGGCAGCCAATTAGGGAGAGGATGTGAGGCTGATCAGAACAGTACAGACTGCTGGGAGACTGTCATTTAAGGAATTAAAAGCAATGCAACCATTGCTAAAAGGGGCTTAGTTTGAACAGTACTTTTAACCTCCCAGCTATACCTTTAACCATCTAAATTTGAAGGGTTATTTTTGGTGTGTTTCTAGTTGCTAAAAATTCTCTGTTTTAAAAGTGTCCATTGCTCGCATTAAAAATATCTTATAATAATGGTAATCTCCTCACAATAAAATATGGATGAAGGTAGTCTGCTCACAAAATGCAAAGCTGTGAAAAGAATCCAACATCCATTTGAATATATGCATATAAATGACTAATGGCTGTGAATAGAATTTCAACCTGCAATTGAAGAAAGTGGAAGAAAATCACACCATCAGGTGTCAAAGCCAGAGGTGATGTTGCATTACAGTTGCAAATGCAATTGTTACTAAATCAGAATATGCAAATTTTAAGCTTAAAATCACTGACGTAAATCTCTGTGATAGTATAATGTCTTCTCTCATATGTGTGTGTGTGTGTGTGTGTGTGTGTGTGTGTGTGTGTGTGTGTACATATATTTGAGTAGTCACGTTATTCAATAGACTGGTGGGAAAAGCAGAAGCAAAATGGGGGGGAAAGCTTTCCATTTCCAATCTTCAACTTTTTTACAGTAAGAAATCAGCCCTGGGGCCGGGAGTTTGGCCTAGTGGTTAAAGTGCTTGCCTAGCATGCATGAAGACCCGGGTTCGATTCCTCGGTACCACATACATAGAAAAAAGCCGGAAGTGTTGCTGAGGCTCAAGTGGTAGAGCTCTAGCCTTGAGAAGATCCAAGGACAGTGCTCAGGCCCTGAGTTCAAGCCCAGGACTGGCAAAAAAAAAAAAAAAGAAATCAGCCCTGATTTTCTCCAATTGATGTAGTCTCGGAAGGAATTTTTGTTTAATTTTTGAAAGAATAAGAAGTAGAAGAAGAATAGAAAGAAAAACTGGCAGTAGGTATAGGGAAGGAAGGACTCTCTTTTTACATCACCAAGCCAATGAGGCATGACCTCAGCTTACAAACCAGACCCAAGTCACTCTAGCCAGAGTCCTTAAAAGACCAAGCCAATGGATGCTGGCTCATCTCTGTAACCATTTCCGGCAATTATTAAGGAGAAAATGACAGACACCAACACACTCAGTTGTGTTTTTTCACCAAATTGAAGCACAAACAGAAGCACTGTATGTTTGATCAACAGAAGCAGATGTCAAGGAGTGCAGAAATATGCCTCGTTTAAAGTCAGTATGTCTGTGTGTCTGTGCCGACTCCGTGTTTCTGTGCCAGCATATGTCCAGAACATGTGTATTTTGAGTGGTAAGCATGAGGGAGAAGGACTAAAGGAGCAACATGCTCTTCTTTAAAAAAATACAAACATCCGAGAAAAGACAGTTTTAATTTTAGGAAGTGTAAAGTGTTTTGATATTATAACACTTAAATCTATTCAGCAGGCAGGATGATGGGATCTGAGAGAACACGAAGAGGAGATGTGGGCTGAGTTGTGGACCTACGTAAATTAGGCAGATTCACTTTTTCTCTGGAATTAGAGAAAGAATGTTTTCCTGATATAGGCATGAGCTGAAGATCAGAAATACTCCTTAGGGGTAGAATAGAAATGTTTAAATTGAACAAGTTACCTTTTATTTTGATACAAGGTGTTGCTAATGTATCCCAGGCTGGCCTCGGACTTCTGATCCCCTCTCTGCCTATGTAGGGATAGGATTACAGGAAATCACCACCACACCAGGTTTAACAAGAACTTCTGAATAGGGAAAAGATATAACTTAGCTAGGAACCCTTAAATAAGCTTAAATAAGGCGGATACTTCTGAATCTTGCTTTGAAAAGATGGATGAGGAAGCCAAGCTTCCCCACCAAAGAAGATTATCAGACTCAACATGATCCATGGAAATAATTCTGCTGCGGTCTGAGTAAGGGTGTGCGGTGTTGGCACTGAGATAGATTTCTCACAAATGTTACAGTATTGAATCCTTATGATAACTGGAGAATACTATTTCTATTTACCTACACAAAGTCAGAACCTTTCCAAGGACCACATAATATGGTTTACATTTAAGCCAAGATTTAATGTCTAGCAACTGATACCCAAGGGAGCTTCAGAAGTAGTAAACACACCTGAGTCACGTTAGTGGCAGTGTATTCGTCTTTAGGAAAGAAAATGTCTTATTCATTAAGAGACTAAGAAGCTTGTTCTTGAAGTGCAAAGGAGTGTTCTAGAGCTTGTAGTAGGGTCTGAAAAGTGTAAATTTAATCAGAAGAAGTATGCAGAGACCCCAAAAGATACTAAGAGCCTTCTACAGGTCTTTTACCAGCCAAGTAGATAAGCCAGAGCTCTCTTGAAGAAAACTTGCCATTTGGGAGAACAGTGGCCAGAGAACTTTCAGTTCTCTGTGCCTGCAGTAATGTTCACATGGAGCCCAGAGACTCACAGGAATGAATGAGCCAGTATCTGAGCAGGTGGGAATGACAAGAGCTGGGCAGACAGTGCAGAACACTTAACAAGCAGTCATTGCCTATCAGGTTTACTAACAGCTTGGCCAGGACTTTCTCATAGTGGCAGGGCACTCTGAGGTTCTTCCTGTTCAGTCTTTCCCCTTTTATTTCCTCCTATGCAATATCATGCTTCTGACATTCTATCTACTCCCGTTTACTTAGTCCTTTTATCCTTGCCCCCATTCTCACCAACATCTTTGAACTTCTAATTCATTCTTCTTTTTTTTTGCCAGTCCTGGGGCTTGAACTCAGGGCCTGGGTACTGTCCTTGGGCTGTCTCAAGGCTAGAGTTCTACCACTTGAGCCACAGCACCACTTCTGGCTTTTTCTATATATGTGGTACCCAGGAATCATGCTAGGCAAGCACTCTACCACTAGGCCAAAACTCCCGGCCCCTAATTCATTCTTATCAACTGCTTCCCAGAGAGTCAGTGGTATAACCTGGGAGTGGTTTGAGAAACCCAATAATAAGACGAGATGCAGATCGTTGGCTGTCTATCTGGTGGGAAAGGTCCGGTTTTCATTTATTGTATGAAACGCAGCTAGCTCAAGGTACTACACTACTTAGCAAAAATGACACCTGTAGAGACTTGAAAAGAGTTCTAGCATGGGGCCATGATATTGCCAGTAAAACTCAGGCATTTGAAAGGTGTGAAAGAAATTGTTCCTGGAAGGATAGAGGAGCTGTTGGCTGTTACTAAGCTCCATCGACTTACAATGCAGAGAGCTCATGAGACTTGGAAGGCTCCAGTGAGTACAGTGTAAGAGTAAGAACTAGGGACCACTCAGGTAGCTTGGGAAGAGATTATTTTCTCCTGCAGGAGAAAAGCAGCACAGCAGAGTTGCAATTACTTTATGAGAGACTTGAGAGGGACTGTTATACCAAGTTTTGGCTCCTGGAACACAGGATACACTAGTCTGAGTGGATGCTCTGATTCTGATTTCAGTATACTTACTTATACTCTGAGACTCAGTGGGTGTTCCATTCTCTCTTTGTTGAACTAGCTCTTTCCCTGATGGAAAAGACACTGAAAACTTCTCTCCCAAGCAAAGCCCTGGGTGCCCCTCGAGACTGCTACTTCCTCTCTGTGTGTCAGCCTGAGAAATACAAGCATCACTCTGCCTGGGCATGGGTTTAATTGGCAAAGGAAAAAGAAATTGTTATGCCTTCAAAGAAGCTTCAAGAATTAGCACAATAGGGCCAGGAGTAGATATCCCAGTGGTAGAGTGCTCACCTAGCATGCACAGAGCCCTGAGTTCAATCCCTTGCTACCACATACACAGAAAAAGCCAGAAGTGGTGCTGTGGTTCAGGTGAGAGAACACTAGTCTTGAGCAAAAAGTGTCCAAGGACAGTGCCCAGACCCTGGGTTCAAGCCCCAGGACTAGCTTAAAAGAAAAAGAAATGTTAGGACGAGCCAGTGAGCCAGTGTTTAAGCCAAAATTAAAGATGATAGAAGTGAGAATTTATCAACTTGGGAGTACTTGGAACAAAGGGTACAAGACTGTGGTAAAGATCGCCTGGATAGAAGGCTCTTGGAAACCAAGAGGACCCATCATTTGTCTGTGCTGAGAGAAAACAGAATGCCTTGGCTTGTCATAGCAGACACAATACATAGAAATAAACCATCTAATGGCAATGAGTTTGCTGGAGAGGATAAATCAGAAGACTCTCCAAAATTGCAAGTTCCCCAGAAGAGACTGTCATCTATCAGGGCCACTGGGAATGTGTTGGTGAATGACACCAATACTTACAAGGTCTATGTGACTCTTCTCTGCAGATCAAGGCTGATGGTACCCCGTGGTCACAATCTTAAGTTATTAATAGCAATAGGACTATAACTTCCTGGTATAGCCCATATTTGCAACCCCATATGAATACGTATGGACAGGATATAGTCCAGGTAATATCACAATATGATATACAAAGAAAATAATATGTAATAAATATATAATAATATAAATAAATGCATATTAATACATTTCACATATTGAGTATCCTAATAAGACCAAGTGTGCCTGCTCTATCTTATCATTAATCTCTTGACTCAAGATACTTTGAACATACAGCATCAAGGACACTAACAACTGGTCTTACTTTACAGTAGCTGTATACACTATTTAAATCCTTGGTCTCAATTTGCTTATCTGTTAATCAGTGCTTGGAACAAGTCCCCCAACGGGGCTGTTTATAAAGACAATGAGAAAAGGCAAATGAAAGTTTCTTTTCTATTGTTCGAATACAGTAGATGAAAACTTTCCGTAGTAGTGATGATGGAGAAGTAGTTGTCTTGGTCTACTGCAGTAGCAATAGATAACCTGACATCAGGAGCTGAAAGGTAACTCAGTAATATGTCAGACCCAGAGAAACAAAGGTTGCAATTAGCCCTTTCATACACTTGAGAGATACATTTCATGATTGTTTTAATGACATTCAATTTTGGCATAGTTGTTGACAGATACATGAAGAAAAATAAAGCCAACATTATTTGTTCATGGGTATATATATCGGCCAATCCTGGAGCCTGAACTCAGGGCCTGAGCACTGTTTTGGGGCTTTTTTCCTCAAAGCTGAACCACTTGAACCACTGCACCATTTCCAGCTTTTTCTGTGTATGTGGTACCCAGGAATTGAAGCCAGGTCTTTGTGCATGCTATGCAAGCACTCTACCCCTAGGCTATGCTCCCAGCTCACCATGGGCATATTTTTATTTCAATAAATGCTTTGATATATTTTTCTACCTTTTACCTTTTCCCATCAATGGAAGCCCAAATGAAGTCTAACAAGCATCTTTTTCATATCTCTCATGTGCTTTTAGAATTACATATGCACTGCATTGGTGCACATTCATAGAGCTTATTGCTAAGGTTTCAGGCTCAGGGGATATGTATGTATAATATATAGTATGTAGTATGTATATAGTATATATGTGTGTGTGTGTATGTGTGTGTGTGTGTGTGTGTGCCTTAAGACACTTATAACTCCAAGCCCATAACTATAGACATAGATCATCTTCTTTAATAGTTCTATGAACTTTCATTGTGAGAATATACAGCTCATCCAGCCATATCTAATGTTGAGGACAGCCTTCTGGCGGCTTCATCAGTGGTAGGTAGTGGTCTAGTCTACTTTGATGTTTTCTTCTTTCTCCATTCCTCCTCTATGTTCTACCCATTGGTTCCAGTTTCACATGTCTTTTTATGTCCTTTTTTTTTTTTGGTGGGCAGCTCAAGCTCCCTCCTTAATAGAGATTTGAGGGTTTCTGTTTTTCCCTTACTTTCCAAAAACTTCTCTAATTAAAATACTACATTAAATCAACAGCATCAAAGGCAAGATTTGAAGAGAGTTTGAGCATTATCCTTAAGCTCTATGTACTTAACATATTCTCCACTTCACTAAGCATGTATTGATTATGTTCTTGGGAAAAGCCACTTAGGTCTTTCAATCCTTGCAGTCTCCTGGTCTTGGTCTTAATATACTCACTGGACTTCTAGGGCTGTCAGACTGGCATTATCTATCTTGTGGCCACAAATATTCATTCCTGTACAGTATATGTATAGCAGAAGGAATTGACTTTACTTCATTATCTTTTCTATTCTGATTAGAATTTTCAATATTAACTAATTAGATTAGCTAATTAAAAATTTCATCTATGCAGGGTGTTGGGGCTCTTTTGTTGTATTGTTATTATCTATTGTGACAGGGTTGAGCTATGTAGTCCAGGTCTTGGTACCCAGAGTGGTCTTAGAGTTGGGATCCTTCTGCTCCAGACTTCCTCAGTGCTGAGATAGCATACCAACCTCAGTCACACATATTACTTGGTCTTCTGAAACAAACCAGGAACCCAATAAACTGTGCAGAACATAAAAAAATCTAGGGAGAAGAAAGATTTGGGGGGGGGAAGGAAGGAAAGAAAGAAAAGAGGAAAAGCCTGAAATAATTTGAATTATCTTTGTTTCTATGTCTTGAAATTGTTTCTGGACACTGGTGGCTCACATTTGTAATCCTAGCAACCAGGAGGCTGAGATCTGAGGATCTCAGTTTGAAACCAGCCAAGGCAGAAAAGTCTGTGAGATTCTTACCTCCAGTTAACCACCAGAGAGCTGGAAGTGGTACTGTGGCTCACTGTGGCAGAGTACTGGCCTAGCTTAGGGATAATATCCAGATTCTGCGTTCAAGCCCTAGGACTGGCATAAAACAAAATTTTACTTTATTTTTTTCTCCAGAAAAGCAGATAATGTAAAGAACGAAGGAAGACCTGCCCATACATGCAGGACTCTACCATCCTTGTTGTGTTTTCTGGGACTTTGTGACACTGGAAACAGTGAGAAAAAAATATGTATAACTCGATCTCAAATAAGCCTTCTTCCTTTCAATCCATCTTGGACCTTGAATTATTTATGATTCTCAGAAGCACAATGGGAATCAATGTGATTTACATGACAAGAACCAAAAGGTTTTTCTACCCTGAAAGCAACTATACACGAAGTGGTTGTGGATGGGCTAATTCAGCTGGGACATAGGTATGATTTTTCTTTTCCTTTTCTTCACATCATTGTTTGGGACTAGGCCTGAAGTAGAATGGTTCTGTCAATGAAAGACCATGGGGACAGGAAGCAAGGAGGCAAGACGATGGCTTCCCTCATACAGGAGAGAACTGACATGCTATCACCTCACAGAGACATCAGTGCCAGAAACACAGTTGGATTTTTGATGGGTAATAATTATTGAATCTGAATAATTAAGCTTATCTATTCTTAGGGATTATTTGACCCAATAATTATTACCCAGAAATCTTAAGTGTGTGTTTGAAATCCACATTTTTTTCCCCAATGACGAGCCTGTCAATTCCATCCCATTAGCTAGTTTGGTGTTATATTCTAATGTTAATAGGCAGAAAGTCACTCTGAATCGAAGCTTGTAACAGGCTCTGTGCATGACGATGAACTAGTGAAATAATTTACTGTCTAGGCACAGAGTGCCTAACAAGCCAAAAGATTTTTTAAACAAATATCACCAACCGGATAGTATATCGTGCTGTTGACCGTAGTCCTTTCATCAAGAGGAAGGGAGAAGACAAGGAAAGGACTCATATTTATCAGCCACAGAGGAATTGCTTTTCACATCACATTTATTATTCCATGTGGTTCTCATAATCACTTTGTTATGTACCTTGGGGTACACGGAAATTGAAGAGGAGAGAAATAAAGTCCTTCTTGTGGTTCACAGAACTGGTTAAGGATAGAGGTGGCCTAAATTTTTGCATATGAGCAGAAGAGGTCTGTTTGAAGTTGAAAACAGCAAATGGGGGGAGGGGAATGACAGAGGGGAGCTGAATATTATTATACATTACATTTTTCACATGTCTACATAGATAGATATAAATATATGCATCTATTATTTATCTATATAAACATAGCATAAGGAAGCTCACCAAAAACATTTAAAAAGGTGGGAAAAGGAAGTAAAGTTAGGAAGGAGCAGTATGGGCTTGATGTGTTTGATCAAAGTTCACTGTGTACATGTCCTAAAAATCACCATGAAACCATTGTGTACAATTCATTTATACTAATGAAAGTATTTTTTTCGAAAAGGATAGAGAGTAAAGTTTGAACCCAGACCAATCTGAATATCTTCCCCAAGTTTCTCACTATGAGATGTACATTCTACTAACAGAATTCACTAACATGACAGAAACAGATAGCATGACCCATTATGAGGAAAAAAGGCAATTGACTACCAATTTCAAACTGTTCATCAAAGTAGAACTTCATAATTAAGTGGATGTTTAAAATTGGTTGACATGTAAATGATGCATCTTGTTTAAAACAACTACTCAAAATGGTGTTTCCAAATTCTATGGGGATAAAGATAAAAATGTTGTCATAAGGCAACTTCCACAAGAAAGTTAGGAACTCCACACTGGGGTCGACATGGCTTAGTCACTTGGATAGAGGCACAATAGCAGGAATTAGCAGAGTCCAGCCTGCTGATAGAAAGAGTTGAAGAGCAGTGATTTTACTCAACCCATTTTATCTGCTATCAAATTAACTAGTCAGAGGAACACTTAGAGTTTGAAGTTTGGGTTTGTTTGTTTGTTTGTCTGTCACAAAACACTTCTCTGAAGGATCTGTGATTCAGACCTGTCCTGTCTTTGGTATAATTCACAAAAGCAGGATGCACCACTAGCTCTTAGTGACACATCTGCTGCCAGGTGCTAAACCTGCGCATAAGAATGGAACAGAATGCATGGAAAACTTTTCATGTAAGCCCCTTAAAAATGTGGTGTTTGGTCTGAAGCTGTGGACTTTATTAAGAATCTGCTCTTGATAAAGCACATGTTAACGTAACAACCTCCCAATGCCCTCATGGAGGATTATATTTACACATAAAAGTGAGACGTAAGAGACAAAAAAGAAAGATGGTCCACCTTTCAATTTCATCTTCCACATGGTGTGAATCACTTGTTTTCAAACCACCAATCCTAAATCCATTTAGTGGCACCAGAAAAACTCAACTTTGAATGTGAAAAGAAAGAAAAGAGCAGAGCAAAATGAATCATGTATAATAAAGGTAAATTTAAAAACCTTTTTTTCAATAAAAATGTTTATTGAAATGATAAGGAAAGAGAGAAATTAGGAAAACTAAACTCTTAAAATTATTTACCAAACTAGTAACAGACAAATTAATCAACTCATCTTTTTGCCCACATCCTATGCAGATTTCCAAAGTGAGGGAAAAAAAATTGAAGCAAAGATCATCACATGAGCATGTCTGAACAATGAAATAGTTGAGCAAGTGGAAAAGAGCAGTTGCATGAATGAGGTGCAACTTCTTGAACTTCAAGTTTTCATTACCCATCGATATCTTCCTTGACTTAGGATTCTTTTTTTTTCTTGGATTTTTTAAATTTTTTCTTATATTTTTTATTGTAATTAATAGAAGGGTTACATTATATGCGCCAGATAGAAGGTGCATTACTTCACATACATTGATACCCTTTCTCATGTCTTGGTCCCCATTTCCCTCCCCCCCACCCCCACCTTGGGCTCCCCTAGCAGAGATTTGCAATAGAGCAAAACCTAGATACATAAGGCCATACAGTATGACGCTAAATGAAAGGACCTCTAGAATATAGAAACAAAAGCCATATAATGAGTGATTGTTGTCCCTAATATACTATGTTATCTCTCATCTCTTTTGCTGTCCCTTGGTTATCTCATATTTTTACAGTATCTCACTTTGTTATCTGATATATTGGATATATTTGTATTTGGTTAAAACCCTTTTTTTTCCTGCAGTTGCACATAGGCATGGAAGAAGCAAATGTTGCTAAATACTTTTGTGGAAATGCAGTTTGAATTTTTTATGGTTACTAAAGGTTTTGAAAGCTTGGCAGTTCATGCATGAGTTTTTTTTGTTGTTGTTGTTGCTGTTTTTGCCAGCCCTGGGGCTTGTACTCAGGGCCTGAGCACTGTCCTTGGGCTTTCTCAAAGCGAATGTTCTGCCACTTGAGCCACAGCACCACTTCTGGCTTTTTTTCTATGTATGTGGTACCGAGGAATTGAACCCAGGTCTTCATACATGCTAGGTAAGCACCCTACCACTAGGCCAAACTCCCGGCCCCCATGAGTGAGTTTTGGATCACAAAACATTGTAACTCTTAATGACTATTACAATGAAATTTGAAGCCAGGCACCAATGGCTCATACCTATAATCCAAGCAACTGAGATGGTCAAGATCCGAGGTTCAAGGACAGCCAGTCAGGAAAGTACATGAGATTCTTACCTCTAGTAAGCTACCAGAAAAGCTGGAAGTGAAGCTGTGGCTCAAGTGGTAGAGTGCTTGCCTTGAACAAAAAAGAAGAAGCTCAAGGAAAGTACTGACTGAGGGAAGGAAGGAAGGAAGGAAGGAAGGAAGGAAGGAAGGAAGGAAGGAAGGAAGGAAGGAAGGAAGGAAGGGCAGGAGGGAGGGAGGGAGGCAGGGAGGCAGGGAGGGAGGCAGGGACAGAAATTTGAAAGTCATTGTTTAACAATGAAGGTGACTTTCAGTTCTATCCATGTGGTTCTTCTCTAGTGCAAGTCTTTTCATATCTTGGTGACTTCCACACACAGCCCCCACATTTTCTATAAATTGTTTAATAAGGAATATATGTGTCCAAAGAGATAATGACAGAGCTTAGATTCCCCCAAATTTAAGGCAACTCCACCTTCATCTCTGGTGTATATTGCTTCATTATAAAGCAAGATATTCATTGAACAACAATACAGATGCCAGAAAGATGCCAAAAGAAATAGCTAAAACCCGGAATCAATCTAGTGATAGGCCCAAAACCTGGAGCCAGTAGTCTCATATGCAAATGGGAACTGGGGCTCTGGTATTCTTTTCTTCCTCCATAGGCCAAGTGCATTATATGTTATATATATATATTGCAGAACTCATATATTTTCATTTTCTTTTTAACTTTTCACATTGTCATTAAAGAGTTGCACAAAATGACTGCCATTTAACAAAGCGGTTCATGAGAACAATGCATCTTGATCAGTGTCTCGTTTTGCAACATTCTTTCATCTTCACATGACCTGTAGGTCATTGCTCTCTTCTCACTTTGTGTTAGTTGAGTAAGGTTCAGGCCAAGGTAGATTCTAATGTACTAATCCTGTCTAAATTTGGAGTGATGCATTGTCCACTGCTTTGTGATGACTCTTCTAGCCCATATCCTGTGTTCCCTCTGAGAGAAGCAAATGTTGCCAGGTGCTTTTGTGGAAATGCAGTTTGAATTTTTTTATGTTACTAAATGTTTTTTTTGGGGGGTGGGTCATGGGGCTTGAACTCTGGGCCTGGGCGCTGTCCCTGAGCTCTTCAGCTCAAGGGTACCATCTTACCCTTGAACCACAGCCCCACTTCCCATTTTTCAGTGATTAACTGGAGATAAGAATCTCTTGGCTTTGTAGTGACGGACTGGCTTTGAACTGAGATCCTCAGATCTTACCCTCCTGAGTAGCTAGAATTACAGATGTGAGTAGTGTGCCCGGCTTAAAGATTTTGAAAGCTTGGTAGTACCAAATATTACAGGTGGAAACCAAAGGGTTTTTGTTGCCCAATATTACAGGTGGAAACCAAAGGGTTTTTGTTGTTGTTGTTGTTGTTTGTAAATATGAGCAGCAGAAGAACGGGAGACAACTTAGAAGGATTCTAGACAGATAAAGTTCTGATATAGAGAGATCCTTTGAAAACGATTCTGTGAAAACCAAAGACACAAAAAGGGAAGGCAGAATTCAGCTCTCACAAAGTCACAGACAGCTGGAGTGTTTCTGCATGATTGATCCTAATGTAACAAGTTTGGAATTTTTAAGTTTGGGGGGAGGAGACAAGAATGAAGGTCATGATGTTAGTTTGGGGTTTTCTTTGTCATAGCTCATACATGGGTGCCAAGTAATTTGCAATTTGAAAAATCTAGATAATAGCTCATCAACCCCAGGACTCTGAGCATGAATATTTCAATGCATGACTGCTTCACCCCAGGGCCCTTGCCTCTTTTGGATAGTCATTGCTTGGTTCTCTTGGTTGACTCTGACTTTCCTCATCACCATACTAGATATGCCAGTGAGGACAAGAGTGCCCATAAGACTATACTTCAAACACTGAGTTCTGGTTCATTCATTTTTTTTCTGTTTGGGGCTCTCAGAAAACACTGGGGAAGACAGGACAGATGTGCCAGAAAGCCAGGAACATCTGGAGAGTTTTGCTAAGTGGGTCAAGATACGAAGCTCAGAGGTATAATGACCTCCTCTTATTTATGGTGATGGAATCTGCTATTTTAAGACTAAAATCTGCTATTTTAAGGGGCTAGAGCAAGAAACCTGGCAAGTGACGTTTTTAGGCAAAAGATGAATGGTACTATTATTGCTGGTGTCATTTTTTTAAAGACCTTGTTTGGATAGCACATTGGCTCAAAATAAATGATGAAGAATCTGGCTGGGATGCCACTGCTCTGGTGAGATGCTTTGAGAGCCCAGGGAGAAAGGACAAAAGGGTCTAATTTTCTCCAATCAAATAACTAAATAGCAGCTGTTCCCACAGGCAAGAAGTACAAATGGCTTTGCTACTGAGATAGGCTTACCACAAATCCAAACTTAATCTTTGTGAAACGGTGCTTTAAACGATTAGTGTTAACAAGCATGTTCTAAACAGTTGCAGTATTTTCTCTCCTCAGACTTGCCAGGTCTAGCGAGGCTCTCCTGCTCTTTCTCATCATTTTATCATGCTATCCCATCCCCCAACTCAACAAATCCTACAAAGAGAAATGATGCCATGATCCTGCATGAGGAGGTGACCAAAATGTGAGTTCACCTGCGTGGTTTAGCTGTAGAGTCTGCTCAATCATTTAGTGCAACTTAGGGTTGACTCTGGTCCACGGGAATCACACAGGCAGCAAATACAGTTGTCTACTGTGTGCATGGGACATCAGTACCAGCATCTCTGTGCATGTCTACATCCTTAGCTGTTCAGGTCCTTTAGATAAGCTGCAGTGATATTTGCATATAACTTCCCCACATCGTCACACATACTGTAAATCAATGTGAGTGCTTTGTCAATAGTCGTTACAGTGCACAGTTTAGGGAATGATAAGAAAAATATGCGTATGTTCATTGCGGGTGCAATCCCATATTGGAGTGAGTCGATGATGGCAGAAAACATGAGTTGGGAGTACCTCCTGTATTGGAATCTACTGTCTTTCAGGAGAGGAGAAGACAAAGCTTAAAACTTGAACTCATCTTGTCTGTGAGTCTTCCCCTCTTGCCAATTGCCTTTTAATTCAAACAACAGTTTTCGTACAGGTTTTCCACTTCCTCTAGATTGCCACTCTTAGTTTGTAGCATCCACCCAAGACAGATTCTTCTCTTTACTTTTCTGATCTAGTAATGCATTTTATATATACACTACGATGAATGATTGATTAAAAACAAACAACTAAAAGGCTTCCAGGCATCTATTCATGGAGTATCAATGAAGTACTGTGGCTTTATGGTTAATTTTATCTTGCCTTGTCAATCAATCAATTTATTAATTTATTTATTGTCAATTTCATATGCAGAAAATAGAAAGAAATTGGAATCACAGAAGCAGACATCCACAGAATGAAGTTCTAGTAGTCTAGAAGCTGTTGGCACTCTAGAATTGAGGGCTGGAAAGATTGAGCAAATGTTAGGTGGAAGCCAGGCATTGTGATTCATACTTATGTGCTCAGGAGGCAGCTATCTGGAGCATTAGAATTTAGTGTGAGCCTGGGCAAAATGTTCATGATATCCCACCTTGAGCAATGCAAAACTGGATGCAGTAGAACACCTGTCATCTCAGCTATGTGGGAAAAATTAAGTAGCAGATTTGTGGTCAGGCCAGCAAAATAATTTCTTATTTTTTATTACCAAAGCTAGAAAGTCTAGGGAGCAAATGTACACACATCAAAAAATGTCAGATTTGGTTTTGTGCCATGCTTGAATTCTTATAGCAATAACTGACTATGTATGGTTTTTGAGCTACAAAATGGGGGTTTGTGCATAAAAATTAACTACCCACATTTACAATTTGAACTGGTGCTGCACAATTTTAAGAACACCAAAATCCATGCTAATACATTATTATCTTCATCATTATTTTATTTATTTTAATTTACAACTGCCTTTTCGTTATTATTTCACTGATCTTTCTCCACTTAAGAGCGATACTAAAGAACAAATAAAGTTATGACTATGATGAATTAATAGAAGGGACAAGCTTCAAATCCCAGTACTTTCATAACACTCTCCTCCAGATTTTTTAGTTTTGCTTTGGCACTGGATCTGTGAATTCTGTACCCCATCCTAGCCCAGCTCTTTATTGGAGCCCCCACTTTTAACCTTGTGGATCCAAGAAGAGCCCTTCTTTGGTATTTACAACCTTCTCAGAAACCAGAACCTAAACTCTGTGCTTAGCTCTCAGATTGTTTACTCATGTTTCAAGGTTCCCTTCATAATTTCTTGTCCTCATGCCCTGGGGCAGAGCATCATGGTGGCATGAGCTGTGGCAGAGGCTGTTCACTTCTTTTCAGAAATAGACTAGAGGCAGGAAGGGGCAAGAAGGAAGACCATAAACTCCCTTCACCTTCCTCCCAGACCCTTCCCCAAACATGAATGTGTGGGAGACATTTCATGTATAACTTATCACAGTCTGGGTCTGGGTCCAAGAGAATGCTTGCTCCTTGCCTGCCTAGTTATCCTACCTTCAGGTTCTGGGCTTCGGTATCATTTTCCTTCCTTCAAAGACTATGAGGATCATAGGGAAGCTCTATGTTTCATCCTTTAAGGAACCTCCATACTACTTTCCAGAGTGATTTCCCTATAACCCAGCAATTCCACTCCTGGGCATTTATCCAATGTATCATAAATCAAGCCACCAGCACAACTATTTTTCTTACTATTTACAATAGCCAAGATATAGAATCAACATAGATGTCCCTCCATGGACAAATGGATGAGGAAAATATTATATATATGTATATATATGCACATACATGCATATATATACTATATATATATATATACACACACAATGGAATTCAACTCATCCACCAGAAAGAATGATATTGTACCATTTGTAAGGAAATGGAAAGACTTATAAAAATATATTAATCACAGTAAGCCAGAGCCAAAGAAACATAAGCTGCATGGTTTCCCTCATTTGTGGTAAGTAGAATGTGCCTATAAGTCTATAAATAAACACACTGAATTATCAAAATAAGTAACACCAGGACATGACAAATTATACAGAAAACTGCTCATTAACATACAGAGGAAAAAGGAGGCTATGCATAGGAGTAGTGGACAAAGGTATAAGAGCGATGGACAGACGATCATCTACAATAATATGACCATATGAAACAGCATTCTTTAGTTGCTATTACCACTGGCCTGGTTTTCATCTTATTTGTTGGTTTGTTCATGTAAAACCTTGGCTCAAGGGAAAGCTACAAGACAGTGTCCAGACCATAAGTTCAAATTCAGTACCTGTCTGAGACAGGGATAGGGGGAGGGGAGAGAAAAGGAGAGGGGAGAGAAGAGAAGAGGAAAGAAGAATTAAAAATCCAGGAAGGATTTTTAAGAGTCCTTCCAAACTCTCAAAACTAGAATCTGCATTTTAATCTGGCTGCTGGTACGATTTGAAAGAATTTTGAGGTTTGAGAAACAAGAACTTTAATTTATAATGTTTGTCAGCTAGAGGACAGAGATAGAGGAAATAGGGAAAGAAGAAAGAAAAGAAAAATGTCCTGACCATCTTACATTCCATCTCTGCTTATTAGGAAATTGGGACTTTGTTCCATTGTTTCCTTAACTCACTTTTCTTTTTTCTTTTTTTTTAAGGCTTTTAGTTGGTGTTGTTGTTTTTATACTGAGGAGCTCCATGAGACAGAAAGCTTGGCAGCCTTCCCACAATCCTCAGCATGTGGGAATAACAAGTAATAAAGTGTTAGCCCTTGCCAACTGGTGGTTCCGTGTAAATGTCTCTGTTAACAACCGACACTGCTGCCAGCAGCCATCGGAGCAAAGCAGCAAATCTGTTCCTCTCTCCGGTGTGGAAAACACTACCGAAGAAGTCATCTAATTACTTGATTAAGATGTATCAATCCTGAAAATTGTTGATCTAGAACATTGAGTCTCTAACATTTAGCTTGTTCTTGATTAAACAGAAGAATTTGAAACCGACTCTTTTTTTGCTGTCTCAGAGTACCTGGGTTCCATGCAGAAGACTTCTAACTGTGGAATCTTTGCATAATGGAGAAGTGAAAAGCAGATTTGAGGCAATTTCTTGTAGTTCTTTCAATTTGCTGTGTCCATAATGAGAACCCTGGAAAGACTAGACTTTCTTTAAAGTTCTAATATTAGTTGGAAAAAATCATTGTTTTAAAACATTCTAATTGTGTGTGTGTGTGTGTGTGTGTGCGCGCGCGCACACACGCACAAGTACTGGAACTTGAACTCAGGACCTTGATGCTCCTTTGCATTATTTTAATCAAATTTGGTGCTTTACCACTTGAGGCATAGCTCCATTTCCTGAATTTTTTTCTAGTTAATGAAAGATAAGAGTCTCCTAGACTTCTGTTCAAGCTGACTTTGAACCACAATCCTCAGATGTCAGCTTTCTGGTGTGAGAACTAGCTCCCAGGTTCCTAATTCTTATGTTTGAAAAACATTGGGAAAATTCTTCTAGTCTTAGGATGTAAAAACCAGCCTCATCCTCATCCTGTTTAGTGCAGTCATGAAGAGGAAATGGGTCTCTTCAATCTCACACACTGATTCTTCTTGATCTCTCCCTGTAACACTTTGAACTACAGCTCCTCTCCCAGTCTGTTGGTGGGTACGGATTTGAATTGTTATCCTCATATCTCAGCCCCCTGAGTAGCCAGGATTACTATTTTCTCCTTCCTTCATTGCTGTCTTTTTAATTTTCAGATTGCATTTTAAGTTTCATATATTAAACTTCTTTCTTCTAACCAGATATAAACATACCTGAGGGTCTATCTTCTCTTTTTTTGTTCTATCTTAGGAAACTTAGTAGACTCTCATGACTAACTTCTAAAGTGATAACTCTCAAACTGTACAAGCCTCAATTCCATTCTTCTTTCAACTCTGATTTACCATTTCTCTTCTAAACAGGTTCCATATAATTTAATGCCAAATTAAAAACCAGTCTCAAACTCCCATCATCCTTTAGTTCCTAGTTATTTCTCTCTTTCCCCAAATAACACCCCAAACAATATTTGTAGTCCTTGAAATGAACTAAGAAGCTGACATTCTGTTTCTTCCACCACAGTCTAAGCAAGGTGGTTACAAGAACTTTGTTTCCCTTGTGTTATATACCCAATGTTTAGGTGTTTGACAGATATGCAACCAATACATTAATAAATTCTTGTAATTCTTTTCAAAAGCAATGCTGGATTTTCTTTCTAAATTATCTTTGCCTTTTATGAGAGGGAATCATCTGAGTCTTGAAAAAAGTAAATCTGTAAGAATACAGAAGTATGATATTTTAAACATTCGCTTTTATACTATTTTTTCATTTTTATTGTAGACATGATGTAGAGGGGTTACAGTTAAATAAGTCAGGTCATGAGGACATTCTTTTTGAACAGAGTCACCACCTCCCTCATTTTCTTCCAGTTTTTTCCTCTTGACCTCCCTGACCCCCGAGTTACATAATTCATTTCCACATAGTATCTAGTGAGTATCACTGCAGGGTTATTTCACCCTTTGTCCACCATTTCTGTGCCCATCCACTCCCCAAATCAGATAAACTTTCATAAAAAAAAAAGTATATAGAAATCGAAAACAATGACAAAAGGGAAAAACAGAAGAGAAGACGAAGAGGAAGAAGAAAGAAGAAGAAGAAGAAGAAGAAGAAGAAGAAGAAGAAGAAGAAGAAGAAGAAGAAGAAGAAGAGAGGAGGAGGAGGAGGAGGAGGAGGAGGAGGAGGAGGAGGAGGAGGAGGAGGAGGAGGAGGAAGAGGAGGAGGAGGAGGAGGAGGAGGAGGAGCTGCAAACAGCACAATAAAAATCCTCTTTTTTCCATTTCTTGGAGTTCATTTCAATAAACATCATTTTATATGATCATATATACATGACGATTCAGTCCTTGTGATCCTCTCTTAAGAATATCTTCCTTGGCCTTGGTTTATTGACATTTGGGTAAATGGCCAAGGAGTAGACTAAACGAAATGAACTCTAGGATATGGAAAAAAGAGGCCTATCTTTGTGATTGTTGTTTTTAATATACTATTTCTTTTTTTTTTTGCCAGTCCTGGGCTTAAACTCAGGGCCTGAGCACTGTCCTTGGATTTTTCTCAAGGCTAGAGCTCTACCACTTGAGCCTCAGCACCACTTCTCACTTTTTCTAAGTATGTGGTACCAAGGAATGCTAGCAAGCACTCTACCACTAGGCCAAACTTCCCGCCCCAATATACTATTTCTTTTCTCTTTATTTCTCTTTATTTCTTTTCTCTTATGGTTAATTTCATGCTATTACTGTATCTGACTTTGTTACCTGGTATATTGAATATTCCTTTATTTGTTTATTTGAAGTAGGGAAGGGAAGGGAGAAAACAAGATGATTGGGAGGGGGTTAGGGGAGGGAAAGGGGAACAAAAATGTGAAAGAGGGGTATCAATGTTCGAGAAGTAATGTACCTGATGAATGTAACTGTAACTCCTCTATACATTATCCAGACAATAAAATACAATTCAATATTTTTTAACAAAAAAGCAATGCTCGAACTCTCGTCCACTTCTATTGACACCATCATGCTTTTCTCTGTTCTCTATTTTAACATGATCATCATTCCTTCAAACGGCACCATGAGAGTGCAGTCCCAGAACAAAATTCTGAGCAGGTATCTTTCCCAAAGGATATCTTTTGTTCTTCTAAACATGTCAGCATAGTCTTCAACTCAAGTGTTTGTCTTCCTTGAGCCACTTGAACCTTATGTTCTACCTAGTCACATTTGCTTCCATTCTTAAATTCAGTACTCATTCCTCCATTCCCCATCCACTTTGTGTATATTCTTGGAATATACTTCTTCTCTTGTTATGTTATGGTAAGACAATTAAGTGTCACTTCAGAGAATGTGTCTCTGTCCCTGGCAGTTTCTTCCTATGTTATATGCTCTTCACATTCTGCTCAGCATTTCCTCAAAGAATTTTTGTAGCATTTTTGTTCCATGGCTACTTTGCCTACCATG
The DNA here is from genome assembly GCF_031878675.1 of Megascapheus bottae. Taxonomy (NCBI): domain Eukaryota; kingdom Metazoa; phylum Chordata; class Mammalia; order Rodentia; family Geomyidae; genus Megascapheus; species Megascapheus bottae. The sequence continues at coordinate 21,537,409 of NC_143530.1, read as the reverse complement.
GTGGAGAAGATTTGTGCCGAATTCATCTTTCTGCTCCATACATACAGTGACTATTTCTTATATGAAATAGTAGAAGTGGAGGCTTTCAATCTGGACTGAAGTGAGAGCATGGGGAAATGTTTGCACCAAAATTCTGGATGACCTGAATATCTGATAGTTAAAAAAAAAAAAGATCAAAGTGTGATTCCTATTCAAGCTCAGATCTGCCATGGAAATGGGCCAAGGATTAAAAGAAGAGACAAACAGTAGTTGGCTGATTGTTTTTGTATCTGCTGGAATTATCAGGACAAATTCTTTTACATTTCTGACCTTGAACTGTAAGTTTCTAAGAAGTTCACCTCCACATGGCTCCCTGGTGAGGTGAGTGCTAGCTGCTCTCCAGTATGTGCTGCAGTCGTTTATCTAAGTGGGAACAAGTAACAACTGGTACAGTTTCAACCTACAGTTAAATGAAAAATGATCTGGCTCCAACTTCAAACTATGCTCACTTAATAGCAATGAGGTGGGAGTGTTAGTAACCTTTATTCTATTCGTTCTCTCTTGAAATTATTCATCTGTTCTCTATTTGTGTTACATTACAATCCGCTGACTCGATCGTAATAGGGATGTGATAACGTATCATTCTATATACATATCTGTAACTCATTTATTCCATCACCGAAGCAGACTAATTTGTTTCTGTTGCTGATAGTACTAAAACTAAATCAATTTCATAATATTACATTGTTTCAAGTTCTTAAAATGTGCTCTGTTATGCGCAAATAACAAACATTTTACTTATACTTTTGAAATTTTTAACTCACACTTTCACTTCCTTAATCTCTTGCGTGTGCACTGTGATCAGCCTGTATGCTTTATTCAAAAGTACCTAGCCAAGAGCTGTTATTTAAGCTGGAATTTGCCTGAGCAAAGAGCACAGAACCTAGCACATCCACTATTAATGTGCCCTAGTGGATTGAATGACTCACATAGAGAAGGTTAGTGACTTAACTTTGATCTAAGACCTACATGGGGGAAACTGTAAGCAATTCTCAGGTCAAGGTGTTTTGCCATGTTGAGATTGGTAAGGGAAGGAGTATCAAAGTCCAGTGAGAGTTGACTTTCTCACTTTCCATAGGCAATATCTCTGCCAAAGAAGATAATATTCCTTCAACTATTTTCTTGACTATATCAAATCCTTCAACTTCAGACAGAAATTCCTCCCTTACAATTAAAGTGGAAAAAGTGAAGGAGAGAAGTGTTTGTAGCACATTGAGTTCACCATATACCCAGCAGGAATTAAGTAAACTGGATCAGAGCTTGCGTTAACATAATTTTGATCCATAACATCACCATGGAAGGTGAGGGCAAGAATGTCTCTAGAAAGGATGCAGATGAGAATTTCAGTTTGACTAGAAGAAGCCGAATGAAAGAAGTCTTAATCCATTAAAAACTTAACTCTCATCGATTGGAATAAGTTGCTTACCATTGATTAAAGAAAAGTGTCAAAATGAGTGTAAGTGATATAATAATGACCAAGAGCTACTTTGTGCCAAATAATGAGTTGTTTTTCATGAGAATATTGTATTTAATCTTCTAAAAGACTAGTGGGAAACAGGCAGTATACTTATTTCATAAGTAAGTAAGGGTTCAATAACTTGCATTTAGATAATGGTGAACAGGGATTCAAACTCAGATCACTCTGACTCTAGACTCTGTGAGCTTATCCACATTACCATGTTCTATGAAGTGCTTTCCCTATTGGAAATTCTCATATGTGGTGTCTCTTTCTCCAAGTCCTCCCAGAAAGTAGAATAACATTTAACAAATAATTGTGGCAAGACTGAGCTCAGGATAGCAATTGAGTTAAGTTCTAAAGACATTTTAAAAAATAACATTTTTTACCAAAATTTTGATATCCAAAAATATCCTACCAGTGTGTCAGTAATGCTGGAGTACTTTGATTTCAACAAATAGGCCAAACTGAAAATCTACTTTTGAAATGTGTTGCAATTTCATGAACAAGTTGACACCAGTGAAATTAGCCATGAACATGACATAAGCCAATCTAGTATAGTACATGGTCCTCAACTACAGAGATTTTGCAAAGAATATTGCAATTAGACTGGCTTGCCACAAATGAAGACCAGTAGGAATTGATTATATTATTATCCATTGATATTATTAATGAAGAGAAAGATAGACATTTATTTGCTCAGGGTACAGTTACTATGCTCTATGCTGTGGACATTCCACAGCAATCATGACAAACAGGGTCATTGTAATGGTAGAGCTTTTGGACTTAGAGGGAATAGGATCTCATTGAAAATCAAGAAAATAAAGAATGTATCAGAAAACTACACTGGTATGCTATGGAGAGGTAAGGGCAGCTAGATACTTTGTATGGTCAAAGACACCTTTGCTATTAAATGAGTTTTAATACAAACCATATGGAGAGATGTTCAAAACTGGAAATGAAGGGGCCAGGAGTTTGGCCTAGTGGTTAAAGTGCACAAAGACCGGGGTTCGATTCCTTGGTACCACATGCATACAAAAAAGCCAGAAGTGGTGCTGAGGCTCAAGTGGTAGAGCTCTAGCCTTGAGAAAGTCCAAGGACAGCGCTCAGGCCCTGAGCTCAAGCCCAGGACTGGCAAAAAAAAAAAGGGAAATGAAGCATTTAAGAATCTCAAAGGTGTTCACAAAGCTTAATAATAACATATAACATAATTATCTAGTCAGTGTAATAAATATCCAATCTAATTTCTCTGTAATAAATATAGAACAGGTAGGAAGAAATTCTCTGATAGTATCCCACACAATTCAGCTGCCTGTCAAAATCATTTAGAAATTCCAACATAGTATTTTTCATGTTCTTAAGAATATTGATTATTAATTGTATATCCATGGGCTGTGAAGAAAGAAATTCTATTAATTAGGCGGTGTGAGGGATCTTATAACATTTTGCAAGAGTCAGAGAGGAGATGGAATAAGATTAATGCCTGGGAAGTGCTGGGAGGGGACTAATAGGATTATTCCTTATGAGGCCAAAGCTTTCAAACTGTTGATTCTAATTTTAGCAAAACAAAGATTTTGAGGCTCATGCACTTTCTGCCCAAGAATATCTTAAAAATTCTTTTTTGCCAGAATTATAAACTTTATTGCAGTGATGTGAAGAACTCTTGCTGTCTAGGAGTAGATAATTATCAGACCAGTGAACAAACTAGCTTCAGTCTCTGTGTCTATATGTCTCCGTACATAGACACAGGGCTGAAATTGTTCCTACACAGGATTTTTAAATTTAGAAATAAAAAGGCTCTTTAGTGAGAATATATAGACTTGTTATTGATTTTTCCTTATTGATAATTTTATAGTTATGAGTGTTTTTAAGAATTATTGAATTTTTGCTGAGGCACATGAGTGTTTTTAAGAATTATTGAATTTTTGCTGAAGCTCAGTGGGTCATGCGTGTAATCCTAGCTACTAAAGAGGCTGAGATCTGAGGATCAAAGTTCAAAGCCAGCTGGGGCACAAAAGGACCTGAGAGTCTTATCTCCAATTAATCTCTAGAAGTAGGGCTTGGCTCAAGGGTAGGGCAGTAACCTTGAGCTGAAGAGCTCAGGGACAATGCCCAGGCCCAGAGTAGGGTGGTAGCCTTGAGCTGAACAGCTCAGGGACAGTACCCAGGCCAAGTTCAAGCCCCATGACCCACAAAAAAGAAAGAATTATTGAATTTTTGTATGGAAACTCACTGAAGGTGGTAGGATTGTGTGTGTATATGTTTGTGTGTGTGTGTGTGTGTGTGTGTGTGTGTGTTATTGGGGTTTGAACTTGAGGACTTAGATTTGATAGAAAATCACTCTACTACTTCAGCTATACCTCAACCCCTTTTGGCAATTATTAGTTATTTTTCCAATATGGTTAACCAAGGACCATCTTCTCCTTCCTATGCCTTCTATAGCTGGGATAAGAGATGCATGGCACACCCAGCTGATTGTTGACGAGGCCCCACTTCCTGGAAGTTCCCCTCTATAATGCCTGGAATACATTGGTTAAGTAATTCCTACATGATATTGATCAAGTTCTAGATGAATATTTGTGAAGGAAGGGTGTCTGGAATGTGTTACAGCATTTCAATACAGTTTATCTGGTCCTGCTAATATCTACATTGCTTTTGGGCATTTCACACACATTGTTGCTATCCTCCCAAATGAGGAAAAGTTAGGGAAACATGTGCCTATAAATCTACAAGGGCACATCCTGGATGGGACGCAAGAGGTCACAAATGAATTAAGTGTAATAGACTCTATGGAGAGTGCAAATATTATAATTCTTTAAAAATATTAAATCAAAGCCCAACAACACAAGTTTCAGTAAATGGGTGTTTTACAAGATGGTAGGATAGGGACAGGGGAAGAGTGGTAGAAAATACATGGTGGGGTTAAGGGGACAGTGGTAGAAAAATGAAGTGGGGAAGTGAGGTGAATGCAGGCAAGAATCCAACGTATATTGTCTATTCACTGCATCTTCACTGAGAAATACAAGGGAAGCAGTGGAATTAAGTGGGGTGAAAATGTTGAAGTGGTGATGAAGATCAAGAGGCACTGGACACATAAACTGATAAATGGCAAAAAAACATTCAATGCATAACATAAACTTAAGAAAAGTAAGGAAAAGGGTGACGTAAGAGTTAGGTGAGAATGTTGAAAGGGATGACATTGTTCCAGATACATGGTGTTCATAGACTGCTTTGATGAGCGGCAACTCCTTTGTTTAAAAATGATCAGAAGAAAGTCTGAAGTACCATGGTGATGCTAGAAAACTTTTCCTACGCATGATAGAGCTCCTTTATACTTCTTCCTTCCACTTCTTTTCTTATCTACTTTTTTCCCTTGCTTTCTATTTCTTTTGATGAATCTCTGTTGCAAAAAATTAACAAGAATTTTCTGAGAAAATATCATTCATCTTAGTTACACTCATACATTTAAAATTATGAAGATCGGAGTCATTCTTGCAAAGCTCATTTATTTGCTAACATGCAGTTAAAATCCTGCAAAATTCTATTTATCCAGAGATGGACAAGATCTGAGTAAAAAAACAGATAGTGAACTTTTCACAAACCATGCCTCTGTCTTCCTTATCCAAAATGCCTCATGTTTTATTTGAACATTATTCTCTTGTCTCTGTGTTTCAAATACATTTATTAGTCTGTCTCAAAAGTTTTATGTGTGTTCTCAAACGTGATATCTTCATTAACTAGTTGTTTGGTTAGGCGATCACATACATTTCGTTGACAATTGTATGATCTGTAACCAATAAAAAGATAATTGTGGTCCTTTACCTCCCTTCCAAATTCACTCACTCCTTAATAGAACAATTCACTTTCAACACATGGGGCTCTACATGAATCATGCACACTTGTCCCTCTGAAACAACCCAAGTTTGAACAAGGATTCACCGTCCTTTTCACCCTTTAACAGCAAATATAGCTGTTAATAGAGGCAAACTATGTATAGAACTAACTTTGCTCACAAATGCTTGTTTATCACATATGTGTCATAGAAAGTGTACATGTATCCAGTTAGAGGGAAGTCCGTTCAGAACTCGGACTAATAGCCTGTAATGGCAATAGCCTTCTCTTTTTTTCATACATTTTTATTCTAATTAATAGAAGGGTTGCATTATATTCACCATATAGAAGGTGCATTACTTCACAAACATTGATACACATTCTCATGTCTTGGTCCACATTTCCCTCTCCCCCACCCCCGCCCCTCATCTTATTTTTCCCTCTTCCCTATCCTATTTCAAATAACAAAATGAACATATATAAAATATATCAGAAAACAAGGTAAACTACTGTAATGAGATAACCAAGGGACAGCAAAAGAGATGAGAGATAACATAGTACATTAAGGACAAAAGTCACTCTTTATATGGCTTTTGTTTCTATATCCTGGAGGTCCTTTCATTTAGCGGCATCCTATATGCCCTTAGGTATCTAGATTTTTGTTCTATTGTAATCCTCTGCTCAGAGTCTCCAAGGTTTATACTAAATATTACAAATGAGAGAAACCATTGAGCCTATGTTCCTTTGAGTATGGCTTACTTCACTTCATATGATTTTTTCCAAGTCTTTCCATTTCCTTACAAATGGGGTGATGTCGATCTTTCTGAAAACGGCATAGAATTCCATTGTGTACAAATACCACATCTTGTTGATCCACTCATCAACTGAGGGACATCTGGGTTGGTTCCATATCTTTGCTATGGTAAAGATTGCTGCAATGAACATTGAAGTGCTAGTGGATTTAGTATGCCCTTGTTTCTGAATGAGTGGGTAAATGCCAAGTAGTGGAATTGCTGGGTCATAGGGGAGCTCTCTGTTTAGTCTTTTGAGGAACTGCCATACTGCTTTCCATGGTGGTTGAATGAGTTTACAATCCCACCAACAGTTTAGTAGTGATCCCTCCTGGCCACATCCCTTCCAGCATCTGTTGTTATTAGATTTCTTGATCATGGCCATTCTAACTGGAGTAAAATGGAACCTTAGAGTTGTTTTGATTTACATTTCTTTTATAGTCAGAGATGTCAAGCATTTCTTCATGTGTCCATAGGCCATCCTTATTTCTTCTTAGGAGAAGACTCTCTTTAAGTCTTTAGCCCATCTTTTAATGGGATGGTTGTTTACAGTCTAACTCAGTCCCATGTATCCAGACTTTCTCTGATTTGTTGGGTTTCTTGGTCCTTACTAAGAAAGTTTCAACCTGTGCTAAGGAGACCTAATGTATCTCCTATTCCTTCTTGTCAAGTTTTCAGTGTGTCAGCTTTTACCTTGAGGTCTTTGATCCATTTGGAGTTAACCCTGGTACAAGGTGACAAAGAAGCATCCAATTTCAGTTTTCTGCAGCTGCTTCACCAGTTCTACCAGCACTACTTGTTGAAGAGGCTGTCTTTCTTCCACTCTATTTTTTGGGGGGGTTCCCTTATCAATGATTAGGTGGCCATAGGTCTGTGGGTTAGTATCTGGGTCCTCAGTTGTATTCCATTGATCCTCATGCCTGTTCTGGTAGCTCTGTAATAGAGTCTAAAGTGTGGTATGGAAATTCCTCCTGTGCTGTTCTTTCTGCTGAGAATTGTTTTTGCTATATGGGGTCTTTTATTGTTCCATATGAAATTTTGGATTGCCTCTTCTATTTCTTTAAAGAATGACATTGGGATATTGATGGGTATTGCATTGAATTTGTAGAGAGCCCTTGGCAAGTTTGCCATTTTCACAATATTAATTCTTCCAATCCAAGAGCATGGGAAGTTTTTACATTTCCTCAGTTCTGCTTTAATATCCTTTTTCAAGGTTTTAAAGATTTCATCACAAAAGTCCTTTACATTCTTAGTTAAGTTAATTCTATTGCAAAAGGAGTTGCTTTCCTGATTGTTGCCTCGTTCCTCTCACTGTTGGCATATGGGAAGGCGGTTGATTTTGAGGCTTAATTTTATACCCTGCTACCTTTCCAACATTTCGAATCAGCTGAAGCAACTTGGTAGTGGAGTCTATGGGTTTGTTTAAATACAAAATCATGTCATCTGCAAAGAGGGAAAGTTTACTTCCTCTTTCCTATTTGGATCCCCTTTATGCTTGCTTCTTGCCTTGTTGCTCTGGCTAGGAATTCTAATACTATGTTAAAAAGTAGTGGAGAGAGTGGGCATCCTTGTCTCGTTCCTGATTTTAGAAGAAATGGCTTTAGCTTTTTGCCATTAAGTATAATGCTAGCCGTGGGTTTGTCATACAGAGCCTTTATTATACTGAGGAATGTTCCATGGATTCCTTGTTTCTCCAGAGCTTTTAGCATAAAGGGGTGTTGGATCTTGTCAAATGCCTTTTCTGCATCTATTGAGACAATCCTGTGAATCTTGTCCTTGCTCCCGTTGATGTATTGAATTATATTAATTGGCTTGGGTATGTTGAACCAGCTTTGAATCCCTGTGATGAATCCTGTTTGATCACAGTGTATATTTTTTTGATGAGTTGCTGAAGACGGTTGGCCAGTACTTTAATGAGAAGTTTTGCATCAATAATCATCGAAGAAATCGGTCTATAGTTCTCTTTCTTTGATGAATCTCTGTTTGGTTTTGGGATGAGGGTTATGGTGGCTTTGTAGAAAGAGTTTGGCAGAGCCTTCGTTTTCAATTTATTGAAGACCTTGAGGAGTATTGGTGTGAGCTCTGCTTTGAAGACCTTATAGAATTCAGCTGTGAATCCATCTGGCCCTGGGCCTTTCTTGGATGGGATGTCACTTATTGCCATTTCTATTTCAGTGCTTGAAATAGGCCTGTTTAGTTGGATTAGGTCTTCTTGGTTCAGCATGGGTATGTTAACATTGGCTAGAAATTAATCCATTTCTTCTAGATGCTCAAACTTGTTGGTGTAAAGGTTTTGAAAAGTATTCCCTCCTGATGCTCTGGGTCTTGGTAATTTCTGTCATGATATTTCCATTTTCATCTGTGATTTTGTTTATTTGAGTCTGCTCCCTTCTTTTTTAGTAAGATTTGCTAAGGGTCTGTCAATTTTGTTAATTTTTTCTAAGAACCAACTCCTTGTTTTGTTGATTTTTTTCTATAGATTTTTTTGGACTCCAATTCATTTAATTCTGCTTTGATTTTAATAGTCTGTTTCCTTTTACTGAGTTTGGGGTTGATTTGTTGCTCTTTTTCCAAAAGCTTAAGGTGTGACGTAAAATTGTTGGTTTGTTATTTTTTCAATTTGATTGGATTATGACACAGAAAGGGAACAGAGAGCTTAATACTCTTCCACGTTCCTGATCTGTTGATCTAGTGTTCTGTCCTCTACACCGAAACATCCTTGCTCTCTAAAACTCCTCACACAAGTCTTTGGAAAGGCAGTTTATAGGAAAGAAAAAAAATCTGCTATTTGAGAACCATTGAAATTAGGCTTATATGTCAGTAGAGATTGCAGAACCATTGGAGACTTAAGTGGGCAAGCAGTACTCTGCCTTAAGTTCTGCTTTGCACATTTTATTCTGGGAGCAATATGAATATTATCTACCATATGGTACTACTGCTGTGCTTCTCCATGAGAAGTATGATCATTTTCTATGTGCTCAGAGTAATTTCAGTGTGTTTTCTTTTGTTTGGTTTTCCATAAGGGGTTGAAGCAAAAGTCCTTGCCCATGCTAGGCAAGTGAGTGCTCTACTACTGCTCCACATTCCAGCTCTTAGAGATTTTATTGTTGATTTTAATCCACTTCCAGTTCACGAAGAATTTAATGGAATCAAAACCTTTTGTTCTACTTTGTAGCCATATAAAGTCACAGGAAAATAAAATCTCCATAAAGTTAAGACATAGGTAGCTACATCTGCCTGGTACTTGAAAGTTAACAAAACTATTTCTGTGTACTATCTTAACTGATTCCATGAAAACCCAGATATTGCTGTCTCCATATTGCCTCTTGAAAGCAAAAACTCAATAAAATTATATAGCCTAGCCAAAGTCCTTCAGTAATACTTAGTGAACTGATAATCTATATTTTACCTACTAGTGCTAAACATTTGACTGTTTTGCTCATGTACATATGTGTACTAATTTAGGAATTTCAGATGCATGATAATTCATTAGTGTGTTGAATATGTCACAAAACTCAGAACTGAAATTCTAAAAGATCAGCTAAAATAATCTGAACTCAGGGCCTGGGCACTGTCCCTGAAATTTTGTACTCAAGGCTAGTGCCCTAGCACTTGAGTGTATCTCTGCTTCTGGATTTTTAATAGTTAAGTGAAAATAAAGTCACATAGACTTTCCTGTTTAGGCCAGCTTCTAACCACAATCCTCCAATCTCAGGCCCTTGAGTCACTAGGAATAGAGGCATGAGCCACATGTGCCTAGCCTAAATTACATATTTTTATCAGTGAAATTAAGCACAAAAAAGTAGCATGGATGATATTTTTAGTGTAAAAAAAGGACTTAAAGTGCTTTACTATTTTTGAAATTTTTTAATTTACTGCTTGTAGTCTAGCAATTTGGAATTCGAGTCCTGAGTTCAGTTCCCTTGCATACTTGATTTTATGGCCAGATAGAGCTGGAAATGTTAGGCAACATTCATATGTAAAGATAAGTAGACGTGCCTTGTTGATCATACTGATTAAGTTATGAAAATCATTTTCAAGTCCATTCACTAATCATGCAATGTTTTGCTCTTAAAATTCTGTTTAACATTTCCCTCCTCCTGACCTCAGCTAATTACTCTTGCAGACTAATCAGAAGCCATTAAGACACTGCCATTTCATATTAGCAAATCTGCTGAGATTTCCTGCTTTAGCTCTGAGTTGTAAAAATCTTGAAAGTCCTCGCTGCCATACCATCATCTAGATGTAGTTGAACACACTGCAAGTCAATGACTTCTGAGAGAACTATAGGAGGTAACCCACAACACAGAAATCTCCCCACTGAGATCTGCTTATCTGAGCAGAAACCACTGGAGCCATAAGCCAATAAACACTTCAGTAATGGTACTGACAAATTGCTGCAGACCAAATGTAGCCTATATCCAAGTATCCCAGTACTGGAGAAATGGCTGCCTTTTACATGTAGGAACCCCAGCAAGTCCTGATGGCAACAAGACAGGAAGATTTCATGGCTCTGACTGGGACACACGTTGTAAATCACACCCAGTGCACTCTCCATTTTCTGATAGAGCAAGGAGGATATTCTTGTCCTACTCTCCAAGCAAAGTAGATGTGGACTAGTGCCTGATGCACCCATGATATCTGTTTAGACATCTTCAGCTTTTGTGCATTCCCTAAGGGGGAGGAAGGGAGTGTTATAAAAACTAATTACCATTCATGAAGGTCCAAGTTCAGGGGTTGAAACTCAGCCACTCAATCCTTAAAATTTAATCATCAGATTACAGAACACTTCTCTTTCCCTCGCCTCACCGTTATACTAATAGGAGACTAAAAAAAGAACCAAGAGAGTAGTCCAGTTCATACATGCTGTTAAACTTGGTGACTTAAGCAATAAATGCTTCTCAAGGTTCTAAAGAGTGAGAAGCCCAAAATAAAGGTACTGGCAACTTCCCTCTCTTGTGAGAAACCCACATTTCATGGTTGGCCATTTTCCTGTGTCCTCATACAGTGGATCTGGGCATCTTTTCTCAGGGCATTAATTCTACTCATGAGGGCAGAGCATGTCAAGGGTCCCACATCATAATACCATCATGTTGGGAACTAAAATTTCAACATACAATAGATTTTATTAGAACACAGGCATGTAGACCATTACACCCAGACATCTAGAAGAAGATATTGAGGAAGTCCAGAAGGATTAAAAGGCTAATCACATTTGACATCTCTGCTACATATAGCTACAGAAAATATTACATGCTCACACCGGTACCATTTCCTGGATACAAAATTTTGCAATTAAATATCTAATTATCTCTGTTTCTCACATACTAAATACCGTATCTGGTTTTCAACAACAAAAACTTATCAGACACAGGAAAACTAAAAAGAAACATGAGCAGAGTTGTCTGATCATTGAAATTAATCACCAAAACTGGATGCAGATATAGATTTTATAACTATCCCGTAAAGAATGTTGAGACAATTTGATTGCAGATTGAGTACCCTTAACTGAATTTCTCAGAACCAGCAGGCTGAGTACCCTGTACTCGAATTGCTTCCATATACAGGTATTTCAAAATTGTTTTTATTTTGTTCTTGTTTTCAGATTTGGTAACACTTCCATATTCATAAGATACCATGGCAGTGTAATATAAGTCTAAACACAAAGTTTATTTGTGTTTCTACCTACATTGTACTTACAGCCTGAAAGTAAATCTTATATAGTATTTTCAGTGCTCCTGAGTTTTGATGACATCCTGTAACATGTGGTTAGGTGCAGGATGTAGGTTGAATGACAGAGACATGGTATCCAGCAAAACATTCTACATCAGTGGGGATGGTCAGGTTTTATTCTCTCCAACATTGCTACCACTAGACTCATGTGACCTCTACTTGAAATTTACTAAATGTGAATGAGTGGAGTTTTTCATTGTACTCTATTTAAATCATTTCCAAAGCAGCCCAGCTGCAGTTAGAGTATATCCTCTTAAACAGGGCAACTATAGATTACGTGCTACCGAGACAGGAGGCAGACACAGTGTCTACTTATGGAAGTTGTATAACCATCTGAAGTAGTTTAGATTTCAGCCTGAAGGTAAAGATCAGTGAGTAGTTCAGAAGAGCAAGAACCATGCGAGGTGATCAGTTCTCTTTAGAACCAAGCAGCATTCAGGCAGCTGTGTTAGAGGGTGGGTAGAGAGACTATGCTTGAGGCAGACAGCAAAAATATGTCAATCAGAGTAATACTGAAGGAAGAGGAAAACAAATTAAGAGGCCACTTTGAGATTGAGTTGACTAGAGGATTATAAAATTTATTTTAAAATGTGCAACAAGATACTGGGTGGGCACTTTAGAAACTAAACACTAGACATTTTTTTCAGCCATTGCATTCATTTGCAGAAGCCTACTACCAGTTTACTGTCTTACAACCTCCATGAACTCAGGTTTAATTAAATGCAACTAATGCACTTTTGTGCAATCAGAATCTTAGAGTGCTTGTAAGTTTCACATTAAACATCAGTTATCATTGTGTACTATGTTGAAAACCATTAAAATAATTTTAACTCTAAGTTAGTTATATTTTGCATCAACCGGACATTAGTAATTTCTCAAATGCTAACTTAAAGGGTTTTCCCCCAAAGTTCATACTAGGAATGCGTGGTGCATTAAATGGAACAGATTTGATTTGGGTATAATAGGAACGACCTTGAACTTGCCAGTGACATAAATACCTTCCTTCTTAAAAACTTTTTTCCAACTTTAAAAACAGTGTTATTATCTCAAAAACATTTTCAAAGCTGATTTAAATCATTCTAGATTGCCACAGATAACAATATATCATTTCAGTTCTTCACAATAAGTGCTTTAGATCCATATCTCACATCTAAACAAAAACCCTTTATGAGGGAATATAGACTCTTAAAAACATTTCAATTTTAGCCATGAATAATAAAATGTTCATTATTTCAAATCGTCTCTCGGGACCTTAATAATACTTTCACAGTTATTTGTATACATCTTAGTAATTTTCACACTGTATAGCTAGTCCTTTTAGGTAATTTCCTTAAAAAAATATTGTACCTTTCCAAATGACTTGGTTGCATCCAAAAAAAGTTTGTCTGAGTGGGCAGTTTGGTCTTCAGAGTACATTTGCCCAGAAACAATGTGGGAATTGTTGGACAGGTATCCAAATGGCAGGCAGATGCCAGTGGACCTTGGGAATAGTAACATTATGGAATTGCAAACAGCCTCCTAGCTATCATAGAGCTTGAGAAGGATGAGAGGGATAAAAAGTGTTATAAACATGAAGAAAGGAAAAAGGATGAAGAAGGTAGGGAGGTAAAGAATAAGGTCTAAGACCACTGGAAAACTTTCTGGTTTCTGCAACACTTAGAATGTTGAAGAAAGAGAGGTAAAGATAGAGCTACAAGGAGGGATAAGGAGAGAGGAGACAAAAGAGGGCTGCTGCTACTGCTGACAATAGACAGACAGATAATTTATCAGTTATTTTTATTTTCAAACTCTCATTCACTTTGGCCCTCTGGCATGTAATGGAGAACATAAAGAGCAGGAGGAGAGAAGTTGAAAATGAAGAAGAGCTTTCTTTCCTCCCACCTCCAACCCTCCCTAGAGTTGACTCCTTTCAGTTCTCTTCAAATTCCACTTCTCCCTTTCACTCCTTCCCCAAGTTTCACTATATCATGTTGAGATAAAAGACTGTATACAAATTAAAAAAAAAAACTTCAAACAACAACAAAGACTACCCAGTGGTAGCTTGTTTTGTGTAGATAATTATAATATTGGCCACTGTCTTTCAGAACAATTCCATGCTGTGGTTACATAGCTGTAATGAAGAGATCATGCTGGGAAGTGAAGTTTCCTTATCCTCTGGGATTCCATGCAGATTTGCCTTCTTCCAGAAAGGTTTTCAGAACAGGGGGCGGGGAAAGAGACACAGCACTAAAGAGCAGCAGACAGAATTGTCTGGATCTCCCATTTTGCTAGAAAAGGTACCCTTGCAAAAAAACTCTCAGTTTGCAAACAATGAACATCTTTTGTGTTTCTTCTTGGCAAAGCAATTGATTCTAGTTAGAGATTGGCTGGGTGCCACCCTGAGAGCAGTTTGTCTTTTCTCTACTGAAGATAGACTAGGCAAACTGCAATTGAGGCTTTCTTTTCTTCCTTTTATTAGACCTGACTTAACTTTCTTTCTTCTGACTGTACCTCTCCTGTAACCAACTGCATGCAGGTCAGAACCCATACTTTGTAAGATAAAAAAAATGATAAACAACAAAAATAGACCTTTTCCGGCATTTTTTTTCAGTCTTGGAGAAAACAATTCCTTTTCTTTGTCTTTTTTTTTTTCCTTTTGCCAGTCCCGAGGCTTGAAGTCAGAGCTTGGGCATGGTCTCTGAACTTTTTTCGTGCTCAAGGCAAGTGTTCTACCACTAGAGTCACAGCTCTATTTCCAGCTTTAATATTTTTTTTTTTGTAATTCATTGGCCATAATAGTCTCATAGAATTTCCTGCCCAGGCTGGCTTTGAACTGAGAAGCTAGGATTACAAATGTAGCAATTTGGACAATAATGTCTTCTAGCAAAATCCCTCCTTCAAAATGTGATCTAAGAAAAAACAAAAAAACATCATCTGTTGCTGGTGCTGTGACCACAGTGGTAGTAAGGGTTTAAAAGTTCCTGGATAGGTCAAAGATGGAGCAAATTTCAAGGACAACGTAAGTTCAGGGGAAGCCAGAAAGCAGACACTACATTTCCATGTTTTCCTTTTATTTACGTAGAAATGTTTAGATTAAATTTTATTTAAATTTCAATTCCTTTAATTAAGAAAGACACAGTTATCTGCCCCTTATATTTCATCCTGATGGTTGGAAAACATTGTTTCTCCCACATTCCCCTGAAAATGTTTACTTTTATCAAGAAATACAAACCTCTGAAACAGTGAGAAATACACACCTCCGAAACATTGTTTACTGAAGAGCTAACCACTGAAACTAAATATACAAACTGGAGAATACATTAATTTGAGATCATAATAACGTCTCCACTGGAAGTAAATTTAAGACAGGAAGGACAAAACATGTCATTAAGCCAAATTTTTATTTCTCCACAGTAAACAATGAACAAATCAACAAAATTGTAAAGAAGATTTTAGAGCAGACTTTTTAACAAGTTAGGGCTGCATATGAATAACCAATAGCCGAGATTATTAACTTATTATTTCATTTATCTGCTATTATTGTTAACAAGTACTTAAGAGCTGATTTTTTTCAATAACAAGTACTAATTTGTATCCACACGGTAATTAAATATCAGAGAAAAGCATGGCATTCCTGTCTTCATTCTGCATCTATTTCCTTAGGCTTAAAACTTTAGGTCAGATTTCTGCTTAACTCTACAGATAGGTGTGTTAATCATTCAAAGAGTGACTGCCTAAAAACTGACCTCACCAAACCTGCCTCATCCCCTTCAAAGCTGAAGGCTCAAAAATAAGACCCATGAAGGCATCTTACTGTCAGCTTTATAAGGGTGTGTTCCACACCCTTGAAAGGATGCCTGAATCTTGTTGTCCTCATGCTGCATCTACAGTCACCTTGATTTCCAGGAACTGCAGAACATCATCGCCAGATCACCCCATAACGAAAGCACACTCAAGCAGAAGCAATCAACTTATAGGAGCCCAACTGTCTAGACAAATCTTAAGGACTTCTTTAAATCACCTTGTAGAATCAGAACTAAGATTATGTTCCATCAGATCCCACTGCAGACCAAGATTTACTACACACACCTTTTTCCCTACCCCAATTTTTCCTTATGTAAGCATATGCTCACTTCAGTATCCTGAAAAGAGGCAGAAATACCTGCTTTCTCTCTTCCCTGTACAGCCATGTTAAATGCCTTTCCCTCTTCCACTTTCTGTTGTTGTATTTGTTAGACATGGGGCATGAACTTGTCCTGGTAGTCCCCCTGAGCTCTTCAGCTCAAGGCTATGGGCCTACCCTTGAGCCCAGTGCCACACCCTGGTTTTTAGAGGTTAATTGAAGATAAGAGCCTCAGGTTCTTTTGTGCCAGGCTGGCTTTGAACCTTGATCCTCAGATCTCAGCCTCCTGAGTAGCTAGGATTACAGGTGTGAGCCACTGCACCTGGCCCCTTCCAGTTTTCATCATCACTCATCTCTAATTGATATATGGGGATTAGTAGCAATGTCTAGTCTATTGAGACTCTCAGAGTCGAGCTTCTGCCTAAAACTCCAGAACAATTCTAGGGCAAGCCCTTTAACTTCTTTTTTTTATTGTATATTATTGTCCGAGTAATATATAGAGTGGTTACAGTTACATTCATCAGGTAGTGGGTACATTACTTCTTGAATATTGATACCCCTTCTCATATTTTTCTCCCACTTTCCCTCTCCCAAACACTTTAACTTCTAATTTCAACTTTCATCTGTTTTTATTGTAAGGGAATACACAGTTATTATTAAAAAATATAGAACAAGAAAAAAAGCTATAACCTGTTGTCTTGTCTAACCCTTAAAGACAAGTCATAAGAGAATTATTTTCTGTTGATAAAGGCAACAGTTGTTCTTTTTTTGCCATTTGTGGGCTTGAACTCAGGGCCTAAGCACTATCCTTGGACTTTTCTCAAGGGCAGAGCTCTACCACTTGAGCCACACAGCACCACTTTCAGCTTTTTTCTGTATATATGCTACCAAGGAATCGAATTCGGGCCTTCATGCCTGCTTGGCAAGCACTCTACCACTAGGCCAACCTCCCAGCCCAAAGTTGTTCTTTACTTTAAAAATAATTGTGTATTTACTGAAAAGTTGGAAGTGGGTTTGTAGCTCAAGAGGTAGAAAGCTAACTTTGAGCTCTAGGGACAGTATCCAGGCCCTAAGTTCAAGCCCCAGAACAAAATAATTACTACGACTACTAGTATGACTACTACTACTACTAATATCTGTGTATCAATCAGGAATCTCCAGAGGAACAGAACCAGTGAGGTGTGTATATGATTATAAGAGGGGACACGCAGTGGATAGATGTCCCACAATGGCAATCTGCAGGTTGGAGAGCTGTGAAGCTCATTCCAGGCAGCTGGAAGCTTCAGAACAGGAAAGCTGGTGGCACTGCCCCAGTGCAAGGCTGAATGTTTGTTTGAAAGCTCCTGGACGGTCATGGTGAAAATCTACATTCAAAGAGTAAGAAACTCATCTTTGTTGTCTGTCTGCAGGCGATGGCAGCAGGAAGTGATTCGCCTGTTGGAGAAGAGTCCACATGCATGTATCCTCCCTTTAGGATCCCCTAGCCCATTAGGCAGGTTGCTGACACCCATAAGCTAAGCTTCTCCAGAAATGCCCTCCACAAGTGTGTTTCACCAGTTTTCCAGACATCTCTCAATCAAGATGGCAACCACGATGAACCATCACGCTGGGGAAGGGTCTGTGGAAAGTCAAGTGGCTGTTTGAGATCTTTCCATGTTGAAATTAAAAGATCCTCTCACCTCAGCCTTCCAAAGTAGCTGGATGACACTCCCTAGCCTGGAAGGTTAACCACATTTCAAACTAAGTACTCTTTATTTATATTTTCAGGTATGTTCATTCATTTGTTTATTGGTTTGTTCATTTGTTGGTACATTTGTTCTGACACATTTGGAGAGAGGCTATTATGTTGTAGGTTTTGTTATTTGTGACAGGAATGCAGAAGTGAATGACCCGATATCCCTGTCTTCATGGGGCTTACCCTGTGATGGCAAGAGAAAATCAACACATAAACTAAAAAACCACTAAGTACTAAAGAGGAAAAGAACGCAAGGAAAGAACACAGGCCAGGAGGCTAATCTGCAATTTTAACTGCAGGGAAGTGGTCACTGAAATGAATACATTAAGAACCATTGTGAAAGGTTCAGAAGTAAGACAGAGGCCAGTGAATTTGTAGAATACCCAACAACTGGAGTAGATAACTGAGGTTCCAATGGGAGATACCAAAGAAAAGGGGAATAAAATTCCTACTTCTTTCTTTTTGGTTACTGACATGAGAAGCCATTGGAGGATTCTGGGTAAACTTTATGTTATGCACAGTCTGTTGGGGGATTTCATGTCAGAAAACACTCTAGATGGTGATAGGGAATCAAGAAAAGATAGCTGCCGTGACTCATGTGACAGATGATGGTGGCTGTGATATAATAGTTTACATGGTTCTAAATGCTACAGACAACAGGACTCACTGATGTGAAAGATGGAAAGTTAAAGGCGAGTCCGCTTTTAGGATGTAACTGCATTCCTTGAGGACAGAGGGGGAAGTGATTTCACTGGAACAAACAAAGTATTTGGTTTAGACATACGTTAAAAGGATTGTATGGGTCTGCAATAGAAGAAGGGAGTAGTCCAGAACTAAAGCTTGGAGGTTATGAGGCTGCTTGTGATAGTTTAGCCATGTGATAGAGTAAGATAAGGGAAGACTAGGGGTAGGATTGTCTTTGGGACACACACAAAAAAGGGTATTTTGCAAGAATAACTAAACATTAAATCTGTTGAAAATCAGGCCAGACACAGTAGCTCATGTCTAAAATCCCAGCTATTCGGAAGGCAGAGATGGAAAATATACAGTTCAAAGCCAAGAGGTGCAAAAATACTATCTCACCAAATAAGCCACACATGGTGGCATGCACCTGTGAACCCAGCTATTCAGAGGTTCCTAGATGGAAGGATAACAGTTTAAGGCCAAGTCTGGGAAAAAAACAAAAGACCTTATCTGAAAAATAATAAAGCAAAAAAAAAAAGGCTAGGGATATGTTTCAAGGAGTTAGAGCACGTGATCTATCAAGGGCAAAGCTTTGAATTCAAACATAAGTATCTTTAAAACTAAATCAGGTAGAGCATTCAAACAGGACTTCATTAAACCATACACTATCCTAAAGGAACAAAATACCTTGTGACTTTAAATTTTTCAATTTGGATAGATTTTTCAGAAAAAGTTAATATAGCTGTGATCTCCAATTATAGTAAATATTCAAATCTCTGTCCATGTTTGAAATGATTTCTTAAGGAAAGAGAAGAAAGCTGCATCCATTTTCTGAGAAATTGGATTTTAGATGGGGATTGTGTCTGTATGGTAGAGTACTTGCCATAGGTTTGACCTCAATGCTAACAAGGAGTAAGAAGAGGAAGAAGAGAAGGAAGAGGAGGAAGAGGAGGAGGAAGAGGAAGAGGAGAAGAAGAAGAAGGAGGAGTACGAGGAGGAGGAGGAGAAGCAGGAGGAGGAGGAGGGGGAGAAAGAGGAGGAGGAGGAGGAGAAGAAGAAGAAGAAGAAGAAGAAGAAGAAGAAGAAGAAGAAGAAGAAGAAGAAGAAGAAGAGGAAGAAGAAGAAAACTGTACATTACTATATCATGCTATATACTTCACATGAACTGACAATCATGTGTATGTATATATTTCTAACCAGTTTTCAGTTTTTAAGGGGGAGGAATGGGAATAAGCGGCCATCCTCTTATTTGGAAGTGTGTGTGTCAAAGGAAGCAACCAGCCATTTGGTGTCAGTACACCGTACTGCCAGCACCCAGTTGTGCCTCGGGAATGCTCCCCCAGAAATCAGGGGGACTGTGGTCCCTGACGTGGTATCCCCTCCTGGTTCTTCCACCTATTTGGAGTATCCTGCAGAACAGTGCAGGCCTCAGGCCCTGCAGCTAGAGGAATATCGGCTGCATGGAAAAACCGAAGAGCTTGAGAATATTGCTCTGCTTCCTTTGTTCTGTTTCTCTTCAATTATTTCATCGGAGAGAGACCCTCTGGGGTTCCCGCATTTGTCGTCTGAGGGGGAGGGCAGCAAAGCAAAGTCTGCAGGCTGCTGAAAAACCCTGCGTGTGGTACTGTGATCATGTCTCGTCATTTCTATTTGCTGAAGCTATGTACCTTTGATTAAACCTGGCACAGCACTTTAGGAGCTACTGATACACATCAAAGAAGTTGGCTCTCCTAGATCAAAATAGACGGAAGACTTGGACCCGGACCAACGCTGTGTGAGCACTAAGTATAAACCTCAGGGGGGAGGCGATTGCTTTTGGACAAGCATCAGGAAATAACCAAATGGATTTCCTCTATTTCTTCTGTCATTAGCAGCATGGCAAATGCCTCTCCAAAGAAAAATCTCTATTGGATTGTTATTCAAAAAACCTGGTTTGCAAGGTTAAAAAATATCAAGGAAGAAAATTTAAATAACTCTCCTAAACTATTAAAGACTACAATAAGATAAATATAATTTGTATTTCATGTGTATGATAACTTATTTATTTTTCTTCATCTTTTGTACACAATTATTGATAGAGATCAAATTGTTTGAAGAGTTTGAATTTACACTGTCTCCATTTGACAATCTGGGAACAAAAGTAAAAACTATACCTAGATATGTCAAAAATAAGATCAAGTGGGAAAATTATACAGGGACGTATGGCTGTGACATTTTCTTTCCCCAAAGATAAGTTGAAAGAAAGAACAGGGAATTTCCAGTCCATATAATCTATTTTCAGAGACAAACACCTGATTTGTAGTAGACAGTCTATGAATATTTGTATAGCTCCTTTTAAATGCCTATTTCAAAATGATAATGAATGTAAATTTATTAACAGATCAAATACAAGTTGCCTAAAAATAAATTCAATTAAAGACAAATATAATGATCCCAGCCAAACAATGAATAAACAGTTACTCTGCCTTCCCTATCTTTTTTTTTTTGCCAGTCCTGGGCTTGAGCTCAGGGCCTGAGCCTCAGCACCACTTCCAGCTTTTTTCTATATGTGGTACCAAGTAATCGAACCCCGGTCTTCATGCATGCTAGGCAAGCACTTTAACCACTAGGCCAAACTCCCGGCCCCCTTCCCTATCTTTTTAACAGTGAGGCTTCTAAGTGTGGGAAGATGTACAGTATCTTTTTTCTCTTCTCAATAGCTCTGCAATGACACAATGTAATAGATCCCTTTCTATGGCTGAAGCCATTGAGGCTCTGAGAATAAATTAAGGTTCCCATGACCAATCAACTATTTGAGTTAGTCCTTAAAAATTTACATACATATATATACATACATATTTACATACATATATATATTAGGTTTAGTAGGCTTTTCAGACACTGTCACAGCTGTAAATATTCTGTGTTGCCATTATATTATGAAAACAACCACAGCCCTCACACAAATGCATGAGTATGGCTGTATCCAAAGAAAAATGTTACCTCCAAGTGCTTGAACCTTGAATTTCATATCATTTTTACATGTCATGAAATAATACATCTATCCTTTCAATTTCCCCCAACCATTTAAAAATATAAGATGTATTCTTAGAGCTCAGATGGCACCAAAAATACTGTTGGGCTCAGTTTGGTATACAGGTGATAGATCACTAACCCTTTATATAAAAAAGGTGAGATTCCTGGACCTCTCCAGATCATTCCACTACCCCACATGGATTTGTTTCAAAATTGAGGAGAGACCTTATCCACAGATTTCAAATCTGTAGAGTTGCCACTACTCTTGAAATTAAGCATAAGACTTAAACATATTAAGCTCCTCCATCCAAAGAGAATGATCGAGCTAGTAATCACCAACAGCAGAGTAATTACCAAAAGAGAGAGAGAGAGAAAGAGAGAGCGAGCTCAATGAACACGTTATTGTCAGCTAGAGGGTTTGCCTAAAAGTAAATTTAATACTCACTTAAAAATGAACATTGCTTTAATATCACTTTGGAGGCTGGCAAATGGTCGCTAATTCTCAGCACTTTGGAAGCTGTTTCATTGCCTTTAGGTTTCCAGACACTTACACAGACATCCTTCAGAAGGCAGAAAATTGGGAAGCGTTAGGTAACCCCTGAAAAGAATCTAGAGTTGGCATTCTGCCCCTTTCAGAACCATGGGTACCCTGGAGAGTGGATGGAAGCCTTTAAGCAAAGAAGGCATGGAGACTTCACAAAGTATAATCCCACAGAGGGGAAGTTGTTTGAGACTAGCACCTGTCTCTGAAAATTGTGATTAAAATTTCCTACCCATCACAGTGTACATTTCATCATTTTTATATTTGTTTCCTTCCTCTGGTACCATAATTTATTATATCTTCTCTGAAGCAGGAGTTTGAAATCTGTCTCCTCAAGCCTCTCTTCTCTGAATGATTTTTTTTGTTCACGAGAGCCTAGCAATTGCTGGTATACTCTCTAATAAAACTATCAAGAATGATGTAAAAAAAACTACGTATTGGAGGAAATAGGAAATTGCATTTTCAAAACCTTGTCATTTTATCTCCTGTGGAAAACAAAGGTAGTAGCAGAGAGAGTACAAAATAATGATATTAATAATAATATAAAAACCTTGTTAATTGTGAGGCATTTGTAATCTCAAAATTACATCAGAGTGCCATGGGAACTAGCAGGTTTCCAAGCGTCTGAAATAATAGCAGCTATTTGCCTGAGAGATGGATGAGTTCAGAAAAAATATATGTAGATACAGTATTTGTGAAATGAAGGGAGAGGCACCATGCTTCATGTGTGAGCCATCAAGGATTTTTTGGAATGTTTGGTTTTTTTTTCAGATTTGGAATGCAAGGGGTTAATTACCCTCTCATTTCCTTTTGTTCTGATTCATCCTATTAGTATTTTATACAATTCACATGAAATAGCCTAACTCAGAATGTTAGTCTTTTTTTAATTTTCATTTAGCTATATAAAACTATACTTAAAAACTTATTTTAGCAAATGGGGTTATGGATGTACACATACGGATTTGTGTATGGATTTCAGTACTATTCATATCTTTCAGCTATGTGGTAAATATTATTTGAGCAAAACATGTCTGTCCATGTACTACTGTGAAAGGATAAAGGAGAAAAAGAGTAGAGGCATATAGAAACTAGATGATTTCACTTCTACCCTTTAGCTGATGACACAGCAAGATAGATGATGATAGATAGATAGATATTCTTTCTCAATATTCTTTCTCAAAAATAATACTCCAATAAAATGATGGCTATATGGCTTAGTGGTGGGTTGTTTGCTTAACAAGCATAAGGCCTTAAGTTCAAATGCCAGTACTGTCACACACACACACACACACACACACACACACACACACACACACGAGTATTCTTTGCATGAAACAAGAATTAGAGCATCTGGAACAGCAATTTCAGTAATTTCTCTTCACTGTTTTACAAATGATCACTAATAAATATGAATTACTTGTTTAAAAGAGTCCCCCTTCTCGTTAAGTACTCTGAAAGTCTACATGTTCTGATGACAGTACATTTAGGTGGCTTTGAGTGGGCTCCAGTGCTATTGTATGATACTAGGACAATTTTCAGGCAACAAGTTGAGCACGACAAAGCTGCTACCTTTAGACAACTATTTGTCATGTGTAGATAAGTGTAGAAATAATTGAAAGACCCCAAACTGCTTGGTATATTTTAGTCATTTAGTTACATAAATACAACCTTAGTCTACCCATTTATGCAATAGCATTTAACAAAAGAGAAAGAAAATTAAAAATGAGTTGTGTTGATAAATGTGATTAACCCAATTTAAATTTCAATGCTTAAATATTTTAATAGGCTTAGTCTTTTGTTCTTAGTCACACGCATAATTGATTTTCCTCATTCATTTGACTTATCATCAGAAAAATCTGAAAAATCTTTGTAGAAAAATATACAGTGGGAAAAACTGATCAGAGTGAGAAAATTTGTTATGAAAGTCTTGTGGTTGTAGAGAAACTTTCACTGACTGTGGTCAGAGGAAAAAATGCATTGCTTTTTCTCAAATATAATGGAATAAGAAAACATTTATCTAGTTAGTCCTTAATAGTTTCTGTCGAAATGGAAACAGGAAGTGATAGATTTTCAGCCAGTGAATCCTATGACACAGACTGAGTTCCTCACAATTTTATTCCCATTCCCCTCCCACCCTATCATCAGAGGCATAGAGTTCACTCAAATTCCAGAGGACAGGCAAAATCCAATTACTTTGTGAATATTTTTTGAAGAGATACTTCAACAGCTTACCACTGTCACATTCAAAAGTTGCCAATAAACACATATGAGAACCATCAGGAGAGTAGTTTCAAAAAGTTACTTCACCAAAGGTAAATTGTATAAATCCAAGAATAATTAAACACATCAGCCATCAACTAGTTTGGTGACCTCTTAAGCTCAGGGGACCAATATAGAAAAATGGTTTAGGAATATTCTGAGATTCTAATTATTATGTCTATGTGTAGATGTATGTATGCACACACATATGGTAAGAAGGGTGCATATGCACACACACACACACACACACCACACACACACATACACACACACACACACACACACATACACCAGCTTTCCTTTGGAACAAGAACTGCCTGGTTTGAGTTTAGAAGCACTCAATGGTAGAAGGATCTGTAACTCAGGTTCATGCTGGTCCATGGTTAACACAGGGTGGGACAGAAGCCAAGACTGCATGCCTCCATTCCCCAGTTGAGAGATTGTCACTCTCCTCAGGCTTTTGTGTCTCACTGTTGAGGACATTCCCAGGGCTCTGATTGGCCTGTCACACTGCCAGCACTTGTCCACAATAATTTGGGGAATTCAGTGGCCTCACTAAGAAACCCAGGAACAGTCACGGCTTCAAATAGACAAGAGAATGAACAGTAGAATGGGGTCAAGATTTCCCAAAGCTGTTTTCCCAGGAGGCAGAGGTGTCTAAACGTTAGAAATGGCCACTTTGTCTTCATAATACCTAGCCCTTGTGGAAAGAGCCTGCCAGATGTCAAGATGAAGACAGTTTGAATACATAATTATTGTGTAATTATTCTTTCCTGTTTTTGGTTTGGGTTCAGGGTTTCCTTTCCCTTTCCCTTTAAATGAATGGTTCCCCAGAAGGAAATTCATCACATTTATCAACATAGTCTCCAATCTTAGTTGCCCACCATGCCAAGCTGATGTTCAGGTTCTAATCCTATAGACTTTGGTTTGATTGGTCTGGGGTGAGCCTGGAAAGCAAGTTTTTCAAAAGCTCCCCAAGTGGTTCTGTATGCAGAGAAGAGCAAGAATCACTGCTCCACAGAGAGAAAAATCCTAAGCTTACACATGAAAGCAGTTAAAGCAAAAAAAATAAATAAGTAAAGCAAATCTGTAGGATTCAATGCTCTTTCTTTTGCTGATAGCACCATTCACCATAGCTGTGGGAATAAATGATAGCCCCATCACCTTAATTCAGACTTGCAGTCTTTTTCCACTGTTTTATAGTCTCAGTGTTATTAATGTTCTGTTTCATAAACCTGACAAACATAATTGTTAATTACCTAACCATACACTCTACCCGCTTCTCTCAGAACCCTCATCTGATACCAAGCTACAGTGCAATGCCCCTCTATATTAAATTTCAATTTAATTATCTTTATTACAGTATCCCCTTCATGGAGGAAATGATTAACTCTGAGGTGGATTTACACTAGGAGAGAAAGGTATTTCAGGGAGCCTTCCTCTAAAGCTCTGCGCTACCATGCCTGCAGCTGTTACAAGCACAAAAACAGCAATAAAATGGTGGAAAATTGAGTTTCTTTTTCATTTTCTCAGCTCCTTGCTACGCATGGTCCCTCCAATGTCCCTACTGGCAATCACACACAAAAGTGAACAGCATGAGAAATGCCACATCAGTGCACAATTTGTATATGTGTGCACATGTGCACATTTTCATCAAACCTAAAGGATGTTGATCAATGATCATAGAAGAGAATAGAATGCCAATGGGCAGAACCTTTTCAGTTTTTAATAATCCATATTACAGGAGTTAAAGTTTTTTAGCACCATGATGCCTTTAAAAAAAGCAGAAGCTTAGAAGCATTTTATTTTTAAACAGTACTTGAAGGTGACTTTCAACAGAACTCTCTTTAACCTTGATTTGAAAATTAAAAGATCTAGGAGCTTGCAAGATTCCCAGAAGTAATTGTTTCTCTCAATTAACACTAAGGGACTTGAGTCTCACATTGCTATGATATTAGGTGACTGAGAAGAAACGAACTAGAAAATGGGACCCTGGCACCTTTGAAGTTCCATATTACTGAAGCAAAACAGTGAAATGAATTTGATTATCACTTAGTAAGCATGTACATGACAACTATTTACAGGAAGTACTTCAGAGATGATGGCTGATGTGAGTGGATTAGCTCATGACAGACACATCCCTTTCCATGCATTTTATAAAAAAAAAAGCACGGCAAGAAATTTGGAGGGGCCAGAAGTTTGGCCTAGTGGTAGAATGCTTCCCAAGCATGCACGAAGACCTAGGTTCAATTCCTTGGTTTCACATACACAGAAAAAGCTGGAAGTGGTACTGTGGATCAAATGATAGAGCTCTAGACTTGAGAATGCCCAGGGACAATGCCCTGAGTTCAAGCCCCAGGACGGGCAGACAATAAAATAGATAAATTCAAAAACAAATTAAAATGGCTTGTCTAAATCTCAAACATTAAAGCTCAACACAAACATAGACTACTCTAGGGACATATGGAATACAGTCAAGTATCACATTAGGACTCGGACAGGTACTGAAAAATGGCAGCATTAGGTGGCATTACACAGCATACTTACATAAACTTTGATGGTTTCAATCAATCACTTCAGGTAGTTTCTCAAAGCATCCACAAGCCAAAGTAAATGTGACAAGTGTGAGGCTGCAGTTGGTCAGCCAGCACAGCTGTTTTTACAGTAAGCTTACAAAAATATTGTATGGGGACACCCTAAAATAATGATTATATGCAGAGTATAGTAAACACATAAGCCAGCAGCATAGTTCTTCATTGTCATCATCCAATATCATCTACTCTCCAGAGATGACTGAGCTACATTTGTCTATTGAAGTCACTACCCACACCATTGCAAACATATGAGCAATGTATTGTTCTACAATGTTAGGATGGCCACAATAGGAACAGTTAACTTCTACCCTAATCTAACAAGAGGGACACAGTTTATTACTGATCAATTAAACATGTCATTGGGTAGTAGATGAATGCTTCATATTATTGGAGGATTATAAAGACAGAAGAGGTATTTATTTCTTATCACTAACCTGGTGAAAACTGATGAAAGACAAATCATCAGAGTCTAAAGGAAATGTTTCTGTAAATTGTAAGATGGCAGCCTACATAACTAAAATGTGCATTCTTTGTATTACTTCTTATTCATTACAACACTGTGAAATGTGTTGCCTGGGGATTTTTCCATATTTGTTAGTAAATGGCGGCTTATGGAAACAATTAGCTTGAAGATCTCATGTTTTCTCAGCTGCGCTTTTCCTGTCTTCATAAGAAGGTTTTATGTGGTTTTTACCAAATACAATGTTCTTCAAGTTTGATTAAAAAAAATCATGGACCAGGAGCTGATAGGCCACAAATAAATCAATAGCATAATGGGTTACATAGCTTACCCAGTAAGAAGGAAGCTGACAGTTTTGTACTAGTCCCAATAGGTAAATTCCATTACTGAAAGGAATTTTTCATAAAAAGCATACAATGAATGTCTGTCATATAGTATAGAAACCATTTTTATGTTGCTTTGTGATTCATACATCTAGTTTTTAAATGTGTAGGTCCATTTGATAGTATTGACATTGGGAAGAACAAGTAATATAATATGCATAGTATATCACAATCAGTAAAACACAATCAATACTCGGACATTTTATTTGATGAAAAAAGACATATATAATAAAGGAAATCTAATGGCCACCAGAGAGCCAAGTGCAGCATTTGAGCATATTCAATGAAAATAGCTAGGTAAATGGAACTCATTACAAGATGACTTCTATGTCACCTTGATAGTTTCCATGAAATAAAGACATTTCAAATATCAACATGATAGAATCATATACATAGAGCCTAATATAAATTGTATATGGTATAGCATACCATCTCTGAATTATGACAATATTATCCATGTCAGGACAAAGTAATAAAATATAATGAATTTGGGAATAATCAAAAATCTAGTATTGTAAAGCCATTATTTCTTTTTTACTTCATGGCATTTTGAATAGGATGGAAAGTACAAGATAAAGAAAGCAAGATATTAACAAAGCAAAGGTGATTTCTGAGACTTTTGTTGGTTTACATTCTATGTCTTTCTTTTCTATTGGAGACTGCAAACATCTTTGGGAAAAGCCATCATTTATGAAGATTTTTTTCCTGAAACACATTAATAGTCAACTAGAACCTATATGATGAATATCAAATCTTTCCAAAGCTTAGCTCCACAGGCAACACATGTTCTAGGATAGAAAGATAAATCCTAAGTTCATGATGGCACTATTTCACACTTTTCTATATGCTATAGACATTATAAAACAGAAGCTGTATGCACACTTGGAATCTTTTAGTCTCCTTTAATCCTAATAATAAGTAATTGTTCTTAGACCTCAGATCTTGACTTTCACCATGAAGAAGCTACTATCCACTCTACTTGGATAAAGATAATGAAATTCATTTCTAAGCAGACTGGAAAACTGGCCTCCAATACTTTCCTGCTCCATGTTTTTCCTGAATTGTGTGTAGTTAGAAATCTGTAACACTAGAACAGCCTCTAGCCCAAGAGTGTCTTAAGCCATACATACTGTCACCTGACATTTTGTGCCTTTCTCCCTCATTCATCTAAGCAGTTATCCTCACTTCCCCTGATGAGAAATTATGCACCTAGTCTTTGCCACATTTGTTCCATTTATGAAACTGTGTGCAAGTTATAAATTTCATGTGTGAGAGATTTGTGTCTCAACAAGTTATATACTTATTCTCAAACTGAGATGTGTCTATGTTTAGGTAAGTTCAAAACTTTTATTGGTGAAGTTCTTTTTTTGTGTGTCTTAGTACATAAAGGAATGACTATAGTTTCTGGTACTATAAATTGGATATGATGTATCACTTAACTAATGCTTACTATTTGGTTGGATTTTAAATCCCTACATTATAAAATATGAAAGCCACCAGTAAACTAAAATAATTTTAATATTTCTTCTATCTTCAAAACCTATTACACTGTATCTTAAATTTTAGTTGAAGATAAGATCAAGTTATATACATACATATATGTATACAACTAAAGAGAAAAAAGATCTCAGAAACTGCATGTACAATATGTTTGTATTTCTTACAATATATATAAGCACATTATTTTATTTCTGGACCATGTAGTGCAAACTATAACCACGTCATAAACTATACTTTCAAAAAGCAAGAATTTGGGGCCGGGAGTTTGGCCTAGTGGTTAAAGTGCTTGCCTAGCATGCATGAAGACCCGGGTTTGATTCCTTGGTTCCACATATAGAAAAAGCTGGAAGTGGTGCTGAGGTTCAAGTGGTAGAGCTCTAGCCTTGATAAAGTCCAAGGACAGTGCTCAGGCCCTGAGCTCAAGCCCAGGACTGGCAAAAAAAAAGCAAGAATTTTTTATAGACATAATGTTTTATTTCATAAATTAATGTTTCTATGACATACACAAACACTTAGCCTAATTTTGATTAAGTTCTAAATACTAAGTCCCGGTGATTGTAAACAGAGATTCCCTCTTTGAACATTTGTTTGATAAACTTGTCATTTAAAATATAGTAGGATGCTAAATGAAAGGATCTCTAGGATATAGAAACATAAGCCATATAATGAATGATTGTTGTTCTTAAAGTACTATGTTATCTCTCATCTCTTTTGCTGTCCCTTGGTTATCTCATATTGTTACGCTATCTCACTTTGTTACCTGATATATCAGATATATTTGTATTTGGTTATTTGAAATTGGATAGGGAAGGGGGGAAAACAAGATGAGGGGTGAGGGTGGGGGGGAGGGAAATGGGGACCAAGACAGGTGAAAGGGTATCAATGTATGGGAATTAATGCACCATCTATCTGGCAAATATCATGTAACCCTTCTATTAATTACAATAAAAATATATGAAAAAATATGATGTAAAAATCACCATTAATAAATTCTTTAATAAAAAAAGTTTTAAAAAGTTATATAATAAAAAAGCAAGAATTTTTATTCACAATGAATAAAGCAAGTTAAAACTCTTCTGAGTGGTGGGAGCAAAGTACAAACTCCAAACACAAGGCAGAAAAATAAATAAATAAAAGTTTCTACTATGGAAGGAGACAGAAGCTGAGAAGTCATTTTATCCATTGAAAGAATAATTATTTTTGATCGTGTAAACTCTCAGAATTTGAATGCATTATGAACAATGATAAAACATCATTTCCCTTCTCCCTTTTTTAAAATCGAGTGCACTCAGGAGTTCTGCTAGACACATTAGCGGACCAGTCAGGCCTTGTTCTGGGAGCTAGGGCTGTTCTACTTTGATCTCCTCACAAGCTGACTATGACACAGTCTCCCCACAGAGCTGAAGGCACAGCACAGGAGGCTCTTTTAACCAAAGTGCACACAGCAAAATCACTAGGTGGTTTTCATGAAGTGGTTTGCTTTTGTTCGGGGTAGAGGAAAAGAAGTCAAAGGAAAAGGGATCATGTGGAGGGGGGAGGCACAGTTTTGTGACATTAGGATCCAGTGGGACCTGGTGTGATGGTGATTATTATTTCTTTTTATCATTTTAAAGCACGTTTGAGAAATATAAGCCAGCATATAAAGGCAAGAAGTCAGTGGTCTGTGAACAAGCCACAAAGCAAATCGCCAGTGGATAGTTCCTGCACTAAAATTCTTTGAGTTAAAATGGGAACAGTATCTCAGGATATCAAGAGCCAAACGCCTTCCCAACAGGCTTTGTCTTGACTTGTAATGAACTAAACATTGCAATGTGTGTTCTAAGGGGGAAAACTGACTATTGCTGTGTGTGCAAAAGTACAATGTGCAGGCACCAGGATGTTAACAAAACAGCACCTGCACAAACTGACATTGCCACTCTATTCTCCACTTATCTTTACTTTTCACTCACTAGGTCACTTGGGTTTCAATGGGGCAGGGAAAGCCACACATGGCAGCATAATTCATATGTTACACTGGAACTACCACTTCTGTATGAATCAGTGCTCTGTAAACAAAACAAAAATCCAAACAATTTTAACTCCCAATAGTCTCTGTCAGATATCTATATATACACATATGTATACACACATAATAAGCTCTTATGATGACAATGTTAATAGCAATAGATTGTAATTAACATAGGCTTTTAACATTGGGCTTGGAATTTAGAGTGGTACGAGGTTAATTGTAGCAGTTTAAATTGACGACAACTTTCAAGAACTAACGAATCAAAGTTTCCTTGAATCCACTCATTAAAGTAACCTCAGTGTATAGGATGATATAAGCCTCAGTAAACAAAGGTAGACATAAATAGAAGCCATGCTATTCATAGTTTATTCATCCTTTAAACACCTCAGTAACTAATAAAGCTCTTGAAATCTAATCCATCATCTGTTCTTGACAGAAAAATAACAGATTTGCTGAGTAACTGAGAAGTGACACCCAGGTGAATAATACAAACCTCCACACCCAGCAAATATGGAGTGTTTATTATTGTACTTGCTGGGGCTCGATAGCTCATGGATTCTTTTAGCAATTTAGGGCTATGAGGTAAGAAGTAGATACTTTCATCCTTGGAACTTGGCAGAAGAGGAATCTGGGGGTGAGGATTTGTGAATCTCACCCACGTCGGATCAGCAAGTAATCTGGCTTTTCTTTTCCTATTAGGTGTGGGGATTGCACTCTGGGACTTGGCACTGTTTCTGAACTCTTCAGCTCAAGGCTAACATTCTACTTTGAGCCATAGTACCACTTCCAGTTTTCTGGTGGTTCAGTGGAGATTAGAGTCTCAGGGACTTCTGTCACCAGTCTGGCTTTGAACTATGATCCTCAGATCTCCACCTCTTGAGTAACTAGGAGTACAGGCATGAGCCACTGATGCCCAGTTTATAGTCTGGCTCTGACACTGAGTCTAAGTATCTCATTAATTCTTCGGGTCTATCCATCATATGTGTCTCAGTATCTACAGTTATAAGAAGAAAAAGGGAAAACAATACGCAGAATGCTGCTATTTGGGTTGAAGAATATTTTTAAAACTTTGGGAAATTAAAGCATGTACTGTAACAAGTAGAGAGGAGATAGTGAATATTCATAGTTTGAATTAGGACACTAACAAAATGGAGACAAAACAATCATTGACACTTAAATTGGGAAGAGGCCTTAGAGAGTGTCCTTCCCAAAATAGAAAATCCTGTTCAACATTTCTAATCTGATTGAACACTTTCAGTGCTGTAGACTCATGACCTAATCACACATGCACTTCCAATGGTTAAATATTTAGAAGGATGTCATCATATAAAAAAAAAATCTGAGTGTTGGCCGGGCGTAGTGGCTCATGCCTGTAATCCTAGCTACACAGGAAGCTGAGATCTGAGGATCAAGATTCAAAGCCATCCCAGGCACAAAAAGACCTGAGACTCTTGTCTCCAATTAACCTCTAGAAAATGGGAACCGGGACTTGGCTCAAGGGTAGGGCGATAGCCTTGAGCTGAAGAGTTCAGGAACAGCACCCAGGCTGAGTTCAAGCCTTATGACCCATCAAAAAAAAAAAATTCAAGTGTTGTTACTCCAGATTTTTTGTTTGCCAGTCTTATTGAATCACTCAGTTATTAAACAGAATTTAGTGTGACACTACAAAATATGAATGGTAAAATATAGTTCAAATGGTAGCAGGATAATCTCATAAGTGACATTCTTGGGCCTGTCTTTATCAGGTTTTGTTAAGTCCAAGAGAATGGGATGGCAATTGTGCCTGATCCTAGGTAAAATTTACCAGTAAGTCATAGCAATTACACATTACAAGAGGGCTGCATTTTGGACCAGCTTAATCATCATTGTCTACATTTGTGCACAATTAAATACACAAGCAGTGTGTTCTTTTTACATTTTTACTATTTTAAGTAGTTGTATAGAGCAGTTTATGAAGATGGTCGTGATTAGTGTCACCCCTTCAACATTCTCACTGCCATCCTCACTTTGATTCACCCTTACTTAATTTTGTGATTTTATATGGGTATACAATGAATAGTTGACTGTAATACCACACCCCTACCATGCAATAAGCAGTATTTTCTACGTGTAGGGCATTATGAAGACCCACAGACAGACTGGAGTATGGTTGTGGTCCTCTGCACTGCCAGGTTTCCTTGGAAATAGGGCTTCTGAGGTAAATAACAAAGCATGGTGCTCCATTCCACACGCCCACCCTGCATATCCAACCAAAGAGATTTAACATGAGGGAAAAATGCTTGTTCTCAAAGCAAACACTTGGCACACACTTGCATCTGTCCTCCATACATGATGCTGTACCTTAGCCAAATGCCTCACTCCTGAGCTATTCACTGGACTCTCTAAGCCAAATGTCACACCAGACGGGAGAGTGTAACTCCTTTACTTCTAGAAAGAAGTATACGATTTCCTCACGTCCCCTAATATTTTACATCCACATGTGTCTAAACTGAAAATCCTGGCAGTGGTCATAACTCAATTAAACTCTAAGTAGGGGTTATATGAAAAGAACTTATGACTTTGGCACAGTAACTGTATTTTATGGGTTCGTATTTGATTGCTGTTCTCGTCTGTTCCATTTTCCAAAAGAAGCTCCAACTATGTCTAGAATTGGCAAAATTCTGAGCCCCCTCCCTCCCTTCCTCCCTCCCTCCCTCTTTTCTCTTTCTCTCCCTCCCCCCTACCTCTCTCTCTCTCTCTCTCTGAATTAAAGGCATATTGTTACCAAAAGCATTCTTCTTAATTATGTAACCTGAATGAACAAATTGACATGTATTTAAACAGGCTAAGATTAGTCTGATACTAATTGCATTGAGTATTTTACCTAAAAAATTATGACCTTCATATTAGAGTTCCATGTTGATTTATCCTTTTAGTTTAAGCCACTTTGGAAAACAATGAAGCCAGGCATGGTAACACACACCTGTACTCCTAACCACTCAGGAATCGGCAAAATCAAAGCCAGCTCAGGCAGAAAGTCTGTGACATACTTATCTCCAATTAACCAGCAAAATAAAAAAGCAAACGAACAAATCACTGTACGTGGATATGTGGTTCAAATGACAGAAAAACCAGCCATGAACAAAAAAAGTCAAGAAAGAGCAAAAGGCCCAGGGTTCAAGTCCCAGTCCTGGCATGCACGTGTAGACACACACAAACCCATGTGTACGCACATAAATTACTCCTATAAAGTTCAAATCAATGAGTGAGATCTGGTTTTGTTGTTTTCTTTTTTCAATTCTTTTCAGTCATTTGCCCATAAATCATGGGCAAAAGAGACATGCCTCATTTTACTGACAATGAAACCAAGGCCAAGGAAAGTATGAGGTCCCAGACACAGTCATTGTTTAGGGCTTCATTCTCTTTTCTGTGCAAATACTAATGTATACTATGAAAATGTGCTGTGTTTTTTTCCTTAAGCACCTTACTAGAAGCATTAAATATATTTCTAATTATATTAAGCAAAATAAGCCAGAACTGAAGCAACATACGTTACATGGTTTCTCTCATTTGTGGTAACTGGGATGTGCTTATAAATCTGCAAGTAAACACAGTGAATGTTTAAAATACACACACACACACACACACACACACACACACACATACACACTTGGACAAGATAAATTATATAGGACTCTAGGTATTTACACACTGAGACCAAAGGAGGATATGCATAAGAATGGCTGGCAAAGGCTTAATAGCTCTGTGTATAAGAGCATATAAAATAATATTTTATGAAATGGATTCCAAGAAAAAAACAAGAAATACTTTTGGTTGTTGTAGTTTTTGTACTTGTTTCCTTTTGTCTTGTCTGTTTGTGTTTGGGAGGGGGAGGGGGCACAGAAAGTGAAGAACAAAAGATGAGCAAAAGCAACTGTGGGATGGGACACCACGTGAAAAGCGAAGTGTATGTCTTGTGGGGAGGGACAAGAGGGGAAAGTTGGGAGAGAGCTAGGGAAGGGGAGACATGGCTCAAAAAGCATTGTACTCATTACCTGATTCACATAACTGTAATCCTTCTGCATATCAACTTTACAATAACAACAAAAAATCATTTGTTCTACTATCTTCTCCCAGGAGAATTTCTTTTCTATGTTCAGATGAGAAAGGTGAGGCCCACAGAGGTGACACACCTGCTCACTATGACAGCGCAAAAACCATAAGACCTGGAAGAGAATGCAGCTCAGACAAATCCCCAAGCTGTAATGTTTAAGCTAAGATATCCTCAAACCTCAAAGTAAAACTCTGAATATGGAAATAGAAGGGGAGGCAGGTGCCTCTCTGAATACTGTGACAAGAACAAATAATGTAAAAATTGGCCTATTTCTTTACAGAAGAAAACCAAATAAATACCAATGTGCCAGCCTGGGCTAACCAATTACCAATGAAAGAACATGGACAAATGCAGGTTCAGCTCTTCCCAAAGGTTCAGTGTAATGCTCTCTGCTACACTTCCTTCTTTGGACTGCTGAGACCCACCAATGAGACAGAGCCACATTAAAATGCTACAGGAAAATGTATCAAAAATTGTAAATATAAACCCTAAGCCTCCAGAAGGAATGACACAAAACTGCATTCTTTATTAATTAAAAAATAGATTAATACATTAAAATGCATATACTCTACCACATTGCTTAAAGGAGAGAAAAAACAAAACATGTCAAGAAGATTTATTTCTATCATTTAAAGATTCTCCAACTCTTAACATCATCCTGAAAATTCTTGAAAGGGAGTAAGTTTGTTCTTTGTTGATTACTTTTCCCCTCATTATCATTTCTACCTAAAATCTCTGACTGATCTTACTGGAAATGGAGCCAGTGGAGATGTAATTAAATATCCCACGATAACATTATGACTAGATTTAGAGTGGACCCTGAAACCAATGGTTGGAGTTCTTACAAGTAGAAAAAGCACAGAAGTCAGAAGGTGGGGTGATGGTGCAGAGAGAAACTGGGATGATACCACCATGTGCTAGGAGACACCAGGTGGTAGAAGAAGCAAAGACATATCTTCCTCTGGAGCTTCAGTGGAAACTGGCTCTGCTAACACTTAAATTTTGGACTCATGGCCTCCAAAACTAATGAGGACACTATCACCTCCCAGGTGATTATTGGTTAAGATATCCTGAGGAAATTAAGGCAAAGGGTAATGTATCTTCATATCTGGTGTATCATGGTAGAGTCTCATGTCACGAAGGTGGCATTTCCTTCTCTACTTGTACCTTGGTTGTTTCCTGCCTCTATGAATTTCAGCTTCCTTGGTTGATGTTGGTCACAACTGTACCAGTTGCTTATAGCAACCTCCACTCCAGCACTCAGCTGTTACATAAGGTAACTATCTTAAATATTTCCTCTGCTTACAGGTATAATGGGCAAGCATTATTCAGTGGCAAATATATGATTCAGTCCAGCTGCTTATCTATTTTTATGTTTGATACAATTTTGTGTTCAGAGCAGTTTATGAATAGAGTGATGCTGGAAGGAACCAGAAACTCATCTGTGTCAAGAATAAAATGTATCTGTGATAAAAATTACAATTTATAGATTAGGTCATGTTTTATAGTCTCAACAGAAATGGTTTCTGTGGATGATAATTACTTTTACTTCTTACTTTTCCTACAAAAAATAACATGAAAAGATAAGAAGTCGAAAAGAATTGTTTTCAGTTATAAGCAGAAGAGCAGATGTGTATTCTTTTAAAGATCTAATGCCTCAAGATTAATGCTACAGTGTCAAGGAAGTAGAAAGACACTCTGCATGGGAGTTCACCAAGTCATATTTGATGAAAGAGAAACCAATAAGTGATCTTTTCCCTAACCATTCTTAACTTATTAAACACTTCTTAGCATTGCAGGCAACTGCAGTGTCTGATCAGAAATATTGGTAAATAAAGCATTCATTAGTACAGAGAGGTGTTGAAAATACATGTTTCATTGTTTATTCATTCATTTAATTTTAGTACTTGTACTGAGGCTTGAACTCAAGGCCTCGAGCTCTTGTTGGGCTTTTTTGCTCAAGGCTGGTGTTCTACCTATTGAGCAACACTTCCATTTCCATTTTTGCCAGTTAGCTGGAGATAAAAGTCTCTTGCATTTTTTGTCTGTGATCCTCATATCTTAGCCTCCTGAATAGGTAGGATTACAAGCACACATACACACACACACACACACACACACACACACACACACACACACACACACACACACACACCAGCTAGAAGTGTACTTTTATTAAGTAGATTCACTTCCAGGAATA
Source organism: Megascapheus bottae (assembly GCF_031878675.1). Lineage (NCBI taxonomy): Eukaryota > Metazoa > Chordata > Mammalia > Rodentia > Geomyidae > Megascapheus > Megascapheus bottae. The sequence goes on along the minus strand of NC_143530.1, from coordinate 21,499,985 downwards.
ATCTGCCCCTTCTTTTTAATTTATTCCATGGCACCAGTTTTCGTAACACTTTATCCCATGATATAGAAAGGCTAAATAATCATGAAAGATTCTTGAGAACAATAGTGGTTAACTCTAAGAAAGTTGCAACACTTAATTCTCATCACTTCTTTTGGCTTGAGAATATAACTTAAATCCTCACCCTACCTATTTCTTGCCTACCAGTAATGGAAGAATAGAGTGTAGACAGGTGTTCTCCAGGAAGGGCCTAAACCCCAAGGTTACCACCTGTGTCCACATCAGTTGAACAGAAACAGATCCCAGATCAATCATGAGCAAAGTCAGAGGACTCATCACACTCCCTTGCCAATGCCTGCAAGTAAGGACAAGTCATTTGGCTCCTTTAAGCCTTAACAATACAATGCCAACTATGTCAGAGGGGACAAATTTCTCTTCCTTCCTGAATGTCTTTGAGAAAGAAAAAATGCAACCTCTGGAAGTGAGTTAAGATATCAAACAGCTCCCAGAGCATCCATTCTCATCACAGGGGTTGCCCTGGTCACAGTAACCACTCTCTTTCCCTGGGTAAATTAGGGGTCTGTTAGAAAACCAATTAGTCAAGTACAGCTTGTGTGTCCTGCATCAGCAAGACCATAACACATCCAAAATGTGCTAAAGCTTCTTATAATCCAACATGAAGCAGCAAAGCCCCAGAATATCCAGGAGCAGGAAATACTCATAGGGAAGAAAGTTCTTCAGGAGCTTCACCAAAGGGGGAAGTGAGTTAGATCTGTTCCAACTTTCTCCATAGAGCCTCGCCCGGTTGCTCTCCCAAAACAGTCACCATTAAAACACAATATGCTTTACACTATTCCATAGAGTTCACATTTATGTGCCTAACTCTGTTAGACAGTTTGTCTTCACTGATTGTATCCAATGCTGCCTGCAGGGGGTGGGTTGTATTGGAAAAGCAAAACAACTAGACTTGCCAAGAGAGACATTTGAAAAAGATACACCAAGATCCAGAAAGCTCCATGAATAACACTTGAGTCCTAGGGTTTCTGGATCCACATTACTGTGGTTTGTGGTTATCATTTCCTGGGGATGCTATTTCTTATGAAATATGTCCGCTCTTAGATGCTTTTGCATGATGGCTTTTATTGGTTTAATGTTGATTGTGACACTTGGGCCTCATCCACCTTGTAATTAACAGTGATATGGGAAAGTTTCATGATATTTGGGAACATAAAGATTTATCCCAGACTTATCATCTCTCTATGCTCTCTGGCTTCAGTGAAAGTCAGAACATGAAGGAAACTCAGTTCAAAAGTAACCTGTGTAGGAAAGGTTGCGAAGCTCGTATGACCAATAAACTAACCAAATACCTGGGAAGTGGAGGTGTGGCTAACGTGGTAAAGCACTAGCTTTGAGCAATGTAACTCAGAAATAGTGCACAAACTCTGGGTTCAAGTCTCAGGACCAGCCTGGAAAAAATAAAAAAGAACAACAACAACAAAAGGCCTAGAGGCAATGAATCTATTAGTCAAATGTTCACAGAAAGTTGCAAAAGTGAAATATGCAAGGAAAAATTTCAAGGCACTCCATACAATCAAGTGTCAATGGGGTGTGCTTCTACTGCCACAGTCTAAATGGCTAAAGATCCTGCTTTGCAAATCTGATTTCTTGCCCAGAATGCTGCTAGTAAATTGGCTCTTGGGCTGCCATGTCCATTGAGATGTATGAAATGGCTGGGGTTGATATTTTGATGACAGAAAGGAGTCTGTCAGATTTCTCTCCTGTAAGCTGCTCACTTTCTCTTTGCCTCTTGTCACTCGTCCCTGCCTTCCCCACCCCTCGCTCATTTTACCCACATTAAAGCTGTAAGTAAATAAATGACAGGCTGTGGCCTATCATCAGGTGACAGATCATCCTGCATGGGCTCTGAAGAATGAAGACGTTGTCATCTGTCTGGTTCCCCTCACATTCGCTGTCAGCCTCACCACATCCGGGTGGCCTGTCACAGTCATCGGAGCAAGATGAATACAGCAGTGTAAACATCAACTTGGGAGCCAAGTCAATCAAACATGGGACTCTCACTGCACAGAAGCCCTTGGCTGCCAGGAAAGAAAAGCACTCAGAGAGAAATCAATGCATTACTCTGGCTTGCTTCTGCTATTGCAAATGAGTTCTTCATTAAATTGGACAACTTAGGGTTTAGTTTGCTTGTGTATGTTTGTTTGTGACTTGAGGGGCTGGGAAGGAGGTGGTCATATGTTTCCTTACCAAGAATGAGGAACCCAAAATAAACTCTCACTCCTACAGCTAATCAGTAATTGTTGTTGTCCCCCAAGTAGCCAGAGGAGAAGCAAATCAATGTGTTGGACCAGGAATGCCCTCAGAAAGCTCCACTCTTTCAACAGCACAAAACATGTAGCCAAACTGCAAGAGGTGACAACAGAAGAGAAGAAGTAACTTTTCATTGGCTGAGCTGAAGTGGTATTTGGAGGAGTATTCTGGAGGGCGGTTCCAAAACAAATAACGAACCATGTATTAAAACAAAGTCATAGAAATGCCCAGAGGACAGTCAGAGTAATAATGACTCCTAATGTGAAACAAAATTCAAGAGAAGACCATGAAACTTCTTCCCAGGTGAGAACTGTGGCACTGACTGTCCCCACAAATACCCCAACCTCCTTCTCATTACAGTTCAGAAAGCCTTTTAGGGAGCACCAATTTAGAAGCTCTCTTTCTTGGGTGTGGGGAGGCAAATCTGATGAGTAGTTTCTCTGTTCTATACGGGGGGGGGGGCACAAAACTGTCAACTTCCAGGTAGCTTTTAAGTATTTGTAGTGGACAGAGTGCATGCACAACTAGATATGTTGGTGTTGGATTTTCTTGGCACCAAATGCTCGGACCCTCCTTTGAGAGTAGCTAGAGCTAGAGCTCCTATCATGAAAGTAGTCAGCAAAGCAGTGATAAATTCTGAAAACTCAGTGGTTTTGTTGTTTTTCTATAAAACAATTTCACGACTGCACAACAGTATAAACCATGCAAGGAATATTGGCAATGACTCTAGAATTACCCCCAAGCTCTTAGGAAGAAGAAAAAATGAGATTGTCAGAGTCCATCCATAGCTTCATATTAAAAAGCTCCACGGCCTGTATTCCTTGATCTCCCATAGTAGATCAAGGTAAGTGTTGATCCTAACTGTTCAGCCATATTTCTTTACTTTTTTCATTCCTGTTCTGCCCTATGTTTTCAACAGAATCACACCTACTGATTACTAATAGCCCGTATTTCCCCATATCTTATTTGTTATTATCTATATTATTCTCATCCCTGGACTACATCTCATCCATCTATGTAGCCATTAAAAGATGTATAGACACCTGCTAGAAATTCTAACTCTAGGCATTCATTCTTACAAAAACCAACAGGCATCAAAGTTTACAGCATGTTTTAATAGAGGAAAAAGGAGAAGCTTGACTCTGGTGATTCCTGCCTAAAATCCTAGCTACTCAGGAAGCTGAACTCGTAGGATTACATTTGAAGCCAGTTTTGACAGGAAAAATCCACGAGAGTCTTATCTGCAATTAACCAACAAAAAGCCAGAAGTAGAATTTCGGCTATAGTAGAAGAGTGAAAAATTCAGGTACCCAGTAACCAGGCCCTGGGTTCAAATCCCAGTACTGGTACACACACACAAAACCAGTCCCAAGTTCCTAGTCTTTTATAATAGTTAATTGAATTGCAATACAATTACATGCAATTATCCTTTATTTAGACAATAAAAAACTATCTTGCAAATTAATACCAATGCTTACAGAGTGAGACCTATTATATATATAAATATATATATATATAAATTACAAAACCATCATGAAAACAAAAGATTTTAACTTCATAAAAAGAAATAAATCAAATTATGTATATATTCACTTAGAGCCTCATTATTTTGAAAGTCTGGAAATATATATCAATGCATATATATGGGTTATCTAAATTCATGTAATTGTTTTGTGCATAATCATTTAGTTCATCTATACTTCATGATGTTTCAAGATAAAGATTGAATTGATATTAAAACTAACTTCAATGAGAATTATCTTTCAGACTCTAGCTCAAATGTTTGTCCGGAAACTTCATCAGTAAATTATTTTTCTGAAACTCTGTGTGTGACTATTTATGCACTTTAATTTCACTTTGGGATAAATAGAATTGTAGGGTATTAGATTATTAACTCCATGAGAGTAGAAGTCCTTTCTAATTTATCTCTAGATGTAAGCTTGTAGCAGATGCCTAAGAAGTATCTGTTGTGTGAACCGATATTGTTTGCCTTATCACTAAGTCTGTAATTAGGCTGTACATCAAAATCACTTTGAAAGTATTTCAAAGGTACAGAATCCTGGGCTCAATACAGCCAACCCTGCTTTCACACCTCAGTCTGACAGCTCCTCCTAGTCTTTTCTCAGTTAAATCAGGCCCTTCTCAGTGAGGCATTCTCATACTACCTGTGCCTGCACTTAGGCTTTGAGCCTTTAATGCCCTGAACTTGAATGCCTTGCAAAAGTATATAAGCCATTGATAACTGATCAGACTTTATAATCAAGGTGCCTGAAATATTGTAAATGGACGATAAATGTTTGTTGAATGAATAGTTATATTCTCCTGTCATGCTCCTACCTGTCACAGCTTGTAGATTACCTGATTCCTGACTTCTACCAGAGTTCTCTAATTGTCTTGCCTTGCCTCCTTTCTGTCTCCCTGATAGTCATCTAATTGTCTTCTTGAGAGCTGATTCACCTCTGAGCCTGATCATAATATTTTTGTCAGTAAAGCTTTTTCAACCAGTTTGACATGGGGAAATTAGATGTGTGTGCGAGGAAAGATTCAAGATCAAAATCAGGGGTTCTTGGTTGAGTAATGGGACCCATGGCTATGAGTATTTGGTAATGGACTTCTCTGTGATGTGAGATGTGACTAGAGGTAGCTTAAAACAGGTCAGGAAAACAGCTAGCTGGTGCTAGAGGGATGGGATAGCGACCAAAGGTCTCCCAATAGCGTTAACTCCAGGAGAAAAACAGTGTTCATTAGGCATAGGAGAAATTCCATCAAGACTACGCAGAGCTTATTTCTGAGAAAGAAGTATCAGTAAACCATTGTGGGTTGCATTCAGTTTTTAACAAATTGTTGCAAAGAATACAAATTTCAGGTCATCATTCTAGCTCTTCATGGAATCTTCACTTTCAAACCGAAATCTTTTGCATTTTACTTTTTTATTTTATATTTCGGTGGTCCTGAGGCTTGAACTCAGGGTCATGGGGCACCATCTCTGAGCCTCTTTATGCCAAAGGCCAGTGTTGTACCACTTGAGCCACAGGCTGCTTTTTGACTTTTTGGAGTAGTTTATTGGAGATAAAAATCTTGCAGACTTTTCTTCCTGAACTGTCTTTGAAACATGATCCTCAAGATCTCAGCCTCCTGAGTAGCTAGGATTATAGATATGAGCCACCAGTTCCTAGATATCGTTTACCTTTTATATAAACCTTAAAAAATTATCTCCCATGGGATCTCTCTCTCCCTCCCCCACCCCACCCTCTCTCTCTCTCCTCTATCCATATATATATATATATATATATATATATATAATTCCCTGTGTGTTTTTATCTCACTCTCATCTCTCTCTTTCTTCAATACACACAAGCATCCTAATATCCTAATAAAGATTTGCAAATGTCTAATTAGAGTACTGCACCTTGGCTCCAGTTTGTCATAAGAAAGAAAGTGGTAAGCAATTACAAGGTGGTGATTGTTGAAAAAAACATTTTTATTTTTGATACAGCTATTCTATAAGCATTTTGTTCCTTAGGGAAGAAAACCAGAAGTGGAGCAGTGGACCAAAGTGGTACAATACTAGCAGGTAGCAAAAGACCCCAGGGGCAGTGCCCAGGCTCTGAGTTCAAGCCCCATACCTGACGAAAAAAAAAAAGGACTGATAAGAGCGGTGAGGAAAAAAATCCTCCCTGTGCAGTTAGGCCTCCTTAGGGAATTATTTTCAGAGCTTGGCGTGTAAGGAGCCCATTGATGGAAGGTTTGCATATGCACAGGTGCAGGCTTAGAAAGGCGCATCCACATCTCCTAGGATTTAACTTGGAAATTTAAGGTCATTAATCTAACTTAAATAACTCTGAAAATGTGGGAAGCTCTGTTGACTATTAGCCAGATAGAGAAATAATTTTCATTGTCTACATTGGCACGTTCTTTTAAAACCCCAGCATTCTGAACAGTTTTGCAGAGAGAACTTAACCTGGTCAGAGTGGGACAGCAGAGAAAATTGGGTCCAAACTTTTCCCTCAGCCTAACTCCCAGTTCCCAGGCTAGCTGTGGAGGCTCCATTGGCACTGCAGTGAGTGCAAAGGCTCCTGGGATCATTTACATGTGAGAGCATAAGAGCAAAATGTGTCAAATATGTCATGAGCTCTTGTAAAGATACTGTTCAGACTTAAAAGAATTAAGTAAATTATCACAGACCCATCTAATAAGTAGAACTATTAGCTATTTCCTTTGACTGAGAGCCCTTTGAAAACATTACTGAAACCGGAATACCATGGATAGAATAAGTTTAAGAAGCTCTGGTTTCACTGGTTGATGATGGCTGATATTGCAGCCATATTCTCTGATAAGAACTAAGAATTGAGCAAAGTCCTATTCTTCTGACTGGCTTGGAATAAGACAGTGTTTTCCGAAAAAAAATTTCCTTACTATGGGAAATTTTAAATTTATTCGTATTATTAAAAATACTTGTTTACCAGTTTTCTATAGAAAGGTAAAAGCATTCTATACCCAGTGATTCTTTCTCTTATTACAGAAGACGGGACTCATCTTCATGAATCGAAAACTGTTGGATATTTGATAATGAAATATCAGAGGAACATACATACCCAAGAAAAAACACTATTTCATTACTATAGTAGATAAGGAGAGGAAATTAATTCTTAGTAGGAAGAAAAATGTCCCAGAGCATAAAAATCCAGGTAGCTTGGAATCACCAACATGAAAATTTGACCCTAAATATTTACTTACTGCCATCTTTGATTTTTTTGAGTATTATTTGTCAGTGAGAAAAGTTCTGGGTAAAAATAATAAGCTATCAAGTATTGGTAAAGACCATCTTCAAAGGCTTTTCAGAAATATGGTAAAATTTTACCATTTTTTTCGTAAAGCAAATAATTTCATGCTTCCTATTCATATATCAAGACTCCAGGATTCCTATTTCTTGGAAATACAGAGCATAGAGAATCCTTTTTTCTGTGCCTGTCCTGGAACTTGACTCAGGACCTGGGCAGTCTCCTTGTATACTTTTTGCTCAAGGCTAGTGCTCTGCCATTGAGCCACAGTACCACTTCCAGCTTTTTTTTTGTGCTACTGAGAAATAGAACCCAGGGCCTCTTGCATGCTATGTGAGCACTCTACCAATAGGCCATTCTCCCAGCCTAGACACAACCCTTTTCTATTGAATGTCCTTGTTCTCTCTGGGAAGTACTGTGGGAGTTTGTGGTGTGTTATGCTGCCTAGAATCTTCTTCCCTAAACAATCTCAACTTCAAATTGACTCCCAAGAGGAATTCCTTTGATTTTTGGGCGCATAAGTGGAGCAGCAGCCAATGCTCTCTGAATGAAATCACTTTGGTGAGAGAAGGTGACAGGACCCACAGAGATGCTAAAAGGGCCAGGCTACCCATTCTGCTCCCCATCTGGGTTGTCTGTCCCAGCTCTGTTTTCCCACTAGCAAATGGTTGGCACTACCCCACAGAAGCATCCTTGAAGTCCTCATGACCTTCTCCTCCACTGTCCACTCTGCTTATGGTCTGTTTGGCTTCTGTCTCACCCTATCACCTACCTGGACTTCTACTTCCTCTGCTCTCTTATTCTGTGGAAGATTGGATTTTTATAAATACATATGATTGGGAGGGGATGGGGGACAAAAACATGAGAAAGGGTACCAAGATTTGAAAAGTAAGGCATCCATTACCTGACGAATGTAACTGTAACCCCTCTGTACATTATCCCAACAATGAAATACAGTAAAAAATAAATCTTGCTTTGTAATTCTCAGTGGTTCCTTGACTGATATTATATATATTTTTTATATGTATTATATTATACATTATAATCCTATGTGTATTATAATATATAGTATATATAGTATGTGTTATATATATTTTTAGATTGTCTAAAATGTAATTCAGTCACTCAAATTTGTTATGAAACATTCTTCCTGAGGAATTAGAAAACATAACTGCAGTCAGGGAAATAGTACTATTGATTGGCCCTTTCTCTTGTTATTTTTATTTTTTATTTTTATTTTTTTTTTACCAGTCCTGGGCTTGAGCTCAGGGCCTGAGCACTGTCCTTGGACTTTCTCAAGGCCAGAGCTCTACCACTTGAGCCTCAGCACCACTTCCGGCTTTTTTCTATGTATGTGGTACCGAGGAATCGAACCAGGGTCTTCATGCATGCTAGACAAGCACTTTAACCACTAGGCCAAACTCCTGGCCCCGGCCCTTTCTCTTTCAGTCAACAAATTTTTTCCTAAACAGTAAAAAATAAAAGTGTCTCAGTCTGTTATTTGTGGAAGTTCCTGTGGATTCAGATTCAGACCTGCTCCCAGAACTCTGGATTATCATCTATGTTAACTCATCGAGTTAACTGAGTAATACAGTTCTGTGAGCAAACAAAAAAGCTATTCTTTTTTAGTAACAAAAGATGAGGCTAGTTATTAGCAATTCGATACAAAGGAAGTAAAACGAACTGGAAATGAAGAGTCAGGCCAAGTTTGGCATCTATTATTCACACAAAGCCTTCTAGTAATGACAACTACCCCAGTCACAGAAAAGCTCTATTCACAGGACCTCTTTTCTTGCTTTATTGTCAAAAATATAGATGATAGATAACTTGCAATACTGTCAAAATTAAAATCTAATCTGTTTAATGAAAGCCAAACAGCTATTTCTGTTTATTACCTTCGTAGAAAATGCATGACGATAAATGTTTGTAAGTTTTGATTTATCATTTCAACCTGAAAAGAGTCTAATTTTTTCAAACAATACATTTAATATATTGTTGACGTCCTTCTCTTTAAAAAAAAAGAGAGAGAGAGAGAGAGAGAGAGAGAGAGAGAGAGAGAGAGAGAGAGAAAGAGAGAGAAAGAAGTCTGTATATTTAAATAGTGGACTGTATTTCTGAATTCCAGTCCGCTTGGGTTTAGTCTCAGAGATATTTCCTTTCTACATTATCTCAGAGTAGCAGGCTTCCTCAAAGGTCATCGAATCTACTGGTTTTTGTCAAATATCTCCATGTTATTCATCTGATAAATTATAATTTGCTATTGGCCTTTTGAAATTTCAAAGCATGGGAAATAATAGATATGTTTTCCCCAATGAACAACAGCCATAGATTAAAAACTAAACTCACAACCCAAACAGAGTCAGAAGGAAAATATTAAAGGCTGGCAATTCATAAAGTATAATCCTAATAGTTCTCTGCATTTCTCCTTGCTTTCTAAATGAACCTGGGGCCAATTTCTTTTCTCTAATCAAATAAATTTTATTAACACCAATATATAACACGTTTCTTAACATATAACTTAATTTTTGTTAATACTTAGGAGAATAACTTACATGTCTATACTGTAGATTCAGTAGACAAATTCTATTTTGAAATGTATCTATTGACAATGAATATTAGAAAAAAATTTAAATGAAAAATAAGTCATATAGTGTATGCATATACACAATTGAATTCTATTTTGCAAGCTGTTGTGATAATTTAAAGTCTTTAAAAATTAACACACATACTTATACTTATTTTTAATTTAAGTGTGTCAAAAACGTATGTGCATTGTGACCAACATTTTGCAAATTAATGTCTATAATCTTTGTGTTTAAAGTCAAACTACATAAGTGAAACTTTTTCTATCTACATATATATATACATGCCCATATCTATCTATCTATCTGTCTATCATCAATTTCTCTAGGCATCATTTATCTATCCATCTATTGTCTTTTTATCATCTATTTAAAGAAAAATATCTGCCAGAATTCTAAGAGTGGTTAATTTTGCCTTGTCAGATGATGGGTGCTTCTTTTTCTCTCTGTGCTTAATGATAATTCTAATTTTTTCTCAGAAGGCATGTACAAATTGAAAAGACAAATGATATTTTTAAAAGCTCACAAACACAATAAAACTGACAATGACAGTCATAGAATTACATATGTCCCATAAACAAATAAAAAGTTTAAACTGATTAGAGTAGTCAACAAAATATAAATTACAGCAATAATGACATGCAAATGTTCTCTATTAAACCGACAAAATTTTGAAGAGAGAGCTTACCAGAAGACAGGAGGCAGAAGCTTCTCCTGGTTGACTGTGCTTTGCTCTTCCTGCAAAGCAATTTGAGACATCTGAAATCCCTGTAATCCAAAGTTAGCCTGGAAAAATAGTGCATGATGCTATCTGAAAAACAAAAACAAACAACTAAGCACCTTACAAGCATAATAGGATTGATAATTTGATGCAAAAGTACCTGCCTAAGGAATGGTTGAATATTGATAATTGTTTTGACTCTGAAATGGAATTTGGAAATGGTCTGATTTTTAAGGATGACAGAAAGATACCAGGCAAAGCAAAATGACTGGAGGATGGATCTTAAAGCCAAAGAAGGTCAGACTAAAGTCAGCTCTCAGCCCACCAAGTTTATATCGCCCTGGTGTCTAACAGCAAGAAAATCATAATGGCAATTTTTCCAATTTATGCTTTAATTAAGTGGATATTCTTTTATATCCAAATAGATAGAAACTTTTATTTTATTTAGTAATATTTTCAGTGTTTCTCCCGGGCATGCCACCAAACATCTGTCTTTTTTAAATAGCCCTGGGAAATAATCAACCAGAATGGGATTTTGTGCATTGGAAGGAAACAAGGAGGCCAAATAATGTGAAATAGAGGAAGCTAAAGTGCACAGAAATTATGAAATGATACTAGAATTTAAACCCCGGGAATCCTTCAGGATATCAGTAGTGCAGGTTCAGCCTCCTGGAAGTGCAAAATCTTACCCCACCCAGGGATGCTAAGGCAGAATTTGAAGTGTTAAGCTCTCCATGTGATTCTTTTTTATTTAATTTTACTTTTATTTTATTGTAATGTGTAGTAGGTGCATTACTTCTCACACATTGATACCCCTTCTCATGTTTTTGTCCCCATTTCCTTCCTCCCACCAATCATCTTGTTTCCCCCCTTCCCTTTCCTATTTCAAATAAACAAATAAACATATACAATATGCCAGGTAACAAAGTCAGATACTGTAACAATATGAGATGAACCATTCATATGATTCTTATGCACAATGAAGTTTGAGGAGCTTTGTTCTAGGATTTTCTTTAAGTAGTTGTTCCATTGGGGAAACCATTGTGATTTTTCCATAACATTGGCAGACACCCTTCAATTTTTTATTTAGTAATAGTAGTACTAGAAGGAGTAATGGCTGTTTGGAGGCTTAAAGTCAGGGGGCTGGGTGTTTTTCTTGGGGGTTTCTTCTTGCTCAAGGCTAGCACTACTTGAGCCAACAGCTCCACTTCTGACTTTTTGGTGATTAACTAGAGCTAAGAGTCTCAAAGGCTATCTTGCCGGGACTGACTTCAAACTGAGATTCTCAGAACTCAGCCTTCAGGGGAATGAGGATTACAGGCACCAGCGACCTGTCACCTGGGGTATTTTTTAAAATTTTTCTTATCTTTAAGTAGTTGTACAATGGGTTTTCAATTCAAAATATAAATTTATGAATATAACACAACAGATCTACAAGGATATTACTATCTTAGAAGACTAACTATTGAGCTGGGTGCCGTGGCTCATGCCTGTAATCCTAGCTACTCAGGAGGCTGAGATCTGAGGATCATGGTTCAAAGACAGCCTGGGCACTAAGGACTGTGAGGCTCTTACCTCCAATTAATCTCTAGAAAATGAGAAGTGGGGCTGTGGCTTCAGGGGTAGGGTGATAGTCGAGCTGAAGCACTCAGGGACAGCAACCAGACCCAGAGTTCAAGCCCCACAACCCACCGAAGAAGAAGGAGGAGGAAGAGGAGGAGGAGGATGACAAGAGGAGGAGGAAGAGGAGGAGGAGGAAGAGGAGGAGGAGGAGGAGGAGGAGGAGGGGGACATGAGGAGGAGAAGGAGGAGGTGGCAGCAAGCTGTTGATGTACTTACCCTTACAGATTGGGGGAAATTTCTGAGAGGACCACTTATTGACACACACACACACACACACACACACACACACCAGTACTATCATCTGATCAGAAAGAATGATAGTAGTCAATCCGCCACACTCAATAACTTAAAATTTTATCAATCCATAGAAGAAGAAATCCAGAGTAGGGAAAACACCATACATCATCAGCCCTCATCAGCTTATTAGTATCATTAGTCTCATTAGTCACTGAAGTTCCTTCAGCCTCTCCACTTCAGAGACCACAAAAATCATATTTTTCCTGAGATAGATGCTTCCATATTTGCAAGACTCTCAGCAGGATTGTAATTTTTGTTATTACAAAGCAAGGAAGAAAATGTCTTCTTAGGGCGTGGCTTATACCAGGTTGATAGGAAGATTTATTTTCAGATCACGGTGCTTTTAAGAATGAAGGGTCATGATTTCGCATCACATCAATAAATCAGCCATCAACTGAGATGGTCAAATAAGATCAGTTGCACACATACTGTGCATTACCACAGGTTACTCTGTGTCTATACTTTTTTGTCTGCATTCTCTCTCTCTCTCTCTCTCTGTCTCTCTCTCTCTCTTTCTCTCTCTCCATTCTTCTCTTTCATTAGTTTGAGGAGATTTTATTGTCATGTGTTCATATATGTAGATAATTCACTTTGATCACATTTGCACTCTATTAATCTTTCTTATCTTCTTTCCTCTTTTTCTTGAACAATGGGCTCAATAATTCTATTTTTACACATGCATTTGAAGTACTTCAACTGCATTCATATTTAGCTCCCGGTTTAATTTGGTCTTATGCTTACACCTATGAATATATAAACAGCACCCAGAATAGTACCAGATAACTTAGACTGAATTGGGGCATCATTTTACAATTGGAAACAGGATGGATAAATGAATTTAATAATTAGAAGTGACTTATTAGGATGGAATAAGGTGAAGTAGGTACTGGCTACGTTACTAGCCGTGTCAATTAGAATTTACCACTTTTTTCTTACTCTCCCCAGAGGGAGGGAGCAAATTACCTAAAGCCAGGTTCCCTGAGGCTCATGACAAAGACACAGGCTCATCAGTAATATCCTAGTTGACTCTGAGACTTCAATTGTTTGGTGCTGAAATGATGGTGGCAGTTGATGATAGCTGCACTTTCTCCCTTACTAACAAGCACAAAAGCTAGTAACCCAAGGTCAGTCATTCTCTCCTATTTAGATGAATAATTGCATGTTAAGGAGAGCAAGTTTGAAGACAGAAGATAATTTTATGAGGGTTAGTTATAATTTTCATCCTCTCTCAGTCAAGTTATTTATGAGCAACATTATTCCTTTCAAGGAACTTTTTCAAAATAAAAGTAGTCCAGAGAATGACAATGAAGACCTTGCAAAGGTAAAAAGAAAAAAAATGACATAGATTCTATCAACTGCTTCCACCTGATATGGAAAACCACTTCATACTAGTGACAATTTCTTCAGGTCATTATAAATGTGATTGCACATTTTTACATATATGCTTACATATATGTTTACATATATGCCATTTTATTATTTTAGCACCATTCTGTAAACATTCTAGTTGGAATGGCATGCTTTACAGTGGTGTTCAGGTGAAAGTTATAAAAGAAAAAAACCTTAGGAAACTGACAGCTACATGTACATTTTCTGTTCAAGATTATATATTTTAAATCACTCTGGGATTGGGGGAAATCACTGTTTTTTTCTGGGATTGAAGAAATCACTCCTTTTTCTTTAAGTTGAATATTTATTGACAATCAAAAATCAGCAAGCAGACATTGAAGCCCTTAAAAATTATGACACTGATTTTCAAAGAGAAGACATGCACATGAAGAGGCAAATGTGCCTTTTGGTGAAAGACAAAGTTTTCTTCGTTCTTAGCCCTTATTAGGGATTTTTGTGATTGGCTTACTTTGGTATTTGGTTAGATTTCACAGATCTTTGTTGTATTAGTGGAAAACAAATCTGGAGATCACAATTGTGATATACTCCAAGGCTAACTACCCATGACCATACAGCCAAAGTCCTAATATTGAAAACATTAGCTATGATCAAACCTAGCATGCAAAACAGAGCATGATTCAGTGAGAAGAAAGCCATCAGCTGAAGATGAGTCAGCTTAAAGAGCTCCTGTTTGCCTTTAAAAACTGCTTAAGTCGGACAGTGGCTCATGCCTATAATCCTAAGTATTTAGGAAGCTGAGATCTGAGGATCACAATTCAAAGCCAGCTTGAGCAGGAAAGTCCATGAGACTCTTACCTCCAATTAACCAAAAGAAAACTAGAAGTGGCACTATGGCTCAAAGTGGTGGAGCTCTAGCCTTCGGCAAAACAACCCAGAGACAGCACCTAGGTGCTGAGTTCAAGCCCTGAGGCAAAACTTTAAAAATAATAGATAAAATGCTTATCCAGGTGCCAGAGACTCATTTGAGTAATCCCAGCTACTCAGGAGGCTGAGATCTGAGGATCACAGTTCCAAGCCAAGCCTGGGTAATAAAGTATGTGAGAATCTTATCTCCAATTAACCACCCAAAAGCTGGAAGTGGAACTATGGCTCATGTAGATTGCTAACCTAGCCTTGATTGAAATAGCTAAGGGACAGCTACTGCACACAGCCAATCCAAAGAAAGATCAACATGCTTCCCCTTTATGCTTTGTGAGTAACACTTGCTACTGCTGTGAGCAGAGCTTCCCAGCATGCTTAGCTTAACTTTTCCTGACTGGTGAACAGTTCTTTTGCATGCACAGTAAAATTTTGTAACTCAATATAGGATATTGGAAGTCATTTCATTTTTTTCTAGTGGCTTTTGCTGTACTAGCAGTATGACTCTCTTAATGAACATATATATTGAAAGTTTTCCCTTTTTTTAAGATTGTGTTCATCTCCCTTTACATATTTTGTAGAATTCTTCAGTGAAGCCATTTGGTCCTGGTTTTTATTTTCAACTGGGAGTATTTTTATTACTAATTCAACCAGCACACTAGTTGTAAGTCTGTTCAATTTTTTCTTATTTCTTCATGATTCATTGTAAGTAGGTTGTATGTTTATAGGAATGTATCCATTTCATTAAGGTTATTCAACACTTTTGGCATACAATTGTTTATATTATTCTTTTATAATTACTTTTAATTGTACTTGAAATACTCTTTCTTTTATTTCCAATTCTTTTATTCTTTTGGTAGTGTTATTTTAACTATGGGCTCATCAACAATTTTTTCAAAAGTAACCATCTCTATAAAATATCCAATTAAATGAAAGAAGTGCTTCAGCAAATTAATCTGGTTACAGTGTTTGCATATGAATACTTCTTCTGATACCTAAAGGAATTTCAGTGAATTCAAATAATAAGTGGATCACATTTCCTGCTTTTCTATGTATTGGACCTTCTCTTTTATTACACTTATTTCCCCATGTTCTATGCTATCTTTCTCTGCTATTCCTTTAACAATCTGTACCACTGCCTCTCACCAACAAAAATCAATTCTTACACTTCAGGTTTCCCTATCTGTTGTATTATTCTTTTTTGCCTACTTTGTCTTTCTGTCTTTATGGTATGATTTTTTTAAAAATCAATGAATTAGAAAGTGGAGGATTTTAATTGTAAATCTGAATATTGTTCACTGACTAGCATGGTAACTGAGAAGTCTTCATTCTATACAACTTAGCTTTATTTGTGACTGTAGAGGTTGGCCCAGTATCTCCACAATATACCAGAAATGTGCGAATAAGATAAAATTTAAACTATTTGCATCTCAGCAAGGAAAGTAACAAGTAACAGGTGTTTTAGAGCTTTGAGTACAACACTTCACAGCAATACACCAGATGTATATGGGCAGATTATCTACAGAACTGCCAAAAAGGTGCACAAAGACATCCTCATCAAAGACTGAAAACCATGTGCTAATCTCTTGCAGCCGTATTGCCAGATGTGCCTTTAGGGCCAATGAAACTGCATCCGATTTAACATAACTCAGCATCCCCATTTCCTTAAAAATATATTTTATAGACAGTGAAAGTAAATAATCTGTAACCATGATCATATATCACATTATTTACCATAGAATTATGATTTTGGTTTTACATATTAACATAGTAAATAATAACTTAATTATAAACTTATATACATATTACTATCATAAATGCTTTCCTGTCATAATAAATACATCTTTTATTAATTGCTTTCTATTTGTTTTCTGCTTAATTTTAATGATAGAGAAGAAGACGTAACTTGAATGTATTGATTTCTGGTCTCTGGTTGTTTACTTCACCCTCAGTAATTGCTGTTTCCTTAATTCACAGCTTCTTGCTCATGGAAGCAACTAAGTTTTCCTTTGTATATATTATATCCTCTAACTGGATTAGAACTTGAACACATTCTTTTGCTGGAGCCCTGTCCCATGGAGTAGAGTCCCCAAACATACCCTTGAATTTTAAGCATGTTCTTATCAATGGTATATAATTTCTTTAATTTTATTTTTTATCTAAAATAGTGTACAAAGAGCTTTCAATTCAATGTGTGGATATATGAGTACAATTTATCCTCATCAGTGAAGAGGTGACATTCTCTCTCCCCCCTTTTTTACTAGTATACATTATCTATACAGAGGAGAATTTCATTATGACATTTCTATGCATGCATTCAGTGTACCAATCAATCACACACACCCTTGCTCATCAAACTCCTCCACCTCCGTCTCCCCTGCCCAGTACAATTTCAACAGGTTATATTGTTCCATTTTTATACTTGCCGACAATCTATTTTAACCATATTCATACTCTTTCACCCTCGTAATTGCTTTTTACAGAGTTTGACTTTATACAATTTTTGGAGAGCGGAAGATATATTTTTAATAATCATAATAATAGCCAATCTATGATTCACACCAGTAACTCGGTGGGAGTGAGATTAAAGGTAATTAATCAGCTAGTCAATTATTTGGGTGGCTCCAGAATTTTAAGTGAAGAAGATGATGGTGCCTCTTCACAATGAAGGAATAATGAATGCTGAAGAGTAGAGGACAGAATTTTCATCAGAATTACCCTAGAAGTCTCCCTTGTAAACATGAGTGACCTTCTAGCTCATGTCTGTTATCCTAGCTACTCAGGAGGCTGAGATCTGAGGATCTTGGTTATGAGCCAGCCTGAGCAGGAAACTCCATGAGATAGATCCTTAACACCACAATTAGCCACCAAAGAGCTGGATGTGATTATCTTAAAGATTTGGTGAGTGGTGGAACCAAGAGGGAAAAAGAATGGGTGCAAAATAGTGAAGCTTTGTTGAAAGTGGGGAGGAAAAATAAAAGATGCAGATGGTTCCAAAGACATTCCCACCTGTTTAGAAACCTTACATGGAGCTAGGCTAGCATTAAACATAATGTTAAAATTCAAATTATTTTTAATCATTCCTTTATTTAGGAACTTGTACTTCCTCACTCTTCTTCCCAGGTGGCTTTATTTGTATGTTGTAAGCCTCCTCCCTTCTTCTCCTACAGGTACAGAAATATTAGATGAAAGCCATAGGTAACATATTTAGCTAACAGAGAAAGTTGTCTGCTACTTGGCATTGAGAGCCCTGAGTCCCAGCATCTGAGCATATTTTTTCCTGGATTTTGACTCTCATTTCTGTGTTTAGCTCATAGACAATCTATCCATATATAGTCAACGCTGTGATAATTACATTTACAGGATGGGCCCTGAGACTCATCCAAGAAAGCGTGGGTCACATTGTCATCTTCCTTTAATTTCTCACCTCAGCTATTTATTTGCTCAGAATAAAGCCTGGAGGATTAGAAAGGAAATCATTTACTCTATCCCCAAGTAGTACTTTCAGAGATGGCAATGCTTTCAGCTACGGCAATAAAGCCTGAGTCTTTATCATGAGTTTTAATGATGATTAACATTGCTATGATTCTCTAAGTTGAACTGAATCCTCTATCTATGGAAGAAAATAGGTAAAATATTGTAAAGCAATCACAATGCTACTGCTTAGAACAGGTGTGAGTAAATCAATGCCCAAAGGCCAAATCTACTCTGTTGGCCTATTTGTATAAAATTTTATTGGCACACAGCCACGGGTATTTATTTATAGTTTGACTACAACAACTTTTGACATGGAACAATGTGATTGAAGAGGGGAAAAATAGCCAAAAATATTTAGTATCTGGCCCTTTACAGAAAACCTCCTGAGGCCAGGAATGTGGCCTAGTGGTAGAGTGTTTGCACGAAGCCCTGGGTTGGATTCCTTGGAACTATATAAACAAAAAAGGCTGGAAGTGGTGCTGCGGCTCAAGTAGTAGGACAGCCTTGAGAAAAACCAAGGACAGTGCCCAGGCCCTAAGTTCAAGCCCCAAAACTGGCAAAAGAAAAAGAAAAAGGAAAACGCTTCTGAACCCTGGACTCTAGCATTAAAGTTCCCACTAAACTGCCTTAAATTTCTTGTCTATGAATCATATATAACATATATACATATATATGTATCATATATAACTAATATATTGCTGTTGAAAGGCCAGGATTCACATGGGAATTGGCAGAATCATGGGCTAAAAAGAACACTGACTTGTCTCAAACCTTGCAAGTTCCATAGTTACGATAGGTGGTTTTCTGAATGCCTTAGACCATTTTGAACAGAGCTCAGGGCTTTCAGAAGTCCACAGCTCCCCAGTGAATCCTCCAAGTTTTACACAGCTCTTCAGAGTTCTCAGCTATTATCCAGGCAGCCTGAAGCAGCACAGTTCCCATGGGACCCAATTTTGATTTATACAATAGTGCAGCCAAGCAAAAGGTATTAGTCATAGCTAAACCAGAGAGAGATTTGTAACCCAAGTGCTATCAACTCCCAGATTCCCAAACCTTTGAAACCACTTTAGCTCAGAGTACATTTGAGATGCTTTCTCAAGTATAGACTAACATTAGAAAGTCTTTGAAAAATCTGCCAAGCTCTCTAAATCAATAGAAGAGTAGCATCCAAGTATTTCTAATTGTTCTCACTAGCATCTGATTCTTGCATTAATCTAATACTTTCTCACATCAATTTACTTGACCAGACTTTCTGGTATCTTCCCAAGAGAAAATCATCATCATCATCATCATCATCATCATCATCATCATCATCATCTATATTCCTCAAAATACCAATGATAGAAGCTTATAAAACACAAAGGGTATCAATGTATGGGAATTAATGCACCATCTATCTGGTAAATATCATGTAACCCTTCTATTAATTACAATAAAAAATACATAAAAAAAAAACACAGCCAGAATATTTTGTATGTGAAATGAAGTTTGGAAAATATTTTCATATCTCAACTTACAAAATCTCTCATGTTTTTAGATCATCTGAAATTTAATACTCCAATATTCTTTCACATAAGATAGGACCCCACAGTGTCTGACTTTTCCTTAAGTGCTCATGCTTTTTTTTTTTTTAATCTACTTTAAAGTCAAGTTAAGGCCAACAGTATAAGTGAGATAGCCTATAGTTTTCATTTTTACACCAGTGATTTGCTATAGCAGTTATGTTGTAAGACATAGATAATTTAGAATTGCTTAAAACGTAAGAAACTGACTGAAAATAGGCTCCAAACATTGATCTAAGTTTACAGAACAGTCATTCTTAATTTGATACGTCCCACGTACCTAAATTTAGAAAACTATAAAACAGTAAGTCTGATTCCAAAGATGATCTAGTCCAGAGCTGGCTGTGTTTCTTTCCAAGGTATTCTGCCAACTCCTGAGATTTTATTCCTTGCCTTAGTGGAATCTTATTACACTTTGAGAAAGACTTTCTAAATTTTATCTTGTTTAAGAATACCCCCTAGTTGGGCTTGGTGGCCTGTAATCCTAGCTAAGAGGGAGGCTAAGATCTGAGGATCATGGTTCAAAGCTAGCTGGGGCACTAAAGCTTGTGAGACTCTTATCTCCAATTAACCACTAGAAAACCAGAAGTAGCGCTGAGGCTCCAGGAGTAGGGCAGTAGCCTTGAGCTAAAAAGCTCAGAGATAATGCCCAGGTCCAGAGTTCAAGCCCCACAACGGACAAAAAAAAAGAATACCCCCCTCCTTTCAGATGAACATGCCTCTCTCTCTCTCTCTCTCTCTCTCTCTCTCTCTCTCTCTCTCTCTCTCTCTCTCTCTCTCTCTCTCTCTCTTGCTTTACCTTTTCCAACTTCTCTCTCCTGCTATTGGAGAACAGCTTCTATTGAGATCTCTAATTACATCCTCAGTCATATTTATATTATGTGTCAATATTATTCACAAATATATGTGCATCTGAAATACAGTGGTGAAACTCTTTGGTGCAATGAATACACATTAATTTTTTACATGAGTGATAGTACAGTAAATAGGCTCTGTGTGGATGGGGGTACCAATGAGAAAAGAAAGAGGGAATAAGTAGAGTAAATGTTAAATGAGGATGGATATGATCAAAAGCTTCCTTTGCATATATGAAAATAGGAAAATAAAAACTGTTGAACTAGATGAAGTAGAGTGATGGGGTGAGTTCAATTAGGATATATTATCTTCATGAATGGAACAGTCAGAATGAAACTTCCCTTGTAACTAATGTATGCTAATAAACAATAAAATCTAACATAAAGGACTCTCCTTTCAATTGTACAAAGAACAGATACCCTGCTAATTTTGAATGAGGCAGAAATAGCTTAGTGTTGATTTGTGAAGTTCTTCTATGTTTATTACCACACTTACTTCTGAGAAGAGAAGATCACTCTTGTCTGTTTTTCACAGGTATGGAATATGATCAAAGAGACAGTTTGCTGGTCATGGAGCTAGATGAGCAAAAAGTCAGAGTTTTAACTAAGATCAGATCTTGATAGCAAAATGTAGGGGAACAGTTTGAACCGATAGGACAGATCAAGGCAAGCCAAATATGCTAACAACAATCCTTTTCTATTTCTTCTAAAGTAAAATTCAGGCCCTAAAGCATTTGGAAGGTCTGCAAAGTCAAGATCCACCTCAGATTCAAATCTAGGGTGAATCAGCACTGTAGATACCAGGAAACGCAGTAAACAGGAGACTCAAATACATTGTAAAAATCAGGAGCTTTCAGTAACTGGGGAGAGAACAAAATAGATGGCTAAGGGTCCTGGGAAAGAGTCATCAATCAGGAAGAAACAAAATTTGAGGAGAGGAAGCAGCAGGAAAATGTCTCTTCCTTGTTTTTGAGTTTTTCTTGAAAAATTATTTCATTTCAGTCCCACATCTCAGCTGAGGATGCACTCATAAGCCATTGCTTTCATCTCTACAGGTTTGAATCTTGTTAATAACAGGAATACAGTCAAGCATCTGCCTCATAGACTGACCTGTACACTTAAAATGGTAGGGAGAGTGATTCTGATATGTTGTGAATTTTAACCACAGTTGGAAATAATTTTAGCATGTATGTTTAAAAAGAGATTCAAGAACATAATTACCATAAAGTATTAAAAATCCCAGAGGGTGTGTCGTGTAAAAATTCTGTGGAATCCCAAGGCAGGGTGGAAATCATATGAAGTTCCAATGAAAAGTGTTAGGTTTACTTGTTGGTTAGTTAGTTTTGGTCCTGTTGGGGCTTGAACCAAATCTTCTGCATGTTAGGAAAGTATTACAACAATACACCACATCTCCATCCTGTGACAAGGGATAGATAATCTTTATAGGAGAATCTTAACCAGAAACTTCCATACCATCCACTGAATATAGAGATAGTGTCTGGGATTGAGTCTTTTTTTTAAGTTTTATTGTCAGGGTAATGTATAGAGGGATTACAGTTACATTCATCAGGTAGTGGGTACATTACTTCTTGCACATTGATACTCCTTCTCATGTTTTTGTCCCTGTTTAGGAGTGAGTCTTATAGACCAAAAAGGCCCCCAAGTTGTTGGTAGATTCACAGATAAAAAAGACAAGTTGAAATTAGTTCAATTGTTTATTAGTACCTATTAGTTGTACAATGAGTGCTTTTAAAAAAATTCCTACATGCAAATCGTATCATCATATCCCCATGATTATACTTTCCTAACTCTTCTTCTCTTTTTTACTCTCTTAAGAGCAACTTGTTAATGGCCAGCTGAGACACAGTATGTGAGATTAGAAGAGGGGTTAGGAGACTGAGAGGATAAGAAACTATGTCCCAGGAGAGAATACTAGAGGTAGCCTAACAGATGATGCAAGAAAGGGCCAAAGCCAAGCTCCTCCCTTTCACAGAATTGCTTGCAAACATTTCTGACACTAATTACTTAGGATGATTATGAAGTATATTGACCAAAACCAGGACTGAGGGTAAATGGAGACCCATTATTTTCTAGGGCAATGGAGATGACCAGTCCTTTGGAAAATTAAATGACTCTGGCTAGGGACTGAGCCCAATGTTTTTCCTAAACTTCCATTGAAATATGCACGGTATCATTTTTGTCAGAGCTGTGACTTTGCACTTGAAAGACAGAAGGAGCTGGTTTATGAGGGACAAGCTACGGGTTGATAACTAAAACAATCAAGATCTATCCCAATTGAAACTTCATCCTTCAGTCATCCATACATCTCTATGAACTGAAAGCTCAGATGACACGTGACCATGACATGTAAAAGCTGAATGAGTTGAGCATTATGCCAGCAGGAGAACGTTTTGTTCTGGGTGTGTTTCTGTCTTCAGGAGAGTGCTGAAACATCATACAGGTTTCTGCAGCAACGAACTGATCTATGCAGGGCTCTGTGCTGAAAACAGAGGCCATCTTAAGGGAGTTGGTGTAGATGCAGAACCGGGAAGGCAAGCACAATAGGGAATAAATAGCTCTATGTTCAGATGAAACACAAACACTCTTTAAGTCCCATGGTCTGAACATCACAAGCAATCTCTTCCTCTGTGTAACCATTTTCTTTCTCCATGCTTTGTGTTCACAGTGGCTGACCCTGCATAGAAGACACGAACTAATCTTATATTGGTTCCCCATTTTTTTTTGTTTTAACATAGCTCTAAAAGTACATCAATAAGAAAGCAAGTGGGTCACTGGAAGACAGGAGACAAAACCATCTTCACTATTATAGGTGGCCATCAGTTCCTGGCAGAGCCATGTTATCAATGAGGGGTAAATATCCTCATACTTCTATTTCCATTTTATTAGTGTTCTTCTAGCTCAGCCTGTAATATGTCCTTATGCCCAAAGGCAGAGTGTTGGTGATAATATAAGGGGTCTGTAGGACTCCTTAAAAGCTCACAAATGTATCTGGAAATTTCTCTAGATAGATGGAGAGATAGAGAGATGACAACAGAGTATAACAGCTGGTGTGTGTTGGCACTGACTTTGAATCTCTTGATCTGTACTTAGCTTCTGTCTTATCACAATGATATTTTCCCTACTCTAGAACAAGCAGCAATAGAACAGGTTTTAAGGCCAAATATAATCTACATTAATAAATGAATAACATTACGAAATGAAAGAAACTAGGAATGGATTTTAAGTATTGTCTATACTTTTTGTCCTTGGACAATCATGCTATTTCTCTGGGTCATTTACTTCTCATCTGTGAAATGAAACATTTGGACAGAACCTTAAATTCCCTTTAGTTCTAATGTTCTAGGAATCTGTCATCTAAAGCCAAGTTCCTTGTAGAGCCAAGAGCATGAGGCAAAAGATGTGCATATCTTATACCCCGTAGAAAATTTTAAAAAGAAAAGAATTGTGGTTCATTATTCCTGAGGTGATTATTGGGTCTTTGGGAATGTGAGAATAATCATATATCTTGTATAGGATATTTTCTTTTCACAGAAATGATGCAATATCTGTCTTTCTATCTTTGTCTCTGCCTTCATTTATCTGTACACTCTCTCTCTCTCTCTCTCTCTCTCTCTCTCTCTCTCTCTCTCTCTCTCTCTCTCTCTCTCTCTCTCTCTCTCTCTCTCTCTCTCTCTCTCTCTCTCTCTCTCTCTCTCTCTCTTTCCCTCTGTAGTACTTGATTCCAGAATTAGAATTGATTCCAAAAAAATGAAGCATTCCTCACAGTGATAAAACACAAAAGTATTTTTGACATTTTTAATAATATATGGCTATGTTTAAAGTGGCTCTATTGACCTGGAAGTGACAAGGTGTCACGCTATATAAAAGTTTAGAATGAAGTTTCCAAAGCAACAAGCCAACACTTTTACTCTAGATTCCTGGGACATATCTAATGTAAAACAGACACCTACATGCACAAACACACAAACACACACACACACACACACACACACACACACACACAAAGAACCATGAGAGTAATTTTTCATATATTTTATTGTAATTAACAGAGGAGTTACAGTTATATTTGCCAGATAGAAAGTATATTACTTCATGCACATTGATACCTCTTCTCATGTTTTTGTCCCCATTTCCTTCCCCCCATCCCATCCCTTCATCTTGTTTCCCCCTTCCCTTTCCTGTTTCAAATAAATAAATAAACATATATACAATATATGAGATAACAAGATAAGATACTGTAACAATATGAGATAATCGAGGGACAACAAAAGAGATGAGAAATAACATAGTACATTAAGAACAACAATCACATATTATATAGCCATGAGAGAACTTTTTATTTTGATTCAGTAAATTTGATTTTGGACTTTATAAAGGCAGAACCCACTTTTAGTTTGCAATACCAAGAATAGGAAGAAGCATAAAGAATTCTTTAGCTTGATCTGCTTCTGAGATTGTTCATCTTCTGCTGTACAGAAGATGCCTTGGGCTGAGTTTAAGAAATTGCATTCTTAACCCAGTACCAGCCAAGTGACTAGAGAGAAAATCTGATATAATTCTTTACCTGGAATATGTTTTAGTAACAGAATTTTATTCTTTATGTCCATTCCGGTAGGTAGACATTTGCCCTTTGCTGAAATAACTAAATTCACAATGAAGACAATAAAAGAAGCAGGAATTCAGAGAAATAAGTTTCATGAAACACAGAATAAATGGCAGATGATTTCAGATGGAAAGGATTTCGTTGAGTATAATTCTGATCCTCACCTTGATTCAAGTCAATTTCTAGCACCAACAAAACCATGGTAGCTAGTCCTTCTTGTTTTATACTTGGTTTTCCAGTTGCTTAAAGACAATTATTAGCTGTGTCCTAGTTTTCCTTTGTTTTCTACGTGGGTCAAAGAGGAAAAGTTTTTTGGTTGTTCTAAATCATACTTTAGATGACAAAGAAATTACAGTTTCTAGAAATACCTTCTTAATTTCCAAAAGTAGCTACCTAAAAATGTCAAACTGCCTTTAGTTATAAAAGAAAATATATACCCTAATAAAACAGAACCATGCAACCAAGTATCATTTCCTAAAAGTTATTCTTTTCCATTCAATTCATGTCTAGCTCTTTTTCACTGTTCTCCCATAGATCCTGTCAGTCTGCTTCAAGCTACATTGTTTCCTTTTCTACTAAGGGTATTTGGCCATTAGTCCAAAGGAAGAACTTTTCATTTAACAGGAATGAATATAAGGAAAAGATATCCCTTCTTGTTTCTGTACATTTCACCATCACCATGTTTCCTAAAATGTCAGGAAGATGGCATTAGTGCCACAAAATCAGGAGTATCATTGCTGGGAAACAGGTAGAAAATAATTCTCCAACATTCCTGCCTCATCCATTCCATGCACAAAAGGCCTCCAAAAGTCTATCAGAAGGTAATCATAAAAACAAAGAAAGAAAAGAAAATTATCTCTAATGATGCTACCAAGAAGTAAGATTGGCATTTTGGTTAAAAGCAAGAAAATAAACAAACAAAATTAGACTTTCTAACAAAATTGAACATATGTTATCAACCAAGAAAATCACAAAGGCTTTATTATCAAAGGATCCTGACTTTTTTGTAGGCAAAAACTGTTGACCTATTTAGATATTAGAAATGTGAACTTGCCTAGGAACACAGAATAAGGCCAAGCAAAGCTAAACCCATTGGAAAAGAAGATTGTGCCAAGTCTACAACGGTTATACTTGAAGACACTTTTATAGTACATACCTAATGACATCATCAACTGTAAGCCTACAGAATGAACACACATAGCACAGTCAACACCTTTGCTTCATGCACATGAGTGCAGCATCTCACTAATGCTACAATCAGGAGAATAAAAGCCTTTGTGTTAAGAACAAGATCATACTGCTCCTTCACACCACACCTGCTTTTGTCTAGCCAGACCCTCCAACTCTGGAGCTTTTAATAAGCCACTTGCTCACAAATTAAAAAGGGATTCTATAATTTCATCACTCAAAAAGAATCTGACTTCAACATCATAAGAATAAATAAAATAGTAATCCTGGTGTTATAAATTATTCATCTTTCCTCTCGGAGGACAATAAATAAAGCATCTTTCATCCCTACGAATCCCCAAACAGTTAACAATTTATATACTAACACATGGGAACCACTCGTTTCAGCAGAACAACAGTACGTTCTGAGAGGCTGTGGGATTTTGTTAACAGCACATACAACCTTTGCTGAAAGATGAAAAGGAAGGGAATCTGACACCAATGGACTATATTTGAAGGACTGGAGCAGAAGTGATAAGAATCTAATTGAAATTTACTCCGAACCCATATTCCCTCTCACTTGAGTTCAAGGTAACAGTAACTTCAAGATTTCTCATGTACATCGGCTCTTCATGAATAGTGTTCTCATTGCCTGTATCACAGAGAACTTTTTGGAACAGCTAGTTGCCTTATTCACCTATTGAGAAACCTTGTTGCTCTTCATTACCTGGAATTCTATGAAAAAAAATCCTCCATGGCCCACCTCTTTACTATAACATATACTCCAACATCTAGCTGTCCTACTTAGCTCTGAAAACTAGAGAAATGGCCTTCCAAATGTCAACCAAAGTAATTTGATTATGTGACTAACACTTTGTATGTTACAGCTGGGAAGGACGTAAATAACATCGGTCCATACAACTTGAATATGTTGATGGCTATATTGACTCATAGAGTACATAACTTGCCAATTTGTATAAATTAGGAGCAAAGTCTGGCTGACCCCAGGAAAAAATATTCTCAGTTCATCAGATATTAAGATTCAAATGAAAGATAGACCAATCGCATTCTTTATCATTCATATTTAGAACACAATAATGATATTTGTACCAGAAAGCAAAAGAAAACTGCGACTGTTCAAAGAAAGTTACTATAACTTCCCTAATAAAGAGAACCACGTTAGTATTTACTAACAATGAGCAGAAGACTCATAAGGATAGTCAAAATGCAGGCTTCCTTTTTTAGGGGGGAATTTGTAGATACAGAATATGTTTTTGACTGGTTAGATTTCTCTAGAAGATACAGTGGAAAAGCTTAGACTTAAGTTTGAGAAATTGAATACCACTGCTCTGAAGTCCATAGACCAATTTTTTTTCCTAGACCCCCTTCAAATTCTGTAAGGTATATGGAGAGACCTGTGTCTCTTCAGTGAGAAAAAGAGGGTTTGAAAGGAAGGCTGACATGCTCAGAAACAGAAACTGTTTTTCCATTTCAGCATCGTTGGCCCTGGAAGAACCTCTGAGCGGGTACCAGTGAATTTACAAAGATGACTTTATCCTCATCCCCATATTTGAGATGGATCGCCATGGTGATAACTAGTACCTTCCTTCCCCCAATACAATGTATCCTTGATGGATTAAGCATCTTCACCCAAATGTGAGACTCCAAAGTGGGAATCAAGTGGAAAGAATTTCTGTGCTAAGCTATTACTATTGCAGCATCCTTGTAGCAACATTTAACATTTTATTCAGAGAGAAAGTTGCAAGTGCATGTTCAGATGATAATATTCTACAGTAAAAGAATTAGGGGCATTGGGCCGGGAGTTTGGCCTAGTGGTAGAGTGCTTGCCTAGCATGCACAAAGACCCGGGTTCGATTCCTTGGTACCACATACCTAGCAAAAAGCCAGAAGTGGTGCTGTGCCTCAAGTAGTAGAGCCCTACCCTTGAGAAAAATGCAGGGACAGTGCTCAGGCCCTGAGCCCAAGCCCAGGACTGGCAAAAAAAAGAAAAAAAGAATTAGGGGCAGTAATTTCAATTGACTACTGAGAAGTATTTTTTATTTTCCTTTCCCTAGTATTGTGTTCTGTGTGATAATTGTCACTGTTTGTTTGCTTGGTTGGTTTGTTGGGTTTGACATTTTCAAAAAATGCATGAGTATAAACTCAACCTGGTTTCTCTTCTACTGTAAGGTGCATTAAGTACTCACCCATAGCCCCCTCCATGTCTTAGCCTTTGTAAATATTGACAATTCTGGCTCTGTGAGTGTCTTTACGCATGTACACATCAGATCAATACATGGATTGATACTTAGGAAGTGATCTAGAAGCAGTTAAAAAGAGAAGCATTCATGAACACTGGGGAAAAATAACTCCTTTACAGCCCTGCTTTCTAAATACATTGTGGAGAAAGTAAGTTCCCATTTCTACAGTGGAAGGAGATAATTCATGCTAATGGACTATATGGGACACGAAATAATGTCTCAATGAACATCAGGATAATCACTATGGATGGTCTTCATGATCTGGTGTTTTGTATTTTAGAAATATTCACATATGTATATGCTCATAGAAGTAAATCTGGAAGGATACACAAACTAAACTGGTTACCTATGAAAAAAATAAATAAATGCATTGTGGAGCTCAGAGTCGAGTAGGTGTTCAATAAATATTTGTTAAGTAAGCGTTGAAAGAACACCTATAAATCTTTCTCTTCCCACAATGACTCAAACACATAAAGCAGAATGATAGCCCTTGGGCTAGGAAGGTTGGCTGGCATGATCTTCTCATTCCCCTGCCTGATTTTAGGTGGTGATAAAGCAACCTGGCTGTCTCCACTTCAACAACAAGCTTTCCGTTTTTCTGTAGCTTTATTGAATAACTTGTTTATTTTCATTACCTTAAACAGATTTAGGAAAACATGGTTCTCCAAATGTTAAAAAAAAAAATAAGACCACACCATCATTAAAAAGATAGGTTTTGTTTTTTTCTGCCAGTCCTGGGGCTTGAACTCAGCTGCCTGGAGTATGATCTCTAAGCCTCCTTGTGCTCAAGGCCAGCACTCTACCACTTGAGCCATGCCATTTCCAGCTTTTTCTGTGATCAATTAAAGATAAGAGTCTCATGGGCTTTCCTGCCTGCCAGGATGGCTTCAAACCACAGCCTCAAATCTTAACCTCCTGAGTAGCTAAGATTATAGGAGTGAACTACTGGCACCTAACTTGACAGTTTTAAAGGCATGGATTAGGAGAGTCGGGCTGATTCTCAGTATTTCCCCTTTTATGAAACAAACCGTGGCACTGATGAAGATTCTGAAATATGCCACTTCAAAAATTTATTCCAGGCCTACAATAATGTGCAACCCATTCTATTTTGCTGTGCATGAATGTTGTACCTCTCCAGTCTCTTGAAGCTCTTCTCGATCAAATAGAATAAGTTGCAGATCTAATACATACATACATACATTGACCAATATAGAGTACTTATAGGAAAGACAAACCATTAATTGCTTCAAACAAAGTAGATCCTTCTACATCTGGTATCACTTGTAAACAAGATGCCCCAGATTTCTGAATTCATCAAGTAAGTGGTTTGGGAACTGGAAGATTCTATCAGAAACCTGTATGATGACTCACAGACGAAATTACACCTGTGCAAGACAGAAGAGCAGCCACAGAGGACAAAGAAAACCTAAACCGCAGTAATTCCTGATGACATTGAAGGAAAGGCTAGGTTTGTTAGTATACACGAAGATCAGTGAAGATTTCCCGAGTCCAAATGAAGGGGCTTCTTTATTTTCTCCTGACTCAAAGAGTTTACAATGTTGAAGACTTGAGGCTGGAATCCAGATGTTTTCAGTCAGTGAGAGGCTGCTTCTGGCAAATTAAATTGCCTTTCATATATGTGAAAAAAAACAGACTCCTTAAATTTGCCTGATTTTGGGAAGACTTTTTCAGAATGCAACTTTCTTGAGGGCAGGATACAAACATATATGAAGAGAAATCTACCTATAAATGTCTGCAGGGCAATGTTCAGATCATGTAGACGTTGGTTTCATCCTTTCCCTATCTGGGATCTGGGATTATAGCTAACCAGAGACTCCTTTCACCATGGCACAGGCAGCTGGAGGAGAAAGAATGGCCTCTCAGGGCCAAACCTAGCTTGTTTCCACTTGCCACAGGGGTGAGGAACAATGTCTCGCTGCCAGCTGCCCTGAATGTGACTCCCTTTTGCCCTGATCCAAAGTCACCCCCAGGCTGGGCCCACACCTCTCCAAGCCCCAACCGCAAGGCTTCTCTCTAAAAGCACCCAGAGGCCCCTACTGTTACCTGGCAACGGGCGCACCTGTGAGTTAGGTCAGCCAGGCGGTGCTAACCTGTGTGTTCAAGCTTGTGGATCCCAGTGCATCTGTGTTCTCCTTGTTACTGCTCAGTCCCCCGGCCCAGAGAGGAGAACATTGCTGATTGTTTTCCTCTTGGTTTCCTAGAGACAACAGATCCACTGATTAGCTCTCCTCACAGTGTCCACAAAGGCTGAAGTATACACCATAGCAAACCTTGCAAACACAGCCCCTAGGGAAGTATGCTGTTTTATTTTGAGGTGACCCTGCCAAGTAATGCACATTCTAAACATAAGAGACTGAAGAATAGAACTCTGAATAGTTCATGACAAAGTATAATACATATGTTTTATAAAAGGGGTGTGTTTAAAAAAAAGTATGGGGTTTTTTTTTTGCTTTTATTTGAAGAGAAGGCTCTGTGAATGGTCTCTGATGACTTCTCTGAGCTTCGGTAGCCTGCAGCATTGTGATGTATGACCTGTCCCATTCTTCTTCCTAGAGGGAAGACTGACACCAGCCTCACTGCTGACTTGGCTCCTCTTGGACTTCTTGGCCAAAAGCAGATGAACAGATATAAGGGGGAGAATCAGGCTGCCTCTGTACCTCCTTGCACTTCCCCAGGAAGAATAATTCCAGGCAAGGAAGTGCCAGCGAGAAGTGGCTACCTATAAGCTGCTAGGGCAATGCCAAGAAATATTTGGCCAACTGTACTTCAATGTTCCTCAGAGTCTTAGGCAAAACAGTTTCTTTGTTCATCAGTATGTACCCAATCACGACCACTAAGTTCTACGCATGTATGAAGTTGTGGCCTAAAGGTAGCATCCCTTGCTAAAGTTTCTTTTTTCTCCACCCTTCCTATTTTCCCTAATGTTTCCACTCCTCTAATTTGCTGTGTGTGTGTGTGTGTGTGTGTGTGTGTGTGTGTGTGTGTGTTGTGTGTGTGTGTGTGTGTGTGTGTACACATGCCAGTTCTGGGACTTGAACTCAGGAATTGCAAACTATCCTTTAAGGATGGTTTGTTTTTTGCTTTTTTTGTTGTTTGTTTTTTTTCCCCCTCAAAGCTACCACTCTACCACTAGAACAACAGAACAACAGGTCTACCTCTGGCTTTTGGGTGGTAATGGGAGATAGGCATTTCACAGACATTCCCGTTCAGGCTGGATTCAAATTGTGATCCTTAGATTTTAAGTCCCTGAGTAGAGAGCCACCAGCACCCAACTATGTGTGTGTGACTTTTTGTTTTTATCTCCTTTCTGTCTTTGTGGCATTCTCCTCTACCTTACCCACCCTCATTTTGTTCTTCAGCTATAGGCTGCTTTGTAAAAACTATCCTACTTAAGTATTTATGCCTCCATGAAAGGTATGATCTGAATCGTTCATCCTGTTTGTTCAAAAAGCACAGTAGAACCTGGATACTTATGGCTTACACATGTACTCCTAGATACTCAGGAGGCTCATATTTGAGGATCACAGTTTGAAGTCAGCCATGGCAGAAATGTCTGTGAGACTCTTTATCTCCAACTAACCTCCAAAAATCTAGAGGAAAAGCTGTGGCTCAAGTAATATAATGCCTGCATTGAGTGAAAAGGCTAAGCAAGAGCTCAGGGCCCTAAGTTTAGGGCCCAGTACACACACACACACACACACACACACACACACACACACACACACACACGAGCAAAATGAAAGTAACATTAGCCCAGTGACTTCCAAAGACATTTTGTGTATTTCAGACACCATTTCTGAATCACTCTGTTGTCTAATGTCGTTTGTTATTGAATTTTACCTCCTCAAAGGTTTGTTTCTCATTTACTTTCCAGGCTAAATCCTCACAGACTTCTCATTTCCTAACAGGTACCTGAACACAACAGTGTTAGATTCAAGGCCAGTTTGAGAGTCCTATACTCTGTCTTCTTTTCTGTCTTCTCAGAAACATCCATGTCTTCTTCTAATTGAAAAACTTACAAGTTACTATACTGATTTTCAAATGTGTTAGTATTTTTTTAAATATTTGAGGATACGAATGGAATTCCAAACAAGTTTATTTTTTAAGAAAATGACATCTCTTCCTTCAGGGGGCTTTTATAATTTACTTCATGTTCTATCACTGAGAGTTTATAAACCTGTTTCACTCGTACAATTGCAGTTGAGGGAGAAAAGTTTCTAGCTCTTTTTCGATTTGCTGTTAGAACAAATGTATTTTGAGGGTTTTTTTTTACTTTCATAAGAGGTATTTCCATGTTTTTTTGTGTGTGGGTGTGGGTGTGCATACATAAAGGAAATCATTATAAAAGCCCAAAGTTAATAGCTTAAGAATGTATACTTGCCATAATATACTTTAGAGTCACTGATAGAGTGAAGAAGATTTACTCTAAGACTCGGGGGGAAGAAAGTAAAAACAGTATGAGACTATTACTCCTCCAACTAGTTCTGAAAGAGCTCAATGTGAAATCAACCAGAAAATGATCATTCTACAACTATAAAGCACTAAAAAGACAAAAGCTCTCCAGCATTGTGAAAAATACATAAATAAAAAGCACCCCCAAAAGCATTTGCTGGCAAAAGTATTTAGTGTGGCAATAAAAAGGAGCATTTGTTTTCTTTATATTAAGTAATTTTTATGGAATCTGTTCAATTAAATACTGAATAAGAACTTAAGAGGTAACATTTGTGTCTCTACACAATTGAGTCTAGAATTGGGAAGGCAAGATCTGAAGAGGCTTCTGTGCCCTTACATTTATAGTGAAGGTTACTCAGAATGTTTCCTTAAATAAAAAGTATTCCATACTGCACATAATCATTCTTCAAATGTTCATTGATAGATATGATGGACAGGTAACAGATATATATTGATAGGTGATCTATATAGACAGATAGATAATGGGTAGATACAGGTAGATAACAGATATAGATTGCTAACTCATAGATATAGACTGATCGATGATTGGTAGATGACAAATAGACAAATATTCACATACATATTTATCTATAGTCTCAATATATACTTAAATTTAAGCAGAGTATTAGCCATAGGTAGATGGCCCTGTGCCTAAAGGTCATTCTATCAGCTCACACTTCATAGCTGATATACTGTGTATATTATATAAGCTATGCTGATATAATATATCAGTATATTATCTTATTGTACTTAGTGATCCCTCATAGGTCTCAAAGACACAGTAATGTTTGTAAGGATGGAGTTGCCTATTGTCCGCTGAAAGAAAGCCACAGTAGTGTTGAACATTCAAAACTACACACTTTGAGCAAGTAGCAGCATATAAATAATATGCAACACATGATATACAATATCATCTTCATTTACCAATTCAAAGACCTCTAAGTCTTCATTAAGCACTAGAGACCATGATGTTGGTAATAAACCTAATGATGATAATTACAGTAGTATTCTCTTGTATCCTATATTTTGATGGATCCAAGTGCCAGACTAATATAAATGGTCAGCTTGCAACATCTCTTATCATTTGTTCCATTGGCCTTAGGGAAGCTAAGATATGCTGATGAACAAATGCTGGTCATGAATTCATAGCCACAGGAGTAGATATAACATTTTGCCTCCAGTTTGAGATCATGAGTAAAAGGCTTGCTAGTTCAGTAAACTGTTGTTTCTATTCTATCCCAGTGTCTTCTCAGCAACAGCATGTATTCTTTAGACATTTACAGTGAGAATGGCAGAAAAATAGTACAGATTGTACATGGGGCAAATGGGCCAAAGGAAGTTCAGGATTAAAGCTGATTGGTTTCAAGGTTGCATGCATTTCCTCTGCAACAGGGATAAGACCATTGGGTTCACATGGAACTTAGATGGGAAGATAGGAAGTACAGGGATTCACCTCAGTGTTTGAACTTTTTGAGTTATCTTGGTGGAAGTGGCCAGTAATCCACGAGCCCAGGAATGGAGTGGGAATTGGACTGTGATAACTACTGGAAGATAGTTGTGATTGCTTTATGGTGAACATGAAAACAGGGGTGGGCTACAGGCCTATTAAAGAGGGATAGAGGCATGGGGGAGCATGAGAGCACAAGGAGAGGAATGCAGATATTGAACAAGATGGAAAACCCAGTCTAATTTCCAAGAGTAGGATTTTTTTCTAAAAAGGAGAGGAAGTCGTTGCTCCTCCAATGCAAAAAGCATTGAAGAAGTCGTGAAGGAGAAGGCATGAGTACTGAAGAAATGTAAGTAGGCTAATGGCAGCTATCTCATCAGGGGCCAAGAAAGAAATGGCAAATACATTCATGAGTACCATTTTGAGACAGCTACTGCAGGGAAATTAGAAGGAACTGGAGTTGAATGAAAGAAAAGCTGCTCAATTGAGAAAATCAAGTGATGTCAGAAAGTTTGACTATGTAGTAGAAAACTTAT
Source organism: Megascapheus bottae (assembly GCF_031878675.1). Taxonomy (NCBI): domain Eukaryota; kingdom Metazoa; phylum Chordata; class Mammalia; order Rodentia; family Geomyidae; genus Megascapheus; species Megascapheus bottae. Next base: position 21,464,987 of record NC_143530.1, on the reverse strand, counting down.
CTCCCATCCCAGGATTTCTCCAAAGAGCATAGAAGTCATCCATAACCACATTACTAAAACTAAATAACAAACATAGCATACCTTATAAGGTCAGAAGAATCAGAGAGATTTTAACATAATATAAGAAGTTTGCCAGAGTGGCTAAACACAACAGTCTAAGCTACCTATAATTTATAGAAGGAAAAAATGGAAAGAAAACTGCAAAGAATGCATTATGTATGTCCATTAGATGTGCGTTAGATGTAAGGCGTGGGGCTAGCATATGGAAAGATAATTCATGTATCAATTTGGTAGGTGGAGCCTGTGATCTCAAACTCACCACAGTTTGTATCTCTGCCACTTTCATTTCCCACTATTTACTTTATCTGCCTGTTTCCTGAGAACATTTGCTCTTGTAACCATTTGTCAAAAACTTCTGTGCATATTCTTCATTCCCTGTTGTCTTCTGAATGCCTTTTCTATTAGTTTCCTGTGATGACTAACAAGCTAATACTGGGTGTTTTATAACAACAGATCTTTGTTCTCTCACAGTTCTAGAGATCAGAAACCAAGACCATGCTGCTTCTGGAGATTATGTGTCCCTTGCAGTCTTCTTTCAAGTGGTTGTCACAAGAACCTATTTTGAGGAAACAATATTAGGTCTATTACTTATTTCCACCTATTTCCCATCCACACACATTCCAACACACACACACACACACACACACACACACACACACACACACATGCCACTTAAGCAACATTGACTAGTAGCACTTTTGTTTTCCTAATTTTCCAGTTTGAAGGACAATTTGCTGTTTCCCAGTCTTCACTAGTAGCATTGCTGATTTTCTAACCTTCAGGTGTATAAGGACAATTTTCTGTTTCTATGAGGTTTTGCCCATCTTAACATTATGTAATGCCTATCATTTAACAATGGATTTCTCTAAATATTCTCCTTGCTGAATTTCTAAGATTTTATTCCTCTTGATTTCCATTTTGGTTGGACTCACTGGTTGGCACTATCCCCTCTGCCACAGTCTTCAATGGTATTGATTTTTGTTTGCCTGTTTGGCTATTTAGTATGGTCCTAGACAGGACCCCGTCCATGCTAAACATGTAATCCATCATTGTGTTTCATAGCCAGCTTCCTATTCTCTTTCTCAAGCCATCTCATAGTTTCAGCTAACAACTTTGAGTTTACGGTGCTCATCTGCAATCTCAACACCCACTTCTCATATACATCCTACCTTAGCATGTCTAGGAAACTTTCAGATATAATTGACATCTTTAGTACTTTCATGTCAAACTATGAGCCAACATGTCACTAGTGGACAGTTGAAATGTGGCCACTACTATTATTTAATATTCTATATTTTAATCGATTTAAATGCCATTTGGTCACTTTGACTCATGGCAGGCGTAGTGAGTTTTTTCTTTTTCCTTTTTTGCCAATTCCAGGGCTTGAACTCAGAGCCTAAGTGCTGTCCTTAGGCTTTCTCAAGACTAGCACTCTACCACTTGAACCACAGTACCACTTCTAGCTTTTTCTGTATATGTGGTACTGAGGAATCGAACCCAGGTCCACTAGGCCAAACTGCCAGTCCCTAGCAAGCTTTTTTAAATCCATGCAATGTGTCTTTCCACATGCTCTTTTCTTGAGAAAATAACTTTTTATCCTTCCAGATTGAACTTAAGCTTCCAGGAAAGCTTTGCAACAACTGGAGGTTCAATTACAGAACTCTACTTTGGTCTTTATAGAAGTCATTTTTCATAACTCAGTCACAAATATAAATATGTCATTTTATACATTTATAGTTTTGTTCCTAACTCCCTCACTCCACAATGAGCTCTGGGCCAGGAGTTTGGTCTAGTGGTAGAGTGCTTGCCTAGCATGCATGAAGATCCGGGTTCAATTCCTTGGTACCACATACTTAGAAAAAGCCGGAAGTGGTGCTGAGGCTCAAGTGGTAGAGCTCTAGCCTTGAGAAAAATCCAAGGACAGTGCTCAGGCCCTGAGCTTAAGCCCAGGACTGGCAAAAAAAAGACAGAGGCTACTAATTGATTCTGCAGTCTCTCTAAGCATGCACATGACACTGCACCAGCTCATTGAGCCAACGAAAGAAATAAATGACTGTTTTGCCTAGAGAAAACTCATCACAGCACAGACCCTATTTGTGCTTTTTCATAATTCTTCATGAGGATGATTTTGTCTAGATAATTCAAGAAGGTTTTGGATTACATGTATTGGATGACAGAGAATCATTTTGTGCTCTTATTTATTTACATATTTTGAGTTGGTATTGGTTTAAGGTCTTAATGAATTGCAGTTTTAGGAGTCTTAAAAGCTAGATGTTAAACACAGAGATCTGGTACAGAAACCATTTGTCTGTTACCCTTCCAGCTGAAAGTGCAAATCATTCTGTGAATCACTTTGCTGTGAAATCTGAAATATGGTGATTTGGAGAATTTCAAATAGCGATGCACATTTTTTCCCAAAACTGTGTTTTAAGAAGAGATAAAAAGAGAGAGAGACAACTGAGAGAGTTAACATTTTTGTTAAAGGAAGAAAGGATAGAGAAAAATGAAATTCTGCTTTCCTATTGGCGATAGCATATATTGTTAATGGGGTGAAAGACCACCTAAGTAAAGGGTTAGGTCGGCATGCATATTACAAAGAGATTGTGGAAGACTTGCCTGCCTGGGTGCTTTCAATTCAGTCTTCATGGCCTGTGGCTGCTCTTTTGATGAGGATTGGTGCTTATTTAATGGCGATAGTGTTCTCCTAGGTTTAATGTTACCCACAGAAGAGTCATTCATTTACATGATTTTTGCTATCACTTTTATTAAAACATGCAAGTACAAATGGTACCTACTCTCACTGGGAAAGGCACAAGTACTTGAACATATTCCTGAGTATACTAAGCACAGGACATCTATCTATACACAGGGTAGTGACATTTGTTGGAAAAAAGTACATGAACTAGACATTTTTAACTTTGCTTTTTTAAGTATATGAGGGGAATAATCATCATGCAGAAGACAGTAAGTAGCAATTCCATTAAGATACTATATGAAAAAAAAGACTTTCATACCACTTTGTCTATTTTGAGCTCAATTTTACTCGGATTGCAACTTGGGGAATAATTCAGAGAAAAAGAGTGGGAGGAAGAATATGAGCTTCATTTTGTTGGAATTTAGATACATTTTTCTTTCCTGTTTTATCTGTGCATGCAGGTGACATCTTCTTAATGAGGGTCTTCAAATTTCTCTGCCTTTTAGAAGTATCTTTGCTGTATCCTGGGATAACAGCCACCCATTTTAGCTTTTAAATATGCTCCTGATACACAGTAATTTTTTTCCCTCAGCACTAGTCATTGTCTTACCTACCTTCACAGGAATTATGCCTTTGATTAATGGGCTGAGATATTTGGTCTATTTGAGTGTCCTTATCTATTCTTTACTGATGCATAATGCTTCCGGTGGGGGATGAGTACTTGAAAATAACATCTGCAAGGGAAATTTTTAAATAAGAGTAGGAAAAAAGTGAAATTGTTTCACCTGTGGCTCTGAATTTGGGGGTGACTATTTATATAGAAGGATCCACAAATGCATGCATATGACTCAGCTCTATACTCATTCTCTCATCCATTCATCCAACATACTTTCATTCATCCAATCATTCATTCAATAAACTATTGCATACAGGTATTGTGATTGGCATTGAGAAGAGATGAGAGTGATTTTATGTTCTACAAAACCAGATTATGAGGATGCCCAATGCTGGTGGACTGGGACAATGGATAAGGGAAAGTAACTAGAGTTTGGCTTCTGTGTTTGGTTTTAATTTGGTCACTAGGTATAGTTAATCAAGTTGATAATCAGGAAACAAACACCAGTGCTCAGGCAAGTTAAGAAAAATGTATGACATTTTGTGTCTGGTGAAACAATCTATCAGTCTTGGAATTCATAGGTACTACAAAATAACCCCCAAACAAGCAGACAACTGACCCTCCCATCCTAGGAAGGGAGTGCAAGCTTCCTGCCACACATGTATATTCATCACTCCAGCACTCTAAAAAGGTAATGTTATGCTTACCCTCTCACTAAAACAGCTCAGGAAGAAAGATTACCTATGAACACAAACAATTCGGGTGTGGAGAGTAAAATTAAAGTAAGGTTACAGTTGTAACCCTCACCTTGATTTATCTAACCAGTAAAAATGTGCTACTTTGGCATGTCTACACCTTCGTGTACAAAACCAAACAGGTATGTGAATTATCTTTTGCCCTCATAGTGATCTAGTAAAATAATAGCTGGTCATTACAGTGGCATTAATATAAACTGTGTGGAAAACAGCACATTTTTCCCCAATGGGATAAAACATGAGTAACTTCACTAAAATAAGCTGAAAAAATATTCCTGACTCGTTCAAATGCAATCTGTGAGCTCCAAAAATAAATAAAGATTGCTCCTAAGAAATCTAGAACACACTAGGATGGGTCGGGATGGTAACAGATTAAGTACTCCAGAGATCCTAAACATCTGAATCAGCCAGTTCTGCCTGGTTAACATGGAAAGAAGATGCGAGCAAAAAGTTTTCAAACTGCACTTTCCTAACAGATCTCAAGACAAGGAATTCTAAAGATGCATGTGATGAAACTTAAGTAGTGGTTCTAGGGGGAATGAATGTTCAAAAAACAGCATAGACACAAGTTCATATTTCATGCTAATGGATGGACATAGGATAGATTTGACAGCACTACTATTTGAGAAATAAAGATGATGTTATTTATGAAATGAGTGCCCCGTGTTTAATCATGCATATTTGTAGATCACCTAAGAATGTTCTCTCTTCCTCCATCCCTCTTTGCTTCTTTTTTTCTATTCTAGTTCTACCATCCCTCCCCCTTCCTCCTACTGTTCTACCTCATCTCTTATCTGACCCTTTATCAAGGAAAAAATGAATTCTATATGCCTAGAACCAGTGGAGATGCAATTATTTCATGGGAGTTGTGCCATGCATATTTCTTCAAAAAGGAAGAGTCGATTTTAGCTCAATTACCATTCAGAAAGTTACTTTGGCAAAAAAAAGCCATTTTAATCATCAGTAAATCATTTAGAACCCAGATTCTAGAGAGCTAGAGCAGAGGGTTTATGTCCTGTATGGGGAGATGAACACGAATTTTATGCTGGTAATTTCCTTCTGGAAAAGTCCTTAGCATCAGATCCTGAGGGAGGAAAGGGTCATCTTTAAGATAGCATTGACAAAGATCTTTGAGTTAATGGAAGAGTTAAGGCTTGAAATTTTGTGGGTAAATAGTCACAACTAGCTTTATACCGAGGCATAGCCAACTCAGTACATAATTGTATATAGAAAGTCTAATATGGAGATCTGCAATTTTAAAAAATGGGCAGAACTGAATTGGCACAGTCCCAGCTCTTTACCACTCCCTTTATCATCTCTCTTTATGGGGAAAATCAGAGGGGGAGAGGAAAGGGAGAAAAAGGGAGGGAGGGAGGAAAGGAGGAAGGAAGGAAGGAAGGAAGGAAGGAAGGAAGGAAGGAAGGAAGGAAGGAAGGAAGGAAGGAAGGAAGGAAGGGAGGGAGGGAGGGAGGGAGGAAGGAAGGAAGGAAGGAAGGGAGGGAGGGAGGGAGGGAGGGAGGGAGGGAGGGAGGGAGGGAGGGAGGGAGGGAGGAAGGAAGGGAGAGAGAGAGTGAAGGAGGGAGGGAGGGAGGGAGGAAGGAAGGAAGGGAGGGAGGGAGGGGGGGAGGAAGGAAGGAAGGAAGGAAGGAAAGAAGGAAGGAAGGAAGGAAGGAAGGAAGGAAGGAAGGAAGGAAGAAAGGAAGGAAGGAAGGAAGGAAGGTTGGTTCTCCACATTATTTCAGGTGTATGGTTTTCTTGAATCATAGAATGTCAGGAAGGCTGATAAAGAAAGTTTGGTGGGTCAGCTGTTTGGCCTAGTGGTAGAGTGCTTGACTAGCGTGAACAAAGATCTGGGTTTAATACCTTGCTACTGCATATGTAGACAAAAGCCAGAAGTGGTGCTGTGGCTCAAGTGGGAAAGCTCCAGCCTTGAGAAAGCCCAAGGACAGTGCTCAGGCCCTGAGTTCAAGCCCAGGACTGGCAAAAAAAAAACCAAACAAACAAACAAAAAGAAAACAATCTTTGATTACTGGGCCTGTCATTTTGTACTTCCACCATTGCTGAAGTACTACCCAAGTTAATCATTTACCCTTCCTAGAGGGTGAGATGTCAGCTGATCCTACATCAGCTTAGATAGTCTCCATCAGCCAATTCAATCTATATTCATATCAATAAGAACAAATACCCATTTTTATTATCTTTATGTAGTTGTTCAAAGGATTAGATAATAAAACAGCGTGTGTGTGTGCGTGTGTGTGTGTGTGTGTATATATATATATGTATATACATATGCTTCATCAATGTTTTAGCTTTCAACATTTTCCCCAATCCTTCCCCTACCCACCCCTTCCCTCACTCTTCTTAATTTTGTAGCATACGTGCTGGATTCTTGACTATTTTCTCCTTCTCTTCCCTGCTTCATTTGTATACTTTTGTTCCCCTAAACCCAATCCCAACCCTTTTGAGTACCCACTTTGGCGTGTTATTTTGTCGAACTTCGATTTTGCTTTTCTAAGGAATTACACTATTTGAATCTGCCATATTTCAGTTAGCATATTTTGTGTACACTCGCATATCACCCAACATATTTACTTTCAGGTCTATAAGCTAAATCTAGCTTCACATATGAGGAAAACTTAAACCTTTTGTCTCTGTTGGCCTGACTTACTTTTTGTAAGGTACTTTTTTCCAGGTCTTTCCATTTCTGTACACGTGGTACAATTTCATTCTTTCTAATGAATAAGTAAAATTTGACTGTATATATGATTATATGATAAACACACATCCACTCACACTCACACACACACACACACCCATTCAGGGGCATCTGGACTGAGTTATTCATTGACTATGGTGAATAATTCTGTAATAAACATGTGTGTGTTTTCGGGCCCCTAAACTTTTGTTATCGTTATGCAGTGATAACTGTTACACAGAGAATAATTATCTTCAAGTATATGAAGAAACTTCATTTCTTTATGAGAAAAGGCTAAAAAAGATTTGAGGTAAAAAGAAGGAAAATTAGCAAATTTTTATTTTTCCTGAGATTAACAGGAATAAAATGATTAATACCAGAGTCAATATCTAGAAGAATAAAATTACATGATCTTTGTTCCTTCTTATTCACTGACTTCAAACATAAAAATCAAAGATAATTCTATAGATAATAAAAATGCCATTGATTAAATATAGACTATCAGTGCCTTGAAATGGAGATTAAATGGCTCCTTTATGTCTTCTACTCCACTATGAGGTAGTGTTCATCTAGTCCTTTTGTTAAGGTCTAACTTAGTTTCCATTAACTTAATTCTAAATTTCTTCAAACAAGTATTATCTTTAAAAATTGCATAACTGGGAAACATGTCAAAACCAAAAACTAAAATTTTAGTTAAAGCAAACTTTGAATTACATTGAAAGTTTCTGTTTCATTTAAGTTGATTACAACCAAGAAATTCCCAGAAAAAGAATCTTTGATCAATGAGGGTTTTTTTTATATATATTCACAAATACAGAGTATATTTTTAAGGCTTTTTCTTCACCCAAACAGATAAGGTTTCAGTTCTGAACTTCATTAGCAATAGAACTATGTTTTAGAAGGTTAATTGTTCATTTCAAGTTGTTCTCACAATGAGAAAGCTGTGTGCAAAGTGAGTGTTTGTCCAAGTATAATCACTGCCACTTTCATCAGTGCATCATCAACATCACCAGGGCTTTAAAACCAAGCAAACCAGAAACATCAATGGGTTTTTTTTTCCTAAGAAGATCTCCATTTTTCTCATTGCCCTTTTTCTATATCCTAAGCACAACCATTTGCCATTTCTGCCTTACACAAGTTACAGTCAATGATTAGGAGTACCACATTTCCTACCCCCATTTCCCCCCACTTTCAGTCGCTCAGCACTAACTGGAGGACAGACAGACTCCAGACTCCAGGCCATGTCTGGAGCTCTCACCCACAGCATGCACTTGTGATGCTTCTACATGGTTTCCTTGCTGCCTACTCTCCTGCCCATCTGTTACCATGGCACGATGCCAGCCTACAGGATAGCTTGCTGGCTTAGCCAAAGACCAGAGGCCACAGAAAGGTTTTTAGACAAGAAGCTTTTTACGAAACTCACAAGGATGCCTGAGGAGAACAAGGTTTCCCTCCCATCACACCCTCGCCCCTCAATGTGGACAGTGAGTTTGGTGGGGTTTGTTTTGTTTTGTTTTGCTATTTTGCTTCATGCAACATTTTGTTTCACCTGTTGATTTAACTACTTAGGTCTCCAATTTAAATCTTGAAATTCTGGTAAGGGGAGAAAATAAAACCCATGAACCACGTGCAGATACCTGTGGCTGCCAAACAGACAGGTGGTGTTATTGCCTGTTTCTTGGCAGGGCTAAAGGGAAGCAGCAGGGTTCTCATCATTACTCTGCTAGTCTTCCTCTAATTCCCAGAAGTTCTTTTTCTTTCTGTGATTTCTCCATCTTTTCTTTGGCCATACATTGTCTAAAAGTCTTTGTTTCACTCATCCTTCATTTCTCTCCACACTAATTTCAAGTGCGAATATTAAAATATACCCACAGAAAGTATAAAACACAAGGTAGATACTTGCTTACAATTGTGTATTTTAAGGAAATGTATGTGATTGGCTTTGTTGTGTAGGATAGGCTTTATAATCATATTAATAGCTGTACTAGCATTCTAACAAAATGAATAGCAAAAAAACTGAAACTTGGAAATTGGAGTGTCAGAAGGGATAAGGCCAAGGGAAGGGAAACACACAGAAAAGGGAAGGGTAGCAGAATGCTGTCATAATATTCAGGGTGTACACGCACAGACACACACACACACACACACACACACACACACACACACACACACACACACGAGAATGTACTCAAATGAGCTGTACTAATTCCTTAAAATGTTGTTAGTCCACTTAATGGATATACACATAGTAGAGAGGAAAGTACCAAAAGCTGAAATTTTAAGTATTACGTGATTATGAGATTTTTGACCCTTGTAGTACAACACTCACTCACTCAGTGAGTTTGTTTGTTTGTTTGTACCAATTCCAGGCTCTTAGCTGATAGTTAATGACAGGAAAGCAAATCTTTCATCATGAACTTAATATGTACCTGTATGTGAGCTCATGTGATCTGATCACAAGAAGGTGATCACTGAGATAGCCATAAGAGTTAGAATCCCACTTCAAGTGATTTAGGGAAAAAAACTTTCTGTACCTCAAAAACATGACTGTTAAAAGATTTGATTCATAAGAAACAAGAAGAATTAGATATTGCTTGCCCTTATTTAACAGAGTGGGTGATTCTGTGTTAGTATATCCTATTCAGATTTTTGAGTTAGTCTACACAGAATCTTCAAAACGCTTTCATCTGTTAATCTGTTAATGTTTGTTCCCTGTCACCTCCAAGTAGATGTAAAACTCAACAAGAGATCAAAGCTGTAAACGTACTTGGGAAAGCATACATTGTTGTAGCCATATGAGTTGCAATTATCCTCTACTTCTAGCCTTCCTTTCATCTACCCAACACTAAATTAAAAAACAATATTTTGCTTTCTCTTCAAGGAATAAGCAGAGTGTACCTTCAATGTACACTTCAGAGATGAAGCTTTCTACTCTTCCTGGAATCGTAGCACCGGCATATGACAAAAGCTGGTAAGCCTGCTCTCCTCACCAGAAACCTATTCCCATTTGGCATGCTTCTTTGTTCCTTCTAACTATGAGGGTGACTTCAATACAAGGAAAGTTTCAGGTGCTGAGTAGAGCACTAACAAGAAACACGACTTAAGTTTCCAGTTCTTGACAGAGGGTGATTACACTGTCTTCTAAATAACTCAAATTTCCTCTGGCAGGCTACACATTTTAAAGAAAGGAGCTCTTTTGAAAATGCGCCTAGCCTCTTGGGTGAGTAAAGAGTACTCTAAGATGGAGTGAGTAGATAGAGGGAAATAGATGAAACAGAAGATAGAGTGATTACTGTAGTTTATTGATACTAACTGGAAGGGCAAAGAATCTTGCATTCAGACTCACTGATTTTCTATGCTACCCAAAATGACATGCAATTGTACTCTTCATTTCTTTATTACACAGGGAGAGAAGATCAAGCAATTCTCAAGGCTTCTTTCCAGCCCCCAGTGCGATTCACAATCTTCAACCAAAGGTACTTCAGCCATAATTTTCATTCATAGAACTAATGACTTCTACCAGCCTTGGTGTCCCATGGAGGCATGCTAATGCATACAAGAAGCTCTTAATGGACCATAAACCTCTCAGGATCAAATGACAGTTTTTTCCATCTCTATTCTTTATAGCCTTTTAGTTAACCTTTCATTGATAGGCATCTTCTTGAAGGAAGTGAAATGGTGAATTCTCCTAAAAATTCTAACTTTTACTTCCTTTTATTACTGCCTACTACTATCTGTTTTGCTATTGCAGAAAAATAAACAGGATTATTTTCCTTTTCTTTTTATTTTTACAGTGTCCAAAAGATTTATATTCCTAGATCCTATTGGAAACTCCATTTAGTTTTAGTTCTTTCCCAGATGGGAGGGGAGGAAGGAATGTAATATTTTACTTTCCAAATATCTAAAACAAAATAATGTGTGTGTCGATTCACATATAGCTATGTATCATCCACAAACATGCACATATATTTTCCCTGATGTACGATCTCAGTAAAATATCAGAGAGAGAGAGAAAAAAAATGGCAGACATCTATAGCATAGCAATCGAGGACTAATGAAGATCCAGGTATTAAATCAATTAAGAAGTATCAAAAGCTACCTAATCATCAAGGAACAAAATTGGCACCACAATATGTAGTGAGTATGGGAAAGCCTAATTTACTAAACATACCCTGCAGTCACATAATTGCATGTAATTTTACCAGCATAATTAACTAATTTAATTACCACTTCTCAAGTGCATCAATTATTGACATTACAGAGTTTTCAGACAGCAGAATTACTGTGTGGTGCATCCAGAGAATGCAAAATGCTTTGCGTGCCTCTTTTCCCAGGCATACTCAACTACTGATGAAGAATATGAAGTTAGAGGTGGAAAGCTTTTCTAGGGTGGACTCCTCTGTAGATGGGCACATTTGCAGCACCCACAAGCATGTCTGGCAAGATGTAGAAAGAGGAAAGAAGCCCCAAAGCAGTGCTTTATTTGGGTGCAGGCAAAAATATGTAAGGCTCAGTTAGGGAAAAAAAAGAAGTTTTAAAAAACAGACCTGTAACCGTGTTATATGATATATTGTGTATATGTTTATTTGGTTATTTGAAATCGGATAGGGAAGGGGGAAAACAAGAGAAGGGAAATGGGGACCATGACATGAGAAAGGGTATCAATGTTTGTGAAATAATGCACCTTCTATCTGGTGAATAGAATGTAACCTTCTATTAATTACAATAAAAATATATGAAAAAAAAACCAGACCTGTCACCAGTGGCTCATGTCTGTAATGCTAGCTACTCAGGAGGCTGAAACCTGAGGACTGATGTTCAAAACAAGCTTGGGGAAAGGAAATCTATGAGATTCTTCTCTTCAATTAACCATCACCAAGAAAGGTTGGAGTGAAACTATGACTCTATGACTTAGGTGGTAGAGCGCCAGCCTTGACCAAAAGAACTAAGAAAGGGCCAACACCGAGGCCCTACTACTAACCACACACACACACACACACACACACACACACGCGCGCGCGCGCGCGCGCACATACACACACGCACACATACGCACGGAGTAATTTTTTTTAATGCCTTAGAACCATTTTGGGAAGTAAAGGAAACAGAAGCGAATAAAATTTGTTTGAAAAAATACTTTATCAAGGACAAAAGAGTGTTTTGAGAATAAGAACTTTTTTGTTTTATGGGGTACCCATGGCTCATGCCAGGAATCCTAGCTACTTGGGAGGCTGCAATCTGAGGATCGCCATTCAAAGACAGCATAGGCACAAAAACCTGTGAGACTTTTATCTCCAATTTACCACCAGAAAACCAGTAGTGGTGCTGTGACTTAAAGTGCTAGAACATTAGCTTTGAGCTAAAGAGCTCAGGGATAGGGTCCAGGCCCAGACTTCAAGCCCCAGACGTGACAAAAAAAATTCTATTTTATATCTTTTTCTAAAGTTTACCACTTGCTAAACTATTTAATATGAAGGATCATCGTGGAAAAATGTTTGAGCTTCTCAACTCAAAGATGCTCTAGTTTTCTCCAAAGGGGGTCCTAGATTCATAGTTTATCATCATCAAAGGTAATGTCAGTGAAGGAATTTCTTCAAGTCATGAAATTTGTGAGCAGCAATGAGCAAGTCCCAGGTTTTGCATTTCTTTGCACAGTGCTCTCCTGCTTCTGACTTTACCCAGCTGTCCCCAGAGTATGGAGATATATGAACTTTTCAGCTGGGTTCACATTAGTGAGGCATTTTACTGAGACAATTTAACATTAGACTAAGGGACATGAGGACAATTCATCTTTTCTACTTAGGAATCTTTGGATACCTACTTTATGATGGATTGGAATTGAGATATTAACCCTAATATTACTCTGAAACTAGAAAGTTTTCTTTATTTCTATCTTTAGTTATTTATAGAATCATTGGGTTTTTTCCAATTATTAAAAAAAATGAAATTGGTTTTGTTTCTGAATTGCCATACATTTGTAGTATGAGTGGAATTTACTGTGGTATTTCCATACTTGTACACAAGCTCACTTTGGGCGTGTTTTTTTTTTTTTAGTCTTGGACCTTGAACTCAGCGCCTGGGCACTGTCCTTGGGCTTTCTCAAGGCTAATGCTCTACCACGTGAGCCACAGCACTACTTCGAGCTTTTTTCTATGTATGTGGTACCACGCAATCAAATCCAGGTCTTTGTGTATACTAGAACAGCACTCTACTACTAGGCCAAACTCCTGGCCCTACTTTAGGCTATTTTTAGAATATAAATTATTATTTTTTTGCCAGTCCTGGGGCTTGAACTCAGGGCCTGGACACTATCTCTGGGCTTTCTCAAGGCTAATGCTCTACCACTTGAGGCACAGCACCACTTCCAGCTTTTTTTTCTATGTATATGGTACCAAGGGATCAAACCTGGGTCTTTGTGCATGCTAGGCAAGCACTCTGCCACTAGGCTAAACTCCTAGCCCCCAAAAACATAATTTTTAATTGACACATAATGGGCATATATATTTAATAGGCACAGTAAAATAATGTGATGTTTGTATATAGTGTGTAATATAACTTCACTCTTAAATAGCATAGTCAAACAAATTCAGAAATTAATATAAAGAAAAGGAAAATGTTTTTACCCTTGTGGATATAAATCTTATTGCATTTTAACAAATCTTCCATTAAGAAAGAGAATGGAATTGTGATTGCAAATTAATTTGGCAGGAGTTTTTACAAAAGGACAGTTTCTATGAATCATGTTTATGTAATTTGGCTAACAAACTTTTGGGAACTCAACATTAGAGACCTCAAATTACCATATCATTTCTCATGTGAGCCTGAAAGCAATGCAAAAATAGCAGATGTATTTAGTTCTCTTTGGAGCCCCAATTCTATCTTTTCTTTACAACCATTCCCCCACCTATCACCTTTTAAAATCATCGAGTTGTAGAGCTCCATTCTGCCTCCCCCCCTTCTTCTATTTATTTATTTATTTATTTATTTATTTATTTATTTATCTATTTGTTGTTAGTCATGGTGCTTTAACTCAGGGCCTGGGCATGGCCCTTGAGCTCATCAGCTCAAGGTTAGTATCTACCACTTTAAGTCAGTGCCACTTGTGGTTTTCTGGTGGTTAACTGGAGGTAAGAGTCTCACAAACTTTTGCGCCAGGTCTGGCTTTGAATGGTGACCCTCAGATCTTAGCTTCCTGAGTAGCTAGGATTACAAGTGTGAGGCACCAGCACCATCTCCTTTCTGCCTTCTTGTGCTATCTAACTGAAGCTGACTTCAATTTAAACCAATGGACTGCCTCTGCTAGGGGCCATTTTATGCACATTTTCTCCATCATTTTGTATGTAAAGTTAGAAGCTTTAAGAAAAAAAATGTTAAGGTTCATGAGTCAAGTGTGGTGGCACACACATGTGATTACTCTATCACTCTGGAAACAGAGTTGGGGCAAGCAAGTTTGAGGCCAGACACAGCCACCTGGTAGTGAGCTCAAGGCCAGCTAGGCTATATGATAAGATCAATTTTTTTCTTTAAAGCAAAAAATTCTTCCTGTGGTTTATGAATACTATACTATTATTAAAAATCAACTGAGAAAAGATACTTGGGGAACGACAGGGGTTGGGTGATAAGAGGACCTTTGCTACTCTACTACAACTTCATCAGATCGTGACTCTTTCCTCTGCAAAAGGTTGTATCTAATACTGATATCATCTGTGGATTAAGCCCCGTTTTCTATTAAATACAGTAATATAGAACATAGAAGAATCAACACAATACTTTCTACCTTGGTAAAGGCTTTCCACTTCAGAGTGTGTTCACCTAAGTCTAGGCTTCAATTCATAGGAAGCCTCTAATAATTAGACTTCGCACTAAACTTAAAATTTTCACCAAACTTATCCCATTACCCTTGTGAATTTCATGTCCTATATCAATGAGGGCCTCCATTTAGAAAGACCAGCACCAAGGAAGAAAAATAAAACAGACACTCAGGAGAACAAACACATACATGTCATATTTCTTCAAAATGGCAGGCTTCCAGATGAGTGCGCAGTAGAAATAATGCAAGAAGAATTTGATATATTTTAAGAACTCAGTGGAAGAGAGAACTTGCAGGGGGTATATATAAGACATGACACTGACATTGGAAAGAAATCTCAAAGGAAAGAAAGAGAACTGACAAGAAGTATGGCATAGGAAATAATGACCAAACAAAGCCCAGAGATGGATAGCTTGTGAAATTATATTCACCTCACCTGAAGCATGGAGACCAAGGTCAAAGCCAGCAGGATACCAGGGAAGAAAAGAAAGGAGTATTTAATGATATGAGGCCTCAAAGCTCAAGCATCAGCCCTACTGACTATTATTCATGAAATCCTAAAATGTTGCCATTGCCTTTTAAGGTCTGAAAAGAACGGGTCAAATGGTGTGATCCTGCCCGAATCTGTACAAGGTCTCATCAGTCAAAACTGAGGTTGGTAATTCGATAGACTTATACATTTTTCTTTCTTTTTCATCTTTGGAATACCTTGATCATTTTTTCCACATATATCACTTTCTAAGTGCAATGCATTTCCTGTACTAACTTAATTCATTTTATAACAAAACAAAAAATCACCTGATCTTACATTTGCTGCAGAATTATAGCGTTCCTGTGCAGAAGAGAACTAAATGATAATTTGCTTTGGTTATCGATTTGCTTTTTTCCCCCCTGCCAGTGGTTTTCAAACAAATTCTGTCTTCATCTCTTCATGCTGCAATTGCAAAATGTCAGGCTAGGTAATCTATGCATAACAAAAAAATTAGCTGCCCCACTGCTGGAAGCTGGAATGTCCAATGTCATTTACAGTCCCAATAACAGTTTAGAGGAGTTTCTCTTTTTCCTGAATTACCAGCATTTATTGTTTGATTCTTCATGATAGTGTTTCAGACAGGGGTGAGATGGGACCTCAATGAAGTTTTGATTCACATTTTCTTTATGGCTAAGGATACGGAATATTTCTTCATGTATTATTTGATATTTGTGCTTTGGGGAACTGTCTATTCAGTGTGTTTGCTCATTTACTGGTATTTTGTTTTTCTTGAGCTATTTATATGTTCTGTATAGTAATCCTTTGATGAATCTATGAGAGTTTCTCTCTCTCTCTCTCTCTCTCTCTCTCTCTCTCTCTCTCTCTCTCTCTCTCTCTCTCTCTCTCTCTCTCTCTTTTTTAGGGTGTCTCTTCATCCTGGTAAACATTTTTCTCCTTTTTCTGTAAAAGCTTTTAAATTTGATGAAGTCTCATTTGTCAGTTTCTGCTCTTATTTCTTGAACAATTGAACTCCTGTTCAGAAAATCATTATCTATACCTTTATCTTTAAGTGTTTTACCTATTCTTTCTTGCAGTAGCTTCAAAGTTTGAGGGCATTAAGATCTTCCATCTATTTTGAGTTGCTTTTTGTACAGGATGAGCTTTCATAAAATTCATAAAATCTCAAATCTATTTCACAAACTATATACAACCATGGGATTAACTTTTTATATATCTCTTCCATATTTAAATATCTTTATTCAAAATGTAATGGTTTCCATCAAAATGTAATGGTTTCTATCACCCAGTTTTTTGGCCTAATGTATAAGAGCTTGCATGGTTTTAACCTTATCACATTCTCCAGATAATTTCTCTACTCTTTCCTATGTGAGCCTTTCACCCCAGTCAGATTGCTTTGCCCTGTTATGCTTCATATTCCATGGGAACTGGCATAAGACAACCACAGTTCAAATCCAATGTCAGTCACCGAATTTCTGTGGGAACTTGAAAATTCTCTAATTTCTAGTGAATATTAAAACAATAAGCAAGAGGAACTGTGTTCTCCACACTGCTCTGTCCAACCTAAGCCCTCAATGTTTTTAGCTTAGTTAATGGACAACTAAATTATATAATAGTCTTACCTATTTCTTCAGATTTTTAAAAAGACTTTTTCTGGTATCTGTAACTTTCTTCTCCTGTCTCTCCTGCATTTATGGGCTGTGAAATTTTAGTTAAACTATTATGTGACTGTGTTTTACCTTTCTAACTAGATCAATGTTGAATTGAGGGCAGTGATTTCACTACGGCGCTTTGTGATCCTGAGGAATACCTAACATTAGCAATATTACTTTAAATCCCTTAGCAATAACACACAAGTGTTGCCATCATCCCTAATGTAATTCTTCATATTATCAAAAAAGGTGTATGGGCCTCTGTCTCTATGTGTGCTTATATCTGTGTGTGTGTGTGTGCATGTGTATGTGTGTGTGTGTGTGTGTGTGTGTGTGTGTGTGTGTGTGTATTGTATGTCTGATTTAACCAGGTCAGAAATCTAGAATTACTTTTGAATTAATTGGGCCCAGAATTAATGTCTCATCCATATTAGAAATTTCTAGCTGCAGTGTGTCTCTGTTTCTATCTCTCTACTATTAATTTGGGGAAAATACTTTCCACTAGCAAATTTTCATCAAAATGACACCTACTAGGACAAGTGACTTCATTAAAAATTTCTGCTTGTTATGTGTTTCGTTTAGTTTCTTTCTATACCAAAGCATCTGAAATATTTAATTGTACAGAAACATGAGCACCTCTTGTACTTATAATCATAGACTTTTTGTTTGTTTATTTTAAAATGAATTCCATTTGGAAGGAATTATTGACAGAGCATGCAGATGGGTTATGGTTTTTTGGAGGGGAGGGGAAAACATTCCAGAAATGAGACAAAGAGAAAGTCCACTGGGCTTGACAAATAAGATTAATAACCATCAGTCTCTCAGGTTACAGTCTGGCCTTTGCAGCCCTGCAGCTGACTTCTTCACTTTAGCCATTTCCACCCAAGAGAAAGCTCTCATTAGAATCAGGGCATTTTACATTTTGTGTCATTGTAGCATCTTTTCATTTTGTTACAGCTAAGGCTGGGTGAAGCTGAAGACATCCTTTTAATAAGACCAATCAGGCCATCTTGACAGTAGAAGGCAAAGGAACCAGGGACAGGTAGATGCCTGTATGCTTTGACACTAGACCATTAGCATGCAAATCATATGCAAAATCATATGCTAACAACTTGCAGCCTTTGCTTGTGGCTAAACACTTTTCCACCCAAATGGACCATGATTCTGATTCTATTTTACACAGGAAGGCACTTAGTAAGGCATCTATCTAATAGACACACCCTCCCCCTAGGAAAACCATTAAAATACATTAAAAGGTCTTTGCACATTTGTTGGCCTCTTTGGAATGGCAGAATTCCCTGAAATTTCACTTGGTTGGCCACTCATCGGAACAGAGCACCGAAGCACAGCAGAGAACTGTGTGCCCATTCTCAACACACACACACCCAGGAAACCCACTGCAGCAAGAACACAGGACAGTCAGCACAGACAGCGTCCTTCACATCACCCAGAGGCCACTGCACAACTCCCCGAGACAGGCAGCATTAATTATAGACTAATGATGCCATTTGCATGCACATTTTTACAGAACAGTAGTAAATATGCTACTAATAATTGAGGGTGAGTGAGAGGAGACTGCATTAAAATGCTCTGGTGAACCTCTTATCTTGTTTTTTAAAAAGACCTTTGTCACCTTAGTGTTCACCAGCTCACATTAATATCTGGTAACCATGCAATATGGAATATTATGTTGCTTCTTTATACATTCAACCACTTCACCAAGCAGTGTGTGAAGTGTTTTTCTTGTCTACAGCTCATGATCAGATACTCAAGACACTAGTGGGGAATAAAAACAAAATATAGTGACTTTTGGTCATGAGAGTTTATTTTTAACAAAAGAATATCTATCCTCTGACAGGACAAGAAGTGGGAAAAATACATTCAAGACAGTAATTTATCATTTCTAGCTATAAAACCAAGGACGGTCTTGGCTGTACTGTGGATTCAAAAGTGTACTTTGTGCCCTCACAGGAGGATAGCTACCAAATAAGAAAGGAAGATTAGTGAATTCTGAGGGCCAAAGGGTAGGGATGCCCTCAACTGCTCTGAGTTATCACAGGTTATTCCAGGTACCATAACATAAGACTTTAAGGCAGAGTAATTTCTGTTGGGACTCAAGCAGCAACTGGCTTTGTAACACTTATATGTACTCATTCTTTTGTTTTATTTATATGCACTCATCTTTTGTTTTTTTCTTATTTGTACTCTCTCCTTCCTCCCTCCCTCCCTCTCTCCCTCCCTTCCTTCCTTTCTTCTTCCCTTTCTCCCTCTTTCTTTCCCTCCCTCCCTCCCTCCCTTCCTCCCTCCTTTCCTTTCCTTTCCTTTCCTTTCCTTTCCTTTCCTTTCCCTTCCTTCCTTCCTTCCTTCCTTCCTTCCTTCCTTCCTTCCTTCCTTCCTTCCTTCTTTCCCTCCTATCTTTCTTCTGTCTTTTTCTTTCTTTCTCTTGATTTTCTCTCTTCCTTTCTACTTTCTTTCTTTTCCTTCCTATATGAGCCCAAGATTTTGATACACTTGATGTACTTGAAAAAAAACACATAATGTAGGTCTGAAGCATCTTTGGAAGCATCTCTCACTGATTGAAATGAATCTGTCTTCCATTTCAAGGTTTATCTGAAAATTTCTGACACAATCCAAGAGCCCAAAGAAGAGTCCCCTGGCTTTCCAGGTTTGGTAGCATCCCTAAGAGATGATCATAATCAAAGCTCACAAGGCACAAACATAGATGGGCAGCTCTAATAGAAGCACCCATTCTTCCCCCGCCAAATTCAGCAAAGAAAATCTTCATAGACACTCACAAAGCCACATATTTGTGGATTTACCTCCAGTCCTCCTCCTGGGCTCTCATTGGAGGGTCTCTTACCTATGGAAGCATTAGATGCAAATAAATATAATTTGCCTTCCAGCTTTCAGGTCCTAGGAGCTCCAACTCCTCTCCTTTAGACACTGTCCTTGCTTGTTTCTTACTCTCTTCTCTCTGGGATAATGAGTACAATGAAGTTCGAGACAAACACAAAGATAGCCTTCTCTCCCTCCCTACAGCTTCTCATTGATTATTTGTCCTCACCTCAAAGATGATTCAGTTGACCTGGGTTAGGAACCGAACACTGAATTTCTAGCTAGCTCTTAGATGATGCTAATGCAGCTGGCCTGGACCAGCCTTTGAGAAACAATGCTCATATTATTTCACTTTACACACAAAGAAACATAACTGTTCTACTTGTAGAGGACTATAGGGCAGCAAAAAGGATGGTTCAATTAATTGTATAAACAGTTCTCACTGTTATGTTACAAAAGACAGAAGAGAAAGGAAAAAACAATGACAAAGGAAATTTTGTTTCCTGAAACACAGGTGTGGAATGCTTTCCTGATGAGGGCTTCACTGGCGGACAATCCTACCCATGGTTGCTTTCCTGCACCAGATCTTAGCTCATAAACTCGCAGATAGACCATCTGGGAGAAGAGCAATGAGGAAATTTCTTATAGGCAAGTCTAGGCATCTCTTTTTCACCATCAATTAACTAGCCACAATTGGAATGTTCAGCCTTCCCTGGCTCAGGACTCAATCCACACAAACACTCATTGTACAGCAGACAGCATCAACAATTTCATATAAAAAGCAGAGAGGGAGTGAGAGAAGCAAACAAGACAAATTATATATATATATATACTATATATTATGCAATATAATGCTTACATACATATATACTATACATGTGTAACACTTTTTTAATTTTTCTACATTATGCTATAATTATGCACGTGTTTGGCTCCTTTCTTCTGCTTCTATGCCTACTGAATCTAGATTCTTTTTGCCTTGGTGTTTGCTGGCTTCTTTCAAGAGACTACCTTGAGCTCTTCAGTGAAAGCATTTCAAGCTAATATTTACTTCTGCAGCCTACATCTTTAGCCAAAGTTATTTTTGCAGAAAATTGATAGGAATACTACCGAAACATACCACAAGGCTAAGAGTTAGAGAATCCATAAAGAAGGTGTGTGAGGACAGTGTTGTTTCTTCATAACATAATTATGCTTTCGAATAAAAGCAGAATAAAGAGCATAATAAGGAAAGAGTTAAAAGAAGTATGTAGCGTAAATCAAATTAGCGTCAAGTAGAACTCTTTCTCTAATGTAAAAAATAATCTTTTTGTAGGACCATAGCTTACACGTAGAAGATATATAAATACAGCCTGGTAAGGATTGCCTCAGTATTTGGCTTAGGAAATATGACAATATTTGGAAGGGATGTCTTTAACACTGCCATAAGGAAGCCAGAGAAAGCTCACCCATCAACAACACTATTCACAAAGAACAACTTGAGGTTGTTATGGCAGTGTCCTTCTCAAGCCTAGTCCTATTCTAGAAACAGAAAGAACTTACTTTTACCCTATCCTGAAACGGTATTCAGTTTATGTACCTTGTTGGACTTATTCTTCACTTTTTCCTTCTTCAGAAACCTGTAATATAAGCATACTAGGTATCACAATGCATCACTCATCCATTAATTCTCTCATTTATTCATTCTTCACTCTTTGTCTCTAGTGCTGTCTAGTTAAGTCAAGAACCATCACAGTAACATTGAAATTTTTCATGGGTAAGGTTTGCTGAGGAATTCTGAGGTAACTCGGCTTGCCTCAGCAACTTGAAAGAAACAGAGTGAGTATCTATTCAAAGAAAACCAGAATGGTTTATTCTGTATTTAGAGTCAATAAACAACCCCTACAAGTATGAAAATAAACATGCTCAAATATAGATTCACAACAAAGTGGTGTGTGGTGCTACAAAAGTATAATCCCAGCATTTAAGTGGTTAAAGGAAGATCTCAAGATCAAGGCCAGACTAGGTACATCTCCTTTCACATATCAATAAATTCCCTCTGCCCAATGACAGCCATAATTTTATCTCCTTTAATGTATATGTGAGAAAGAAAGCATGATATTTCAACTACCTGTTTGTTAATTCGTATTCTATTCAGAAATGTTGCGCTCTAGGTATTGGAAGCTGTGTTTCCCACATGACTGTCATGTTGTATTTAAATCCAAAGCAATGCTGCTTCTGCTTACACCTCTGAAGTTTCATGACTATCTGGCCGTGTCTTCATTCTCCTTTGGAACGTCTCCAATTTCCCCCAGAAACACAGGTGGTCTTTTGAATAAACAGAACTAACATATTGAGCTCCATAAGCTCTCTGATGATATGCATTTCTCTCCTTCACAGCTGTTGCTTGCACAGTTGGAATAATGTGTAACTATGAGGTGGCTACTTAGTAAACTGGCAGTTCCTGTTCAGAGTATAAATACTTAGGAAAGCATCTTCAGGTAAAGGAGGAACAGAGAATAACAAGTGGTCCTCCACAGGAGTCTGTATGCTTTTCATTATCTAGGGGAAAAAATGAAAACATGTGTTTAGGAATCCATTGAAGAATTTCATGGAATTCATTCTACGCCAGACGACTCCAGTGCTGTCAGCATTCAGTTGTTATCATAAAATAATTGGTATAACCTTGAGCAAGCATACTCTCTATTTCTAGCATTGTATATAAGGCAAATGTTAGCAGTAACAAAAATATTTTATTTCTTTCCATTCATGGAAAATTTGATGAATTCAATGAATTTGTAGGATTATGGAAAGTCCATTCTTTTTACCCCAATGACTTTAGTATCAAAGTGAAGGAGTTTCAATAACAGGAGCCGAATCAACAACCTAGCCTGGAAAATGATATTTGAATCACAAAAGAATGTCTCCATCCTCACAGCAATCTTGAAATTTTCTTAAACTTATTTCCTTTCTCAATGGGAAGTTAATTATAAAGCATTTCAATTGCTTTACTTACTGAACTGAACCTTACAATTTTTAGCAACCCAAGGAAATGTTTAACAAAAGAGACAATATCATTTTATATAAAAATGATAGAGGGAGATTTCTAACTTAAAAAAAAAAGCCTCGGGCCAGAAGTTTGGCCTAGAGTAAAAGTGCTTTCCCAGCATGCACAAAGCCTGGAGATGATTCCTTGGTTACCACATACACAGAAAAAGCTGGAAGTTGTGCTGTGGCTCAGGAGCAAGAGCACTAGCCTTGAAAAGGTTCAAAGATAGTGCCCAGGCCCTGAATTCAAATCCCAGAACAGGCCAAAAAAAAAACTTATATCAGGAGTTTGAAAATTACATTAATCTAAATATTTCATTTAAGATGGGAGACTGAATATGAAATAAAAATCTCTTTCCCATCTCACCAAACTCATAGAAATTGTAGGTATAATAAAACAAATAATCGATGCATATTTGTGTTTAAAAATCAAAGAGTATTTCCATAGATTAGAAAGACTACCCTCCAAATAGGAGAATGAAAAAAAAACTATAGAGATAGAAATAGGGTAATTATTGTTTTAATTGTTCTTTATTATATAAAGTTTTGTGTGTGTGTGCATACATGTGTGTGTCTCTATAGTTAAAGATTTTCATACTCTCTAAGAGATTTACAACTTAAACTTTTAACTTCTCAAGATTCAGCCTGATAAACTGAAAGTGATCATCTAAGAAGGCCATCATAGATTTTAAAGATAAAACAAAGAAGACACTTTCTTTAAAAATATAAATTAAAACAACTACAAAACACCAGGCATCTGGAATCTAACATATGAAGAGGTTAAGTCTGAAGGAATAGAAATTATTGAAAGAAAAAATTACAGAAATCAAAAGCAGTGACATAGGGGTGAAAAAAAAACAGAAAAGAAGACACCAAAGGTCAAATAAAAAGGCTCTCATTTTCATTTCTTAGAGTTCATTTCACATAGCTATTGAGCCCTTGTGGTCCTCTCCTAAGAAAATCCTCCTGTGGTATCAGTGTGCCACTAGTTTATCTGATTTGGGGACCAGAAGTAGAAGCATAGAAACGGTGGGATGAAGCGCAAACTAATTCATCAGTGATACTCACAAGATAATATGTTGAATATGAACTATCAAACTTGAAGATGAGGGTAAAGGGAGAGAAAAACTGGGAGAAAATGAAGGAGGGGTGGCACTGTTCATAAAGAAATGTACTATATATTACATTATAGCCTTTCTTTTTTTTTAATAAGTATTTTTTATTGTAATTAGTAAAAGGGTTACATGATATTTGCCAGATAGAAGGTGCATTAATTCACATACATTGATACCCTTTCAAATGTCTTGGTATCCATTTCCCTCCCCCCCCACACCCCCCACCCGTCTTGGTTTTCCCCCCTTCCCTATCAAATTTCAAATATCCAAATACAAATAAATTCAATTTATCAGATAACAAAGTGAGATACTATACCAATATGAGATAACCAAGGGACAGCAAAGGAGATGAGAGACAACATAGTACATTAAGGACAACAATCATTCATTATATGGCTTTTGTTTCACTATCCTGGAGGTCCTTTCAATTAGCTTCACATTATATGTCCTTATGTATCAAGATTTTGCTCTATTGCAAATCTCTGCTAGTAGAGCCCAAGGTTTCTACTGATTATGACGAATGAGGGAAACCATTGAGCCTAAGTTCCTTTGAATCTGGCTTACTTCACTTAATATGATTTTTTCTAAGTCTTTCCATTTCCTAACAAATGGGGTGATGTCATTCTTTCTGACAGCAGCATAGAATTCCATTGTGTACAAATACCACAACTTGTTGATCCACTCATCAACTGAGGGACATCTAGGTTGGTTCCATATCTTTGCTATGGTGAATAGTGCTGCAATGAACATTGTTGTGTTAGTGGGTTTAGTATGTCCTGGTTTCTGGGTGGTTGGGTAAATGCCAAGTAGTGGAATTGCTGGGTCCTAGGGGAAACAGCTTGGTACTGGCACAGGAACAGGCCTGAAGACCAATGGAATAGAACTGAGGACCCAGATATTAAACCACAGACCTATGGCCACCTAATCTTTGACAAGGGAGCCAAAAAAATAGAATGGAAGAAAGACAGCCTCTTCAACAAGTTGTGCTGGCAGAACTGGTTAAGCATCTGCAGAAAACTAAAGCTGGATCCTTCTTTGTCACCTTGCACTAGAATTAACTCCAAATGGATCAAAGACCTGGAGGTAAAAGCTGACACACTGAAAACTCTACAGGAAGGAATAGGAGATACACTAGGCCTCCTTGGCACAGGTCGAAACTTTCTTAATAAGGACCAAGAATCACAACAAATCAGAGAAAGGCTGGATAAGTGGGACTGCATTAAACTGCAGAGCTTTTGTATGGCAAAGGACATAGCTAGTAAACTAATCAGGAAGCCTACAGAGTGGGAGAAGATCTTCACCAACCAAACAATGGACAAAGGCCTCATATCTAAAATATATCAACAACTCAAAAAATTGAATCACTCCAAAACTAACCTCCAAAGTAACAACCATCCCATTAAAAAATGGGCCAAAGACTTAAAGAGAGTCTTCTCTGAAGAAGAAACAAAAATGGCCTATAGACACACGAAGAAATGCTCAACATCTCTAGTCATAAAAGAAATGCAAATCAAAACAACTCTAAGATTCCACCTCACTCCAGCTAGAATGGCCAGGATCAGGAAAACGAATGACAACAGATGCTGGAGGGGATGTGGCCAGGAGGGATCACTACTACACTGTTGGTGGGAGTGCAAACTCGTTCAACCACTATGGAAAGCAGTGTGGCAGTACCTCAAAAGGCTAAACATAGAACATTATAGCCTTTCTTACATAATCTTTACAATAAAATTTTTAACAATTAAATCATGTGAAATAATTTTAATACTTATGTTTAGTGTCCAAGGAAATAAGTAAAAGTAAGAATTATTATTTGTTCTTGATATAACATGAAAAGCAGTACTGTTGGGTAATGTGTAACATGTACTGAGAATTCTGTGAATACTGGCTATTATTTTCTTTCACTGCAAATTGGCTTAATGAAATAAGGGCAATTTTGACTGTTTTAAATACTGATATATTCTTCAATTGCTAGAGTAATTTTCCAATACAAAATAAAAACCAAACCAAGTTTTAATAAAATAATATGAAAGAGATCCATTTATGAAAATAAAAGCTCATTTAACAAAAGTAAAGGTTGGGCTGGGAGTTTTGCCTAGTGGTAGAGTGCTTGCCTAGCATACACGAAGACCCGGGTTCGATTCCTCAGTACCACATGCATAGCAAAAAGCCGGAAGTGGTGCTGAGGCTCAAGTGGTAGAGTGCTAGCCTTGAGAAAGTCCAAGGACAGTGCTCAGGCCTTGAGCCCAAGCCCAGGGCTGGCAAAAAAAAAAGTAAGGGTTACAAAACAAGAATAATCTCTTACTTAAAAATGGATTAAATCTTTAAATATGGGATATACAATCAGAAAATAACCAATGTATCACATATAGCCATTGCTGTGGAGGACTCACTCATCAAAATAATGAGACTTTGGGAAAGAGGTAACAGAGAAAGTATCATTGGCCTTCCCAAATTAAGGAGCATGCTCTAAGGAAGCCCTTGGAGAAGTACAGAGGCCAGGATTTCTTCAACAGACACCTGGGAGATGAAAGGTGAGGGGTCATATTAGGAATACACAGAGAATTAGGTCAGGATAGGCTGGAGCCAAGACCCCAGACTTTGGGACTGAGCTAATGCAGAAGATAATAAATGCATCACAGAGCCTGAGAGCAACTGATAAAAGGGAATTCTTTGTAGTAAGTAAGTCTGCAACAAGATAATTTGAGATGTGTCTTAAAATTCAGGTATCAACACACAGATAAAAGCATTATTAACCTAGATTTTATTGTGTTAACTTGGCTAGTGAATGTTTGATGATACACAACAGAGATTAAAAGAATATATAAAATTGAATAAGAGAAAGATTATTAGAGAAAAGTTTATTAAGTAAAACAGAACAAAAGCATTCAATCCAAGAATATTAACAGCAAAGGAATAAAGGGTGAATCCAATTCACTAGAAACTCTAGTGCTGTAATAATCAGGATACACACATGGGCTACACTCAGAGGTTTAAGGAAAAAAGTCATATTGGATTTAATAAAATACAGTAATCTTGAAGGATTCTCAATGATTAAGATCACATAATCAACTCACAAACAGAATTAGCAAAATTACTGCTATTAGCATCAGTGTGCACAAATGAGAAATAGCAGATTTAGACTCACACAAACTGCAGATGTTTAACTTGTTGGATATGTGTCATAACTGTATGAAATGTTTTTTAAAAAGTGAAATATTCGGTATATAGCAAGACAGTCATTAAAAATTCATTCAGAATAGAAAGAAAAATGGAGCATGAAAGACCTTTTGGAAATGATCATTTAATTGTAGAAATCAAAATTTCTACTTGTGGGTTAAATATCATTTCATGCATTAAAGAGAGAATCTGTATATAAGAGAGCATATCCAAAAGATACTAATACTTCAGCAAGAAGTAATATGATGAGAAAATAGGATCATTTAGAGACATTAGAAGGTAAAATGACTAGGACTAGTATAAGTTGAATAGTTCATTTTCAATATAGTGTCCCAAACTCATAACAGAAAAGGGAAATGGCACAAGTAGAAATTATTGAAAGGGTCCAAATATATCAAGAATGAAGATCACCAAATGGACAATTCCCCCGTGGCTAGCCCACCTTACTACTAAAAGCACGTGAGACCATTGACAGTATCTTCCCAATGTTTCCTGTACTTTGAGATTTCCTGCAAACCAGAAGTCATCGCCATGACTTTCTCAAGTCTCACAAACAAGTGTGAATGCCTATAGGAGCCAGTATGAAATCCCTTTCTAGTCAATGTCTTACACTTTTAAAAATATAAATGACATAAATGCCATTAATCTAACACGAGGTCAAGAAGTAGCATGGAAGACACATGATAAGACATTATATAGGGTAAAATTAATGGCCTATCGACAGGTTAGAGACATGGATAAATCTTAGAAATTTAATGAGAGAAACAACAAAGTCCCAGTAATTGCATGCATTCATACTCTTTTAATAAAGCAAAATATAACATTTATTTCAGGCATGTATATCTGTGTATGATCAAACATTTTAACAAGAAAATTTTAAATAAGGACAAAATTTAGGAATAGTCTGGTTTGAGAGACAAAGATTAAATAAGAAAGCAACAAGATAAGCACTTGTAGGAGGTATGTTTTAGTTATTGTCATTGGTCACATATAATTGATATTTACTTTATTGTGCAGACAAAATTTTGAAATGAAACTTGTTAGAGCAATGATGTTGATGTATTAAGAACCTCAAATTATAATTAGCCTAATTTTGCAAGTGAACATTCTTAAAATTAAACTTCAGTAAATGCTCTTACTCACAAAAATATGAGCCGCTTGAAAGACTAGACTGAGGAATTAAGTTAATGTAGCACAAAAGGACTAAAAAAAGAAAAGCCAAAAACAAATACTAAAAGAATTAGAATAGATTCCCTGAGTTTGATGTATTCTGATTCAATTTCTAAAAACAAATAATCAAGGGAAAAGAGATAGCTCTAGAAAAAAAATGGCTGACAATTTCTTGGAATCTGAGAAAAACAAAATATCTTTCAGTTAACAATGTTTACTAGGGGACAAGAAACAAAATAAAAGATTTAATAAGTGACAAGAAAGAAAATAAAAGATAAAGCATTGCTCCAAATACCACATACATAATGATAAAAGCACTAACATAATGATAAAGAGAAAATTATAAAATATACCAGAGAGACAAGAAAGATTAAATTCAGAAGTAAGAATCAAAATGGCTATAGGCCTTCTCTGTACCACAGAATGCAGAGAAAGCAATAAGAAATATTTCTAAATCCAGGGAGAAAATGATTTAAACCTCAATTCAATGTGCAACAAAACTTGAGGAGTAAAATTAAACTATGGTAAAAGGGGTGACACTCAGGAGGGATTGTATTCATAAACTGGCTTGTTGAATGGCAATTCCTTTGTACAACTACTTACAGATGATAAAAAAATAAATTTGGAAAAGGTAAATTATGAAAGACTTTAAGCAAAACAAGGGTCTTTTAATAGTATAGAAGACTCAATGGTTTATAACTTATAAATTCCCTTGGAAATGGACTTCTAAATAAAATATTTTAATAAGACTAAAAATAACAATGAGATTATGGATGTGGCTGAAAGAGTACTCTATTACATTGTTGGTGGGAATGTAAACTTGTTCAACCATTCTAGAATACAGTATGGGGGATCCTCAAAAGACTAAGCATAAAACTACCTTAGAACCTGGCAATTCCACCTTGGGGCATTTATCTAATCTGCACAAATGAGGATACACTAAATCCACTACTGCATTATATTTATTGCAGCATTATTTACCATAGTCAACATATGGAATTTGCCCAGATGCTCCTCAATTGACATAGATAAAGAAAATAATATATACATATCATATGTATTCATATATATGTACAAATATTTATGTACATGTATGTGTATATTTAGGATATAAATATGGAATTTGGAATATAAATATGGAATTCTACTCATCCATCAGAAAAAAATATTAAACCAATTAAGAGGAAATGGAAAGACTTGGAGAGGTTTATATTAAGTAAAGTAAGCCAGATCCAGAGAGTCACAGGTTTCATGGTTCCCCTCATTAGTGGGCACAAGAATGTGCCTATAAATCTATAAGTAAGCACAATGGGTGGCACCCAAGTGATTATAAATGAATTAACAGACGTGGACGTCTTTAGAAAGACTCAATGCCAAACAAAATTAATACTAGGACATAGGTGCTTGCAAGCGGTGTGTTTGGGGGGAGGGAGAATCAAGAGGAGAGGAGTAGAATGATGAATGAGGGAAATGAGTAGAATGTAGGGAAGAAGGCACTGCACATGCCACAGAATGGAGAAAAATACGGGAAGGGTGAGTGGAAGAGGGTTAGGGATGAAGATGTTGAAAGAATGACCCAGATCAAGATGCACTGTACACATTGCTTTGTTAGATGGCAAAAAGTTCAATCCATCACCTAAAACTTGAGAAAAGTGAGGAGAGTGATGGGTAAGAAGGTTAGTAGGGACAACATTTGATTAAGATGCACTGTATTCATAAACTGCTGTTGAAAGGCAACTCCTTTATACAACTACCTAAAGAAAGTAAAAATGTAATTTAAAAAGAATTAAAATTAGTCCAAACGGAATAATTTATGTTAATACTTTAATGGGAAGCAATACATACACAGTTAGTGCCTACTGGGAGGTCTGAGTGAATATTGACAGTAAACAAAAATATCAAGCATTAAGTTGAAATTAAAACTCAAAAATATAACATGAGTTGGTGATTCTGGGAAGAAGAAGGAGGTTTGTGTATAGAAAACTCGGAATCAAAATTATTCTTCCGAGGATACACTGCAATATTGTTGCTAAATGTTCACAACAGTATATAATAATATTAGAAAGTCAATGCGAAGACAGCTCCTTCCTTCTCAACTCCATATATCTTTGAAATTCTTTCCATGTATAAATAATTAAGTAAGTAAGCAAGGAGGAAAACAAAACAAGAATTGAAGAATGCTTATTAATAAAAATGACACTACTATAGTTCAAATCCAGAGGGATGAAGTAAATATGGTTTTCAGAAGAGAATTTATAAACTGTATTTTATGCATCCAAATAAAAAATATGTATTAAAACAAGGGACATTGGATAAATTTTTAAGAAAAAAATGTGCTTAAGTAGACTAACACAGAGATAGCCAGTGTTCTAATGTCACGGTTGCCAAATGAAGCAATGTTTTTGTGTATGTAACTAGGTCCCATACTAATTTCTAAGATAAGGGTTTTCACCCTCAAATGAACTATCAAAATTACCCATATCCCATGCCTATGGGTAATTAACATCTAGGTGTTCTTGCAAAAATGGAAGTCTTTGCTAATTGTATTCCATTTTCTTTTTTCTTTAATTAAAAACTGTAACAATGGGTGAAAATACAGAATCACCGTTACCTCTATGGCATTCTTTCCTTAATTACATTAAATATCTAATTTCCTTTGCTTTAGAATGCTCATTACTCCCCACAGCACTTTCAGATATAATAATAGCTAGCCAAGTTGTATTTGATTGAAAGAGTTGTAAAAGAATACAGTTACAGAAAAAAATAGAAAAATCTCTTACTTTCTTTCAATATTCCAGGTATCTAGACAAAATGAATTTAAGGGCAAGAAGAAAGAGATAGAGACTAAGGTTGCTTAAACTACAGCATTAAGCTATTATTAATAATAATAATAATAATAGTAACAGCTGTTAATAAGCTTAATAGCTTATTATTTGTTGGTAAATACTTCAAATAAGTCAAATAATTTTCCTCTGATGAACACTGCTCTCACATTTCTGTAACCTTTGCGTATGCTATCCTAATGCAAAAGACTAAAAATCTTGAAAGAAATCTTCTGAGGTGCCCAATGACCCTTTAAAGGGAGAGAACTCGAGAGTCAGAGATGTAGAAGAAAGGAAGGTAAGAGATTAAAGAAGAAGAATCTCACACTGCTTCCTTCTCTGACTGTCAAGTTGTGTGGGTCAGATGCAGAGGTGGCAGAATGATTTTCTGGCTGCTAATCATAATCTAAATCATAACAACGAAGGGAATGAACTTAGATGTATATACTTCCCTTATTGTTGTCGTTTAATTTTTTTAAAAAAGAATGAGTCTTGTGAAACTCTCCAAAGCAAAAGTATCAATTAATCCACCTTATGCACAGAGTTCTAGTTTCTCAAGAACTTCAAAGAAATGGGAGGTATTATCTTAAGCCAATAAGTTTGTAGTCTTCACAGTAATGCCAGAGCTTAATTCCGCCTCCAGACAACATGATAAATACCAAATTATGATAGTCTTTATTTACACACTCCAAACAGAAACTTTGAACTCATTCCCACAAAGTGTAGTAGATATACTCCACAAAGTGGTACACAATGAGGATTAGAAATTCCCTGCAAAAGATTTCACTAGGACAATCACATCCTTATAATAGCATCCTTTTCTGAGTCTGCCCATCATGAAGAAATGAAACGACTATGTCATTTGATAAGTTTTTCACCAAATGGAAATATTTACTATTATTTCCCAGACAGCTGACACATTCAAACAACCTATGAGGTTGTTGAAAACATGAAGTCAAACAAAAACTGTGTAAGCTTTGATCATTTTCCCCCACTGAGAGTCTGTCAATTATACTACCACAATACAATACTGAAATCTTCTTTGATACCTTTCTGTGATATCTTTACCACTCAGTAAAAACAATCATCAAAAATGTGAAGATCATTACATAATTTCCTTGGAAAGTTTGATGAAACCAATTTTTTAAACCCACAATCTAAGCTGATAAGAAATTCATATTTTACCATGTAATATTTCATATTGGTTATTTTTTATCTATCTAATACCAAGTGTAAGGTTAGAACTGCGCAACTTCCTAAAAAAATCCAAGCTATTCACCTACTGTCAACATGAATTATTTGTCATAAATAACATTTTGAAAGAACATGTATTATTATCAATTTTCTATCCTCCCACATGTTACTGACATCATGTACAAACCATACAGGAATATGTTGAGCAAGATGCTAAGTGTCCTGTCTTAGAATATAAAGTCAGGCTACAACAATCATAAGCAAAAGAATCTCTGGGGTAACTAGTTAAGAGTAGATGCCATTATTTACCATAGCTAAGAATGGAACCAACCATGATGCCCCTCAGTAGATGAATGGATCAAGAAAATGTAGAATATATGCACAATGGAATTCTATGCTTCCATTGGAAAGGATAGCATTACCACATTCGTAAGGAAATGAAAAAAAAATCATATTAAGTGAAGTAGGCCAGACCCCAAGAAACATAGATAGACTCCATAGTTTCCCTCATTTGTAATAATTTGGAATAATAGGATATTCCTGGGAGGGGATCACAATAGTTCAATATATACATATATATACATATATACAAATATATACATATGACCATATAGGATGTTGCTAAGCAAAATGAACTCCAGGACATAGAAACAAGAGGTTTATCATTGTTGTTTTAAATGTACTATATGAATTTATTTCATTTTGCTTTCAATTTTTGCTTCTATGGTTTATGCCCTGTTGTCACTGTATCTGGTTTTTTTGCCTAGTGTATTGTATATATGTTTATCTGACTAGGGAAGGAAAGGGAACAACAAAATGATGATGATGATAAAATGTCATGCTACTCAATAATCAATCATATAAATAGATCTTTTAAAATTGGGGCTGGGAGTTTGGCCTAGTGGTAGAATATTTGCCTAGCATGCATGAAGACCAGGGTTCGATTCCTCAGCACCACATACATAAAAAAAAGCTGGAAGTGGTGCTGTGGCTCAAATATAGAGCATCTAGTCTTGAGAAAAGTCCAAAGACAGTGCTCAGGCCCTGAGTTCAAGCCCCACAACTGGCCAAAAAAAAGACAGAGGATTTAAAATTGACCTATGTCTTCACATTCTTAATTGATGAAGAAATGAAAGTTTACAAGAAAATCATACTTTTTCACTATCTCATTGCTCTTTGATAGAAAAATGGATTTCTGCCCCCAACATTGAGGGTTCCAGTACTACTGTGTAGGTAGAACATAAACATCTAGTCTAAGATTCACATTAATCATTTCACATGTAAATACCCTCTTCAACAAAATTAATGCAGATATGAAGAAACACAGGAAATATTTTGCTTCATCATTTAGCTTTTACATTTATTTTCAGCATTGCCTGTTGATGACTAAAGAACCCACTAGAAAGGAAACAGATATTTAGGTCATTTTAAGTTAAAAAAAATTGTTCCTTGTAATTCCACATACACATAGAGATGGCCTAGAAATACAATAAAGAAAAATTTAGCAATAATTGGATATTTCATGTTACTTTTGTGGAATGGAATGGAATATATATATGAAATGTATATAAAAAGTATATATATGTGTGTGTGTGTGTGTGTGTGTGTGTGTATATACATATGAAATGCTGTTGCATCCAAGTATATGTTTTAATTCCTTTAGTGTGATGATTAACCAAGAGAAATCTTGAATCTAGAAGTTATCTTTTGTTTTCTGTTCATCACAATCCCTCAGTAGATTTAGAATGGCATTTCAAATATATACCAGAACTTTATATAATCTTGATTTTTAACAACCAAAAGTTTTGAATACTTCCTGTGTGCTGAATGATGTCAAAACAAAACTTTAAAGGACATAGTTATTTAAAATAATAGGATCTCACAACTCATAGGCAGGTGATATTTATGAATTTATATCAAATAGATTACATAAAACAAATATCTATGTTCTGTGAACAAATTCACATAAATAATTACTTATGAACCAATCCACATTATATATTTCACATTTTTATCACAAATTTTCCTGTCCAGGCCTGGCTTTGAACAATGATCCTAAGATCTCAGCCTCCTGAGTAGCTAGAATTACAGGCATGAGCTACCAGCACTTAGCCATAGCACATATTTTAAGCGGGCTTATAAAAAGAGGGAAATACATCCTTTAGTCAGAACATTGAACTCTCAATCATAAATAGGATAGTAGCCTTTAGTGAAAGTACCATATAGAAATTCTCTGCCCAGTATTATAGGTATTGGTGACATATACTATTTCCATTTAGATTCATGACAATTCAATAATATTTTAAATACAGATCCTCAATTGGAACAAGGGCTTTGTAGCCAGCGGCTACCATATTGGATAGCAGGTATTTTCTCCATCATGAAAAGGTCTAATGAATGGCACATTTATGGTTGTCACTTATAATTATCCTTATACAAAAGGATAATATTTTCTTGACCCAGTGTCTCTTGACCCTTTTGTACAATAGTAGATTACTAAAGATGTCTGAGAACATACAGATGCAATTGACACTATTACCTGAGGTAACTGTTGTATAGAAAGTCAGAAGTGACAGAAAGATCATTCTTCAAGTTGTTGGGTTTTTTTTGGTTCAATTCTGAAGTATGTCTTGCATTGAAAACTTTAGCCTTCTATTCCTTGACAGAAGTACAGTGGCTGATTGAAATCCAGAGCTCAGATAATCAGATTTTATCTAGTATGACAGTGCTGATTGATTTGTAATAGCTGCTTGATTCATGCTCTTGAGCCCAGAGAGAGAAAGTGGTTTGATGTATTAATGATGACTTGAGGGTCAAGAGTTGGTGTTGTACTTGTCAGGCTTCCTTCTATCACCACATGGATAAGGCAGCAGTTAACGAGCACTCTGAGTAGTTAAACAAACATAGGTAAGGTGGCTTGATGCAACAGTGGTGTATACTGGGATATATGAAAATCAGCGGAGCTGAGTAACCTTAACGACAACAAAATACTCTGTTGATAAAAAGAAAACCTTTTTATGTGTGCTCATTCTCCAGCTATTCATTCTCCTGAATAGCACATACATCTTCTTCCTACCTTTCATAGGAGATACGAGTCCTGTGTACTAAGAAAAAGATCTTTAAATGAAATTACTCCAAAAATAGATGTCACATTGTTAACTCAATAAATAGTATTAAAAACTGTACTTTTATATGCATCTATAAACTACAATTAATAAGTACATTACATCTGTTAAAAAAATAACAAGGTTTGTAGTGACAGACTAACTTTTCTATTTACACAACAAATAAGCATCAAAGTAGACACTGGATCTGTTAGACACCTATTTTTCTCTTTTGTAAGAACACTTTACATTAAAATATAAAGTACTCACTCATAAGAGATGGTCTTTGCTCACTCAGTCCTGGCAAGGATAGATAGATAGGTAGATAGATAGATAGATAGATAGATAGATAGATAGATAGATAGATAGATAGATAGATAGATAGATACACAGACACACAAATAATTAAATAGCTGTGTAAATGGATAAGTAACTTAAGAAAGCCCTTTACAAATCAGATAAACCATCAATCACAGCATTTTCATGGATTCCTTTTAACTCTACAAAACTGAGAATTATACAACCATTCTTTCAATATAATTTATGTTTTGGATTTGAGTTAGAAGCTATAAGGGAATCACTAGAGCCACAAAAATTAGAAATTGACTTTGCATGCACTCATTTCATCTATAAAATTGGAAAGCTAAACATAATCTCCTTGAGAAACAGATCTTAAATTTGTGAGCTCTTGATGGTCAAGAATTAAAAGATTTCTCTGCACTTTGATGTCAAGAATATTTCTCTTCTTTATGCAGGCAGTGTATAATTCTAAGCATTGTAACCTCCGTGTTCTCCCAAAAGAAATAGCTGAATGGGTTATTAGCACAGTAGAAAATTATGGGGCAGATTCCTGTGATTTTTCTGCACCCCCAGTAATTAAGCAAAATGACTAGACAAAATAATAAGCAAAGACATACAAACAAGCTTGAGAGTGTGAACTGAAGAAGTATATAGCAACCTCAGATTAATTATTTGGGGGAAAAACAAAACTGCCTCTCTCCCCACCCTTCTGTCTATAAATAAACAAGAAGAGGTGCATACATATATTTATATGCCTCAAATATGTACAGAAGGAGAGACAGAAAGCAAATGAAATAAGCCATCAAGAATACTTACTCCTGGATAGTGAAACTACCATTTGTATTTTTTTTCTGCAGTCCCTAAATTTCTGACTATTTATAATCAAAAAGCGATATTTTGATACCACTAATTTGTTTCTACTAATAGTCCCCTAGATGTGGCCTGCTAGAAATTTTTAGCAAGAAATAATTTTAAATAATTTTAGCCTACAAGAGCATCTGTGGTCCAAATGCCTATGAGCAAGAAATTGGAGAAGTTTGATTTAAATATAGAAAAGCTAAATTCATGTGCCCAGATGGGACACCTAGAACATAAAGGAAAAAAATGTGTGCTGCTCATAAGTGATGGTTGTTGTGAATAGTTAACTTTTCACAGTTTATAAATTGAGATGGTTGTGTCCATTTTGTGTGTGTGCATGTGTGTGTGTGTGTGTGTGTGTGTGTGTGTGTGTGTGTGTACTGTCCCTTAGCTCTTTTGCTCTAGGCTGGTGTTTTCTGCTTTATCATGTGGAGTCATTGCTCCATGTATGGCCTTTTGGTCATTAATTGAAGATAAAAGTCTCACTGAATTTCCTGACCACACTGGCTTTGAACCATGAGCCTCAGATCTCAGCCTCCTCAATAGCCAGTATCACAAGTATGAACACAAGTATCCATATTATTGTGTCCATCTTCAAGGTCTGTTAATTTTATGATGTAAGGAAAAAGGAGATTGCAACTTTTAAATGACTCACTGATAATATATGTGGTTCTTACACAAAAGCAAAATTTATTATAAATAATCCAAGTTATAAAAATGTGACCAAGTTTCTCAGATGACGACACTTTTTTGCCAATCTTGGGGCCTGAACACTGTCCTTGTATATACATTTATCTGACTGGGCAAGGGAAAGGGGACAACAAGAAAGGATAAAAGATGAACCAATGCAACAGCAATATTCACAAGACACTATGTTGGAAATGAACTTTACAACTTGGAGGGTAGGGAGTTGGTTGGAGGGAAAGTGGGAGAATGGTGGGAAAGAGGGAGGGGGTAACAATGTCTGACAAAAGTGTACTCATTGCCTTACACATGCAACTGTAACCCCTCTGTGCATCATCTTGACAATATAATTTCATTTAAAAAAAAAAAGATGTAAAGTTTTCAGACAGCCTGGACACCTGGACTTAGCTGGACTGCTTTCTTCCCTCTTCTCATTCCTGTAATTGACTTTGGCAAATTGCAGAACTATGGAATGAAAGCTAAAAGAGTAATACAGGAGGGCTGGGAGTTTGGCTTAGTGGTAGATTGAATGCCTCGCATGCACGAAGACCTGGGTTCGATTCCTCGGCACCACATACATAGAAAAAAGCCGGAAGTGGTGCTGAGGCTTAAGTGGTAGAGCTCTTGTCTTGAGAAAGTCCAAGGAGCGTGCTCAGGCCCTGAGCTCCAGCCCAGGACTGGCAAAAAATAAAAAATAAAAGAGTAATACAGGAGAAAGGAAACAAAGGTGAATGTGTTTCCACCTCCCATCAGTCGCAAATGCTTCACTGCAGGAGTTGGGGTTGGAACCCAAGGAAATCAAAAGAACAGATGAACTTCATAACAAACACTGCTAGGGAGGTGAAGGGAGCCCTGAAGTCTGGAGATGCTGTGGCCATGCATTGTGAGAACACCTTCTTTGGGACTTGTATAAAAGGCCAAGAAGAATCAATCTCCTATTGCAGTAGGTATCATAGAAGGGTTTCAAGCTCAGATGGGAATAGTTGAGTGTGCAACTGATTGTTTGTTATGGATATCATAAAATACTGAAGTTGTCTTTACTATCATCCTGTGGCAGGCAGAGAACAATTGGAGCAAAGCCCTGGATGTCCCAGAAATTCAATCAGTTCTACATACCACTATGGGTATATGTTTCCTATGAGACTCCTGTTAGAGACTATTCCTTTCCTACATTCCTTCTCTCATGATCAACATATTCATTCTATCTATGACAATGACTAACATACAAAAACAGAAATTAATTTTCTTCGTGGATGGGGAGCTATCTGCCACCAGTATGGCAGTCAAGAGCACTGTTTCCTACTTCCTTTGTGTGAAATATGTATTGCTTAGTCTTTCCTCATACTGTATTTAAGCGGCTCCCTTCATACCTTCTCCATGAAGCCAGTGATGTACATATTAAACATAGGCGTTTTTGACAGTTTCCCATTCCCTAGGGCAAGATTGCTCAACTAATAACAACCAAGATATCTTTTGACAAGTTCAGCTAAGACCTAGTAAAGCTTAGTCAATCTATATCAGCCTTGCTGGAACAGTCGTTCCATTTCATACCTACATTTCCTTGAAGGATGGGAAACTGCAGAATGACTGTGGATTCGGGATGTAGATCAAATAGAGTCAAGGGGTGACACTGGGCAGGAAAAGGTTAGTGGGGAATGTATACAGAACCTGATTCATATTGATCAGGGAAATGAAAATAGTTTTTCCGACTATAGTTGCAGCTGAAACCCATAAATTAGATGATTGAAGTAATAAGACACGTGAAATGGCTTTTAAGTCCACTACTCTCTCTGTGTAATAAATTTCAAATGACATTGAGGCTTTTAGTGGAAGGAATGATTTATTACCATCTGCAAGAAGGAAGCTTTCAGGGATTATCTCTAAAGTGGCAAAACACTATTTCAAATTTCACAAAATTAGCAAAGCTTAGTGAGGCTTGGTGACTGAAATGACAAGCAAGCTAAAAAAATTATTTTAATGGAACAAAAAATACTGCAAATGTTCACTCTCTCATCCCAATACTGAGAGCTGTGTGACTCTCTCAGAACGAGTCTAAATTGAACTTTCAATGAAAATCTCCTGTGGAAAAAACCCTGAGATTTTTTATCATTATTAATATATGTGCATGCCCAACAAAGATACATAGAAAAGTATACATGTATTCTAATTCACTTTCATTCTGGACTACATACAAGATTGATTTTACTTTCTTGCCCCAAGGAACACCTTGCACTTATTCCTTTATTTAAAAGGAGCTAAGACAGTTCAACAGTGAATCATCTAAACAGATGGGTAAGTAAGGCAACTCAAAGTGAACTTTACATATTGATCTTGTCTTAAATCTGACTAAACTATGCAGGTAAACTCAGAGAGATCTCTACATAAAATGATACCATATTTGCCATTTAGAAGGTCTGGGAGAAAATGAGAGAACAATCTGCAGATTGGAATAGAAAACGATGCTGAGATTTCCTAAACCTTGAGTTTCCTTTCTACCTATCAAGTCCTTCTATTTTACTAAGTTTGTGAAAGATTAAAAGGTTGGCAGTTGAGAAGCATGCTTTCTCTGCAGACAACAGGCTTCCACTGTCAGGATTTTCAGGTTTTGATTGTGCAATATGCCTAGGAAATTGGGGGTGGGGTAGGAAATTAATGTTGTCTTTGTGTAGGCTTAATAAAGCCCAACTTGCCTCCAAGTAGCAGTAGACTTATCTCAAGTTCCAACTCCAACTCTTGACCCTTTTCAACTAGTCCTCTTACTTTCCTAGGACATGCATTCAATTCAGGAAGAGTTATAATTGGCATCCATTAATTAACCACATATTACCCCTCCTTGTTTTCCTTCTATGTCACCTATTTTATCACCACAGACTCAAGTTTAATTATCTCATCTGTCAAGACAGTCTAAGAAAAGAAATGTTTGGGATATTAACACAGTTCCTTTTTTATCCCCTTCTAAATTTAATGAAACTGTATTCTAATTTTTAATGATTTCTCAATTACTGTAAGATAGAAAAATAGAAAAAAAATGCCTCTTTCAATTCACATAATTAAAATGAATATCTTCCTTAGACAAATTTTAAGTTGCCTTGGGTCGGGGAGTATGTCCTAGTAGTAGACTGCTCGCCTAGCATGCACAAAGCCCTGGGTTTGATTCCTCAGTACCAAATACACAGAAAAAGCCAGAAGTAGTGCTCTAGCTTAAGTGGTAGAGCACAAGCCTTGAACAGTGCACAGGCCCTGAGTTCAAGCCTCATGACTGGAAAGAAAACAACAACAAAAAATTTAAATTGCCAATCTTGGAATTGTACATGGTTACTTGTTAATAACCAATAGGTCTAAGAACTTGAGAGTTTAATATTATTGAGTTCAATTTAATAAATTGACTTCATATAAACAAATTCTTCCTATGCATTCTAACTAGTGACAAAAAGCCTCAGACCACATTGTATTTGAGGTATCTAGTGACTTCAAGCATTGTTTTCTAGTAATGATTTACAAAAATGTTATATCTCACAGATTTATGATATGAATAGCAAGTAAATCAGTTTTCCCAACATTTCAATATGCACTAAATCTGAAGATGAAGAGAAGTGCCCCTTATCAGAAGAAATGAAATATTGTCAAGCAAGTAAACCAATAATTTTACACATGATGGGAAAAAATGTAGTCAGCTACAGTCTCCCAAAATGCTGTGCTCAGAATTCACAAATTAATTTATGATGCATTTCTTTATTAGTGTTTGAGTTAACTGAAAGGTTTACATCCAGGAATCCTGAAGTCTCAATAGAAAAAGCAATAGAATTCATTGTAAAAATGGCTCTCTCTTGGACTTCATTGTCTATTATAATTTGCTATCACAATGTAAAGGACCACAGCAAGCCATGGCATTGTAATCATTTTGTTGTGTTCATAAATTTTGTGTGCCAAGGTTCTCCATAGAACACAATGGACATGGTTTGTTTCTAGAATGAAGAACCTTTACTTGGAAGGTTGATGGTTTGAGAATGACAGTGACA
This sequence comes from Megascapheus bottae, assembly GCF_031878675.1. Taxonomy (NCBI): domain Eukaryota; kingdom Metazoa; phylum Chordata; class Mammalia; order Rodentia; family Geomyidae; genus Megascapheus; species Megascapheus bottae. The sequence continues at coordinate 21,423,906 of NC_143530.1, read as the reverse complement.
GGAGGTGGAATTATCTGGAAAATTCTTTTTTTTCCCCCTTGGTGATTGTGGAGCTTGAACTCTGGAACTCTGGGCCTGGGTGCTTTCCCTGAGCTCTTCAACTCGAGGCTAGCTCTCTACCACTTTAAGCCACAGCACCACTTCCGGTTCTCTGGTGGTTAATTGAAGATAAGAGTTTCCTGCCTGGGCTGGCTTTGAATAGGATCCTCAGATCTCATCCTCTTGAGTAGCCAGGATTACAGGTGGGACTTCTTTTGCTTGCTTGCTTGCTTGCTTGCTTTTTTGTGGGTCATGGGGCTTGAACTAGACCTGGGAGCTGTTCTTGAGCTCTTCGGCTCAAGGCTATCATCCCCTACCCCTGAGCTAAGCCACATTTCCGTTTTCTAGAGGTTAATTGGAGATAAGAGTCCCAGGTCCTTTTGTGTCCAGGCTGGCTTTGAACCTTGATCCTTAGATCTCAGCCTCCTGAGTAGCTAGGATTACAGGTGTGAGCCACCACACCTGGCCATACAGGTGGGACTTCTTAACTTTCTTATCTAGGGTCTAAGTTTGGATGAGTCCAAACCTGGCCACAGATAGGATGACTGACCAGCTGAGACTGTGGGTTGAGCTCATCACACAGACAGAATATCTGCTTTCCAGAAAAGGTCTTTGGAGATGGAAAACTAATATTCAAGGAGAGCAGGGATGACCCTGCTACACCTTTCTTGGTTCACTCTAAGAATATGCATGTCATTGTCTCTACCACGTTCCTTTGGTTGCATGTGAGTGCTGATAAAATCTATTTTCAAAAGATATGGGATGCAACTCTCCTTCTTGGTAAAGAATTTGCAATGTCAAAGGAGCCTGGACTGGAAGATGTTGGAGCCCTCTTTGATTACCAAGCTTCCCACACCATTGCAGGAGAAGGGTGCATTGAGCATGTGTTTTATGGTACTCTGTGCCAGGTGATTTCCACTTGCCACTGATATATTGACAACTTCATCCTTCATCTGTCAGTCCTATCCCTGGCCAGTTTATTATATAAAGAATGTCTGGTTTTGAATCTGTCTCTCTGTTAGTGGGTCACAGGGAATCTACTTGTATCTGCTCCTAATACTTGGTGTAGTATCTGGCTTGTAAGAAGATGCTTTATAAAAAAAATTTTAATATCACCTCTGTACTGGAACTTGCCATGTTTTAGTAATTACTCACCTAAATGCTGTTTCTCTGTCAATTTTCTGCTTCTTGCTGACTTTTTTATCTCTAAAACTTAACAACATGTCAGGTATATAGTAAGTTCTCAATATAAGACTTTTGTAAAAAAAAAAAATAGTCCCACTGTAAGGAAACCTACAAGAGATTGTGTGTGAAATTAAAGACAATTAACTACATTCATAGTACTATGACCATAAAAATCAAAATATGTGGTCTTAAATGGGTGCTGATGGCTCACGCCTATTCTAGGTACTCAGGAAACTGAGATCTTAGGATCGTGGTTCAAAGCCAGCCTGGGCACCAAAGTCCGTGAGACTTTTATCTCCAATTAACCACCCAAAACCCTGAAGTGGCATTATTGCTCAAGGGGTAGAGCACTATCCTTGAGCTAGAGAAGAGTTCAGGGACAGTGCCCAGACACAGAGTTCAAGCCCTATGACCAGCCCTCCCCCGCCAAAAAATGGTTATATTTGGTCTTTATATATTTTTATTTACATGCTATATTTATATATATATATATATTATGTAACAAACATTTATTAACAGTAATGTTTTCTTTGTGTTATATAATGCATATTTTATATATTTTTCTCTTGTGGAATTCTTCCATATAAAACCACTCCAAATGCTATTGGCTTAAAACAAAAGCACCTTATCAGTCAAGATTCTGCACATTTACAATGCAGACGTCCTTTCTAAGTTTTTGGATCATAAAAGTCATGCCATTCCATTTGACAAGATCCAATCAATGGAGCATAATAGGCCAGACTTTTGTGACTGACTCTTTCTCTCTCTCTCTCCCCCCATCTCTCTCTCTGTCTCTCTGTCTCTGTCTCTGTCTCTGTCTCTCTCTCTCTCTCTCTCTCTCTCTCTCTCTCTCTCTCTCTCTCTCTCTCTCTCTCTCTCTCTCTCTCTCTGTCCGACACATACAAACTCACACATACATACATACATACATTTTCCAGGAATGCTGTTCTATTTCAGCTAGCATTGTTTGATTTCTGCATGCATTTACTTCAAAACTGCAAACACTATACAGAAAAAGCACAAACCCAATGTCAAGCAAGATCTCCAGGTGTATCTTCCTTTCTAGCATACTTCTTGAAATCCAAGCAGATATCCAAGAAAAGAGTTTATATGGTCAGAAACAGAACAGGAAATTGGAGCCAAAATAGTTCTAACTAGAAGAGCATTTGCCACCCAATGATTGCAATTGCTTGCATAAAGGGGATAGCAGCTCTTATTTTGGACATGATTATTATCTGTTTACTGTTTTTAAAAGAGTCGTGATTTATCTGCAGCAGATTCTAGGAATATGCTTTCTGTTTTATCAGGAAAAAAATCTCCCCATGCTTCCAAATAATAAGAAGAACAAAGCAATTTTGAGTAATAATTCACTTTACTTATATTTCTGGATGAGGAAAGATCTAGATTGGTGTGCAAGGTAGAAGGGAATAGAAGGTTTCAGGAATAGGTCAAAATGCTGTATTTAGAAGAGAAAAGAAAGGATAGGACTTGTGTGAAAGTGGTAGTTCCAGTCTATGGTAAGGATACTTAGAGTCGAATGCACACAGATAGCTAGATGGTTAGACAGGTGGATCGATAGCTACATAGATAGATACATACATACTTTCAATTTACATTCCAGGAATGAAAAAAAAAGAAAAATGACAGATTGGGATTGAGATTTTTTAAAAAGTGACTATTCTTACAAGATATTGCCAGATATACTATGAAGAAAACTATCACAATTAGGGTTCGATAATAGATAGCACACACACATATGTGAATATAAGAACATAAACATATGAATTGGCTTTCACTGATCAATCTAGCCTACTGCATAGACCAACAGGCAAGAGAATTAGTACAGTCACAGCTTTCCTGTGAAGACCATCCCAAAGCGAATTCCTTCTGCCTGAGCTACCTCCTCTCCTCTTCTCTCCTGAGGCCTTCAACTAACTAGAAGACTTACACCCACACCACACAAGGTCATCTGCATTACTCACACTCTATTAATTTAAAAATTATCTTGCTTGAAAAATACTTTCATAGCAACATATTTCTAGAGTGTGATTTGACCAAACATCTGGCTACTAGTGGCATAGGCAAACTCACACAGAACTAACGATTGCAAGAACCAGGCAGAATCACAGAAAAAAAAAATCCTGGAAGTAAGAAGTATAGGACAACTCATCAACATAATGTGTATCATAATGTGTATAAATTTTCTGAACATAATATTCACTTAACAGAGGTTGGAGCATTGATTTAAATGCAATTATTCCCTACAGGGTAGAGGTCAAGAACCTTAGTGAAAATAAAGGTATCAAATGCTATCTCTTTTTCTGAATTAGTTAAACATTTTCAACTTTCTTGTCTCCATACTGGGCCCCTAGTCTCATGACCATCTCATCTGCAATAATCTAAATCACACCGTGGTCTCACTAGAGCCCTTCATCACAGAAATACTACACATCATCTCAATGTTTCAGTTCCACAACTACAGTGCAGTGCAGGCAGCATGTCACTTAATTTCCTGTGGCAGGTGTGGTCGTGCTGTATAAGCTTTATTTTCTTTTAGCCTATAATGACTTTTTATGTGTGGTGGGGGGGGAGGTCATGGGGCCTGGGCACTATCCCTGAGCTCTTCAGCTCAAGGCTACCACACTGTCTCTGAGCCACAGCCCCACTTCCCATTATCTAGTGATTAATTGAAGAGAAGTCTCACAGTCTTTTGTGCCTGGGCTGGCTTTGAACCATGATCCTCAGATCTCAGTCTCCTGAGTAGCTAGGATTACAGGCATGAGCCACTGCACCCAGCTGCCTAAAATGACTTTTTTTCCTTTTCTTTCTACCATTTCAACAAACATGGTCATCTTCCCAGCTCAAATCGAGTTCCTCTGTAAGGTCATATCTGCCTACTTTTGCCAATAATAAATGCCCCATGTCTTTATTACTTTATAGTCAGAGAAAGTAGCATAATACCAATGATCCAGTTACATGAAATGTAATAGATCTTGAGTTTTTCAGACTTTTGCTGAGAGTAGAAAGGGAAACTGTGAATATTTTATTTTAAGGAATTGCACAGTAATGAATACTTCTAGCAATGGAATCATAAAATCTAATATTTAATTTAAAATGTTCATGGGGATCACAGTTTGTTTGTTTGTTTGTTTGTTTTGCCAGTCCTGGGGCTTGAACTCAGGGTCTGGGCACTGTTCTAGAACACTTTTGCTCAAGGCTAACACTCTGCCACTTCTGCCACAGTGCCACTTCTGGCTTTTTCTGTGTATGTGGTTCCAGGGAATCTAACCCAGGGCTTTGTGCATGCTAGCTGAGCACTCTACCACTAGGTCATGCTTCCAGCCCAGGATCACAGTTTAATAGGGAAGGAAAACCAAATGAAAAATCAAATGTAATAACTAGTATAAGCCAATAAAATAATCCCCGATTATATTTTCAATAAAATGTAACTTGTAATAAGTTCATGATCAAAGTACTTAGAAATCTTCTACTGAAGCCCTTGTATCTCATAGCCTACATTATGGATGCTGAGAAAAATAAAGTATATTTGGTTAGTAGATACAAAACTGAGGCTCAGGAAAACAAAAAAGAGGGGGGAAAGGTGTACATTCAGCTAGCAAACTTGGGATGACCTCCCTAAAAACCTTATCTCCTGAAAAATGGCTCTGGATTTCACCTGAAAAGCATCTCACCAAGGTCTGAGTACAGTGATTTCTCTTCCCCCCCAGTAGCAGAGAAATGGCCCTGGCCTGGGAACAGGAGAGCATTAATCTCACCATTAAGGCTCTGACATGGCTGAAATCTTTACCACCAGTGAGTAGCAATTATTTTTTGTAGTAGAGTTCCGCGCACAGAGAATTGATTCTCTGGTGCATATGAAGATCCCCTATTAGCCCCACTTGATAAGTGGGAGCTGGTTTATGCCTGCAGTGGAACTGCCCAATGGAACAGCCTCTCTTCATGCATAAACATCACGGCTGCTATCACTAATGGGAAAGAGTTCCCCAGTGCTATGGAAAATAGAGCCCACAGTCTTGTGATAAATCTGTCAAATGTGACATGCTCTATGTGAAGAGCAGTGCCACGGCTGATTAAATGAGCAACCCGGTGTACAGTACAATAATGTGTCAAAGCACTTTGGTGCAGACAGCTGGTTCACAGCTCCAGCCGACAAATCAGGACTTCAAGGAAGAGTCATTCATTAGAAGGAACCCAGGGGTTTTTTTGTTTGTTTTTAAAAAAAATAATAATAAGGTCCATACCACAAGCATTGTAGAGCTCTCTCATTAACATACTCATCATCTTCTCCCTGGATTCCTTTGCCTCTGTGTGTGTGTGGGGGGGGGGGTGTCATTCTCCTAAACCTGAGCCTGAAAGTTAAGACAGGCTTAAGATGAAAATCATGGCTTGTCTGAGGCAGGCATGGATGCGAGCCAAACCTGCAATCGGTCACTGGCTAGCCTTCTATGCTTTGAGCACAAGACATACAGCACATGGCAAAATTATCAGCAATCGTGTCTTTACTTGATTCACTGACTGTTCTTATACACAGACCTGAGACCCTCATGCTCTGCAGTCTTCACTCATCTACTATGGTCTCCTTGGAGCTCTTGCCTATCTGCCATCTTACTTAAGACCTTACTTAAGACCATTAATACCTTATGTAAGGGCTACCCTAAACTTGAAATCCAATACCTTGGCTTTATCTCTATCCTCTCATAAACCAAACTAAAGAATCATCTGAGGAGTCATTACCATCTCTAAAAAGATAAATGGACCATAAGAGGGGCAGGGAGTTTGGCCTAGAGGTTGAGGGTTGCCTAGCATGCACGAAGACCCGGGTTTGATTCCTCGGTACCACATACATAGAAAAAAGCCAGAAGTGATGCTGAGGCTCAAGTGGTAGAGCTCTAGCCTTGAGAAAGTCCAAGGACAGTGCTCAGGCCCTGAGCTCAAGCCCAGGACTGGCAAAAAAAAAATGGACCATAAGAACGGGCACCTGCAGAAATGAACCTACAGATAAAAATGTGGAAAATGGATTCTGATGGTTAAATATAACTGGAAGGACTGGTGGAGGATGAAAAGATTTTTTTGTGCAAGAAGCCTTGTAATTCTGCTCCAGACAACATTACTAATTTCATGAACTTCAGGTTAGAAACTCGTACAAATTTCTGGGAATGCTTTCTCATAATTGATTCACAAGAAAATGAAATAAAACAATACTCCTTTAAGACTTTTTAATCGTACTTAATCATTCATTTCCATAAGATCTGTTTAGAATTTACACAGTGGACATTGTGCCAAACTAGAGGCTTCTAATAGCCACTGGAACCATGGCTTTAGTCCTGTTTGTCATCTATCATAAGGCTCAACATTTTTTCCCATAAAACATTCTCTAAATATTTTAGATCTTTAGGTTGTACCTAAAGTCCCTGTTGTAACTCAACAACTTCTACAGTAGCACCAGAACAGCCATAATTTATACGAGAAATCATGTTGTGTTTAAATAAAACTTTATTTACTACCTCTGGAATTTGAGTTTCATATACTTATCACATATTACACAATATTATTTCAATTGTCTTCAACCATTTAAAACTATAAGTACCTTTCTTAGCTCATAGACCAAACTAAAAGAGGAAGAAGCTTGTATACAGCTTATAGTCTCCAGTTAATTCACAAATTTCCTCTTTCTAGTCTGTTTTTTTTAACTTGCATACAAGATTTTCATTTAAGTAATCTTTTTTAATTATATAAATTTGTTCTTAGTTTATTTGCTAAGAAACTGCACAATTTGGCCGCTGGAATTTTATATAGTTGATTATTTTACTTATTCTTTATCAATTTTATTTCTATTTTATCACCTGAAGTTTTTGTAGTTCTACTCCTGTCTGGTCTTATACAAGTCAGGTTAATTTCCTTTTGTATTTGGAAATTTTTCGTGTGACAACATCTTTCTTTTGAGGTTTCCTTTCTTTCCATAAAGATCCTTTGAATTGAGTTTTGAAGTTTTTCTGATATTATGCTACAATCAGTGGTCATAGCCAAGTTTATTTTTTGTTTCTTTTGTTTTATTAGTACTAGAATTAGTATTGTACTCAGGACCTGAGTGGTTGTCCCTTAGCTTTATTGCTCAAGGCTAATGATCTGTCACTTGAGCCAGATCTCTACTTCCAACTTTTGGTAGTTAAGTGGAGAAGAGCTTCATGGAATTAATTGTCTGGGCTTTAAACATGATCCTCAGATCTCAGCCTCCTGAGTAGATAGAATTACAGCAATGAGCTACTTGTGCCCAGCTTAGATCATTTCTTAGACTGAATTTCCCAGGCCATGTGATAGTGCTTCACTGTTAAGAAAGTATATATAGATTTACAGATTTAAGAGTGTCTTTGTGGAGCTGGGAACATGGCCTAGTGGTAGAGTGCTTGCCTAGCATGCACAAAATCCTGGGTTTAATTCCTCAGTACCACATACAAAGGAAAGGTCAGAAGTGGTGCTGTGGCTCAAGTAGTAGTGTGCTAGCCTTGAAAAGGCCCAGAGTTCAAGCCCCTGGCTGGGGGAAAAAATTTTAGAGTGTTCTTTATTTGCTTTTATAACAGTCTAGATGCAGACAGATCACCTTTAGACTTCCTTATTGCCTTCCTGTGCCTATTGGCAGACTGTTTTCATGATCTTTGTGACTGAAACACTTTCCAGTTATCTTAATTCCTACACAAAAGATGGCCTTCCTTTGGTAACCACCTGGCTGATAAAAAAAAAATCAGCCCTCAAGTGACTATCCTAGAAACACCAGGACTGGCACAAGAGATACCCAGGTCTTATTGTTTTGAGGTTCAGTTCCTTTTCCCTTTCTGGATTTTAAGAAAATACCTTCTAAATCCTGAAAGTTCCATTAAGCCTCCCAAAGACATTTGGTTATCTTCCATTCATTGTTTTTGGAAGACTTTTGAAGTTTGTATTGAGAGAATCTTCAAATGTAGGCTGCCATATTTCAAGAACTGAAAACCTAGTGATCATACTTTTGGAATAGACCTCAGAACACATAATCTGTAAATAATCTATTTACTGAATAGTCATATATATTACATGCCCAAGATTGTTCAATAATAAACCACAGGGATAATGCCTCTAACTTTGCCTCCATGAGAAGACTTAAACTAGGATAAAATGAACAGCACAGGTATTTTTTCCAAAGGCATACATTGCTATGCTGTCACATTATACAGAACCTGGGATATTAAGTAGACCAAATGATATAAAACCAATATTCATGCATTTTTCTCTGTGTCCAAGTGCACTTGAATAATTCAGTGTCATAACAAACAGAACAGGCTCCTTCACATTTTAAGTTATACCTTCAGCTGACCCAGAGTTTGGGAAACATAGTTTTCTTTTTCTTTATTTTTCCCTAAACATTGTCTTTACAAGCTAATTGGACATAAGGCTGACAATGATTTAAACAGGACTTAATATAAATAGGACAGGATACCAGGAGGAAATAAGAAATTCATCTTATTCAAATTCTGCATTTCCTCTTTGTGATGATAACCCTCACGACTGTGACAAAGGAGCAGGGTCTCAAGCATGAATTTAGTTGTTGTAAATTACAAATAAGTCAAAGATTTTCCATTATATCATATGGAATATTTACTGTACAACTTTTTTTTGCCAGTTCTGGGCTTGGACTCAGGGCATGAGCACTGTCCTTTGGTTTTCTCAAGGCTAGAGCTCTACCACTTGAGCCACAGTACCACTTCTATGTATGTGATACCAAGGCATCGAACCCAGGTCTTCATGTATGCTAGTCAAGCATTCTACCACTAGGCCAAAATCCCAGACCTTTTGTCCAACTTTTAAAGAAACAACTCTTACAATAACTTCAGAAAGAAAATCTCTGATGCAAAGGAAACCATTCAATTATTAATATTGTTAATTCAACTTGTGAGATTTATTGACCTATGACGAAATCTACAATAGAACTATCACTCCTGATTACATAGAGTTTTTCCACCTTCCTACAGAAGTGTAGTATCAAGGAGAAGTTGATCAATGGGCATGGAGAGAAATAGATAAAAGAGAAATAGAAGCACCAAAATTCTTACCTCGAATATGGATAGAATTTGGTAAGACCCGAAAAGAAGCAAAAAGGTAAAACAAAATCAGACTGGGATGAAGATAGGACCCAAAAAATAAGAAATATGGATGCAAAGCCAGGCACAAAGTCTAAGGCTTCTAATACTCCAAAGCAAATTTTTTTTGGCAATACACATGGTGGGAAAGCTAATCACATCACAAATTCTTTCAAAGATTAGTCTGTCTGACTCATTTTTTTATATATTCATTACTTTCAGAAGAATAAAAGTAACTGAACACACTTGCTTAATTTCATAAATAAAAACAAATACTCGAGTAGAAGCAGTATTCCATTATACTTCAATGTAATACAGGTTTTAGATATATTTCTTTTCTGGTCTATATTTCACACAGCTACCTAATTACATTGTAATTTTAATATTACCCAGCATACTATATTTTTTAATTTAAGTATGGTGACCTAAATAGTCTTCTGTAACCTTTTATTCATTTCATAACCATCTGTAAACTAAAGGAAATCTACCTGTTAAAGTTTTACCATTCTCAAGAAGCACTGTCATTGAGCTGGTAGAAGAATCCTGAATTGTAGGTAGGACATATTTTAAAACAGATTTCTATACCCATAAGAAATATATTAATGCCCCCAAACTTATCTTTTAAATGAACACCTTAACAACACAACCTTTATTTGATAACTATATAAATGAATGTGGGCTAGTAGATATATCCTGAGCTCAATATATCCACAGAGAACTTCTTCTGTATATATAGACACTTTCATGTTCTATTGAACCTTGCTATTGACAATGCCTCTGTCAGTCTCAATTAATGGAGCATTTCTAGAGTTTGTGATTGGACATAGCAGTTGCTGATTTACCATTTACTACTTTCTAATATGTTTTTCTCTGGAGACTAATTAGCATCATATACATTTTACATTGCTGTTCCTGTAAAGCCACGTCTTATATAGCATCATCTCACACTTTTACCTTGTTTATGACAAATGGCTGGCCAGGGTTTAAGTAAGTAACATATAACAGTGAAGAAATGTTCACCTGAAGATAGCCCCTGAAGATAATTGCCTACTAATGAATCAAACCCTCATTGTTGACCTCATTTTCACTGTATTCCCAATATTCATGTACCTATGTACATACATTATGTAAATGTGTGCAGCTCTCCACTTGCCCAGCTAGCTTCAATTCTCCATTGACCTTTCCCATGTACTTTCTATATATAAGCAATGATGTATGAAGCCCACACATAAATACAATTCGACAGTAAAGATAAACATTGGAAAGTGGAAAGTTGGATTTTATGAAAGATGATTTAGAGGAACAGAAAATTTACCAGAAATTTGTGATTAACTGGTTGCTCTAGCTGAGACTAAATTGGGCTCTGTGTTTCACAAAGGACAAAACACAAATATAGTCTTGGCACAAAAGCAACATAGGAAACCCAGTGGGTTAGGTGGTATTTATTGAATAGTAATTAGGAAGAGTACAAGTTATTTTGGAAAGACAATTATAATAAATTCTGGAAGGAATCTATCAGTTGGATCTCTGTAAGGGGTATTGGGTAACAAGATAAACAATGTGTTCAGTTATTGTGTAACCGATAGGCAGACTTTCCACAAGTAGAGCTAGTGTCTGTATGTGTGTATGTATGTGTGTGTGTGTGTGTGTGTGTGTATGTACATGCATGTGTGTCTATGCATGCGTGGGTATGCTGATGTTAAAATATGACATTGCAATTCAAAAAAGGCATTTTTTTTTACATAGGATCTAGGTCAAATAGAGTTCATGCACATTCTTTTTAAGAACAAAACTTAGCCCGGCAAGGTGGCTCATGCCTGTAATCCTAGCTACTCAGGAGGCTGAGATCTGAGAATCAAGGTTCAAAGCCAGCCCAGGCATAAAAGAGTCTGAGACTCTTATCTTCAGTTAACCTCTTGTGCATGGGAAATGGGGCTTGGCTCAAGGGTAGAGCAGTAGCCTTGAGCTGAAGTGCTCAGGGACAGGGGTAGGGCAGTAGCCTTCACTAAAGAGCTCGGGACAGCGCCCAGGCCAAGTTCAAGCTCCATGACCCATAAAAATAAATAAACAAACAAATAAGGGCAAAACTGAAGGGGCTGGGAGTTATCCTAGTAGTGAAGTGCTTGCCTAGCATGCATGCAGGGTTCAATTCCTCAGAACCACATAACAAAAAAATCTGGGAAATGGTGCTGTGGCTCAAGTGGTAAAGCCCTAGCCTTGAGAAAGCCCAAGAATAGTGCTCAGGCCCTGAGTTCAAGCCCCAGGGCTGGTAAAAATAAATAACAAAAATTAATTCAGAGAAATTCCTTTCTATTTTGTTCAATAATTATAGCTCTATCTAACTTCAGTGTCAAAGTAAATATGTGAATAAATTTTATGACCAAACTGATAGGAGGTGAGTATTTTGGATTTTTATTCTTTAAAAGTCAACCCTTTTCAAATACCTAGCAGACATAGAGGAGAGGAGAGGAGAGGCGAGGAGAGGAGATGAGAGGAAAGGAGAGGAGAGGAATGGAGAGCACAGGAGAGCAGAGGAGAGCAGAGGAGAGGAGGGAATATAGAGAGAAGTATGGATAGTAAAAAGTGAACTAAAGAGGGCAAAAGTTGAAAATTATTTAAATATGGTGTTGTGTGTATTTTGTTTCTGAACTTTTCATAATTTTTAAACAGTTTCTTTATAGAAACATACATAGCACTTCACAATGCTTTAAACAATGTCAAAACACACATTTATCCTCACAAACAGCTCTATTCAGGGCACCATTCATTTAGCTGAGCTCTGAGGTTTCTTTCTATTTCATATAGACTCCTTATTTAAAGACTGGAATTAAACAAAATTCCTCATGGAGTGAAAGGGTTAGATTTTAAGTGAAAGCTAACTAAATTAGAATTACATTTTTTCAATAGTCTTACATCTACTGAGTCATTCAAAACTGTACTTTTAAAAATTAAATTCAGATTAACATTCTAAGAATATTTCTTGGTTTTGCTTGATAGAGCAGAGCCTTAGGTAAAATAAGGAATGCAGAATTAAAACTTCTAATTATTTATACCAGTCCTACTCCACCAATGCCCACAATTTATAAAAGTTACCAAAGCTGCACCTAAGAAATGATATTAAGTACAATCCCCATACTTACTCCATTCCTCACAGAATACAGGAAGTTATTTTATTTTCCATAATTCCTGAAGCAGAAGGAAAGAAAGAAAGAAAGAAAGAAAGAAAGAAAGAAAGAAAGAAGAAAGAAAGAAAGAAAAGGATTTTTTTCTCTATTTTGACAGCTACATCACTTCTTTTTCCTGTGCATTCATGAAGCTCTGTGTCTGAAAGCTTAGCTTTCCTAGACAACTGATTCTGGAAATGAAAGACTGCAGGAGTCTTGTCATTCTCCATCTTACCCGATTTAATTTTCACTCCGGAGTTCACAAAATGGCCATTTCTATAATGCATTCCATTTTTTCTGCAGAGAGTAGATTGGTAGCATACAGTAAATATCCATCTCAGCCTTCTTTCTCATCAACAAAACCTGACGTTTGTAGTACCCACACATCAGTGGAACTTCCTCAAGCCTGCCACTGTTTCTCTTCTATAATTATATTTTATAATCCTCCTTTACACACGAGAGCTCAATTCACTCCATCATACGATGCATTAGCATCCTCTTCAAATCCATTAGTGATATCACGAGCTCCACAGCATCATTCCCTCTTCAAAATATTTTATTAAGGTACTGTACTGTAAGCTGTGCATCTATGAATATTTAAGCAAGGTGTTGCATGGTTAGGTACACCCTGCCAAGACAAAATAAAAACGGCCCCTATTTTCCCTAATGGTTTAGCAATGGTCTAAAGGCTGCTAGATTCTTTAAAAGGGATGTTTGTCCAAGTCAACGTGCCATTGATAATTAAAGAATCTTGGTTTTTTACATTTTGACAGTACACATTTACTTTAAAAAAAAATTCTTAACAATACACACCTTACTTGTCCTTGGATCTGTAAATGAAATGTCAGCTCTGGTTAGCATTAGGCAAACTCCAGTATGCTTAGATAGCTATTCTGTTTCTGATAGGTAGGATCTCATTTCAGTTTTGCTGGTTCTTTATTTGAGGGAGGGGGAACTGAAGGGGAAGTGCCAGAAGTCAGGGCTTAGGCTCATTCCTTATTATACTCAAAGCTATCGCTCTATCATGTCAGCTGCCACTGCACTTGTGGCCTTTTGGGGGTTTTGGTGGTTAACTAGGGAAAGAATCTCAGAGCCTTTCCTACCCAGACTTGCTTTGAACCATGATACTCAGATCTCAGCCTCCTGAGTAGCTGGGATTACAGGAATGAGTTACATGAGCCTAGCTTATATTTCTTTTTCTTTTTTTTTTTTTGCTAGTACTAGAGCTTGAACACAGGACCTAAGCACTATCCTTGAGCTTTCTTAATGCTAGTGCTCTACTACTTGAACCACAGCACCACTTCCAGCTTTTTCTGTGTATGTGATGCCAAGGAATCAAATCCAGGACTTCATGCATGCTAGGCAAGCACTCTACTGTTAGGCCACACTTCCGGGGCAGTAGACAAATCTGTACAGAATAATAATACCCAAGCAGTTGCTTAGCGGTACAGAGTGGGCCAAGGGTAGGAGACAAAGGCACAGTCCTCTTTGTGATGATGAAAGTGCTCTAGAGTTGAATGTGAGGATGATTACACGGAACTGCAAGTATCCTCTAACCCAGTGACTTGTCCAGTGTAAGTATCAACCAACTGAGGTACATCCCAAGGCCACCATTCTTAGTTGTCTTTACAGAAAAAATAAAGCCACATAAATTATTCAGAGCACCATGAAGATCACTATAACGTGCATCTTAGAGCAACAAGTGCCATGATCCACAACCAAAGGCATTTAGGGAAGTGCAGGTTTTTACAGGGTAATCATTTCACCAAAGGTATTGTCATCCTCTCTTTCTTTAGCAATGTCCAGCTTTGTTCTAAGCTGACTAGCAGACAACCGTTTAGCATAAAACATTTTTAAATAATTAGGTAACATTGACAATATTCATTTCATGTCAAATCACCTCTGTAGCAAAATTTCCAGAGAGAAAATGGTATGGAGAGTTGATAGCATTATGTAAGATGATGATGATGATGATGATGACGACGATGATTCTGACGATGACGACAACGATACTGACACAAACTTTCCAGAACATGGTGTGTTACATTTCTTTCCATGTTTTCATTTTCCCTTTATGTTTGACACTCACCTTCCTTGATTTTATACATGACTCACTTGTCTCTTCAGTGATACCCAACTTTTGTATACTACTAGCTGTGTGTATGTGTTACTCTTCTAAGCAGGTAGTATGTTTGATTACATTTGATCTTCTCAACAGTACTATGGTATAGTTCCCCTAGCTGCTTCTTTAATAACAATGAAATTTTCCGGGTACGGTGGCTCACATCTCAGGAGACTGAGATCTGAGGATCACGGTTCAAAGCCAGTCCCTGAGATGCTTATCTCCACTAGAAAATGGGAAGTGACATTGTGGCTCCAGAGATAAAGCAGTAGTAGCCTTGAGCTGAAGAGTCCAGGCCCAGAGTTCCAGCCCTACAAAGGAAAAAAAGAAAAAGAAATTTAAATTTACAGAAGTGTCAGCAACATTCCACTTAAACCTTTCCATCCTCATCTTCATTTCTTTGTTTTCCAACTCCTCTGCAGAGTAGGTAAAATGTAAGTTTTCACTCAGCAGACCCAAGTAGGAATTGGTTTCTCTTCTGGGTCCTTCAAAAGGTTCTTAGGAGACTCTCATCCCTGAAAAAACTTTCTCCATTGCTCGCTGATTAACCACTGCCTCTGGGGTCAAGACATCAAAGAAACGGAGTCTATTTGTTAATGTCTGCTTGCTTCTTCAGAGGTGATCTGATTTTAGAATCTGGAGTGTCCCCCAAGAGGACATTCTTTCTCTCACTTGTCCCAGACTCAAACTTACTGAAAAACACATCTGTCTCAGAAACATACATCTGCCTAGCCATGAAGTCATTTCTCACTCAGTTCATCCCAGAAGGAGGCAGCAGTGGGTCTCCTGTAACATCCCAGAGGTAGCAGTTAGACTGCACTCTAGCTTGCTCCAGTGGGCATCATTGTTCATCCTTTTAAGGTGAAGGTCATGTTATTAAAACATCAACGGATCTTTTATTGAGTTGAGGTGAAAAAGGAGAAAACTCAGGACATATGCATGTTCCCCTAACTCCTCTCCCTTCAACAACATCTTTTTTATTTTTACTTATTTATTTTCTTGCCAGTCCTGGGGCTTGAACTCAGGGGGTTGGCACAGTCCCTGAGCTTCTTTTTACTCAAGGCTAACACTCTAGCACTAGAGCCACAGCACCACTTCTGCATTTTTCTGTTTATGTGGCACTGAGGAATCAAATCCAGGGCTTCATGCATAGCAGGCAAACACTTGATCACTAAGCCATATTCCCAGCCCTCTCATCTTCATTTATGGCTCTCATGTTAAAGAAGGAGTTATAAATTATCTAATGGTTTTCAACCACTTATTTTTTAGTTCTTGGTTTAGTCGCCCATTGTGTTTTGGAACAGAGTGACTGAAACATGCCATTTATGCTTACAGAAAAATACCTTCTTATTTGTTCCTGAGTCCACTACACAATCCTTTGTCCACATACAGAAGATATCTACTGCATACTGGAATAAATTCTGTGATGGATACACAGCCCTTATTCCCATACATGACAAATAGCAGGTGTTCATGTAAGATTTCTGAGGTACATAAATGTACGAAAAATACATTTTTTTACTTTTCCATGAAAATATAAATAATTCAGCTACTATCCACAGCTACCCAGTTCTAACCACAAAGCCATATGTTCTCAAAAGCAATTACCACTTTTTTTTACAAGAAATATATTTTTCCATTTGAACCTTCTTGCTAATCTATCCGTTCAGTAATAAACATTAGTTTCAGAGTTATACACCATTCTGCCAAAATGTCAATCATGTTCTGACACAAACAGGCACTTTAAAAAAAAATCAAGCAATTTAAAGTACAATTGTGTACTTAGTGCAGTGAATTTTTTGGTTGGCGGTACAGAAATATCTGGCCTCACTGCTAATGAAATGAAGGAAAGCATAATTGGCAGCTATCATAGAAGATTTCATTATAATTCACACAAAGTTACAATAAATCTGGTTACTGAATATTCTCTGTTACAGTTTAAAATTGTATTAATGGATTGTCTTGGCATTAACTGATTTTGAAATTCCTGATGGTGAGCTCTTCTATGAATGTATTCTAAACATAAAGTATTATAATGTACTATGTAATATGTCTCATATCATGAGAGGGCTTTTCCAAACCCATTGCATATGTGAGTACAATAGGAACTTTACAAAGACCTCTCTTAACTATGCGTGGCCAATCAATAACAGATGCTGTGGCAATATAAATTCCAACTTGAAATAAATAAAATAATGTCTCCATATTAGCACAGAGATGGAGCATCCAGGGTTTTATTGGGAAGAACATCAAATCTGTAAATGAGACATAGACTTTATCTTCACTGAGTCACTGTACCACGCAGGTACAAGTGATAAAATGTACCCCTGACCTGTAAATTTGGCCTTACCAGGTAAATGATACAATCAATATTCCAAGCTCTATTCTAAGCTTTGAGTCCTAAAGCTTGTGATCTAAAAACATCCATCCACCTATTGGGCAATCCCATCAGAAGGTATGGACACCCTAGTCAAAACACTAAAGCTTATATTTCCTCCAAAGCCTACTCTCTTTCTGGAACTCAGCCTGAATGATCTATTTGCCAAGTGAAATACCTAGGAAACATATTCCTATCCAAGTCACTCTTATTTGTCAATCACCACAATCACAGGATCTGAGGTCTTACTCTCAGCTGTCATAGTGCACGTGTCCCCATCCCAGTGGCATCATTCTGACCTTGATCAGGCTTGTTTGAGTGATACTAATAGCCTCATGGCTGTTATGCCCGCTTCTCCTCTCAACTCTATCAACTCCCTAGGATAATCTTACAGGAAAATCTGATAGTACCAATTGTATGCTTAAAACATTTACACAGTACCTAGTAAGGATTAAATAAAGCCCAGTTACTTGACATGATAAAGATCTATCAGGATCTAGCCAACTCTGTGTTCTGTAATATAAACTGTAGAAAAGTTCTCCTATTTATTTTCAACATTATACACAAAAGCAATACTAAGTCTAGAATACCATGCTTTTCTATCCCTTGCCACTTTCTTGGCCTATAATGTGACCCTTTCCCTGTAATGAGGTTTCCAGAGAGAATCAGATCCGAAGGGCTCTGACCTAATGAATGGATTAATACCGTAATGAATGCACAATGCCACCTATTATTGAGAGGTGGTGAAAGGCGAGAGATGGTGTCAAGCTGGAATAAGTAGGTCCTTCCAATATTCTCTCCTCTCCTCTTCCTGTCCACGTGAAGTGAACCGATCTTCTCCACCTGATCCTCCTTGTCATGATGCACTGACATGCTGAAACCATGAGCCAAAATAAACAACAAATGATTCCTCACTTTAACTTGTTTTTGCCAAGTACTCATAATAATGAAAGGTCTGTTACACACCTTCGTGTTCTTCAGTAAAGAACAAAAGTGTGTATGTACATATATATGTACACATGCATACACATTCATATATACATATATGTGTATGTATAGATACATATACATTTCTAGGTTTTTTTTCTTTTTTTGTCGGAACTGGGGCCTGAACTCAGCGCCTAGGCTTTGTCCCTGAGCCTCTCGGTCCTCAAGTCTTACATTCTACCACTTGAGCCACAGTACCACTTCCAGCTTTTTCTGTTTATGTGGTACTGAGGAATTGAACTCAGGGCTTCACGCATGCTCAGCAAGTACTCTACCACTAAGCCACATTCCAAGCCCCTCATACCACTTTTTTAATATAAATGTAGCTTTGGGATTTAATTATTGGTGAACCTGTGCTTAGTCTCATGGATTATACATCTACAAACTATTTCCTTAAGAACTTACTACAGAACATTTGTAGTTACTGAAATATGTAGTAGTTCTCCTTCATGACCAAGGAGGCAAAATTCTCCACTCAGGAGTACACCCTTCTCCAGAAAACGTTTGAAATATTTCCAGAAGTATTTCTGCAAGCTCCTTCTGTAGCTAAATCTATTGCATAGAACTCCTTTTAAAGAACTGTGCCTATGCATTCTTTTAGACATGTTTGCCCTATCCTTTCAAAATTATAGAGAATTTAATAGTGTTATTTTTTTAAGTGTTACTCTGTGTTGAACTTAGTCCATATTAATTCAAAACATGTCTCATTATATAAACTGGTATATTTATATTTTATTTTTTAGCACATTTCTTTATGTAAACTTACTGAAGAATGTATAATTAAGCACAGGCAATGGAAAAGGAAAATAGATGGGAAGAGGTACAAGTGTGCCTTAAATACTGGACTTTCTTTTGAACAGTTCCCTTCTCCATATGAAAGTTTAGGTTCCTCATCTTAACATACCCCATATCTTATATTCTCTCAATTCTTGATGATAAGATCATATGGGGCTTAACATAGTGCTGAGAACAATTATGATTAATCAAATGGTGCATGTGTTATAGTGCTATGTTTGTCATATGTAGTAATATACAGTAGTAACAGGAATCATTTTTTATTATAATATAGTCTGAAACAATAGATTGTGTTTTTACTTTCAAAGCTCTTCATTTTAAATAAGTTTGCACACTGCTATTTTTCCTTTCTCACAGAATTTTATGATACAAGGTGAATGTTTCCCATTTTGAATTCATCTGAAGTGGAATGCTGAAAGATTCAGCTTCAATTAATGTTAGATTGCCACTTTCCTAGGGACAGAATTAAAAGTTACAATGTTACTGAAGGCTCAGCTCGATTCCTGTCAATGCTACTAATCTTTGAGTTTCAACAGTTATTACTGCGAAGGAAGAATGCTGTCAATATCTGTTTACAAGCCACACCTCTTGCTTGGTAATTCTTCTGGTTCATTCTGAAGCATGCTTCCAGCCTGCTAACTTAATCAGCTTGTCAGATCAAATAGTTCAAATAAGGATATAACTTTGACCCCTTTTCTAATCACACAGCAATCTTCTATGATGCTATAATTTCTATGTTCTCAAAAGAAAAAGAAAAAGAAAGAATAGAGCAAGCAATCATTCCTAGGTCTCTTAATATGAGACACCTTAGTAGGATTCCAATTATTACCAGACAAATTAAGATTCATTTCATCCTGTATTTCTTAAATTTACAATGTGATGTTTTATAGTAAAGATAGTGTAAGCTATTGTACATGAGGACATGACTACATTGGGAGAGAGAGTGAATGGGGTGCCATACAAATATTGATGGAGTCAGCATTTCAAAAAAATAAGCAAAAATGCTCCATTGAGACAAAGTAGGACTGAATTCTTGTAACTAGCTTGATAAATGTATAACAGTCAGATTATTTTTCTATAGTAAATTTTGTATCTCCTTAAAATTTGTTCATATCTTGTTCATTCCTACAGATCAGGGCAATTTGAGGTTGTATGTATAACACATCAAATATGAAAGTTGTCTGATTTCAAATAAAAATAACTTTGATTCTAAAGAATCTAACAATTACACTTCACATGCAATTGATCATTAAATCCATCAAAGTTACAGTGCATGACCCCCAAATTTTTTATCACTATATAGCTAAACTCATCTAAAGAAACTTCAGTGAACAGACTAGATGATTAAAGTATTTCGGTTCTTTGGTGGCTGCATAATGTAGGTCAGTACATTCCAGTGGTCAGAAAGAGTTTAATGCCAGTTCTAGATTTATTCAAAAGGTACATCTGAGATTATAATCACTTTGATAGCATAATTTCCAGACATCTCCCTATCTCATCATTTTCCCAAACCTTCAGAAAACCATCCAATTATTCCCATATAAGGCCCTCCTGACAAAAGAACAGAGCCTTTGAAAGAAAAACATTTTGGCTCTGTTAATGCTAGTGTATTCTTCCAGCACAGTATTCAGTGTTCAGGACTGGACAGGCAATTACATGCAAATTTGTTGGGAGTTAGGAGGTTCATTTACTACATTCAACCCCATAAAGGAAGATCAATAGACGTGCAAAACCTAATCCTAGATGAAAGCACCACGATCAGGTAATGGTTGTAGCGTTAAGGCCCTCGGAAGAATGTTAGGAATCAAAAGGACATGCCAGAGAAAAGCATTATGCATAGTGCTTTTTTGAACCATATGGGAAAGACAAGAGACAAAGTGAACCAAAGAGTTGGAACACAAGAAGGTAGACATGCAGTTCAACACAGATTGTGAAGGTTTTTCAAAAGATATGAATGAGGATTGGACCAATTAAAAATGGCTGCCTTGAAACCTTTTGTTGGCTATTTAAAGAATAGTGGTATACAAACCATTGCTTTAACTTAAACCATGCAAGCCATGCTTGCATTTAACTCCTGAGTAAAAGAACTCCTTACTGCTAATTTTCCCGTCTTTTAGTTTTTGTGAAGTTCTTTTTTTTTCTGATCTTTTCCTCTATCCAATGTGGCAGGGCCCTGATGACATTTAGTAAAAGTTGTGGAATGTTACATAATTAAAGCCAGAAGAATATATGTTAAGAATTATTGCTGGCTTTTAGTGAAGAGAAGTAGTGAGAAAGAACAGGGTGGAAATGAGTTCATATTTAAAGGCTGGAAGTTGTTTTGACTGGTTTTCTAAGTAATTTGAATATTCTCACAGGATATGAATGTATATGCCTCTTGTATCCTAAGGGGACAATAAAAGTGCATGAAGCATAATTAGTCCTCATCACAACTGACTATCTGACTATCTTCAGAAAGTATTATGAGGATATTTGCTTGGTGACCAGTAAATAGAGTATCTTTAGATGGTCTCCTAAATTCTCATGCTTCTACTAAAATTGCATGCAATTTTTGATGCTTGCATACCCTGTTATCAAAGAAAGAAGCCTCTAATAAGATTTCGAGAGTCAGAAAAATGCATCTAGAATTTCTTAATGAATGAGAAAATGATGAACATTTTTCTCTGTGTGTTATTCTAGATCCTTTAGGAATGCTAAAAACAGAAGCAAGATGTGCAGATTTTATGAGAGGAAACATGTGACAAAAAAAATGGAAATTGGAGCTGGAGAAGCCATGGACAATAGTCACATCAATATACAAGTCTGATCCCAAGAGAAAAACACAGGAAGGAACTGTGTTCAGTCATCATGTGGTCTGCTGGGGAGGTCTTGAGCCAATGCTCCTTATCAGCAAAGTTCAAGATCATTGACAAAGCCAGCCTTGGCATGTCTACCACACTGAATTCTGGAGAAACTGATAGGAAGTCTGGCCTGGGCTTAAATATGGATTTGAGAGTCCAGCAATTCAGACTTTTGTCTATACTTTACTTGTTCTGGTTGGAGATACGCAAGGCGTAATCTCATGGCTGCCACTCTCCAACCAATGGTATTGGTTGAATCTGTTCCCCAACATATATGATTCCTTCTTTCAGGACATTGTACCCTGTGTGGTGAAATTTTCAACTGGTCGCTCATTTTCATCATGGGTCATTGTCTTACTCTCCATAATCATTTGACTTGGAAGTTCATGCAGAGGCTGATCCTTTCCACATATTTTACACATGCATCTAGATTTATTTCTAGTCTTTGTACTTTGTATTACTTTGATTCAAAACTAAAATGGTTTTTCTTATTTTTTCCCACCTAATTGATTCTGACCTAACCTTTCACAAACTAAGAGTTTGTTATGGTGAGACATGCTAGGAGGTTCAGAATGTTTATTTAGTATGGAGAAGGTCCTAGGTTCCATTCTCAGTCCTGGAAAGGTGTAGCATAAAATTAGGTAATGGGGACCAAGACATGTGAAAGGGTATCAATGTATGGGAATTAATGCACCTTCTATCTGGCAAATATCATGTAACCCTTTTATTAATTACAATAAAAAAATATTTTTAAAAAATTTTGATGAGACAAAAATGGAATAGAAGTTTCATTGAAGGGCCAGCATCTTTAATACCAATATTGCATCTGGACCTCAAGGTATTTTTTTAATGTTTATATATTTTGGGGTTTTTATTAGCTGCATTTTATCCATCCATCATACCTTTAAGCAACTTGAAGTTGAACTTTGACTCTAAGGATTTGCTATCAGCAGGTATCAGGAGAACCCCAGCATCTGAAAGAAATGACTAAACATTTGGTTATCATACAAATGGGTGATTTTTATTTAGATTTCAGATTCTAAAAGATGTATGTAATACATTCCAGTCTTAAACCTTGTAGACAAAAGATTTACTTCAAACATATAGAAACCTAAGCATGTGTCAAATTGAATAAATTAAATCTTTATTAAAATAATTTGATGAGACACAAATTGTTAATTGTATGCAATTAATAGTTGTGCTTCCAGTTGAATAGGGATAAAGAAAGGATAAACCATACATAAAAAGGAATAAGGTGGGGCCAGGAATTTGGCCTCATGGTAGAGTGCTTGCCTAGCATGGATAAAGACCCAGGTTCAATTTCTCGGTACCACATACATAGAAAAAAGCCAGAAGTAGTGCTGTGGCTCAAGTGGTAGAGCTCTAGCCTCAAAGACAGTGCTCAGACCTTGATTTCAAGCCCCAGGACTGGCAAAAAAATGAATAAGGCCATTTCAGCACCCATAATGATGTATCTGATGTACCCTCCAAAACAGATTTATTCAGACTAAAAGGCAATGGCTTAGTCTCATGGCCCAACCAGGTTTCGAAAAGTCTGGTAGCATGTTTAACTTTTGTTTCTCAACAGAGCTTATTAAATATAATTGTTTTCATAAAAAATAAGCTAAATCCTTGCTTAATTTCTTATATTAAAATTTAAAAGAAACCCCAAAATTCACAAATAAAATTGAAAACAACCCCAGAAATGTTTTACAGTAGGTATTTCAAATGCTTATCAATCACTTTCAGAAGTAATTAATAATAATAATAATAATAATAACAACCAAAAGGCAAAAATCATGAACAGAAATCATAAGGAGAAAAGGCACAATTTATATATGAAAAACACTATAATTAAAATACAAATTGAGCATTTTTATTTATGCAGTTTGAAATTCATAAAAAATATTAGTAAAACTCACCATTCCCAAGAAAATCGGGAAGCAAGCCATTGTTGGAAATAGCTTGATGTTTTGTTCAAGGACAATCATACGAGTGAAAGATTTGAGACACGGTCTGCCTTTAACTCACATTCTACTTTAAGAAATGTTATATGACATGTTTATAATTATGAAAATAAGAACTGGATAAGAACATTAATAAAACTGGCTTTTATATATTTTCATTTCATTTATTTACTAGGTTACTATTACTATTGAATTTCTAAGTAAAATTTTAGTTTCTATTTTGTGTCTTGTATCTAAGATTCTATTGATTTTGCTGGACAGTTCCAAAATAAGAATAATCTGATGACAGCAGATATCTTCTGATTCACATTCAAAATTCTGCTGTAAAATCAATAGCTCTAGGCCCTATTGCTTGAAAGGATGCCAGGCAATAAAAGTTTTCATAATGCCCTAGTGCTTGTTTCACTTGAGTTAAAGAACATATGTTCCGGAATATTATTCAAATGCCAAGTTCATTGCATAACACAGACTATGAAAGATGACCTACAGAGAACTATTTATCTAAAGAGAACTAAAAGACAGACTAAAGAGAAAAGAGGGACAAGTGAGACTTGGAAAGTCCAGGCTAGTAGTCAAGATCCTGGACATACCTCAGTCTGTCCCCACCAAAGATGAAACCCAGTGTATATTACTTCATCTTAGTAGCCTTCAATTGCCTCACAGGTAAGATCCTACCCTACTTAGAGTCCTGTTCTGAAATTATAGAGCATGTTATGTATTTTATATTCACAAAATGGATCTTCATTCCACTCAAGAAGACTTCACCCTAAGAAAAGAACCTTAAAACCTATACATGGTCTTACTAGTTCAACTCACATCTACCCACCATCGTTGATCTAGGGTTTCACTGGGAACACTACACAATCTGCAAGCCTCCTTTAGACCTGAGTGTCTCCTACTTGTTGTGTGCAGAATTGTCCTTCTGTAGTCCACAATTGCCTATGTATGAATGATTGTCTCTGCTGTGGTGGATTAAACAACTACGGAGTTTTCTTTAGAAAATTATTGCAAAGTATGTACTCTCTCCATTTCATAAGTGGGAGAATGGTGTCTAATGGGTTAACATTCTTGGTTGCAATTTCCTTTAGTGATCACAGTCCCTCAGCATGATAGACAGGCTCCCTTTGGTTTTGTAAGAGGTCATCTTCAGGCATCAAATCCAGATGCTGTGGAGGAAAGGATATGGTATATGATGACCACACTGAACTATGGGATTTATGACAGCCATGAGGAACCAAATGGATCTATGTATGTCAGAGCTTTAAAGAAACAGAAGAGCAAGATATGCAACCCATTCAGTAAAGGACAACAACTAAAAGACCTCCTCAGGCAGCTCTGGTGGTCCCACTGGAGAGAATCTTTGTGAGCTAGCAGCATATCTGCCCCCATCGTGAACCGGAAAATATTCAATAAAATGACAGAACCTTTTATTTAAAAATCTGAGCCCGGGTCCTAGCAGCTCATACCTGTAATCCTAGCTACTCGGGAGGCTGAGATCTGAGAACTGCAGTTCAAGACAATCTGGACAGGGAAGTCTATGACACTCATCTCCAATTAGTGAGCAAAAAGCTGGAACTGTGGTTCAAGTGATCCAATACTAGCCTTGAGCAAAAGTAGCTCAGGGCAGTGTCCAGGACAGTGTGCAGTCTCAAACATATGTTGGAAATTGTGATAAGAAATATATGAGAGAAAATAAAATTTAAAATGTCACCCCAAAATATTGGTCCTCTTACCAACTTATGAGAAGGCCATTCCATAAGTAATGATCATTTGAGTTACATGTCGATAAAGGCATGTTAGTAGAGAAATCTGTTAGAGATTCAATTTTTTAAATCCAAGACCATTTTGTTCATCAGTAAATGTATGTACTTATTTCATTTTTAGTATCTTTGACACAGTGTATCTTAGAGTAAAAAAATCCCTGTAACATGGGGCCGGGAGTTTGGCCTAGTGGTTAAAGTGCTTGCCTAGCATGCATGAAGACCCGGGTTCGATTCCTCGGTACCACATACATAGAAAAAAGCCAGAAGTGGTGCTGAGGCTCAAGTCGTAGAGCTCTAGCCTTGAGAAAGTCCAAGGACAGTGCTCAGGCCCTGAGCTCAAGCCCAGGACTGGCAGAAAAAAAAAAATCCCTGTAACAGGGGAACATTCGATTTGGATATCTGCTTTGTATGGAACAAAATTAATTACATTTACTGGCAGCTAAGCTGAGGTACTACAACTTCTTGGTTTTCAGTGAACAAAAACATTTAAAGGCGAATGGAGAATAAATATGTGCTGTTGGTTGCTTGAAACCTTTTAACTGGTGTTTTGTGAGGAGATTGAACCATCATTAATTCTAGCCCAGGATTTCAGTTGCCCAGTAACTGTAGTGAAATAGACTTAGACCCTTCCAAGCTTACCAGTCTTTCTCATGTGCAGAGCAAATTTTGTGCAAAACATAGATAGAAATGATTCAGTGTAGAAATGTTTTCATTTGGCCACAACCCTATCAACATCTGTTATTATTTGTTTTCTTGATAATGGCTTTTCTAACTGGGGTGAGGTCAAATCTCAATGTAGTTTTGATCTGCATTTCTTTTATGGCCAGAGGTATTGAGCATGTCTTCATGTGTCACTTGGCCGTTATTATTTTCTCTGCAGAGCAGTATCTCTTTAATTCTTTAGCCCACTTATTAATGGCTTTACTTTGAGGATTTGTTTTTGAGAGGCCTAATTTTTTGATCTCTAAGTATATTCAGATTTGAGGCCCTTGTCTATTATATAGCTAGTGATGATTTTTTTCCCAATCTGTGGGCTTTCTGTTTATCTTGCTAGCTAATTCCTTTACTATGCAGAAACTCTGCAGTTTAATGCAGTCTCATTTATCCAGCCTTTCTTTGGTTTGTTGTGATTCTGGATATTTATTTAGGAAGGTTCTACCTGTGCCAAGGAATCCTAGTATTTCCCCAATCCCTTCCTATAATATTTTCAGGGTATCTGAGTGATATTAGGGAGCATGCTAGAATGTCTCTCAGACAGCAGTCTTAAAGTTGCTTGTGTTCTGTTTTGTTTTAAGGACAAAGTCTGGTTTTAGGGTTTAGGGATTTATTATGACTCAATCTTCCTACAGATTTTCTATTCTCCTCTTCCTATTAGTAGGCCTGAGACTTGCCGTTGTATGACATTTTCTACAACCATTTTTGACAGGGATTCAAAGCTAATGACCAGAGGTTCTGTATATATAATCACACATGCTAAAAACTAGAGAATTTGAATTTTTTCTTGGAAGTCAACAAAGGATATGCCAAAAAAAACTATTCATTAGAATATGATAATGGTAGCATAGTATTAAAAGTTTTTCTAGACAGTATCTCTTTGGAAATTTACAAAGACTCAGTGAATGTGGAGAGAAGTGCCAGCATGAGCTCTACAAACATCAACACATTTTAAGTGAGAAATTTTAGGTAATAAAAGTGACAAATATATGAAAACAACCCTAAAAAAATATCAGAATGTTTTCTGTGGCATATGAAAGCTAGATCACTTTTTACTTTCTTATGTATGTTTGTGTTGGTACTGGGGTTTGAACTCAAGGCCTGGATACTGTCCCTGAGCCCTTCTTTGCTCAAGACTAGGACTCTTTTGCTTGCTAATTGGAGATAAGAATGTCACAGATTTCTCTATCCAAGTAGTCTTGAACTGCAGTTCACAGATCTTAGTCTCCCGAGTAGCTAGGATTGATTACAAGTGTGAGCCACCAGAAACCTGGCTCAGGTTTTGTTTTTTGGTTTTTGGTTTTTTTTGCCAGTCCTGGGCTTGAGCTCAGGGCCTGAGCACTGTCCTTGGGCTTTCTCAAGGCTAGAGCTCTACGACTTGAGCCTCAGCACCACTTCTGGCTTTTTTCTATGTATGTGGTACCGAGGAATCGAACCCGGGTCTTCATGCATGCTAGGCAAGCACTTTAACCACTAGGCCAAACTCCCGGCCCTGGCTCAGGTTTTTAAATAAAAGAGTCCATCATTTGGATTTAGACTGTCTTCCAAATATTTCCATGTGACAGACCTGGTCCCCGGCTTGGAGAATCTTTAAGAGGTGGAGTCTATTGGGAAGCTTTTAGGTCACTGGGGATATGCTCTCAAATGAGATTGTGGGAGCTCATTTCTTCCTTTCAAACTCGTTTGCTTCTCATCCTGGAGTTAGCAATAGTGCATGTTCTGCCATGGACTTCCCCACAGACCTAAAATCAATCCAGTCAAAACCAATGGATGGAAATTTCCAAAACTATGAGACAAAAGAAACGTTTTTTCATTGTAAGTTGATTAGTTCAGATACAGTGATGGAAAGTTAGTGTAGCAGGTAATTAACAGATACATTTTTGCTTCTATGGCTCTCTGTACTACCTTTGCATCTTTCTTACCCTTCAACACCACTTAGTAATATGTTGATAGCTATCTATTATATGATACTTGCTTTCATCTAGGCAGCACAATCATTGCTTTTCTACCCAAGCTCACATAACACTCCCAACACTGTAAGCATTATGATGACTCCGAGGCTCTGAAAGCTAAGGGCAGAACCAGTAAGTGCATGGAGCCAGCTCTAACCCTGCATTTCCAGGCATCACACTGTGCTGTCTCAGTTGTTAGTGCTTTGGGGTTTTGTCAGAAAAATTTTCAGGTTTGTGCTTGGTTTGGTGTGCTTGGGTTTTGCTTTTACAATTTTTCTTTTTTATTAATATGATAAGATTGCTATTATTAAGGTGAGAAAATTTTCTTTCCATTCATTTTACAGGTTATTATAACTACAGGATACTTTCTTAACATTTGTATTACAGGTTACCTTTCAAAAAAAATTATCTGAATTAGGGAAGAAAAGGGGAAGAACAAAATGGTGAGACAAAGGACAAATGGTTGATCCAGGCAACAGTGATTCTCACCAGATAATTATGTTGGGAATAAGCTTGGCAACTGAGAAAGGGGGTACAGGGATAGGGAAACTAGAAGAAAAACAAGGGAGAGGGTATCAATATTTGACAAGATATGTACTCAGTACCTTACATATGCAGCTGTAACCCCTCTGTACATCACTTTAACAATAAAATTAAACTAAAATAATAATAATTCCAGAGTTAATTTTTTGTGGATGAGGAACAAAAGGCGACAGCATTTGAAGAATAATAAAGTGTGTGCATATGAGAGACCTGATAGATCATTCGGAAATAGATAACTGAGAAGCTGATGTCCAATAGCTGTGATAATGTGGAAATGTGTATTAATAATGGTTTTAGAATACACAATACAGAGAAATGTCAGCCATTACCATGTAGTTCATAGACTGAGCAAAGAGCACAGGTCAGAACCTGATATTTAGCTGATTGTTCTTTTTTTAAAAATGCCATTATTAATACTGAGTGAATGCAAAGAAATATATTTAAAGTATCTGCAGAGCAGAAAAAAAGACAGTTAAATAAGCACCTGTATGCACCATCTAATTATGATAACCAATTGAGCCCCTGTGCGCCCTCCATTACAAGGAGCTACTTTCCTGAACTTCATACTTCCTCTTGTTTCCTTGTAGTTTTACCACACAACATGCTCTCCAAAATAATGAATGATTTAGTCGAGCTTATTTTAGTCCACCAACAATTCTGTACTCACCTGTACAATAATTCACCTTTTTTTCTAAGCTACATTCATGTACTTGCTTTTGTTGCTTCTATCTGCAATACATGTTTTTATTTTAATTGAGGTACAAAATGGTATGTACATACCTCACACAACAGGAAATCTTGAAGCACAGCTTCTTTTAATTACTATCTTGTGTGGACATATTTATCCTTTTTATGATTATGCCACAAATTTTAACCATAGTAATTTTAAAGGACTTTAGTTTTCTGGGGAATTTTGTTGTTGTTTAGGGTTTGGGGGTTTTGCTTTTGTTTTTGGCTGCTTCGAACTCTAAAGATTGTTCTATCTTTGCAAGACTCAATACTACACCTACAAATAGATGTGCTAGTTTACAGGATATGTGTTGATTTATATGGTCAACTTTGATAATGCTCAAGGTCATTGAAAAATGTCTGAAGAAATGTGTGTCCTATAATGGTACCTCCACACCTTTACCAACAATTTAGTCTCTTTTAATATTGCCTATCAGCTGGGTATGAAATGCTACTGTGTGTAGTTATAATTTGCATTTCTTTAGAAACTAATGAGAGTGAGGATATTTCACTTGTTGATAGATCATGCAAGTTTCTTCTTATTTGGTTACTTGATTATTTGTTTTTCTGTTTATTTGCTTATTTGAGACAGGGGTTTTTGCAATGTAATCAAACCTAGCCTCAAAACTAAAAATCTACCCCCCTCATCATCAGATATATAAAATTTCAAGTATTTTCTTATATGAAAGTACCTGTTTAAGTCTTTTGCCCATTTCTGTTCTTGATTATATTTTTCATTCTGATTAGCATTCACTTTTTATATATTCTAAATGCTAGTCTGTTTTTGACTACATGTGCTAAAAAGTACCTTTCTTCAGTAAGAAGCTTGTATTTTCACATTCTCCATGAGGTTTCATATTGGAAAAAAGTTCTAAATCTTACTGAAATTGAATTGTCTATAGTTTGTGTCTTTGCATCGTTTTAAAAACAATCTATCCCTACACCAAAATCATAAAGATAACACCTACATTACTTGGCATGAGCTTTATAATTTTTTTCTCTCTCATGTATGCCTTCAATCAGGCTAGAATGTTTGTTTTGCATAAAATATGGGGTCTTATTCTTTATTTTACTGTGTCATTTCTTGAAATGCCATTTGGGTCATAAACCAAATTTCCAGGATCTGTTTGGAGGGCTCTGTGTTCAAACCCATTATTTTTCTTTGTTAGTCCATTTACCACTGTCAGATTATTAGTTCTTGGTCTCTGAAAACAAAATTTCTACACTTTAGGTTTTTGTTCTTACCTGTTCTACATGTTTCTTTTTTATAACTTTTGCATATAAATTTAAGATTAACTTGGAAAGCATCACAAATATTTCTATGTCATGACTTAAGTTTTGTTCTACTTATGTCATGAGTTCTACTTATATAACATATAATGGGGTGAATTTCCCCCTCTATGATATTGAATCTTCTAGTTATAGAGGGCTTTACCAATGTGTTCCCACAAATTTTCCCTATTGTTCTCTATAAAAGTCATTCAAATCCTTGGTGTATTTTTCCCTTTAAATGCTTGATATTTTTGATGCTATTATAAATCACATTTTCTTTTATGCATTTTCCAATATTTTTAAATTCAGAGCATACACATGAAGACTTTGTATACTGACTGTATATCTAGCCACATTGCCAAATTCTTTTCCCAGTTTTAAAATTTTCAGCATATTTTTTAATCTCTATATACATGGGAAAATTCATGCAAGAAATAATTATCATTTGTTTTTGCAATACCTACACTGATGTAGTTTCTTAAGAATCTCTAGTACAATGTAAGCAAGGAACATTGGTAGAATGTGAAATTGTATATTCCTGATGTTCAAAAAAATCCAATATTTTTCCTCTTCATTACATATTGTTCCATTAAATTTACATATTTTGAAGAAAAACATTGCCTACTTTTAGTTTGCTAAGTTTTTATAAACCGAATAGTTTCTAAAGTTTTGAAAAGTATTTTTCCTCCTTCTATTGAAATGATTGTTTCTCTTATTGATATGACCACATTTGCCTTTCTGAGACAACGGAAATTCAGTGGCTGGAGATATGGCTCAGTAGTAGAGCACTTTAGAGTGCAAGTGCCTGGGTTCAATTCCTAGCACTGAAAGAAAGATAACAGCAATTTAGACCAATATTACCTTTTTTGCACGTTAGGTGGTTATGTTGTTTCTATTCTGTTCAGAAGCTATTTATCACCTTGCTAATAAGATAAGACTTTCTCTGATTCCTAGATTGGGCATTGTAGCATGCTACTTCAGGACATGGTACCCTGCCACCAAAACAGACAGGTTGCTTTAAGGTCTTAAACCTTCTTTGAACTTTCTCCAAAGTATAAATACAAAGCACTCATTCTATGCAGGCTCCCCCAATATCCTAAAGAACAGAATAAAGATGCAGAGACACCAAGGAAAAATATACAGCTCTTACTCATGTCTTCCAGTTTTTAGTCATAACTCATATCCTTTGGCTCTCCAATCATACCTCAGTAAACTACCATAAAAGAAGCACACAAATTCCTCTATTTCCTTTGGTTTTCATTATGAAGGCTCCTACATCCCATACCATCACAAATATATATATATATACTTATTTCAATAATTCAATAAATGTGTGTTATCTTGCTCATCTGTATTTTATTACAGTGGTTCCAGCCATGAGACTTGCAATGAGTGAGGTCTCTCTCATTATCTTCCTTGAATGTTGACATGTGTTCTTCTGAGGACTGGATTGATGCGATATTTCTCCAGTGCTTTTGTTCTTGCTTCTCCCTGATGCCTGAGCATACTATTCACTGAGGTTCCCTTGAGGTCAAAACCATGCAGGTATCAAATGCAGATCCAGACTCTCAAGGTTAACCTTTTCCCTTCTTCCCAGTTTCCACAAATGCCGAGGTCCAGAAATTCTTACTGATATCAGTGCTGCATCCTCATACATTTAGTACAGGACAGTGACCAACATTAACTCTACTTACCTACACAAACAGGGTGGAGCCCTTACAGAGGTCTCAATTTCACTGAACAGATTTCTAACAGATGGCTAAAGTTCAGGGCCATCTATATTCAGCAAATACCTTCATGGTGAAAACACCTTTCGTGCTATGTTACATTTCCAAATTCTTACTTTTTCTCTTAGTTCTTTGTCTATGAATAGTTTCAGAATCAGCAAACATAAATAAAGTGTGCAATGGCATTTGAATTTCAGATAAATAATTTTTGTTCAGTATGTGTGTCCCCCACAATATTTAAGACGTCACACTAAACACTATACACACACATGCACACACACACACATATGGCTATCTGAAATTCAAATTTAATCACATTTTATTTTCTTGTCAGTTCTTGAATACTTGTAAAATGTCTCATAAAACCATATTAACAGCTGTGTGCTAATGTCTCATACCTGTAATCCTAGCAAATCAGGAAACTGTGGTATGAGGACAGCAGTTTGAAGCCAGCTCAAGCAGGAAAGTCCATGAGACTTTTATCTCCCGTTAGCTACCCAAAAATGCTGGAAGTGGGTTGGGAGTTTAGCCTAGTGATAGATTGCTTGCCTAGCATGCACGAAAACCCAAGTTCAATTCCTCTGTACCACATGCATAGCAAAAAGCCTGAAATGGTGCTAAGGCTCAAGTGGTAGAGCTCTAGCCTTGAGAAAGGCCAAGGACAGTGCTCAGGCCCTGAGTTCAAAACCCCGGATTGGCAAAAAAATAAAAAGAAAAAATGCTGGAAGTGGAGCGGTAGCTAAAGTTGTAGAGCACTAGCCTTAAGAAAAAAACTCAAGGACAGTGGCTAGGCCCTGAGTTCAAGCCGCATTGCCAGCACAAAAACAAACAGAAAACCAACAAACTATTGAACTTTTTATATTATTCTTTTTTATATTGTTCTTTTAATCTGGAAAGGGTCTGACCTTTTTATTTTCAGGTAAAGAAAATAGAGATTCCGAAGAATAAAATAATAAACCAGAAAGAATCATGGCTCATTATTCATTCAAAACTCTGCATTTTGCCATGTTGACTATGAGGATCAAATCAGCTAAGCAATAGCAAGGCACAAAGTACTAGTTTAAAAGTAAATAAAGAATTAAAAATTATTTGATTATAGAATCTAGAAAAATATTGAGGTCTTGATAATGTGAGATTTAGCATTACAATAGCATTTGTGGCACGAACCACAAAGGAATGCAGTAATATATTTATACATTCTTTCCTCCCAAGAACCTTAGTCACAACAATGATATTGTCTATGAGTATTTAAAGCAAATAAGTTAGTGATATTAAAATAAAATAGCTGGCTAGAAATATAAACTGTGACGTAGAACACATTACATTCTCCATAGCAAAGACCCCCCAAAAAGAAAAAGAAACAGAACTTAATTAGCAGAAACCCTGTCTTCTTTTTTTTTCCTTCCTCTTTTCTTACAGAGAAATGCTTTCAGAATGCTTAAGACTCTCACCATGCTACTTTCTTTGATACAATCAGTGCATGATTGCCACTCAAATTGTTATACTGGTCCTTTTTCCTCTAGCTCTGCATAAAAAGAAGATGCAGATGAATGGATTTGCTGTGGGTTAATTTATTAGGAGTGGAAAGCAATTATCAGCAAGGTAAATCATGGAACATGAAGTACACTGTTACACGCTGGTTGCTGTATAATGTAGGTCCCTTGGCCACAAATGCAATTAAAGTGTTATATTTTATTCCTTTTTAATTGTACCTCCTGATTCTATCCATGGCTTAACCCAGACAAGTGCGACTGTGTGTCAATACATGATCAATAGGTAAGAGTGTAAAACTACTACCTCCAAGAATTTATTTTCCTTGCTATGGAAAAAAAATGTTAGTGATATTATAGCATAAATCTATAAAATGGGATTTGAGGGAATTTAGATGAAGGATTCTGTTCCCAGGGCGTCAGGTTGGCAAATTCTTATGTGGCTGTAATCAGGTGAAATCATATTACTGTCATGTGACCAGAGAATAGTGAGATGAAATAGTGTTTGCAAATGCCTGTCACATTAATAGTATCTAAATCTTACATTTTTAATTTTAAAAGGCAAATACCAAAAAAAGTCATGTTTACTAGGCTTTCAGGACTCATAAAAGAAAGGCTTGACAACAAAAGCAAGTCTTTCCCCTCAGAGATCAGTACAAGCCTGAATAATATGAATGCAATGTTTTTAAGACACGGTTTCAACAAAGAGTGCAGCAAAAATCCTTGTTCTGTCACTCACTAGCTAAATGTGATCTAGTTTCCTAACCTCTCTTGGCTTGGGTTTTTCTCATTTACAAAATGACAGTAACAATTTCTTGGTGACATTATTAATAATGTATGAAAATATCTAGTTTATTAGATAAACAGAACTTGTTTTGATGACGTAGGTCATTTCTTGTAAGAACTACAAACCCAAAGCAACATTTAAAATTATTACTCTAAATCCATACATTACAAAATACTTAGAAATATGCCATTACATATGAAGAAAATGATGTTTTTTTTAAAAAAAAAAAAACATGAGCATCAGTGACTCATGTCTATAATCCCAGCTACTCAGGAGGCTGAGATCTGAGGACTATGATTCAAATCTAGCCAAGGTAGGAAAATCCTTGAGACTCTTCTCTCTAATTTACCACCAAAAAGCCGACATGTAGCTGTAGGTCAAGTGGAGCCTTGAACAAAAAGGCTCCAAGACAGTGCCCAGGCCAGAACTACAGGGGAAAAAAGGACAAAAGAAAAAGGAAACTGAATGAAATGTATGTGATCAGGGTTAGAAAGTAAAAATGTCTGGGCAAAGGACGTTTGTATCCTGAACAACTGGAATTAAGATAAATGATAGATGAGAAAAATAAAGAAATGATGAAATTTAGTGGATCTGTAAGTCAGCTTGCCATCACTGTGAGACCACCTGAAATGATCATTTGGGCTCACGGTTTTAGAGACTTCCATCTGTTGTCAGCTGGTCTTATTAATTTTAGGCCTGGGTTATGAAAACATATCATGGAGGAAGAATGGGGCAGCGCAAAATTGTTCATCTCTTGGCCAGGAAATAAGAGAGAGGAAAAGACCATTGTCATATATTCTGCTTTAAGACTTTGTCCCAGTGACTCAAAGATCTATATTTGGGATTCACTTCTTAAAGAACTTCCAGTGGTGCCAAGCCACCTACCAAGCCTTGGGCCCAGGGGGACATTCCAGGCCCAAACTATAGCAATGGGTAAATGTCAGCTTAGACCTTATAGAGAATCAAGACAGAAAAGGGGCCCTGTCCAAAGTAGTTGAAAATGAAATAAAGCATGTAATAATTTGATTATTCTGTTGCAGTTGTAAAGGAATTTGAGATCATAACACAAAAGAACAAAGACGTCTTCCTCATCTTTCTTCTCCTCCTTCCATGAAGCAGCTATGAATCCTAGGAAACATTCTCTCAAATTTCTTTAGCTTAAAATACGTGGTAGTAGTTTGGCCTGAACATCAACACCAGCATATGCAATTCCTTTTAGCCAACTAGAGAGGAAATAAGCTTGGGAAATGAAAAGACAATCCAGAATACAGATAATACATAACACAGATCAAAGTTGTTGAAGAAAGGAGGCAGAGTAGATGACAATGTTCATGATGGAAGCTCAGTGGAAAAGGGAAATTCAACACCTGCCATCTGAATGCACAAAAAGCAAGCCAACAACCAGCCTGTACCTAAAGGTGCTTTCCATGGGATATAATGAATATCCCACCAACAGGGTTAACATTGGATGTCTAACCTTTTAGCACCTTGCTGTGAATTGGCGGGCCTATTCAAATGTCTACTGGGGATTGTCCAGAAAGTGATAAGAGCTCTACATAGATAGTAAACATCATAGCTGAGCCTATCAAAATGGAAGGCTGAGTGGGTTAAACATTGTCCTTTTAGAGTGTTGCCTGGGCTTGCCTTGAGAGTCACACCTGTCATGCTCTCATTAAGTAATCTTGGTAGAGGGCGATGATAAAACCGACCCCCAAAAGGTAAAGCTGTTTTCAGGCTAAAATGCTGGAAATAAACATAATGTTCAAACACTGTTCCCTAAATTCAATCTTACCATTTACTGTTTTTTTTTCCTTTTTGAGGGATTCAGTCACTGTGTATTCCAATATTCCTTTCTGTGAACCAATGTTAGCTTCCCCCTACTTAGACATTGTACATCTACCGCATAAATGTCTCCTTGACATCATTATCCTTCCTTCACTTGAGATAACCTATCATTATTGTCTCAGCTTAGCTGTGAAACATGTGTTTTCTGTTTCACCTACATGTGCAAACTGAAGTGGATTGTCAGCATTACTTGGACTGCTACATTTTCAAATAAGATGATGCAATGATATGACTTGAGAGCTATAAGCATGCTCTCTCGACATCTGCAGCTATGTTCCCTTGTGCTAAATTGTGTTCTTTTGAATAATTTGACGTTTTTGTTATTGAAAATGTGGTGGATTCCTGTGTTGGGTGCTCAAATTCAGTCAAAGCTCTTGGAGATTTCATTTATTTTATTCCCCTCTTACCCTCAGCCAGCAAACTAGTGAAATAAATGAAATAAATAAGTATTCTGGACTAAACTCTATACTTACTTGTGAATGGGATTGCTCACTCTTTTTAAGGATGGACTGTTTAAAATGACATAGTTTATCATGTAATTGTGCTTATAATCCATTAATGGACAAGAAGGAGTGTCTCTCAAAATTTCTTTTGAGTGCCTTATGAATCATGATTAAATCACATTCCACAACACCAACATTGGTGTGTTGACTTTATATTGCCCAGCATGTAATAAAATAATAATAATAATAATAATAATAATGTCCTGTGTGCAAAATGAATCCCATGTTTTCTCCGATAGCTCTTTAAACAATTTCCAGGGACTTCAGAGTGCTGAGACACCATTTGTGATTCCTTCTTCTCCACTATTCACATGATGTATAGTACATAGGATGTCCCCAACAGTGTGGGTCATGGAGCCATATCATCAGAATATCTTACTTTTTTTTCGGTCAGTCATGGGCTTGACCTCAGTGCCTGAGTGCCATCCCTGAACCTTTTCGCTCAATGTTAGCCCTACACTACTCTGAGCCACAGTTCAATTAGAGATACAATCTCAAAGACTCTCCTGCCCAAGCTGGCTTTGAACTACGATCCTCAGGTTACTGAGTAGTGAAGATTATAGCCATGAGCCACTGACGCCTAGAATCTTTGCTGCAGCTACTGCCTTATTTCCATTCTCTCCCTACTTCAGACTATGTTTTCAAGCCTGCTGCAGAATATGCACACACAAAGTTTAACATATTCTTTCCCTTCTTCTTGAATGCCCTTTCTCCCCAGCATACACTTTCTCCAGGTGATTTAATTCCCAGCTACATTTTTATCTCCTCCATCACCTTATGCCTGTACCCACCCATCCTCCTCTAGTCTACAGATCCCCTTAATATATAACCAGTATCATTCTTGGCTGTAATATTTCCCTCTTATTCTTTCTTCCTTACAAGATAGATCTTGAGCTCCTGAATGATACTGAATAAAGAATAGCCTTGAAGCAATCTGTAGTCTGTTCAGTAGATTCATTGAGATACCTAAGCAGATCACCAATAATTGGGGCTTTTGTGTTTCAAACCTAGAATAAAAGTCTATAGCTTCTAATTAAAGTGAGCTTTATACTACAATTTAAAATTTGACCTGATTCAGTCCAAACCACATTCTGAGAAAATATGCTGGAAATTAGGTATTAAATTGCCACATTTGTAAAAACCAGAAAGGACATGGCTAAGAATATTTAAGGAAGTTATATGAAGAATGAGAGGGAGATGATAAAATTAACTTACCTACTTAAATATTCCAGGAATTTGAAAAGCAGAGCTGTCAAAAAAGAAAAGACAGAAAAAAAGAACATATCCATTGCTACTCAGCATAATTTTGCTTAGAAAATACCATTATTTTTTGTTTGATTTGATTTCATGTAGTTAAGTTTGGAGGAAATGTTATTTATTATAAGCACAGCTGAGCTTATGTAATTATCTGCAACTGTTCTATGGTAGCACATTCAGGCAATAACAAAGGATAATCATGGCATCCATTTGAAAAAAGAGGGGAAAAATTAGCCCTGTAATAGTTAATTTAATTTATAAAATTAAATGTGTGTTAAAAATATGCCTGGTAAATATGATTCCATCTGCACATGCTCAAACAGTATGCCTGGTTAATATTTTATAGTTTATCTGATAAAGTTAACAAAAGAATTTAGTTAGAGTGGAGACATACACTGAATATTTCATCACCTTCTTAATTACAGAATCCAGACAAGACATTTTCCCCCTTTGGGAAAAATAAATGTTAAAAGTTATTACAGATGGAATCAGTTTGGCAATTAGGTTGAAATCCAACTGAAACCAAGTGGTAATAGATGACTACAAACATCACAGTACCAAAAAAGTACTTTCAGCCAACGTCAATCAATTTACATGATGAAACAGAAATGTCGACAGCAAGTGTTGGGTGAATCGCCTAGTTGAGGTTATATTAACACAGAAGAAAAAAAAACTGGCTTTGTTCCCCCCTGCTTCCCCAATAGTTAATCCACAGCCATCAAGAACTGTCATTCTTTTGCACAGCAGACATGATATACCTAAGACTTCTCATTCTGATTTCTGATTTAAAGGTCTTCAGCTTGTGCTGTGGGCCTTAACCTTGATGCCAAGTGCAAATTAGCTTTCAATCAATGAAGCTGATTAAAGCTCCATTGTGGTTCAACCCTTAATAAAAATAAAAATAAAAATAAAAAGGGGAGGGGAAGGAGCCACTTGAAAACAGCAGAAAGATTGGCCTCTCTTGACTTGGAACATATGTAACACTTTTCAGCTCTCTTCTACCCTGACAAAATCATGAATGATTTTAAAGGCTATTTACCTGCTAAGATAATGGAATCAAATTTTCCAACTCAGTGGAAGAGGCCAAGTGCAAATCAAAGGTATTTTTCAAAAGCACTAGCATATAAAAGGTTATTTTTAAAAAGAAGCAAAGAGGAGAACATCAAAATCTCTCCCCAAGAGAACAAAGTTTCTACCACATTCAAAAAAGAAAAAGATCTTATATTTTAAAAAGCGTTTGAGTTCCCATTTGTTATATGATTTTTTTATTTTTAAGATTTGTTTCTCAAATGTGTAAGGTGTTGCAACATCTCATCTACCAGAAAAAAAAAGATTTTCTTCCTTGAACATGAATATATAAAGACAAATACAACTACATGTACAACTATGCATTTAGAGACATTCTCTGCTTTAAACTGGTTAAAATAAACTTCAGCTAAAGGCAGGGCTGTTTGTTCATCTTCACCTCACCCCTAGAAAACCCCTTTAGCCACAGCAACCATTTTATGAGACTGTTCTACTGATTCAGCTCCTTTTTCTGGGACTCTCCATGTCTAGACAAATTCAAACTTTTTCCCCTAAAAATATTTATACACTATCTTCAGAAATACTAAAGGTGACAATATATGTGAATTAATGCACCTTCTATCTGGCAAATATCATGTAGCCCTTTTATTAATTACAATAAAAATATTAAAAAAGAAATACTAAAGGTGAGAGATTAGAAAGAATATTTTAGAGAAAGGCTCACTTTTATGAGCCTATTTAATACTTGTTACTGCTGTTGCTGTTCATGTTGTTCTGGTTCTGGGGCTTGAACTCAGGGACTGGGCACTGTCCTTTAGATTTTTTGTTTGTTTGTTTAAGACTCTTCCACTTGAGCCATAACTTCATGTCTGGCTTTTTGTTTGCTAATTGGAGGTAAGAATCTTACACACTTCCCTGCCCCAGTTGACTTCAAACTGCAATCCTTGCATCTCAACCTCCTCAGTAGCTAGATTGACAGGCACAATCCATGGTAGCCATGCTTTATTCTTTAATAATGCAATACAATCACCAACACACATGCTAATATAGTACACTACAGAAATGACCATTCCATCCAAAACTATGCATGTCTTTATAGTTCAGGCATGATGAATTTAAAATTATGAAGAAGAAAAATTTTGCCCAGCAAAAAAGGAATAATAATAAATTCAGAATGCAAATTCAAAAAGGGCAGACAGCAAGAACTTCAAAAAGGACAGGTAACCTAATAACATAGTACTGATCATTCCCATTTCCTACATTAGTAGATACAAGTGTTTATAATGGTTCTTGACACAAAGCTTATACATGGTGCATATTAGCTCTTAGCCATTGCTCTATTGATGTAGATGAACATTTGGTCATACAGAGCCCTTCATCTGTCCTGTCTCCCATTGACTTACAGATACCCTAAAAGCTCTGTTGCAAAGTTTGCAAAATCTCCTCAGCCATTTTCACTCTATTTCAAAAGATTTCTATTTCAATTCAACTTCATTGGAAATGTGTTGGAAAGAGTACAAGGAAGTTGACCCGCTGTCAGTCATTTCTTCTTGACCAGTCACTAAAATCATACTATACTAGTCACCAATAGCAGAAAACCTTCTACATGAAAAAAAGCATCTGCAAGACACTTACTTCCCCACTTTTGAAAGTTAAGGAGTTGTTTCTTTATATGAATCTTCAGGCCTCTCCCTTATCTTGCACAACTTAATAAAAGACAAACGACAGACATAATAGATCTGAACTGGCCAATGAGGATAAAAGAATAGAGAACAGATGTGT
This sequence comes from Megascapheus bottae, assembly GCF_031878675.1. Lineage (NCBI taxonomy): Eukaryota > Metazoa > Chordata > Mammalia > Rodentia > Geomyidae > Megascapheus > Megascapheus bottae. Next base: position 21,382,911 of record NC_143530.1, on the reverse strand, counting down.
TTCAGGCAATCGCTAGAAAAGAAAAGAGAAAAGACATTTCTTAAAAAAGATAAATTGGGGGGCCGGGAGTTTGGCCTGGTGGTAAAGTGCTTGCCTAGCATACACGAAAACCCATGTTCGATTCCTCGGCACTACATACATAGAAAAAAAGCTGGAAGTGGTGCTGTGTCTCAAGTGTAGATCTCTAGTCGTGAGAAAAGTCCAAGGACAGTGCTCAAGGCCCTGAGCTCTAGCCCCACAACTGGCAAAAAAAAAAAAAAAAGATAAATTGGGTCAGGAGTTTGGGCTAATGGTAGAGTGCTTACCTAGCATGCATGAAGACTCGGGTTCTATTCTTCAGTACCACATACATAGAAAATAACTGGAAGTGGTGCTGAGGCTCAAGTGGTAGAGCTCTAGCCTTGAGAAAGTTAACAGTGCTCAGGCCCTGAGCTCAAGCCCAGGACTGGCAAAAAAAAAAAAAAAAAGAAAAATTGTTAAACAATAAGTGACGAAATGATAGAGAGGCAGAATTAATTGAAATTAAGTGTGATGGCCCCAAGATGAAGTATGAATGCCAGTGACTGGGGACAGACAACTCTGGCTTTCTTCTCTGTTGAGAAGTGGCCACAGTACTCTTCTAGTTAGAAAAAAGTCAAGGAGAGAGAAGTAAGGGATTCGCTTGACTAGACAGCCAGGTCTATAGAAGACAAACAATATAATTTCTTAAACCACAATTGCTCTATGTTATCAACAAGTTGTGCAAAAGCAAGCAAATTACATGTCGGATGCTGACATTGGGAAAAGGGCTACCATTTGGATGCAGTGTTACTATGCATGGAGAAGGTGGAGATGAAGACATTGATGATAATGACGATGGTGATGATGATGATGCCAGGAACGTTTGGATTTAGCATCTCCTTGAGATACAACTGCTTCCATCCACAAGCCCCAAGAATTTTCCAAATATCATTGACTCCAGTTAGTCATTGTTTTCAGTAAACCTGAGAAGCCTTTTATGGTGTGTGCAAGTCAAGGAGATTGAACTCAGGGCCCAGGCCCTGTCCTTGAGCTTTTTCCTCAAAACCTAGCCCTCAAAGCTACACCAACACTTCCCAGTGGTTAATAACAGTCTCACAGACATTTTGGCCAGGACTGCCTTTGAACCACAATCTTCAGATCTCAGCTTTCCAAGTAGGTAGGGTTACAAGCTCCTGGCTCTGAGGCAACGAATAAAATGAAAAGCACAACTTTCATGGGACTATGGGAAAAAAAACATACACTTGATCCTCTCATTTTGCTTGCTGATAACACTGATTTCATCACAATAATTTTTTAAAAAATGTTGTAATTCAAGGATATTTCCTTAACCCCAAATATCTCCCTCGTCAAGATATAAAAATCTGTTATTAACTGTCTGTGCCTGTGGATTTCTCAGCAACAAGATAATCATTTTTTAATGCAAATGCTTCTGGACTTTATTGCAAAATTCAGCTATCTTTGTAGCCTGAAAATAGCTGTGGTTTGTTAATTGATGCCTTTAGCAGGTATCCCTGATAATTAGTCATCTGAAAAATTGGGGCAGTGCTATATTTACAGAGTAGAAAGCAATTTTAAAGTAGCTCATTTGAATGTTTTGCTTGAGAAAGACTAAATCTCTCCATACAGACTAACTTAAATACAAATATGTAAACCACCCCCCCCCCGAAAAAAAGGACTCAAAGCATTTTTTTTTGTAGCTTTGGTGTTATGCAACATCCAGTGAGCCAATCCATCCCTCTCAACTTCCTTCTGCCAATATTGAAAGCAGAGCAAAGAATGAATGGGTAACTCCCACCATTATCCTCACTCTCAGTTTTTGAAGACATGAAAGTAGAGGAAGGCAGGAATTCTAGACTTCTTGAGAAAGCGTCCACGGCCAAGATACCAAGACACACACTCGTCACCCAGACACCACCACCCTCACTACCAGTTCCCCCTCCTCATCTCCTCACACAGGCAACCAGCAGGTAAGCATCTTTCTAAAGAGTCACTGTGTGTCCTTCCAAATGGAGATGTCAGCAATCTTGGAAAATTGTTTGAGCCTTGAATCCTGAAGGGGAATTAGGCTAGCTTTGTACAGGGACAAATGGAGTCCAACACATGGTTAGAAGACAATTGCTTATTAATCTGCTGAACAATCTAAAAGGGACCAGAGCTCTTCACCTCAGACTACCCAAAGTTTGTCCCAGTACAAGAGTAGTCACTAGACTCAGAACTTCACTTTCCCTGTGTTAATAGATATGCACTCCATTCATGAGAAAGAACTGTGTGTTCTCCTTGGGCTGGGGGAATAATAGCTCAGTGGCAGAGCTCTTGGCTGGTGTGTCATCAGTCCCTGGGGTTTGATTCCCAGCTTGGGGATGGGGAGGAGGGTGGGGAATTGTGGTCGTCTTATTTGTCTTTATCTTCTTGACATTTTCTGTGCATATAGTGGTGTGTATATGTGTGAAGGTATCTATGAAAATGAACGCTAAAACAGAAACAAGAGCGTTCCCAATAGAGACGCAAGCATTCAGCATTGTAAAGGACTCCTCATCTCACCCACATGGCCTATTGCGGTTGTGTTCCCCTCACCCCAACCAGTGCATGCATGCTGCTTCAGCACACCAGACTGGATCAAAGGAGGGCTCATTTCAGATATCTTAAAGCTTGTAATCAACAAAGCATACCTTAGCAAGATTTCAAGATGTTCCTCTGAGCCGACTTCTCTTTGCACTTCTTCCCTATAATTCACCACCCTCCCTGTACCATTGTATCTCCCACTGCCTGTTGCTAACTCAACCTCAGACTTAGTCTGAAATGCATGTGAATTTTCTAGGTCTCGCCGCTCTCTTCTCTTATCTATCCTCCCTGTTTCTGCTGAGAATGCTCCACATAGTTTAATGAGCAGTTACTTTTTTGACTGTTAAAATTCTTATAGGAGTTCAAGATTAAACTCTAACCTGATGTCAACGGCAAGTCACCTGCCCTCCTCCACAAAATGGCATGCTCACGAATCACAAAGACCACCTTCTGGAGAGGGTCACAGAGAAGTTGGTTGTTTCCAGATAGTCTCCTGGTCTACCAGATGGCAAATGGGCGAACTGTTCTTGGTTCGGTGGCATTTTGCTTGGTTCACTGACATATACATCCTTCTATCTATTTTCTGAATAAGAGCCTCTGCACAATCCCCCAGTGAGATAGTTTTTCAATGGTGCAAATATACCAGCAATCTGCTCATAAGACAACCTCAAGTCAGCATGAGCTCTGCTCCATATGCTGTCTCAGGAACAAGGGGCAATTTGTCAATGCAAGGTGACTCACTAAGTCTCTTCCCAGGTGGCTTATGAAAAGGAAGGAAACTGCTAAGGGAATATTGCTTTTATAGGTCAGCCTTAGGGAGAACAAGACAAATCCAATAGGTTTGCAAGGATAAAGATTCTCCTTGAACAAACTCAATGTACAGCTATCAGGATAACAGAGTTTTAAAACGATGTGAATAATAGAAATAAAATGTTACATGAAGAAGGCCTCCTTCACAGATGTTACTTAGAAACTTCAGAGTCAGGAATTCAAAATGTAGACCTTTTGCCATGAGTCAAGAAGAGACAGTAAAATGTCTAAACTTCCTATCATCTCTGATACAGTATGGTTTATTAATTGGTTAGATACGCAAATGACTTCTGATGCCCATTGATTTTTATTGGATTGTACTATTACTCAATTAAGCTCTCTGCTATACACTAAATATCTTTGAAATGTTTAAAAACAATTTCAAGCCAGCTATGAGTATTGTGTGACTCAGTCTTCTTGTACTTGGGGAAATACTTGTACTTGAGGGAAGATTTGTTTGGGCTCATAGTTTCAGGGGTTTCTGTCCATCCCTGTGGGTAAGAGAATGATGAAATAGCACATTATATCATGAAGGCCAGAAAAGCAGAGGGACAGTGAGGGAAGGGGGGGAAGAGAGAGAGAGAGGGAGAGAGAGGGAGAGAGACAGAGAGAGAGAGAGAGAGAGAGAGAGAGAGAGAGAGAGAGAGAGAGAGAGAGAGAGAGAGAGAGGGAGAGGGAGAGGGAGAGGGAGAGGGAGAGGGAGAGGGAGAGGGAGAGGGAGAGGGAGAGGGAGAGGGAGAGGGAGAGGGAGAGAGAGAGAGAGAGAGAGAGAGAGAGAGAGAGAGAGAGAGAGAGAGAGAGAGAGAGAGAGAGGAGTTTTATGCTTCCAGACTTCCAGACTTCTTCTTGCACATCTATTTCATTCAGGTCTCCAGCCTAATCAGTGGTACAACCCACATTTAATGTATCCATTCCTCCTTTAGTGAGTCTTCTCTGGAAAAGCCCTCACAGATACTTACTGATCTCGTAAGTGCTTCCCAATCCAATCAAAGAAGACTATGACAGTGATATATAGGACTGTACAGATCATACCTGATGGAAAATAAGATTACTTACGTCCTCAAAAACATAAAAAGTAATAATTACTTCCCTTTGATTACTACTTGTTTTTCAAACCCCTTCTCCCTCTCAACTCAAAACAGCTTCAGTGAACCACATTGAAGGTATAAGAGAGGGATTAAACAATATTTTCAGATTAATATTTTTGTCAGGGACTCTGAAAATACAGCTCAGTTTGATCATCTGTAGTTTTTTTCATTAAAAGTTTTCATTAACACTGAGCTTTTATGTCATATTTCAAATGTTATGTTCTACAAACAAGTATTCAAGAACGGAATCTCTATATGCAATCATTGGCACAAAATTTAGGAACATAATTAAAATTAAGCTGTCTTTGTATGTCATAGATACATACCAATCTATATAATATATCAATATATGTCTATAGAATATATATTCTTTAGTATTATTTTTAATTAAGAAAATTTAAGAATTTGATTAAAACCTAACTCTACTCTGTTGCCATTTCACAACTAGAAGAAGAAATTGTCATACTCATGTACAAATAGTCACAAATGTAGGAAACATTTATTACTTTAAAAAACACTAATGCTGGAGAATGATCTATATTTAGAAAATATATAACCAGTAAGTTGTAAAGCTGAGAAAAATAAAATATGGTGTTTTTCTCCCCTAGGAATTGATGAATGACCTATATACAAAGTACCCATAAGTGTCTCCTATTTTCTGAAACAGAAATATCCTTGAAACTCAGACACAAGTCAATCAAGAGATTATATGCTGACAGTATAAAAATATGAAGAAAGTAAGAATTCTGTTGGCAGAAAATTCCTATTCCCTTGGAAGGAAAAACATTAAGATATTTGGAGGTGACATAGAGGGGGAAAGGTGTTGGTAAGTTTAATGAATGCCATTATTGCCAAGAAATCTAAAAGGGTGATAATATGAATCACAAGAAAAGTGCAATAGGGCAGCTATTTGAAAGTTGTTTTTCACACATTTAGTGCAAAAACAACAGCTCTTACAAGAAAGGTCACTCCACCCACATGTTAATGTCTAATCAAGCTGCACTGGGAGAACTCAATGTGATTGCAAATCTCTCTCAAGCCAATATGAAGTGTGTTTTCATTTCAATCGAACTATTACTATTAGCACACTAGGTACTTGGCTAGGGCTGAATTCTAGTTTTTTTTTTCCCCTCATTACACTGGAGTAGAGTTAACATATGAACAACCCTATACACACACACACACACACACACACACACACACACATACACACACACACACACACACACACATTGTCTCACACACATACACATCTATGCTATGGTAACGTAAGTCTGGCTTGTTTTCACCTAAGTAATGAGATTCAGACTTATGGATTCCTCTCCAACCTTGTTTTATCCCTCTGAAAGGAAGGCAGGGGTTCTCAGCATGGCACAGCTCACTGCAAGTGCCACCATAACAAGGCACAGCAGGACAAGGAAGAACAAAATGCAATTAGCAGAGGCTGTCCTTGCTTTTCTATATTTAAGTCAGTCCCTGAAACTTTCTTTATAGCCACACCTTGTAATTGTGACTTAATTTCCGTCTTAAAAATAGTTCCGTTGCTGTGTATTTTAAATCATCTAGAATGCAAAGAGTTGTACATGAAACAAATGCACAGCTTAATGAGATTTTGACATAAACAGCAACCTAGCCCACATTTACAGCAAGACATAATGTGACCAAGTCCTAGACTGGCCCCTTCTTGCATCTGAATTAGTATTCTTGAATGCATTGTATTTACTTCTTTGACCTTCCTTGAAATTTTATTAGACAATTAAGCACATCTAAAATATAGTAAATCAGGTCCTTTTTTATTCATGTAATTAATTCACTTCATGTAAGATATATTCTGCTCAATATCTTTAAATTCAGCCCACATTCCTTTGCATATTTTACCTTGTTCATCTTTATTTTAAAACACTATTCCAGAGAATGAGTATATTAGCATTGTTTTTCATCATTTGATTGTTGTTAGGCATTGGGCTAACTTTTAACCACATATATGTAAAAGCATATGGCATTTGGTCTCATTACAATGCTATTTGACAATCTTAGAAATACTCTGCTATACACCATCAAGAAGTTTGGGATGACATATACGAGACAAAGAATTATTAAGTCACAGTTTTCCTAGAAAGTTGAAATATTTTATCGAAGTTTTCAGTGTCCTAGCTGAACATAACATTTCTTCTCTGCCTTCTCGACATCACTTGGGAAATCTTTCTTTGTTTTGGTTTTGTGTTGCTGTATTTCTGAGAGGATTTGGAGTATTGCCTTCATGACTAATGCCCTATTCCATTCTAAACAAGCTAGTATGAAGGGAAGCCCCACTGAACTGTCAGGAACCTTCCTGCATCTTGTCAGTGAGAACGCTGAAAGGTATATTAAGTCCAAACATACAGAAGTTCTCAATGATTAGTTCCAAATGAACTTGTATAGCTTCCAAAATTCTCAGAAAAGTCAAGAAAAAGCTGTGTGTGTATATTTTTCTAATTATAAGTAAGCTCTCCATATATTGACTATATATAGTCTTTCTATTGAGACTTCATATAGACTGTAGAGTCTTGATAGATAGATAGATAGACAGACAGATAGACAGACAGAAAGATAGAGTATAAGACCCAACAGACTTACAAGTAAAATGAGAAAACAAAGTATTTCTGTGTTATGTACATATCAAGCAAATCTATGACTGTAGAAAATCAGATCTTATTAACGTGTCTGAAAAAAATCACAAAGAAAAGTAAATATGGGGAAAAAACATATGGGAACATGACAAATCCCTTGGCTTAAAAACTGATGCAATTCCTGGACGCTAAACCAAACAACACTAACATCTTCACGACCAGGCTTATTCTATGGTCAGTGCTCAGAAATTTACTCTTCTTTAATTTCTACCTCTTCCTCCTACACAGACACACACATACACACACATGCACACACATGTATGTACACACATCTGCAGATATACACATACATTTGCTTGCTACCACCAGTACTAATTAATTATTTCTTTCTCTTGAAATGATAATAGATTCCAAATAAACATAGTAAAAAAAAACCTGGAGATTATTTGAGAATTAGTTGATATTTCTCTCAAAATGAATTTTACATCCAGATCTTTTCCAAACCACACTTTTTTTTTTACAAGATTCCTGTCTAATCCCATTCCCAACTACTGAAATCAGGAAATATGACTGTGTGTCTCTGAATCCTGTTTGTGTTCATAAGGATCATAGTCTTTGCTCTTTCCCTAATACATCTGGCTTTCCCACTGTGTTGTTCCATGAAAACTATGTTCTGTACACTACTAGAACATTGCTGTTCCATAAATATGAAAGAAGAATCAAATTGTTCAGCTGATACTTCTTTAAAAGCCATCATCATTTAGATCTTCTTTTTTGAAGATTGCTACTGTGGGCTCTATTAAAATGAATTATTTCATCAAAGAAGCACACAGAAATTCAGATAAGAACCCATGTATTGGAAGTGGTGCTGTGGCTCAAGGGGTAGGACTGTAGTCTTGAGCTGAAGAGCTCAGGGACAGTGTCCAGGCCCAGAGTTCAAGCCCCATGACTGACAAAAAGAAAAAAGAACCTATGTACTTTATCGGTCCTAGAAGTCCTCAAAAATTTACTGCGATAAGATACATTGTTACCCTAAAGAGGGAAACTGGACTCTGGAAACAACTGAGGTTCAATGACCGATCTTTTCTTTCAAACCATATATTCAAGGTCCCAACAAATAAATAAAATAATAAAATGAGAACATACAAATAAAATAAGAACAGTGACCTCCTATCCTTTGCATCCCAACCTTAGATGACTCGAAGATGAACAAAGCCATATCTAAGGATAAGCAGATAATAATGAGGATCACATTAAATTCAAGTTCTAAAGTAACTCACTATAATTTTGCACTTTACTTTCTCAAACACTAAATATGTCTTTAGATCAAACAGCATGGTTTCTACTCAGCACCCAGGGACTAAATATATGATCATTCTAAAAGATTATGAAGAACGAAGCCCTAAATGACTGCAGTGCAACAAAACTAGAATGTTATGATCAATTCTACAAAAATAATGGTAAATGGCAGACTCTATCCAGAATAAGAGAATGCAAGAATCTCAATGATAAAAGAACATTAAGAGCTAATATGCTTTTTCTTGAATAATAACAAAATGTTATTTCCACTAAACACAAAAAATGCTATTAGCTAAAGTATTATTTGAATGGCCTATTAAAGCCAAGCAACTAATAAAACACATGAGGTTATTATCTTCAATGATTAAAAACTGCCACCCATTATAAATAAATTCAGTAATCTGAAATTGTTTGAAAGAAAATCAAATATATACACAATGTCCCCAGAATGAAAGTTGATTTTTTTGACAAAACATTTGCTTTATTATAAGTAATGGGCTTTTCCTATTCTAGAAAAATAAACACACAAACATTTGGAAATACAAACAAGTGAAATGATGTCCCACATTTATAATAAACAATGCCTGGTGGGAGGGGGTGGGGAGAAGAAAAATGGGAGAAAAACATGGGAAGTGGTAACAGTGATCAAGAAGTAATGGATTCACTACCTTATGAATGTAATTGTAAACCCTCTATATATCATCCTGAATAAAATAATACCTAGTGACCCCTAATTTCCTTGGGTTCTTTGGTCTCTTCACCTTGCATTGGAGTAGGATGGAGTGGGTATTAGAATTGCATCTTTTTTTTTGTTTATCCCTTTTGTGTTTTGCTTAGTGTTATTCCTTGATTGAGAAATAATGATTGCATACATATATTATGCATATCATGATGATCTGCAAAATGTTCACATTGAGCAATGGCTTAAAATGAGCTAACATATTCATAATATATGACTTATTCTGCATAGTAAAAACACTGAAAAATCTCTCTTAGCAATTTTCAAGCATTATTGATGACAGTCACCATATTGTACAATAGATGTCTTGAACTCATTATCACACTAAAAAATTTGCCTCCTTTTATCTGCAAATTCAATGCACTTCCCATCAATATCCCAATGTCATTCTTTAAGGAAATAGAAGAAGCAATCCAAAATTTTATGTGGAATAACAAAAGACCCTGTGCAGCAAAAACAATTCTTAGCAGAAAGAACAGGGCAGGAGGAATTTCAATACCAAGCTTTAGACTCTATTACAGAGCTATCGTGACCAAAACAGCTTGGCACTGGCACAAGAACAGGCCTAAGGACCAATGGAATAGAAATGAAGACCCAGACATCAACCCACAGACCTATGGCCATCTAATCTTTGATAAGGGAGCAAAAAAAAAAATAGAATGGAAAAAAGATAGCCTCTTCAACAAGTTGTGCTGACAGAACTGGTTAAGCACCAGCAGAAAACTAAATGAATTAAAGACCTTGAGGTAAAAACAGATACCCTGAAAACTTTACAAGAAGAAATAGGAGATACACTAGACCTCCTTGGCACAGGTCAAAACTTTTAAAATAGAGACCCAGAAACACAACAAATTAAAGAAAGTTTGGACAAATGAAACTGCTTTAAATTGCAGCAATTCTGTATGGCAAAAGACATAGCAAGTTAAATAGAAAGCTCACAGAGTGGGAGAAGATCTTCACTATCCATACAACGGACAAAAGCCTCATATCTAAAATATATCTACAGCTTAAAAATTGAATTTCTCCAAAACAAATCTTCAAAGAAACAACCATTCCATTAAAAGATGGGCTAAAGACATAAGAGACACTTCTCTGAAGAGGAAATAAGAATGGCCTACAGACACATGAAGAAATTCTCAACATCTCTGGCCATAAAAGTAATGCAAATCAAAACAACCCTGAGATTCCACCTCACTCCCGTTAGAATGGCCATGATCAAGAAATCTAATAACAACAGGGATGTGGCCAGGAGGGATTGCTACTACAATGTTGGTGGGAATGTAAACTCATTCAACCACTATGGAAAGCAGTATGTTGATTCCTCAAAAGACTAAATAAAGAGCTCCCCTATGACCCAGCAATCCCACTCCTTGGCATTTACCCAAAATTTCAGAAACACGGACATACCAAAGTCACTAGCACAACCATGTTCATTGCAGAACTGTTTACCATAGCAAAAATATGGAACCAACCCAGATGCCCCTCAGTAGATAATTAGATCAAGGTGTGGTATTTATACAAAAAAGGAATTCTTTGCAGCCGTCAGAAAGTATTGGCATTGCCCTATTTGTAAGGAAATGGAAAGACTTGGGAAAAAATCATATTAAGTGAAATAAGCCAAACCGAAAGGAACACAGGCTCAATGATTTCCCTCAGTTGTAATAATTAGTACACACCTAGGACTCCTAGTAGAGGATTATAATAGTGCAAAACCTAAATATATAAGGCCATTTAGGATGAGACTAAATGAAAGGAACTCTAGGATATGGAAACAAGAGCTTTATCTTGAGTGATTGCTGTTCTTAATGGACTATTTTATTTCTCTTCTTTGTTGTCCTTTGGTTAATCTCATATTGTTATTGTATCTGACTTTGCTACCTGGTTTATTGTATATATGTTTGTTTAGTTGAAATAGGATAGGGAAGTGGGAAAAACAAGATGATTGGGAGGGGGTAGAGAGAGGAAAATGGGGAGAAAAACATAAGAAGGGGTATCCATGTGTGCATGGATACATACACCACTATCTGGCGTATGTAACTGTAATCCCTCTATACATTACTTTGAAAATAAAAAATAAAATGGGCAAAAAGAAGTAATGTACGCACTACCTGATAAATGTAACTGTAACTCCACAGTACATCACTCCAACAATAAAAAAACTGCCTTCTTTGACAAACATCTCCTTAGCCCACCCCAACTCTCTGCCTCTAGTAATCACTGTTTTACAGTCTACTTCTATGAGACCAGCTGTTTATTTTTAAGTCACATATAAAGGATACTGTGTAGTATTTGTCTCTCCTTGCCTACTTTATTTCAATAGAATGTCTTACAGATTCATTCATGTAATTTCCATTGACAAGATTTACCTTCTCTGCTAAGAGTGAATAATATTCCAATTGTGCATATATATAGTATTTTCTTTATCTGTTGGTTGGTTTATGGATACTTGTGTTGGTTCTATATCTCAGTGAATGATATACCAATGACCAGAATGCCTCTTGGACATGTTGGCTTTTTTCTCTTGATACATAGCTAATACTAGCTGGCTGGATCATCTGGAAGTTCTATATTTATTTTAGAAGGAGTACATCCATATCATCTGCAGTAATGGCTGTGGTTAACTTATATTCCTACCAACAGCATATAAGAATTTCCTTTCCTCCACATGCTTTTGTGTTTTTGATGGCACACTTTCCTCTGTGATGAGATATCTCATTATTATTTTAATTTCTATTTCTTTAATGAGTACTAATCAAAAAATTATTTTTTTAATTTTATTTCATTGTTGGGGTGATGTACAGAGGGGTTATAGTTTCATTCATCAGGTGGTGGGTACATTACTTCTTGAACATTATTATCCTTTCCCATGTGATTCTCTCACTTTCCTCCTTACCCCCTTCCCACTCATCTTGTTTATCCCTTACCTTCCCATTTTCAAATACACAAATAAACATATACATAATATATCAAGAACCAAAAAATGTAATCAATACTTTAAAATATTGCCACAAATGAAAGATCAGATCCAAGCAAGTTCTATTCATCATTCAAGGACAGATGACTTCAATCGTGCCACACACTATTTCAGAAAATGTAAAAGAAGAAAATACTCTGAACTCATTTTATAAAAGCAGCATTCTGATACAAAACCAAAAAAAAGGATGAATTACAGATCAATCTTCCTTATGAACATTGATACCAGTCTCTATCTCTATGTATATGATAAGCAATATTCCTCAAGAATTTTTATATTGGTTGTACTGAGCATTTAAACTGCCCAGCAAGCTTGCTAAGAAGGTGCCCTTATCACTCAATCATGCCTCCATTCTTATCAAAATAACATGCTAAAAAAAGTTCACAATTTAGAAAGCAATTTTATACCAAAAGTAGAGACAATAAAAATAAAAAGGTATACATTGAACTACATTAAAACTTAAAACACTAATTCATGAAAGAACATAACCAATGGAGTAAAGAGGCAGCTTATGAAATATTTTTAAAGGACATAGAATATATGCTAAGGGTTAATTTCTACAGCACATTTAAAAGAACTCACAACTCACAACAAAACAAATAAATCTGTTTAAAATGTAGATGAGCAAAGAATGGGAATATACAGTTCTTCAGAGAGAATATACAAATAGGCAGCAGGTATCTGAAAAGATCCTTAACATAACCCACCACTTAAGAAATATAAATTAAAACCACAATGACACTTCACCTCCTATCTATGAGTATGGCTACCATAAGAAAACATAAAGTCTGGCACAGTGGCTCATGCCTGTAGTCCTGGCTACTCAGGAGGCTGAGATCTGAGGATCAAGGTTCAAAGCACACTAGGGCATTAAAGGACTTGAGACTCTTATCTCCAACTAACCTCTAGAAAATGGGAAGTGGGGCTTGGGTCAAGGGTAGGGCAGTAGCCTTGAGCTGAAGGGCTCAGGGACATCGCCCAGGCCCAGAGTTCAAGTCCCATGACCCACAAAAGAAAGAAGGAAAGAAAGAAAAAGAAAGAAAGAAAGAAAGAAAGAAAGAAAGAAAGAAAGAAAGAAAGAAAGAATAAAAAATATTGATATACTATGTTATTTCTCTTCTCTTTTTTTGTCCTTTGGTTAATCTCATATTGTTACTGTATCTGACTTTGTTACCTGGTATATTGTACATATGTTTGTTTGAAATAGGAAAGGGAAGGGGGAACACAAGATGATTGGGATGGAGTAGGGGGAGAGAAATGGGGATAAAAACATGAGAAGGGTATCAATGCGTGAGAAGTAATGCACCTACTACCTAATGAATGTAACTGTAACCCCTCTATACATTATCCTGACAATAAAAAAAATAAATAAAATAAAAATACTGATAAGGTTATACAGAGAGAGGAAACCTTTGTGCATTATTGGCAGGTATGAACTAATATAGCTGCTATGGAAAAAGAATATGGAATATGTGCTAGCAAACCATCACTGTGGCAAAATACCTAATATATATATATATAAACATATGTTATACATGTATAATATATTATGTATACAATATGTAAATTATATATCATATTATAGGTACATATATACTATATGCTAAATTATATTATGTATATATAATCATAGTCCCAGAGGTTTCCAGCCATGGTTGCTTAGCCTTGTTGCTTTACGCCTATGTAGGCAGATTATTTCTTATCAGAAGAACTTAGCAAAGGTATCTTCACCTCACGGTACCTGAGAAGCAAACAGAAAGAAAGATGAAGGGCTAGGATCCTAATAGTTCCTTCAAAGGCATGTCCTCAGTGACCCAAATTCCTCTAATTCAGCCCCTTCACCCTATAATTTGAAGGTTCCACACATCTCCTAGGGAGATTAAGTGCTAAACCTTTCATCAAAAGGCCTTTTAGGAACATATGAGATTCAAACTATGGCATGGAGAGCCTCTCATGACAGTAAAGATAGAATTAGTATGTGACACAAGAAATGCCCCTTCTGGATACATATCCAGAAGATATGAAAGTAGGATCTCAAAGAAAGATCTGCATATTCCTCACTATCTATTGATGGATAAACGATACACAACATATGGAATATACATGCAGCACATTATTTGTCCTTTCGTTTTTCCTTCCCATGGCCCTTCAAAAAGAAGGAAATTTTGATATAGGATACAATATGGTTGTACTTTCATGACATTATGCTAATGTTATAAGTCAGTCACAAAAGAAATATACTGTGCTATTTCATCTATCTGAGCTATGTAGAATAGTAAAATTCAGAAAAATAGTGGTTACCAGGGAGCAGGGGAAAATGGAGACAGTCATCCTTGGACAGGTATAGAATGTCAGTTGAAGATGAAAAATTTCTGGAGATTCGTTTCACAACAAAGGAAGTGTATTTTACACTAGCAAATTATTCACTTAGAAATGTTTAGGTAACATGATCTTTACCAATTTTTTTAAAATAAATGTGAATTTTTAATTCTCCCAGAAATGTTAAACAAGTTCAAGGTTACCCTGGGCTAAGTAGAGGAAAGGGAAAAGCCAGGCACCACTTTTTCATTCCTGTAACCCTGTCTACTCAGAAGACTGAGATCTGAGGATCACAATTGAAAGCCAACCCAGGCAGGAAAGTTCATGAGACCGTTACCTCAAAAAAAAAAAAATAAGAGAGAGAAAGAGAGAGAGAGATCCCAGAAAAAACCCACTGTGGCTCAAGTTCTAGAGTACTAGCCTTGAGTATAAACAAGTCAAAAAGAATGAACATCCCAACCAAAGAGCAATCAAGACATTTGCCATGCATGTAATCATCTGAAGATTGACATAAGACTATTTATAATGACCAACTTAAATAAGGATAATTCAGGATGAAGACTAGCACATCTTATGGGAAAAACCAAACAAAATATGAATGGCCAACAAACATGAAAAATAACTAAACTCATTAATTATCAAGGAAAAGAAAACAACAACCAAAAAAATGAAGTTAAATTTTATCCAGGTGCAGAAAATTTAATGTTGACAACTCAGCATGCTGGGAAGGAGCTGGAGCCCTGGGAGCTTGCACACATACACTGTGAAGCCAATCGAGACAGTTCAGAAAGAATTTGAGCACTATCTCACAAAATTGAAGCAGTGCATGCCAGTTTAGCATTTATACTGTGCATAGTTCATTTTCAACATAATTCAATATAGAATCAGGGAGGTGGTTGGGGATGGAGGTTACTATTTTGTTAGTAGACCAGACAGAATAAAAATGAAAGAAGTATCACATGCTAGAAATAATCAGGCAACTGTATATCGAGAAACCAAATAGTGATTATGAAAACATTATGACTAGAATTGACCCAAATAGAATTCAGTAGAATTGGTAAGTAGAATAGGTACACAAAATAAATTAAAACCTTACTATTCAGGAGTTGATTTGGGTTTGTTCTTTTTTTATTTTTTTTCAAAAGTTTGATTTGGTTTTTGGAGGCAAAGTCTTGCCACTCTAGGCTGGCTTCAAACTTAATAATCCTTCAGCATAGCTTTCTAAATGCTGAGATTATAGGCACATACTACCAGGTCTACTACTGCTACTACTACCTTTATTTTTGTTGTTATTATTATTATTATTATTATTATTATTATTTAATGAAGTCCTGTGTTCTGTTCAAGTCTTACTTTACCTATAAAGAATAAAATCTGTTGTTTCTGGGTCTCTCCCCTTTACACTATGTATTTGTATATCCTGTTGAATTCAAATTGCATTCTTATTTCAGGACTAGAAAATACACTGAAGTCCATGTTATTCCGTCATTTATTTCTCTACCTGATCACTACCATTCCTATAACCTCACAGTACACATGTGTGCATGAACACATACATGCACACACATACACACTCAGTCACACACACTATGTGTACACTTTTTCTGTCTTTCTTTTTTGTGTTATTTTTATTGTAAAGGTGATATACAGAGGGGTTTACAGTTATGTAAGCCAAGTAATGAATGCATTTCTTTTTTTAAGTGTCATCTCTTCCCTTTTCCACAAGAAAAAAAGTACAGAAATCAAAAACAGCAACAAAAAGGAGATGATGGGGGGACACAAAAACTGAAATAAAAAACCTTTTGTTACAGTATTGGCGTTTTAACTTAGAATCTGAAGCTCACTCCCTTAGTTTTGCTTTCTCAATTGGCATCCTACCATTTCAGCCATGTCACCATTCCTACTTTTTGCTCATTTTATTGGGGCCAGAGTCTCACTAGCTTTTCTACCAGACTGGCCCCAAACTACAGCTTTTCCAGTCTAAGCCTGCTGAGTAACTTAGGAGTGCAGGCATGAGCCACAGTAATAATCTTGATTATTCTTTACTTGACTTTCACAATCTCAGGTTCCTCAAAAGACCTTCTTCAGAAACAGCCACTTCCCCTTGTGTGATATTCGGTAGCATTAAAACTGTTAAAATGTAACTCCTAATATCTATTTTTAGCACCAAGAAAACCATTTTGCAACACCTGAACTAGAGCTAGAAAATGATTAAGACACAAATTTTATAGGCTAGTTTATTTTATTTCTAATTATAGTCTTAGTAAATGATGTTAATATTTAATAGGAATGACTTTGACACTCAGTGCTTTGCCCAGTAAAACCAGAGCCCTTAACATTTTATTGGCACTAAAGCAGTCAGCTGTGACATGGGAGAATTGCAAGGGTAAAGAAGGTCTTCTCTGTCTCTGTCCCTACAGGAAATATTTCCTGAATGACTGGAATGTTCAGGTGACTGTAACACTTGTTCCAAAAGACTCCTTTACAATGGAAAGCAATCAACAGAGTGTGTCCCATCAATCCAAAGAGACTATAACACACACAGACAGGTCACAAAATTTTAATGGGTATTGACAGTATCATTGTAATGGAAGGCACCCGTTAAAACCCAGGCTATCCCAGTATATGTTTAAGTATAATATAGAATTAAGTACACCAAAGCAGATACAACACATGTAATCAAGGAAAAACACAAGACTCACTGTGCCCTGTGGCTGTTGATGACAAATGAGGGAAATGACTAGCTCACCAACACATATTTCGACAGCGTCATCCTCATTGTCAATATCCAAACCCAAGTTAGTTACTAAGGAGACTTTTTTTTTGTTGGTTGTGGGGCTTGAACTCTGGGCCTGGACTCTTCAGCTCAAGGCTAGAGTTCTACTACTTGAGCCCCAGCACCACTTCCAGTTTTCTGGTGGTTAACTGGAGATAAGAGTCTCATGGACTTTAGTGCGAGGGCTGGCTTTGAACTGAGATCCTAAGATCTCAACCTCTTGAGTAGCTAGGATAACAGGTGTGAGCCACCGTCCCCAACTGACTTTCTTATCTTCTAGGCTAACATTCCCCAGCTTAATATCATGCCCATCAAACAAAAGGTAAATTATAGGGATTAGGTTATCTTACCAAATGATTTACATATGTTTTCTTCATATACATATTTCCATAGGACACATAGAAATATGACTACAGTAAGATTTCTCCTGCTAAGAGTTTTCCAGTTACTTCTTTGTTGTTATTTTTTGTTGTTGTTTTTGGTGGTGGTGATGGTGATAGTCGTAGGGCAGGTTGATGTCCCTGAACACATTTGCTCAAGGCTAGCATTCTACCACTTTGTACCACCGCTCCACTTCCATTTTCTTTTGGTGGTTAATTAACAATATGAGTTTCATTAATCTACTCAGGCTGGCTTTGAATCACGATCCTCAGATCTCAGCCTCCTGAGATGACAGGTATCTAAGGTGACAGGTATGAACTTCCAGTGCCTTGCTTCTAGTTACCTCTTAATGAGCCTGGTATGTGATTCTGGTAAAGTGACCAACAAGCGATAGATTCTATACAGGAAATAGCATTTCATTTTTACATTTTAGTAGCATGAAAAAAGAAATTGTCTTAATACAAAGCTGTATAGTGAGAAATCAATAGACACATACTCGAGCAATAGCTCATATGATCATGACAGAAATAAACATTTAATACTTTACAGTGATCTGTGTTGCTAAGCTAATATATTCAGTAAGTTAGATACACTAAATGCTGTTTTGACTTACAATGTTTTCTATTTAGGATGATTGATAGGACTCCTTTGTAAATTAAGGAGAATTTGCATTTCTGTATGACTCCATGCTAAATACTATATAAAGTCGGAATAAAAATATCTCTCCTTTTTAGGATATTCTACTTAAAGTAAAATAGGAGAAATGAACATATTGAAGACACTAAGATCAACACTAAGCAGAAATAGATAAGAATGTTTGATTATAGTAAATTGTGAGATGGAAAACAGGAATTTATAGAATTCCACTTTTGGATAGCCAAGGTCCTCAATGAAAATGTTTCCCTCTCTGTCTCAAAGATGTGTTGGAGGAATGGGATTTCAATAAATGTCTTAACAAATCAGAAGGAACCTGTCCAGGTCTTCAGAGGAAAAGAAAACTCTACAAGGGACTAAAGTGTTAGGAGCACACTTATCAAGATAGCCAAAGAGAAAGTCTAGCCCTTCAGTTTTCAGTTTCTGAATATCAGATAAATAAACATTTCTTTAATTAACATACCACCATTTCCTGAAAACCCATTCATTTACCTAGCAAAACCAAATATTTCTCTAATGTTTAACTTCCTAACAGATCAAGCCAGAATACCTGTAAAAGCTAGATAAAGAGTTAGATAAAATATTATAATTTTTCTTTTAGGTTAATTGTTTTCCAAGTATGATCTGGGGAAGAGGATGTTTTGGCTTACTTGTGAAATAATATCCCAATACAGGCTCCAGTATTTGAAACTTACTAGTTCCCAGCAGGGCAAAGTGATTACACCTGAAAGATTCTGCCTTCATCAATGGATTCATCTTTTGGTGTGATCATAAGCTTTATGTAGAAGAGAATAGGACATGGGGCCCAGATGAAGGAAATAGGTCACTTAGGAGACAGGACACACCTGAAAAAAAGGTCCCTTCTGGCCTCTTCTCTGCTTCCCAGACACCATAAGAGTAAGAAGCCTCTGCTACTGGGGCCCAGTGCAATGGATTCAACCAACATTGGATTGAAACCTCTGAAACTACAAGTCAAGATAAATACTGTGTCCTTCTAAGGTGGTTTGTAAGAAATAGAAACTCTCTAGTTCCATCCCAGCCCCACAAAAGGAGCCAGGGGATGGAGCCCCTGCACATGTGCTTTAGGTGACAAGATCCTAAGGTAATGGTGCTGCTCACTCAAGCTGAATACCAATGTGCATCATATCTGTCAGACAGTAGAATGCACACATTATACTGGCCTCTTGTCAGACCAAGCATGACAGCTCACCTGCACAAATACTGCATGGGGGGGGGGGGAGAGATTTTGCATGAATCTAAATATTATTATATATCGTTCATTACTATACATTTTACAATTTCCAGAATGGTCGACATTGTAGATGGCTGTGTTTTGTGAAAATATTTCCTAATACCTTGTCAAGTGAAGCCTCTGTTCTTAACAAGCTCCCAAGGGAATGCAAGCCTTCTCACCTCTCTGTGACAGCCCCTGGAGAGAAAGCTGGAAAAAGTCCCCCAGAATGTCTAAGAATAGGAGATAGAGTAGAAGGGAAAAAGAGAACCAGAAAGAGAAGGAAAGGAGGGAAGAACGGCCAAAGTTGTGGAGAGGCCTGAGCTGAGCAGACAATGCTAGTGGTCTTTCTTCAGGCTGATCAGACGCATCTCAAAGGAAACAGGCCCAGTTCTCATGATCAATGCCTGTAAATTAATGGTTTGGGGGAGTCTAAGTCAAGCAGAAAATAAAAATCCATTTCAGGCATACTGTTATATTTTACATGTCAAAACCCCCAAGTTTCTGGAAAAATTTTCTACCTAGACTAGCCCCATTTTCATTGTCCTTAAGTAATAAAGACCCTCTTGCCTACCACTAACACCAATTAGCTCACCCCGAACTTCACCAGGGAAAGTGGGGCGGGGAGGAGGGGGGGCTGGCAGAGACAGGGAGAAAGAAATCACTATTTCAGGGTCGGTCATTTAGAAAAAAAAAAAAATGAAAATAATGTGGAACTCCCTCCAAAATTAGCCTCCACGGTGATATAAATTAGTTTTCTTTGTAATCTAAAATTGACTCGCAGTTCACTAGTTAGAAAATAGTAGCTGAAAAGCCCGGGCTACGGAGCTTTCCGATCCTGCCCGGCCTTTTCACGGTGTAAACAAACGCATCAGATTTAAAGCTTTCCCATAATTGTTATGCTAACCTTGGAGCGCAACCTCTCCATTTGCATTTGAAGGAGCTAAATATTAGGCAGGAAAGAAAGTGCTCTTTTTGAAAGCCTGAGAAAATGTCCCCAGCTCGAAGCTGCTGGGCCATCTGGGCCCCGGGCTGGGCGCGGGGCTCCCGCCTCCCCTTCCCCACCCCCGTCCCAGCTCCTTGGCAAAGGCGCGGGTTGGGGGGAAAGGGGCGCCGCTCAGGGAGGTCATCTGGCTGAAAAAGAATGCAGAAATGCCCCCTTCTCCCCCCCCCACAAGCCTCAATGAGGGCGACTTCCTCACTGGGGGCGGGGGGAGCCCGGGGACGTGGGAGCCAGGCGTCCCTGGTGACCAGACCCGGAGACCTGAGGTCTCTGCCTTTTCCCAGGGCGCATTCCAAAGGCCACCATATTTGCCAGCCCGTTGTGCATGGTGTGCAGAACAGAGGGACGTCCACGCTGCAGGGTGAACGGCACCGTGTGTGTGTGTGTGTGTGTGTGTGTGTGTGTGTGTGTGTGTGTGTGTGTGTATGCGCGCGCGCTCACGTGCGTGTGTCCCTGCACACTCGAGCACAGCTCTGAAGGAGAAATTCGTCTTTTATAAGCTCTCTGGCCCACTTTTAATTTGATCTCGTTGAGTGCCCAGATAAAGCCCGTCTAGTCAAAGTTAATAATATAACCACACGTAGGCACATTAATCTTGGAGTAATTAAAAAGTAAAAACATCAAGCCTAGGGACTTTGTTATAAAGAGGGAAAGGCCCCAACCTTCCATTAGTTTGTTGGGGGGGGCGGGGGGAGGGAGAGGGAAGGAAATGGGGGTGAATCAAGAAAATCCAATAGATTCCCTCCCCATATCTTTCCATGGAACCTGAGCACAAAGCTTGTCTGCCTGAGTCATAAGGTAATAATTCCAGGGAAGTACCCAGAGGACCATAAACCCAGAGAATGGATCTGGGAAGGGGAGTAGGAGGTAAGCAGGAGGTGCTGCGATGTGGAGGAGATGTTGATTTGTTCAAAGAACATCATGAGGTGGTTCCCCCCCCACATTTTTCAAATAACTCAAAGGTGCTTTGATTTTTTATATATATATATATATATATATGTGTGTGTGTGTGTGTGTGTGTGTGTGTATATATTCTTCTTGTCAGAATTAACATTTTCCCCTTAGTCCTAGTAAACATTCCAGAGGCGATTGGTATTTTTATTTTCCTTTCCCCCCACCCACTTGATTTGACAAAGGCTTCTCATGCATCACTGGACTGTATTACAAAGTTCGAGGAGTTTTTTTTTTCTCCTCTCCTCAAAGGAAAACCATTGAGGCTGTAAGTAAGCTAGTAGCGGCTAGGAGATGGAATTCTTTAGAATAAAACCATGTGTTACACAAATGACTAGCACCAAGAGGAACCATAGAGCAGTTTTCTGGCCCTACACAGGAGCAGAAAGGATGCAGCACAGTATTGACATAAAACAGAAAGGTCATTGCTTTCCCTAACCATTAACTACAAATATCAATGTGTGACAAAGTCTATAAAGTTCACAAGAAGTGTGTTTGCA
This sequence comes from Megascapheus bottae, assembly GCF_031878675.1. Lineage (NCBI taxonomy): Eukaryota > Metazoa > Chordata > Mammalia > Rodentia > Geomyidae > Megascapheus > Megascapheus bottae. The sequence goes on along the minus strand of NC_143530.1, from coordinate 21,360,994 downwards.
TCATGAGCATTTATTTATGAAAGATTATAAGTTCCACCTGTCCATTTTAGGAGTCAGAATTTGGCCTCAGACAAAACCTTGATTTCAGGTCTAACTTCCAACAACCATCAACATCAATAGCCCCAAACAAGTTATAGTACTCAAACTATATAAACTCCAATGTTCTCATCTATCAAATGAGTGAGTAGTTCTCATATCAGAAGGTTCTTGTCACGACCTAATAAGCAGAGTGCCTTGAATCTAGTGAATATTATATAAACTGTGATTGATCATCATCACCTTCCCCTTTATTCTCTGAAGTCTAAAAAAAAAAAAGAATCTCATATATACATGTATGTATATACACACATATTGAATGTAGCAAATGAAGGGGATTTCAAAATTATTTATTTGTTCACAGTTTCTATTTAGTTCTTACAGATAAATAGTACAAAAATGGCCAGGCATTTTCTCTTGTGGAATTTCTGTGGTAGTCAAGGGGATAAGCAAGAAATCAGAAAAGTGCTATTAAAAATGGTCCTTGCAGAGAACAATGAATCCCAGAGAGTAATTAAAACAGGGAATTGGAAAAGAGGGAGATTGAACTGGTATTGGAGAATTAGAAAAGAGCTGCTTCTAACAGGGTGAACAGGACACTTCTGAGAAAGTGACAAGGATGGGATCTAGCCAAGTTAAAACAGACTGGAGGAACAAGCAGGACCAGATCTAGAAAGGTCAGGCTCTTCAAAGTCTTCCCAGTGCATTGTGAGACCATGGGAACATTTCAAATGAGGGAAGACTTGAGCTGATTTATGACTTTGAAAGGTCACCTGGCTTCTGTGTGGAGAGCAGACAATGGCAGGTAGAAAGGGAGGACAGCAGAAAACCACTCCATCATCATGATTGCACATTTGAATCACCAAGAAAGCTTTTACAAAGCCAAGCCCCACCTATGTGCATGGAACACTGCCCAGAGATTCTTATTCTTTACAGGTGTGTGTGTGTGTGTGTGTGTGTGTGTGTGTGTGTGTGTGTGTGTGTGTGTGTGTGTGTGGCCTCTTGGGTGATTCTAATATACAGTCACAGCTGAAACCACTCACTTGTAAGCAATCATCCAAATGAGAGATGGTGGTAGCTTTCCTCAGAGTAACAGGAATGGAAGTGCTTCCAGATCACAGTCAAGAGATGGCCTGAAGATACAAACAGACCAAGCTGAAAATGGATTGGGCATACAATATGACCAACCCTCTCAAAGACTTTTACTGTGAGAAAGCAGCTTATTTACATGATTGCTAGTAGTCCATTAAGAGGCAACATAATGGTTAATCTTTAATACCTGGCATTGGTATTTATTTAATACCTGTCATTGGTATATCTCTGCTATTTTAGACATGATAACACTAATTTATATAATAGTGTAGACATCCTTATACCAGTTTCATAAATTAGGATAGACAGTAGAAGTTTCCTAATTTATGAAACTGGCATAAGGATGCATGTATATTGTCTTCCAGCCCAAATCTATAATACATTCAATATATCATGCAGCCTTGGAATCATAATTGTATGTGGAAACTCTGAAATACAGTAAATTATTCAAATTTCCAAAAGTTTATAAATGAGAATTAGCAGTCAAGCTAATAAAACACTATGTGTAAGTCAAATATCGCTTTTCCAGAGTATTCTTTTGCCACTGTCCAAGTGGCAAAACCTAAACAAAAAATTTAACTACATCTCTCAAAGTATCAAAACAGAGCTTTCAGCAAATTAGGTATGGCCCCGTACTTCTAGATTGCTCCCCTTCCCTCTCTGGTTTTCCCCTTCAGTTGTTTCAAGGAAGATTGCTACTCCTCATCCTGAATGCCATTTGCAAAGGAATTTTTCCCAAACTCCAAACATAAACCTTAAGTCTTATAGTCTCAGAAATTTTAGTTGGCAGTCTTCTCCACATGTACCCAGGGCATAAATCTTGAAGACCTTACCGGGTACACCCTGTCCTTCACAATGGACCTTTGCCTGTTGTACCCAATGAGTTGGCATCTGCTTTTCCAGATGCCTCCCCATTCCCACATCTCTGTCTCACCACTCCACCTTCAAAGTATCTTATCAATATCTCTTTTCATGGTATTTATCATAATGAATTACATATATTAATTTACACCAGATTGAATGTTCCTTATTAGATTCTATTAGGTCATCCATTTTGGTTAGTTTTTCATCATTGTATCTCTCCTACCCAGCACGGTACTCAGGTATTCAATATCAATACTGCCCTCAAATGAGTTAGTGATATATTCAGTGATAGATTCTAACCTAATGTAATAAGCTAATTTTCATGGCCTAGCCCTATTGGCAGCTTTCTTCCTAGATACAAGAAACAGGTGCTTTCTGATTTTTCAGACACATAGTGAAAGCAAATGACCCCCTATTATCTTCATTTTGCCCAGGAGTATAAAATGCATTTTACAACTGTGAAGCAAGTATGCTTTTTCAAGGGCAAATTTCATTGTTCTGTTCCAACGCTTGTCTTTCCTGTTCTTCCTCTGAGCCTGCTTGAACTTTTTCAAGAGTAACACTGCCACAAAATATCTCTGTAATAAAACACTGTGTATGATCACATTAGCTACAGTTATAATAAAAAGTAGCTGCATAACCAGATTATACTTTGCCCCCAGACCCATGGAAATAGCAGTGCTTTACTAAGAAATTTATATAATCAAAAGAAACTCACTAATACAATAAGAAGTTATCACACACAGTAAAATCAGGAGGCACAAACTGCAAGCTTATGAAACAAAATTCTTTATAGAGACATGCCAGTATTTTTGTAAAAATTCTCAGCATAGGATCTTTTCCTCTTTGTTTAATTGTTCCGTATTTTGTTCTGGTTTTGCTTAGATGTTTATCGAGAACATTTTATTCAGGTCTGAGAAAACATTTAAATGATCAATAACTACTTGTTTTTTTTTTTTTCTTACGATGCCAGCACTACAGCCTGAACTCAGAGCCTGGATGCTTTCCATTGGCATTTTGCTCAAGACTGATACTCTATTGCTTTTTGCTAGTTAATTGGACATATGACTCTCTCAGACTTTCCTGTTTGGACTAGCTTTGAATGAGGATCCTCAGCTCTCATCTTCCCAAGTAGCTAGGATTACAGGCATTAGCCACCAGCTCCCAGACAATAGCCACTTTTTTTTTTTAATGAAACAGAAGACATTGCTCAATTTTTTAAAATGTGGATTCATGTATTTCAACGGGCAAGTGAGTTCTAAAAAAACTACTGCAAATGCAGCATACATAAAATATTTGTGCTGGAGAGAGGTGACAGATATTCTATCCAAATTTACAAATTCCTAAGCAGGAAGTTTTATAGCATGTCAAATAGTCACTACTGAATTTTCCAAAATTTTTCCTGGATTTTCATCGTAAGCAACAAATAAATGTATAATATTTATTTTAAAAATATTCTCTCTCTCTCTCTCTCTCTCTCTCTCTCTCTCTCTCTCTCTCTCTCTCTCTTTCTTTCTCGCTCTCTCTCTTCCTCTCTCTCTCCCTCCCTCTCTCTCTCTTTCCAGTTCTGGAGCCTGAACTCACTTTTTCCTCAAGGCTAGCACTCTGTCACTCGAGCCACAGCACCACTTCCAGCTTTTTCTGTGTATGTGGTTCCAGGGAATTGAATCCAGGGCTTCGTGCATGCTAGGTGAACATGCTATCACTAAGCCACATTCCTGGCCCCAGATATGTACTCTTTTTTTTTTTTTTGACATTCCTGGGCCTTGAACTCAGGGCCTGAGCAGTATTCTTACGCTTTCTCAAGGGTAGAGCTCTACCACTTGAGCCACAGCACCACTTCCAGCTTTGTTTCTATATATGTGGTACAGAGGAATCAAGCCCCAGGTCTTCATGCATGATAGGCAAGCACTCTACCACTAGGCCAAATTCCTGGCCCTTAGATAACTCTTTAATAATGGTCATAATATCAAATTCAAAAAAAAGCTTAAATGATTTTCTTGCTTCATAAAAAATCAAACTGTTGAAGGAATTCAAAGAATGAAAAGTTTCTTTTCCTTTCTCTAAAATATTCTTTTCAGATAGACTAAGTAAATGAATATAGATCTACAGACATTCTCTGTACTAGGCTTTTGTATGTGTTATAAATGTTCATATATCCTATTATCTATGTATTACATAGGTGTGTATTTTGATAGACATGAAATATTTCATATATTAATATATGATATATAATCAATATTCTTACAATAGTATTGATGGTAGTTATTAATTTTAATTAGTATATTTTGTGTAATATGGTTTTATGATTATATAAGATTATACAAGCCATATAATCTATTACATGAATAACAATTACTATATAATGGATAACATACACAGGGTTTCATTTTCTTTCAATTCTAGTCAGTCCCTGTCTCTCTGACGATCTGTTTTGCTCTTTGGGGCTATAGCCGTATGAACCACAATTCTCCAACAATGTCTAGTTACAAGACAAAAAGAAGAGAATGAGGGCACGGTCTGTTGACAAAACCAGATGAGATGATTTATTATTTTAAAAAATCATGCTAGCCTAATCATTTTTACTATGTTATTCTACATAGCAGGATAGAGATTGGTAGGGGGTGTTTGGAGACTACAGGAAGAGAAAGCCAATTTGGAATGGGGACAAGTGGGAAGAAAGAGAGCTGTAGGATGGGGCCAGGTGGTGTTAACTCAAAATTAACTATCTTGGAAAAAAAAAATCATCTTGGTCTATAGTTTGAGGACAAAGCTAAAGGGTAAACAAACCCTGCAGGAAGCATCTTTGTATAAGCAGAATCAAGACAGAAAACCAGTTTTCTGCCCTTCAGAACAACCTCTTTATCCTAGCAGGTGGGAAGTAATCAAGATTTCATAAACGTCCCCAATGTCTCCCACAGTGCCCTGACTGCTCAACTTCTCCTTCACCATTAGTTACTGTTGCTTCTGCCCTTTCAGTGTATTTCTGTCTAGATTTAGGCTGTCCTTTACCTATAAATTTGATGGTAATGTTTCTCAGAACACTGTAGTCTTTACAGGACCAGAACTTAGCAGAGACCCCACTATAACAGATGTGACAGGGCAGATGCTGAGAAGAATCACATAAGGACTCACTCAAGTTACATCACACCAGAATACCTTGATCTGATCGGTGGCAAATCACCCTCTCATCCTCTTGAATAATACTGGCATATTCTATCTCAACCCCAGAATTTTGAATCTTTTGTACCAGTCAAAAATATAAAGTAAAGGTTAAAACGTGACAAGTCACCAAGACAGACTTCCTTTCTCTTTCATTCTACGTTTTATGTAGTCTAAGTCCATAAGTGCAAAACTCACTCTTTAAGAATGCTTTGTCTAGGCCTGGAGTTTGGCCTAGTGGTAGAGTGCTTGCCTCGCATGCACAAAGACCCAGGTTCGATTCCTTGGTACCACATACTTAGAAAAAGCCAGAAGTGGTGCTGAGGCTCAAGTAGTAGAGTTCTAGCCTTGAGAAAAATCTAAGGACAGTTCTCTGGCCCTGAGCTTAAGCCCAGGACTGGCAAAAAAAAAAGAATGCTTTGTCTAGTTATTAATGACCTAAAGGTTCTGAGGATAGGATCTCCCAACATAATGCCTCAGTTAGAATCCCTGCATTTTCAAGGGACAGCACTTAACATTTTGTTCAAACTCCAACAGATTTCTTCGAACAGTAGAGGGCATATAAGCAGTAAATGTTAATAGTTACAATACACTAAATAATGTGCTGGTAGTAAGAATGATCTCTGTAGCTAGTTAAAATTAACATTAAGAATAAGTACATTATAATTGCATTTATTTTGCTTAATGTTTAATTTTATTGCCAGAATATTTGGTATCTTTACTATCTGGGCCATCACTGAGAATGTAGTTTGCAGAATCCTTCTAAGGAAATAAGATTAATAAGTGCTGGACATAAAAATGTATGGGTGCCAAATAACTTCATAAACTCCTACGTTGCTGTAACGATCTTTTCACATTTCTTCTGTACCTGCTCCATTTGGAGCAGATGGACCTATGGCATGCCGGGACCCAAGGTTCCAATGCCCCTCCCCCAACCCCAGATCTTTTCTCACTGTGTATTGTGATAGGTACAGGTTTCAGAGACAAAAGAAACACTCGCTCTTTGCTTTTGACAACTACACGCCAAGAGTGTATTTCTCTATGTGTGAAAAGATGAGCTCTGTAATAGCAAGAGGACAATGCAGTAGGCTGTGGATATACTCTCCTTTAGGAGAAGAGGACATGTTCTAGAGTCATCCCCTCTCAGCCAGACCAATCTATAGGAAACAACCAGAATAAGGAAGTTTGAAAAGAAAATCCATGCAGAACTGGGAAGGGGCAAATGGAAAACACAAACAATAATGACAACCAAGGAACAATGTTCTTAGAGGTTAGACACATTAGTTGCTTAGTTTCTTCTACATAGTCAAGCTGGGGGAAGGAGTTGTTCATTTTGGTGAAACTTGTTCCACAAAGTGAATCAATAGGGAAAACTGTTGGACCCAATTTGGGAGTATCATACGCTATAGGTCCTCCATATCACTTGTAGGGAGCTATGGTCTTCCCTAATTGTGTGTTCAAGCAATTTCCTATACAGTAATTTAAATCATTTATCTTAGTGTCAAATCTAGCTGTCTGTGGACGCCATAGCACATCGAGATCCTCTAAGTGACCATCTGTCCACAACAAAAAGGAAAATCACCACAACCCTGATGAGAGAATCACCATTATTTGTTCATTTAGCAAGCACTTACTGAGCATATGCTGCAATGTGCACGTTTATGAGTGACTGGCTTGTCCCACATTACAGACACAATCCACAATTCATGCTTACAGTAGCATTTTGAGCTTGGAATGTTATCCAGTTGATAGACTAAAATATGAAGCCCGGAGAACTTAAGCTAGCCTGCTCAAACAAGGCCCTTTCCGTAGGAAGACAGTGGAGGCAGAACTGCCTGCCTCTGTGCTCTAATAGGGATGACAAGACAGATGCGGAGAAAGTAAGTCAAGAAAAATGTGAGATTAAGAAAGAGAAGACAAATATCAGAAAGAAAAAATAAGAATTTGATCCTGTGAAATAATAAGTGTTTTCTCATCTGCTGGTTGTCATAGAGTGAAACCATTTTAGAAATATTCAGTGTAGCTCTAAGATTAAAGGTTTAGAGAGAAAATTGCTTTCTTGTATGTATCTATATGTGTGTATATATATCCATAGATCTATAGATATCTATGTAGATATCTGTAGACATATATTCACCCATGAGTATATCTGCCCCCAAATCAAAACAGGAAATCAGCTAAGGTGCCATTGGGCCTGGTCAGAAAAGACACCTCCTATTTGGGCTGTCAGTAGTTTCCTGGTATCAGCAGCCTGTTCTAGAAAAATCATTACCTACAAGTTCACCAGACAGATACTCATTCCTCACCCTAGGTGAAGCTACTATTGATAAGTAGATTTGACCTTTTGACAAAATTTGAAAAATGCATATTGGAAATATATATTAAAACAAAATCACTTTTCTTCCACCTTCAGCCATGAGTCTTAATTAACTACCATCTTTTGATGTTCAAATTTCACATCTGAGCTCAAAATAATGTAACAATAAAAACGCCTTTGAATGTATACCACGGTAAACACAGTAATGTACAATTAGTCTCTTTCTGGTTTTTGGTGTTGTTGTTGTTGTTGTTGCTGCTGCTTGCTGCTGCTGCTGTGTTGCTATTCCTAGGGCTTAAATTCAGGGCCTGAGTACTCCCTAAGCCTCTTTCTGCTCAAGGATAGTGCTTTACCACTGTACCACAGCACGACTCCTGGTTTTTGTTTGTTTGTTTGTTTGTTGTTGTTTTTTTTCTGAGTAGTTTATTAGAAATAAGAGTTTCAGGAACTTTCTTGACCAGGCTGGCTTTTAATTGAGACCCTCAGATCTCTTGAGTAGCTAAGGTTTCAAGCATGAGCTATTAGAGCCTATCAGCACATTTATTCTCAATCCCTGTGACATAAATAGGAATTAATTCCCCCCCATAAAAGATGAGAAGAAAGGTTTAGAGAAAATACGTTTCCAAGGTTCAGGGGCAGTAAATATCTTTCCAGGATGACAGAACTGGTAAGTATGAAGTTAGACCTGCAGCCCAGACTACCCAGTTGCAAGTTAGATGTTCCTTTTCCATCATGTGAAGAATGTAGGGTAAATTTCCCCTTCCCTTCACCAACATTCCTCTGAGCAGAAGGCATTATCTCTGCATTTCTTCTTTCAGTATTGCAAGGCTGCAATTTACACACAACTCCATCTGTATTATTGAAATTTTATTACAATAGGTTTATGTTAGTTTCTAGCACCTTTGACTTGAGCTTGAAATCTTCTCCATCTGTACTATATGTGTGTGGGGGGGGTGCGCGTGTGGGCTTGCATGCATGCGTGTGTGTGTGTGTGTGTGTGTGTGTGTGTGTGTGTGTGTGTATGAAATGCCACAAATGAATGAGAGAACTGAATCCACACGTAAATCCAGCAAGGAGTTATTATTTCAATAATAGGCTTAGAAAGCTGATCCACAAAAATCACTTAGCAAAGCTCAGCTCTACTTAAAAAGTAGTTTCCCCAACAGAAATATCACTTTCCCCACAATTCCCAAGAGAAATAAAATGGCATATAGGTATGTGTGTATATGCAGGAATATATACTATATATACATATTATATGTACATCTAAAAATAAGGATGACTAGATACAGAAAATCTAATTTTAAGGGACTTCCTTTACATGACAAATTTTTTATTTCTTTTTATTCCCAGAATTTAAATACATGAATATTGACCATTTGTTAAGAATATGAACATTATACAGTAAAAAGTAGGTGTGAAATGTAATAGTATTTAAAACATAGACATTTTTTCCTCATGAGTAGATCTTATATAATATAAACATAAACAATTTATTGTGAATCATTTTCACCCCACACACTCCTGTCTTAATGCTTTGAGATGAATAGATCTATGCTTTCAGGACATAAGTATCATGCACTGGATTTATAAATGTACTTTTGCACTATGAGTTTCTCAATTGTACAGAAAAAGGCTGTGAAAATGGAGGGTTAATGCAAAACTGAAGCAAAGAAAGAATAAAAATTGAAAAAAATAACTTTTAATCCTTAACTATAGGATTATCTTTGTAAAGGCTGCTATGATCATATTCCCTGTTATTTAATCCTGTGTTTTATGAGATTCATATTGGAGATAGGACCTTAAATTTAGTGAGACAGATGAATATCATATTCAGCACTTTCTGTATGTCAATGGAAGGAAATCTCTCACTGACATAGAACTTTACATGTAGCAAATAACACAAAATTCAATTTGAGAGGAGGCCTACCTGTCATAGAAAATGGAATGCAGACATAATTCCTCTGGAGTAGAGTTCCTTAGTATTGGCCAGAGCATGACCTCTAAAGAGACATTTAGCACCCTGAGAAACACACACCATATGAATTTATTGGGTCTCTCAAACCCTTCTATTATTACACCATTTTAATAATTCATGATCTGAACGATTCACTCCAGTGACGTGCAACTCTGCTTACCATCTTGTTACCGTCAAGTAAATGGAAAGCCAAAAACCAAACACATGAAAATGGCTTGTGTTTTTGCCTTAATTCATGGAAAATATTTTAAGCATTGTGGTCATTCAAAGAAATGAATACTAACACGACCAGCCAGCTCTAAAACATTAGATGTAAATGTCCAACTTATATACCTCAGTTTACCCATCTATAAATTTCCCTACTCTGAGAGACAAACATATCTTTAGTAAGTCTTAGAAATCTCTGCTTTGTAATCTTTGGTAAAAAGGTATGATAAAAATATGAATTTATCTTTGTGCATCAATTGTTGAGCTCTTATTAGCTACACAAAGTGCAAATAACAAAATAAACACTGGAATAACATTATAGATTTAGTTCACTGTTTTACCATTTATATTGAGGAGTGAGAACAAGGTATGAAGGAAAAACAAACAGCAAATAGTCTGATTAGATCTTATCATCAAAATTCCAACCTGGAAATAATAAAGTAAAAATAATATAGCACAGCTCTTTTTTTGTTCAGCTTTTAAGATGAAAAGCAGCACAGATTTAACCTATCCACTGAAAAAGAAATACCTCTAAGGACTACTCTAGCCTATCTAATTGTGATAATAGTCTACGAGTCTCATTTTTATCTACGAGCCTCATTTTTAACTACTTAAGAACTCATTATTAGCACAAACAGAATTGTCAAGGAGCTCCTATTGACATTGCACTCATTTTTTGTAAGATGGCCAAGTGATTTTTCAAGCAAGGATAACTTACACTTGGCTCCAACAGAGACACCAGAAGTTTCTACACTGGTTCAAAACATTGGCTGGAAGAATACTGGCTGTGGTCTCACCACTCTCTGGTTAATGTTTCACTTCTCACACACTTGTTATAAACAAAGCTTAAGTCTCTTTGCCCCAGGGTATGTATTTAAGCTTTTGTCATCTTTTCCACCAAATTCCTTCTTAAGTACTTCCTAATACACAATAGGTAAATTAATCATTTGTGTTGAGATTATGTGGGGCATTTTTAAGTAAGTTACACTTTCTCTAATTTACCCTTTAAAGGAGATACTCATCTCTTATTTTTGTCTTATTCATATCTATTCTCTTTATATTGGTGCAGAATTCAAACAATGAGAAGTTACTTTCCTTTAGTTAATAACTCTGCACTCTAATCAGTTAGCTAATTGGTTCATCTTGTTATAAATCAGGATTACCTCAAGTTTTTCTGTGAGGAAGATGGTTGGAGGGGGTTTGTTTGTTTTGTTTTGATTTTGGTTTTGGTTGATTTTTGAAAAAGTGTTTCATCCTGTATCTTAGGCTGGACTTAAACTAGAGATCTTCCGGCCTCGGCCTTTCAAGTACTGGGATAATTTTCTCATTATTATTCCAGCCTCTGGTAACTGTCATCTATTCAATGCTTGGACAAGATCAATGGACACTGTGCTGTGTGTGTGTGTGTGTGTGTGTGTGTGTGTGTGTGTGTGTGTGTACAGGTACACACCTGGGACTTCAACTCAAGGTCTGGGTGATTTCCCTGAGCTTTTGTGCTCAAGGTTAGTTCTCTACCACTTAACTTAGAGCCCCACTTCTGGCTTCTTGGTTGTTAGTTGGAATCTTGAGGACTTTACTGCTCAGGCTGGCTTCAAACTGTGATCCTCAGATCCACAGATCTCAACCTCCTTAGTAGCTAGAACTATAGGGATGAACCACTGGCACTCAGCAGATATATCAATTTCTGTGCATCAACATCTGCAGTATTTTTCCTGTGGGTCCCAACTATTTCACTTAGTATACATTTCAGGTTATTGATGTAAATTACAGGATTTCTTTCTCTTATATCTAAGTCACATGTTCTTTATTCACTCATCAGTTGTTGGACACTTACATTGATTCTATATCTTGATTATTGTGAATAGTATCATTATAACACTGTATGAGAGTGAAGATATCTATTCAATATTGTGATTTCATTTCCTTTAGATACATGGGGATTCCTGGATTATATAATAGTTTTATGTTTTAATACCTTTATGTACTTTCCTACTACTTTCCACACTGGTTGCACTAATTTATATTGCTGTTAATGGTATGCAAAAGTTCCTGCTTCTCCATATTTATACCAACATTCACTATCATTTTGTTTGAGGCACTCTCCATTTCAACAAGAGTGAGATAGTAACACATTGTGATAATGCATTTTCTTTTTAGACATTTCTATGTCTTCTTTATAAAAATGTTTGCTTTTTAAAAGAAAGGGAGGAGGAGCTCAAAGCCACTAATACAACCATGTTAATTGCAGCACTGTTTACCATGCAAAGATATGGAACCAAACCAGATGCCCCTCAGTAGATGATAAGATCAAGAAGATGTGGTACTTATACACAATGGAATTCTATGCTGCCATCAGAAAGAATGACATTGCCCCATTTGTAAGGAAATGGAAGGACTTGGAAAAAAATCATATTAAGTGAAGTAAACCAGACCCAAAGGAACACAGGCTCAACGGTTTCCCTCAGTTGTAATTATTAGTACACATCTAGGATTGTTCTAATAGAGGATTACAATAGCTGAAAACCTAGGCACATAAGGTCATATAGGATGAGACTAAATGAAATGAACTCTAAAATACGGAAACAAGAGGCTTATCTTTGTGATTATTGTTCTTAATGTACTATGTGAAGCTATTTCTTTGCTCTTTTTTTCTCCTTATGGTTAATCTCCTGTGGTTACTGTATCTGACTTTGTTACCTAGTATACAATTTAAAATACAATTTAAAAAAAAAACGACTGAGTCTGTTAATTTGTTTACGTATTCTACATCTGAATCTCTTGTCAGATAACATGCAAATATTCCCTCTCTTCTGTAGAACATGTCTTCATATACCTAGTATACAATTTAAAATACAATTTAAAAAAAAAACTACTGAGTCTGTTAATTTGTTTACATATTCTACATCTGAATCCCTTGTCAGATAACATGCAAATATTCCCTCTCTTCTGTAGAACATGTCTTCATTCGTTCATTCTATTGACTGTTCCCTTTGTTGTGCTATAACCCTTTCTGTTCTTTTTTTTTTGCCCTTTTTTTGGTATGGTTTTTCAAATATAGCCAGAAAGTCATCACACATACAAATTTCACAGAATTTTTTCCCTACATTTTCTTCTAGTAGCTTCATAGTAAGGGCTATTTGGGGGAGATGGGTTTGCGTTGGTTGTGTGGCTTGAACTCTGGGCCTAAGCATTGTCCCTGAGCTCTTCAGCTCAAGGCTAGTGCCCTACCACTTGAGTCATTTTCAGTTTTCTAGTGGTTAATTGGAGATAAGAGTCTCAGGGACTTTTGTGCTTGGCTGGCTTTGAACCTCCATCCTTAGATCTCAGCCTCCTGAGTAGCTAGGATTACAGACCTGAGCCACCAGCACCTGGCTATTGTCAGGGCTTTTGTAGTGATTTTTTTTTCCATTTCCGTATATAGTAAGAAATAAAAAACCTAAATTCGTCCTTCTGAATGTGGGTATTCAATTTTCCCAACACCATTGACTGAAGAGATGGTCCTTCGATAGGTCAGAGTAGCCAGCTGGCAATAATACAGGACTGAATATGAGTCAGTCTCTCAGGGTCTTTTAAACTCAACAAGCCCTGGGAAAGGTCTGGAGACTTAATCTGTGGGTATCAACCTAGAGTCTGTGATTGTGGGGCATCTTGTCTGTAAAAGGCTTTACTGTGGAAGATCCACTATGGGGTCCAAAGGTATGTCATAGCATAATTTAGTTTTTCTTGAAGCAGAAGAAAATTTCTCTCTCTGAATTGTGCTGCATACAGCAGGCAGTGGGTAAGATGAATAATGTAAAATGGTCCTTAGTTCTTTCATAACTATTTTTTTCTCGCTTTGACCTAATTAAGCCCTGAATCTCTCTCCTCATTTCTTTGTTCTTGTAAGTGTAGTCTTATATTAGGATACTTGTTCGTGTTGATGCTTTTGTGAGGAGAATGATCACTAGAAGGTTCTATTCCACCATCTTTCTCTTCAATCCTCAGGCTTGAATAACAAACAACTTTTCTAACTCAGTTTAAGTCATTTATTTTTCTCTTCTTTACTTTCTTTCATTCCTTTTATCTTTATTCTTTCCTTTCTTTTTTTTATTTGACAAGGAATTGGGGTAATTTGTAGTTTATTTAATTTCATAATTCAGCAACTTTAAAAGTTGCCCATTCCAAGAACCTAGTTTTGCCCTTTGCTTAAATTTAGTAAGTAAGGACATTGAATACTAATTCAGAAAGTAATTTAGATCTTATTTCCAGTACTCTTGATTATCCAGTTAACACTCAGGGTGCTTTTATATCCACAGCCAGAAGTAAAGATCATAGAGCAATTTAAATTCCTTAGTAAATTACACAGTAAATCTTCCTGTTTCGTGATGAAACAGGCAATTTCAGGATTTTTCTAGCTATATGTTTTCCAGTACCTAACAAACCCATCCCTTTGTTTCTTGCTCTTTGAAATCAGAGATATGACTGTCCATATGTTACATCAGATATTTAAGTATTTTATGAAACATTAACCCTCAGGTGCCCTTAAAAATAACTCTAATTATCTTCTTAAGTCCTGCTTCTGCATCTAAGGAAGAAGCATTAAGTAAAGCAATTGTAACGTGTCTCTTTGCTGTCATCATCAGCAATTTTATTAGGTTGCTGTATAGAACTTTGCTGAGAAATAGTTTAAAGATTATATCCAAATTATAGATGGTTAGTATGAATGAAAAAGACTCAGTTGTCCAAAGCTCAATACAGTGTAAGAGTGAGCACTGGGTCAATTTCCAGGAGATTGGGGTTAAGCCTAAGTAATAAATCATCTTAGCTTCATTTCCTTTCCTGTCTACCTCCAAGGTCTGTTGTGAAAAGTTATATAACACAGTGCTGGTAAACTTCATTTATAAATAGTAGAACTTATATAAACTTTATGTTTTCCCCTTCAGCCTGGGACTTAATCTCAGGATCCAGTGCTCTATCACAGCTCCATTTTGGAGTTTTATAGGTGGTTAATTGGAGATGAGAGCTTCAGAGATTTCCTTGTACAGCTGATTTTGAAACACAATCCTTGGATCTCAGCCTCCTGAGTAGTTAGGATTACAGATGTGAGACACCAGCACCTGGTGTAAGCTTTATATATCTCCCCATCCATACATGTTTACATGGAAAGAAAAAGGAACAGGGCAAAGGTAAAATGTAAAGGAAACAGAATCAAATAACAATAAATCCTTTTGCTACAATTCGACAAGAATATCTCTCAGGAAGATTCTAATCCCAAACTTAGAACTTTCATTCTGAAATAACTACCCAAACAACACAATCTTATTTTATTCCCTAAACAAGCCACTTCTGGATTCTGTGTGAAACTAGAAATTGGACTTAAAGCTTCAGTTAATATTTACAATGATGGGAAGACATTAGTTTATACTGAAAGAGCATCAGCCATGTTTAGGAAAAAGCAGAGGTAAATCATGAGGCCCTGAGTCCAAATCCTAGTACAGGCACAAAAATACAAAATAAAAAGAGCACATTTTCAGAAAATGTCACTCCTTTGCCTTTAATGCCCGAAGCTTAGATCAATCCAGAATCGGAGCTTGCCAATCTTTCTTTGGGACTAACTCTAGTTGAAAGCCCAGTATGTCTACCTCACAGGATATAGAAGATCTTGGTTCCATTGAGAAGACATCACCTGGGGCTTAAATGTGAATTTATGAGGAATAAAGATAGACTCAGAAAGTAGGATAGGCCTTCCACGGAAAGTTTATAAGCAGATTTGACCTAACTCTTCTACTTTTTCTTTGTTCCTATCAAAAGAATCATGGAAAGTGGACCCACTGGGAACATAACAAAAATTAATCAAAAGGGGCAAGTATTTAGGGATAAGTAGGATAAATAGGCTGTAAGAAGGATACTGAGATTTTGCTAGCCGAGTTCTCTTTCAGTGAAGTTGCAATGTGAAATATAATGCAGTACATGGCAAAGGTTTATTTGTAGGGACAAATAGGACCTGTGCTGTTTTTCCCATTGCAGATTAGGAAGAGAGGCAATTATGTAATAAAAATATTTACTGTTAATTGATACCAGTTAAGTATTATTACTGATGGTATCATTAAGTGCTATTACTACTGAAGTGGTTTATTTCATCTTCCACTGCTTGGAAATTTGACATCTTTCCTGACTTCTCACTCATCTCTGTCAGAATCTACTAGAAATGGGACAGCCACAAGTGCCACTTCATGTGGCTCAACACAAGAAGAAAGGGAAGGACTATGAGGGATATTTTTTTATAGAGCGATTGGAATAGCAGGAATGATCACAAGATATTTTCTTCTTTCTCGCTCTTTTTATTTAAATAGACATATTTGTTGTTTTTGTTTTGCTATTTTGTCTTGCCTTTTTCCCCTTATTTTCTAGCCAAAATGTTATTCCTAAAGGGTATGTTCTTTCAGGTTTATGGCCCTGACTAATGGAATTGCTCTAAATAACATTTTGATCTTGTAAGGTCACCCAGAGTGCTATACCTTTCCTTTAATGAGTCAGGTCTGGACCAGGCATTTCCCAGAATTGAGATGGTAATGAAGTCATTAGTTTCTTCCTACTTGAAGCCCTGGCTAGAAAGCAGAATTCTATGGGCAAAGTCTGAGTGGGCTTTTTTCATAAATCTCACACCCAGCTGAGCTGTAACACCTGTTACATTTTCCCAGGAGCTTGAGCCATAAGACTATTTCCAATCTATTTGCTCTTCTTCTTGCACAGGACACTGACAAAGGCGGGGGTCCCTGTTTTCTAAGGCACTGCTAATTGAAAATCTCTGGCTGGTGCAAATGTGAACTGAAACCCATAAGAGTTCCAAATCAGGCCTCAATGAGTATTTCCTCCTCTTTTTTTAAAAAAAAAGGCTTTATAATGCAGGTTATACAAGATTAATTTGTTCAAGGGAAAAAATAGTTATTGAACCTTTGCTCTCAATAAACTTTTACTTTCCATGCCTAGTTCTTTAAAGAGAGAAGAAAGAAAGAAGAGAGAGACAAAGAAAGAGAAAGAAAGCAAAGGGAACAAACCCCAGAGATCAGCTAACTCCACTAGCAAGCCCTAAAAGCAAGTGTTTGTGAGAATCGAAAGGATGGGGCATGGCAGCATTAAAGTATACTTGTTTCTGCTGGGTGCTTTCAAAAACCTAACCTATTTATTAATTTTGAACACTGGCACTGGGAACAAAATTGTGTCTGATGATTGAGCACATGTGAAGTGGTGACAATGACAATTGGCAAGTTTGAAAGGAAATTCTCTTTTCAAAAACTGAATGATTAAAAAAGAAAGAAGTTGTCCGACAGGAAACTTGAAAAGGAAAGAAGAAGAAAAAAAAAACAGGCATTCACCTATAGAAAAGATGAGCACTTCGAACCCTTCTAACAGTCTGTGGGAAAATTATCTGAACAAGGATTTAGAAGAATACTGCCTCAAATGGAATTTGATGGAAAAAGAGAAAGAAGAAACAAAGCTGATAAAAACACATTCTTAGTTATGACTTCTGGAGATCTGAGCATCTGAGAGTATGAGGCTTGAGTCAATGCTTTGGGATCCACATGTCACCACAGCCAGTTACCCACCTGCATTTTTCACCCAAATCCCTTAGGGAAAGTCTGCAGGAGTTGGGTGGGGGGAGACATGATAGAGACAACAAGACTACCATTTTATTGAAAGATATGAAAGTAGCTAAATTGTTAGATGAACGTCTAAGGAACTGTATTCCTACCACATAAATTGCTTTTGTTCCACTGTAAACATCTGTATAAAGTTCTAAAACCAATACTGAAATGAGCTGGGATATTCAGTAGTTATTTCAAAAAGTACCTCAACAACTTGGGAGTCCATGAAAAACAGACTTAATTCAGTTCTTCTGAAAGAGAAAAGGGGTGGTATATATCACTGAGTGACAATTTTACATTGACTCAAAATTTGTCACTTTTATTAAACAAAAAAAGGAAATGCATTTCAGATTTCAACTTAAGTGCTATGGAAAGTCATATGAATAATACAATCTGACTTTGTTATTGCTTAATACATTCTATGCAAAATTAACAGTAGTTATCCCCATCAGGTAGAATATGGATAAATTTACTTCATTATTTATTTTTGGCTTACACTTTTCTATGTTAGCATTGGGGCTTAATTAAACTCAGAGTATGGGCACTGTTCCTTAGCTTTTTTTGCTCAGATTTGCTACTTTACCATTTGGGCCACAACTTCACTTCCAACTTTTTGCTAGTTAATTGGAGATATGAGTCTCATGGACTTTCCTTCTGGGCAAGATTCTTATATCTCAATTTCATGAATAGCAAAGATTGCAGGAAATAGCTGTTAGCACCTGGCCTGGCTTATACTTATTTTTTTTTTGAAAACCTTTTTTTCTGGAATAAATCTCTCAGTTTTCCCTAAGTCTGCAGGCTAACACTAAGGTATTTATAACTGCTGTCAATCTCTATCCCAGTTCTCAGTCAACACATAGTTCAGAGTTATCTTAACATCTTCTTGAATTCCACCAATTCTAACTCTAGGAACTACAGATTTGGCACTATATTAACTTTATATTCTGAGGATTTCACAATTTAGGAATCAAACTGACTTTGTGAACAAATCTATAATTTGCCCTGATTTCTTTTTCCCACTAAGTCCTCTAAAATAATAATGTCATAATTATATTGGAAGAATGTTGTGTTCCTGTCTAGTGTATTAAAAATTACAGATAGATTCCAGCAGAGGAAAAGTTACATAAAATTAAGGCTCTCATCAGAGTGAATCAAAATTTCTAGAAAAATAAAAAATGATCTCATACTGTTAAGAAGACCTGTAATGCCCATTCTACTAGGCATTATTTCCCTTTTCTCCAGAAGTTTGATGATTTCTAGATATTTCTGTCTCTTTTCCACAATCCCTTCCTTCCACTGCTCTCCTAGTTTGACAACTCTGCATTGATGATGATCCAACCTTAAATTTTCTCCTTCTTGTTTTATTTATTTGTTTGTTTGTTTGTTTTCTTGTTTTGAGATCATGGAGCTTGAACTCTGGGCCTGAGCTCTTCTGCTCAAGGCTACCATCCTACCCCTGGGCCTGGGTACTGTTTCTGAGCTTCTTCAGCTCAAGGCTACCACCCTACCCTTGAGCTACAGCCCTACTTCCAGCTTTCTAGTGATTAACTGGAGATAAGAGTCTCACAGCTTTGTATTGCTCAGGCTGGCTTTGAACCAATATCCTCAGAGCTCAGCCTCCAGAGTAGCTGGGATTATGGGCGTAAGCCACCACACCCAGCTCTTGTTATCTTTGATTGTTAATGTTCAAGGCAACTGACCTTACCATTCTGTTTCACCAATAAGTTCCACCCTGCACTAATACCTCTGTCAGATATTAGTATCTTACTTGCTCTTCTGTCTATTTTGTATGCAGTAAACATTGGTAAATATAATCTTCCCTAGAATGCAGAAATTTTACCTAAAAAGAAACCACTAAGCTGGCCACCAATGGCTCACACTTACAATTCCAGCTACTCAGGAGACTGAGATCCAAGGATCACAGCTTGAAGCCAGCCCAGACTGACAAACACAAGAGGCTCCTATTTCCAATTAGCTACCAAAAAAGAAAAATAGTTGAGACCTCTAAGCTCTTCAGGCTGGCAATATTTTTTTTATAATATAATTATGCGAAACTGGGCAAAACAAGTCCTGAGTCCCACAACACTAAAGTAGGCAGCAAGAAGGGCTGGGAGAATGTTAATAGTATATTCAGGTCCTATAAGAGTCTCTGTAAGACTCTGAACACACTGTCACTTCACCTATTTGGATATTCAGCATTTTTATTTGCAAGGTAGAGGTAAGATACAGCACCTAGGTCACTATGTGTCGTTTGTTTGGCTCTCAGTCCATCCATCTGGAATTCCTCTATGCTCTGTGATTCTTAGGCAACATTAATTTTCTGCAATGACCAATGGCCAACATCCTCCAGGATTGTGATTCCCACAGTTGTGACACGCAGCTGAGCTTTTCACTGCCTGGACCGGGAGATTTCATTTTCTACTATGTCCTAATGACTGTTCATTCTACTCAAGTCTGACAAGTCGCACCAGTATCAGAACATCCCTGCTGAATACACTCTTCTTAAGAAACACCTGACAGATTTCAGTTCCTCTGTGTCCTTACATCTTGCAGGGGAGAATTTCCCAGATGCACATTCTTCCATAAATTCCCATCCAATTGCACCTCTGTGGAGTAGGAATGGGAAAACAAAGAATGTTGTTGAGAATTAAAAGGGAATGTTGTCTCCTCACAGGTAATAAAAGTAAAAAGACAAAGAGATTGTAAGATCCTCCTGGAGGAAAATTAGAATGTTCTTATAGCCCTCTTTCTCTTTTCTCAGGCTTCTCCTCCTTGCACAGTCCTTTTTAACACACACAAAAAAATTCCAAATTCCTCATTTGTTTAGCCTTTAAATCCCCTACACATTCCCACAAACTACTTCCTTTTCTCTCTTTTTAGCAAGACTCCCCTCTCTTTAATAAAGAGAAGTTCAGAGGAGTTTTCCCATGAATAGATGGCAGGCACCTGGGAGTTATGAATTTTAAAGTGATCATTTTCTTTCAGCCGTGCGGGACAATGGGCATCCCCTTTTGACTCACTTTCACAGCTTTGAGAGGCTCTCAGATCAGCCACATTCCAATCGGACTGGAGTCAGATCAGAGCTGGGCTGCACCGCATCAAGGTCTCACACAGAAAGACAAGGAGCAGATGGCTAGCTCCAAGCTCTCCTCCCCCTTTCAGCGCGCACAGGCAGGCGATGTGGGAAAGCGTTCGCCCAGCATTGCTTATTGATCCCTGAATAGAACCGCCGCATGCCACCAGCCTGAAGGTATGAACCTCTGTTAACAGATGGTGAGATCATTATGAGCAATTAATTCCTTTAATGTATCAGTGGGAACATGTTGGAAAGGATGATCCAAGCACCGAATGAATAGTGAACGTCTCATTCCTTGGGGAGCAAACAGGAGCTACCTTATGGGGCGCTGGGAATTATCTTCCCAGGCTCTAACTATGTCCCTGGCTCAGGGCAGAAGTGGGAACTGACTCCACAGAAACGAGGTGTGGTTTTCATTAACTGGTTGTTCATCTGTCCATCATGTTACGATCAATGCCAGATTTATCTCTAGGTCATTTCTGTAAACAGGAACCATCCGCAACCACAGTGACAAACACAATGTTAATGTATCAGTAAGTCCAAGATGCCTGCAGAATTGTTTCATGTAAGTCAGCAGTGTTAGGTCATAGGTCACTTTTGCTAAGCACATCTGCAGTCCTAAAAGTTCTAAATTTTAAATGAGTGTCTCTTTTAACAAGCACAGAGGGCTGATAGTTGATTATATACATGCACGTGGGTATATAGATATATATATACATACATACATACATATACATATGTATATGCATATATACATACGTATGTATGCACACACACACACACACACACACACTCCAGTCTCAGAACCTGAAATTGCCGTGATTAGATGCATTATAAATAGGTAGTTTTCAATGAAAGGATCTTTCAAAAGTAGTCATTTACATATATAGAGGATTTGAACAATTCATACATTTAGCAAATAATTCTCTCCCATATGAGCTGTGATCATTTCAATTTTTCAGCAGCAATATGAAAATGTCTATCTGTGGCTAACAGGGAGAAACTAGCAACTTATTTTTTCAGATATCTACATTTTTCAGGTATCTTTCTGATTCATGCAATAACAATAGCAGCTTCACAGGATTCTCTGCTTGTTCTTCTAATATTTACTAGTGGAGGTGTTTTTCTTTCACATGAATAAGAAAAACTCTCAAGGACACAGGGTAAACCATTAGATTTTAAGGAGACAAAAATACAGGAAATACAGGCAACTATTCACTTAATTCATATTTAAATGACACTTTTTGCTTGTAATTAAGACACTCAAGTAGTGTCTCTGTTCACGAAATTTACATAACTGTACAATAGCTTGCCTAAATGAACAGCAAATGGCAGTTAACCTTGAAGTGTATCATCTTAATTGAATAAATCTGGCTTTAATTCAATAAATTAAAAGCACAGAAATAATATCGCAAAAGACTTTTTAAAACACCCATCATAAATACAGCATGGGATTGTTTATAGTTGTATTGGAATGCTTAGTTTCCAGTATGAATTTAGGGCTAAAAAGCATCCCAGTACACAATTGCTCTTTTTCCATCATGGTTTCCAAAGCAAATCAATGTCAATTTCTGGAAGTCATTGAGGAGAATATCTAAGCATGACACCGAAACCCATAAACCTGCTTATTTGAAATGGTTCTTCTTCTGGATTTCTATCAACACAAGATATCTTCTTATCCTTTAGCCAGTTCTATATAGTCCTAGATATCATGAGTGTCTTATGAGAGAAAAAACTAACATGGGATAACTAGGCTTTTTTTAATTTACAAAAACATACTTCTCAGCATTTTTTCCCCATTCGCATCAGATTTACATGGATTCTAAATCCCTTCAGGGTAGGGCAACTGACAAAAGATGCTAAATTATTCTCTCCCAAAGTTTGTTGTGTTCATCAATCCCATCAGGTTTCAATGATTATACAGTTAAGAAGAAATCATGCAATATGTTTTTATTTGCATGAAATAAGTTAACGAGCCATCACCTGTGTATCTTGTCTCAGTTTGCTGTGGGGGAAACTAAACACAGGGTAACACAGGTGTTCTGCAGGCATCATGGAAGATTTTATACATTAATTTAAAAGTTTAAACCTCACATCCTTTATCTAAATTCAGCAGTGCATCATTGCAAAGAAATGAACATACACACACACACACACACACACACACACACACAAATAGAAATCATTGTGGAGAAATTCTTGGTTTCTTGACTAGTAAGAGAAAAAGAAAAAGTCGTAATTCATTCTTTCCTCATTCTCAATGTTCACTATTGTACCATGTGCAATATAATGTACATGCTCAGCCATAACCCGTACGGCTGGAAAAAGCAGCATTCACACTGTGAATTACCATTTTTCCCAGCATCTAGTGCTAGTCAAAGACAGCACAATAATAAACTAGAAGCTCCTTTGTCTGTTAAACATTGTTCTTCATTACTACATGAAAAGCAAATTGTCTTTGTATAGAGGAAGAGTGGCATACCCAGCCATGGGAGTGGGGAAAAGGATTTGTCTCCGCCTGACCACCCCACAGCCATACAGATCACTCGTCCATCTTTCTTTGCTGGCCCACCCAACTATGCCTTGGAAATAAGTTAGTCTACAGGCTCATTTGGTATAGGTGCTTTGTTCCGTTGAGTAAGATGCTACAGGAGAGGCCCACCAGATGTGTTTATACGGAACACTTTTAAGCTTATATCCATGGATATATTTTTTTCATCACTCTGGTACGTCCCTTTTTTACTATTTGGGAGAAGAGAAGCTTATCAGAAACGTTCTTTTTCTTGGGGATAAATAGACAAAGCAAATTCCTGTAGATTCTTTTTTTTTGGCTCTTAGAGTTTAATGTAAAGTAAGTAAGCAAAAAAAATATTTGAAGCAACAGAAACTACATTTAAAATGTACATGTCTAGACAAAGAACATAGTGACAGCTACCATGGAAGTTAAGAAAATGTATATGTTAGATCAGAACTATATCCTGCCTCCACAAAAGTCCTTGTAATGGAAATGGGTCATCTATAAGAAATTAACAATTACCCAGGCGTAGTGGCTCACGCCTGTAATCCTAGCTACTCAGGAAGCTGAGATCTGAGGAACAGAGTTAAAAGTCAGCCTGAGTACAGAAGTCCATGAGACTCTTTTCTCCAAATAACCACCAGCAAACTGGAAATGGTACTGTGGTAGAGCATTAGCCTTGAGCTGAAGAGCTCAGGGCCAGTGCCCAGGCCCGGAGTTCAAGCCCCATGACTGAAAGAAAGAAAGAAAGAAAGAAAGAAAGAAAGAAAGAAAGAAAGAAAAGGTTTTTCCTTTCGGATGTAATGAATTCTGATAAACTGGCAACACAATAAACTTGCTTTAATAACCTAGCTAAATTAAAAGATCCTGACTATCTTCTCACATAGGAGCTAATGGCCACACTCTTATTGCAAATCTCAAAGAAAATTATTTCTCAGTGACATCTAATTTGACATGCAGCGAGTTACTTCTAGTATGTATTGCTAGAAAACTCTGTGAGAGGGTTGCCCATTTTCTAAACTGCATGTCCTCAACTCCAAAACCAAGTCTACTTCCCTAAAGTTCATAACTATATTCTGTCTTCAGAGAAGTCTGGATATGTATTTTTATCATATACTCTATGACTTGGGGTTAACTTTAACCTAAATGGAGATATCTTTCAACAGCAAACCATATTTTACTAGGAGTTGGAGATGAAGAATGATTTCAGTCTACCCCTCCGAAAAAGTAGTAAAACATACATGATTCACCATAGAAACATTAGTCTTCATTACCAAAGTAAGATCTCCTCAGGTGAAGGGACAACTTGCAGGTAACATGATCTACTATCCAATTTGCTAATTTATCTTAATTTTACTGATGAAAAAAAAGTAAATGACAGAATCTGTTTTTTTTTTTTGCAATATTGCACTTTCTTATAAATTTTCAAGCTGGCTTCCTAATTGTTACAAGAAAATACATTTTTCAGCCTGGATGCCCTTTCTTAATTTAGAATGACAACATTTGTTCCTCAATTCCTAAAACTAAGCATTTAATAACTGTCCATGTAGAGTTCTGCTCTTCCTCATTTTTCAGGGGAATATGTTGAACTTCCTGCCTATGCATTCTCACAGTGAAATCCTCTCTTTTCCAGATCTCTCCTCCTTCCTCTCTAAGGGCTCTTCCTCTGTTGCTGCCAACAGTCACGAGTCCTCCTTCAAGCAGTCCTCAACTAGGGGCAAGTTTATCTCCAGGGCAGATGTCCTAAGTCTAGAATCATTTGTGGTTGTGGTACTGGGTGAAAAAGAGGCATTGAGTTCGAGACTGGAATGCAAATTAACTGCTGAATGTATTACAGCACCCAGAGCAGCCCTTGTCTAGCCCCTGTGACCAAGAATTACCCATCTCCAAATATCACTACATCTAAGGCCAAGACCCTTTTGCCAGAAGAAAAAAAAAAAACATCAAAGCAAGCAATGGTCCTACTTTTATATCCTTTCCATTTGCCTTCATATCTGCCCTTCCCTTCATTATCAAAAAACACCTCTCCTGTATCCATTTTCTTCCTCTTTAATCCTCTACAGTTAGATTTCCCTCCAAACAAGTCATCACCTCAAATGCTCATTACAGTCACCAATTACTTTAACTTTGATTCCTGTCCAAGTCCTTCCTTCCTCTTCCTTCTTTCTCCTTCTCCTCCTCTTCTTCTTGATCTTCCTCTTCTCACAATACTGCTGGCATCTTATATTTTTCTTTATTCTGTTCACCACTTAAACACCCTCCCATCAGAAAAACTGATGTTCATGACTCCTTACTCAAATAGTAAATAGTGTAGAGAAAGGTCAGGTTTTATTCACTCTGGAAATTGTGAAAAGTATTAGATGAATGTAATAAACTATACTTATAAATAAATAATTGTAGTTATAACTGATTGCACACTTAAATATATTTTATGACTCAAGCTTTAAATACAAAAAGTAAATTTTAAAAAGAAGATGGAGCAAAATTACACTGGGAGTTTTGAAAATCATAAAACTGTTTCTTTTCTGTATGAATGCATATTCTATATTAATCATCTTTTAAACTAATATATCTGAATATTGGATAAAGACTGGAGTATAGATTTAATATTCTGGTTAAAAAGACATGTATTTCTACCAGGCCATATCATAAGTTTAGTTGATTATTGAATTAATTATTCAGTAACTTCAGGGCATTTAATTATGGGGATATATGTAGCCAGTTTTCAAATGAGAGGGATGAAAGAGGTGTTAAACAATAACGGTTGCTGATGAGGATGTGGCCAAAAGGGAACTCTATTCCACTGCTGGTGAGAATGTAAACTTGTTCAACCTCTCTGGAAAGCATTACATAAGTTCCACAAAAGACTAAACACAGAGCTTCCTTATGAGCTAGCAATTTCACTCCTGGGCATTTACTCAATAGACTACAAAGAACACCATACCAGCACAATCATGTTCATTGCAGCAATGTTTACCATAGCCAAGATATGGAATAAAATCCAATGCTCCTCAATGAATAGATGGATCAAGAACATGCCGTACACACACACACACACACACACACACACACACACACACACACACACTGGAATTCTATGTTTCCATCAGAAAGAATGATAGTGTACCATTTATAAGAAAATGGAAAGAACTGAAAAAGATTATGTTAAGGAAGTAAGCCAGAATCAAAGAAATATAGATTATAAGGTGTCCTTCATTTGTGGTAACAAGAATGTGCCTATAAATCTACATGTAAACACACTGAGTGGTAAAAGACAAAAAATAATACACTTAGATGGGATAAATTAGGCAGGTCTATAGACATTCAAAAAGGGAGACCAGAGGAGGATATTTTTAGAAGAGGATCACAAAGACTCAATAGCTATGTACATATGATCATATAAAATGATATTGTTAAAACGAACGCCAAGAAATGGAAATAAGAGGATTTTTTTTATTGTTGGGGTAATGGATAGAGGGGTTACAGTTACATTCACCAGATAGTAGGTGCATTACTTCTCACACATTAATACCCCTTCTCATGTTTTTGTCCTCATTCCCTTCTCCCTAACTCCTCCCAATCATCTTGTTTTCCCCCCTTCCCTCCATTGTTCCTCCTCTTGTTTTCTGTACTTTTGTCTTGTTTGTAAGTTTATCTGTTTGGGAGAGGAAAAGGAGGGAGGACATGATGACAGGACAAAGAGTAAACAAATGAAATTCAGCAATGTACTCACTACATGGAAAATGAACTATACAAACTGTGGGAAGGAGGATGAGAACGAAAAACTAGGAGAAAGTGAGGGAAGGAGTGATGCTTTTCAGAACGAGATCTATTCATTACCTGACTTATGCAACTGTGAGCCATCTCTACATCACCATTTAAATAACAAAAAGGGGTGTTAGAAATCTCATCCATTAATATATTAGTGATTTATCTAATATATTTAGATAATGAAAATTTGTCATTAATTGGGAGGAATAGTCAAAATCCTAACAAAAATTGGGCATAGTGGCTCACACCTATAATCCTAGCTACTTAGAAGGCTGAAATTTGAGGATCATGGTTCAAAGCCAGCCCCAGCACTAAAGACTGTGAGACTCTTAGAATCTCCAATTAACCACCAGAAAACCAGAAGTGGTGCTGTGTCTCAAGGGGTAGGGCAGTAGCCTTGAGCTGAAGAGCTCAGGGACAATGCGCAGGCCTGGAGTTCAAGCCCCATGACTGATTAAAAAAAAAATCCTGGCCGGGAATTTGGCCCAGTGGTAGAGTGCTTGCCTAGCATGCACGAAGACCCGGGTTCAATCTTCAGTACCACATACATAGAAAAAAGCTGGAAGTGGTGCTGTGTCTTAACTGGTAGAACTCTAGCCTTGAGAAAAGTCCAAGGACAGTGCCCAGGCCCTGAGTTCAAGCCCCACAACTGGCAAAAAAAAAAAAAATCCTAACATATGTAGAATCCAGAGCCTTGGTCTGTGTATTGCATAGTTAAGACAGATGCTTATAAGAATTGCTTGGTTTGCAAAATTATCAAGGGACTCAATGACTTAATCAACCTTTCTCATTTTTATCTGCAGTCAATCTAAGCTTATGATTATCAAGCCACTCAAGTGATGGCCTCTGATTGAACAGAACACTCCACTGGGAACAAACTAAGTAGCTTTCCCTCTTGGGAGGCGGCCATCCACAGACAATTGCAATGTTCTGTTTTCACCTTCAACCTTTATAGGTAGGAACTTAAAAGCTGATTTGAACATTATCTCATTATCCCTTCACTTTTGAACTAGAAGTTGATTACCCTTAATTTGCAAAGGGACACTGTATTGAGAAGTAAGCCAACTTCTCTAATGTTATACATAAAGCACTCTGTGCTGAGCCAAGAACAGAATCCAAACCTCTGGTCATGATCCAACCTCTGCTTCTACATTTCATGGCATAGTAATGCCACCAAGTCACTCCACCTCTTTTCAAACATAATATGATTGACAAACAGTTATCCTTTTATGCACTCTTAAAATCCTGTTTCTTAAATAGAGAGTGGCTATTTGATAAACAGGAAATAAATTCATGCATTCAAATGTAATCATAGTTTTATTTTATTTATTTGTATTTTTTTTCTGGTTTGAAAGCTAGTATTTTTTTTCCTATGAGCCCAAAGGAATAACTACATTCTTCAAAGAGACAAACTAAGGTAACCCCGATTGTGATGTTGACTTTGCTAAAGGCAATGGTCCAAAGCATTAGTAATTAAAGCCCATTTAAAATTAATTTAATTTCAGGAGATCCACAAACCCATGAAATCACACACACGCCAAATAAACAGCAATCCATGCACTTTTGAAACCAATGTTTTCCGAAGTGAAGAGACAGATAAGAGAAGGAAGCAAGCAGCTAAGGAAGGAAAGGAAATGGGGAGAGTGAAGAAACAAGAGATAATCTACAACATTAACCTCAGAAATTTATCTTGGGGCCACAAATCTCCCCACCTCTACTGCAAAGGCAAAATTAATCCACTGAGTAAAGGGCGGCCTTGTTAAAGCATCTGTCTCTTTCTCTTCATAACAAAACCAAACCGGGTAGATATATTTGAAAGAAATGTTTCTCTGGGAAGACATTAATTTTCATATCCATTTCTCAAAACAAATCAGAGTTTCCTCCAGTGACTCCAGTCTTACCTTTGCAGAAATTAAGCAGCTGCTTTCTACAGTGTTGAAAGTGGGGTTTTTTTGTGTGTGTTGTTTTTCTGTACCAGTCATATGGCTTGAACTCAGAGGCTGGACACTGTCTCTGAGCTTCTGTGCTCAAGGCTCAAGCTACACCTCCATTTCCAGTTTTTGGGTGGTTAATTGGACGTAAAAGTCTCACAGACTTTCGTGTGTTTACAGCTAGTTGTTGGTGGATTACGTGTAAGCCACCAGTACCTAGCTATAAATACATCTTTTGAAAATGAGTTGAAAAAATAGAAGCTTTGTCCAGATGTGGGAAGAGGTGATGTCATCTCCAACACACTGCCATGCAGGGTTTTTGAGAGGGAGATCTAGAAGGGGGGCTGTCATGTAGGAGAGCAAAGGGCATGAAGAGAAGGAAAGTCTCCTTTTTCTACTTATCCTCTGTCCTCTTTACAGTATCTATTCTTGCTTTCCATACGGAAAACAAAACTACCTCAGAAGAGACCATTTACAGAAAGGTAATCCTGAAGGAGAGGTTAGAAAAGACCCCTTGCTATGTCTAACTCTCAGTAAAGCCAGTTGCAGGCCCTTCCCAGTGGAGGCATCTCACCAGTTCACTCACAGTTGAGGAATACTAATTCTTAGTTATTCTAACTTCTGATTCTGCTCTTTCAAACAACACAGGATTCGATACCATGCACTTCACCCTACAGCAGCAAATTAGACCTAGATGGAGTTTCTCTGTTTAGTCACTGTACTGAGATCAGTACAGTTCTCAGCTTCTGGTTTACGATTTGATGGAAGAAATGTTGAAATGTTGGATAAGAGTGGTCCTAATTTCTCCCCTATATCACTGTTATCTTTACAGATTTAATCAACATTTTATCAAAATATGATGCTAAGAACTATCTGATAGGCCATTCCTAAATTAGAATCATCCCACAGGACAATGTAAAGACCAGTTCCTTGACTTAAATTTAATATATTTCTTACTGATTTCTATTCAGGTATTTGTCTTTCTTCTTCCTACCCCCCTTTTGAAAAATTGTATTTTATTGTCAGGGTAATGTATAGAGGAGTTACAGTTACATTGGTCAGGTAGTAGGTGCATTAGTCTTTGAATGTTGTCCCCCTTTCCCTCCCCCTCACTCCTTCCCAATCATCTTCCTTTCCCTATTTCAGATAAACAAATACACATACATACAATATACCAGGTAACAAAGTCAGATACAGTTCCTTCCCTTTAAAAGAATACAGAAGAGAAAACACATGGCCATGAATTTATTGGCTCTATACTACTCTTTCAATAAGTCAGTAAGAACAAGATGTAACAAATTGGAATGTCAATAGTGAAGGTAAGTCTCACAACAAATCTTTTTTACAGAAAGAAATATGTACATTTGGTTCATTTATCCATCTTCTCTGTCCCTGTGGTCCAACAAACAAACACTTGCTTCCTGGCCCCGACTCTATCAGGCATGGTTTCTTGTCCTCTGGGTCTTATGGTTTGTAGTATCTGTGATGGCATGTTCTGCTTCGTTGAACATTGCTTCCTTTACCTGGTTTTAAGATGTCTCCTCTGTTATTTTTTCTGTATTGATATGTATGAGAAGTAAAGTGACCCCTTCCATACCTTTAAAATCTTAAATTCTGAAATGAAAAGAAACTAATTTTCATCAAGGCAGAACCTAGAAAATGTACATAGTCCCTCTCCCCTATGCAGGTAAATGGTGTACAAATCATTCAGACTTAAGGGCACTAGACAAACTGGTAAAAATAAAAAAAAAATAAGTACCATCTATAAACTACCTCAGTCTATGTATATCCAAGGACAATAGCACTTGAGTCAGTTACTGAGAGACCATCAAAAACTCATTTCCTGGCATGATAAAACTTATGAAAAAGGTATAAAATTTTTTAAAAAGGTGTTAGTTAATGGCTCTAATCCAAGCCACTTCAGGAAGCTGAGAGTAAGAGAACATCAGTTCAAAACCAGCCTAAGCAGAAGAGTCTCCAAGACTCCATTTCCAAATATCTAGCCAATAATTCAGGCTAGAAGCCTGGATCCAATGGTAGAATTCCAGCTAGGTAAGGAAAAGGCCCCACATCTAAACTCTGGTACTGGTAAAAACAACAATAACAACAACAAAAGATACACAAAAGAATTCCCATGTCTTTTAGACCTCCACTCAAAAAGAAAGTCCCTAATGGAAGTCCCAAAGGAAAAAGAAAAACTTCCTGCAGCACAACTTGTTGCTTCCCCCAGTATCCACTTTACTTGCTATTTCTCTAAACATAGAACCTCATCTTGTTCATATATTTACATTTCCAATCCAAATGAATCCAGGCTTTATCTTCCCTCAGGGATAAATGTTCACTGGCTTTATCATTACAATCCCCTTCACAGTTATACTGGTTTAAAATAGCCCAGCACTTTTAATTCTAGTCTTCTGTGTCATAGTTCAACTTAACACAGAGCTCCTGCAGCCATCTTGTAACCATATGCCTATAAATATGAGTATAAAAGGAGACATTATAAGCAAAGGTAGGGAAGCAAAATGGAAAATATTTAAGTTCTTCTTAACATTATTGAATTGCCAAGTTAACTAAGTTTGGTTGACTAGTTCACTTTTTATTTGATATAGAAGTTAACCTAATTTTAAGGGCTCCATTTCACAGGTAATAATAGGCCTACCCATTAGTAATTAGATTCTGATTCAGGAGACCTGGACTGGGACTGTGGATTCTGTGTATGAGTCTCACAAACTCTACTTTTGGTAAATTCTTACTTGCTATTGCCAAAACCCATCCTAATGATACAAGCCTCAATCCAGCATTCTCTCCCAGTGCCTCTTACCTATGTTGATAAAAATGATTAGAGAAACCTAAAAGGCTCTTGATGCCATTTTCAGTTGTGGTTGACCTGCCGTTCACAATTTACTCCCATCCAATTACTCAGCACTCTTTCCCCACCAACACCTTTCCCTTTTTCTCATGGTAAGTAAAGGATTCACTAGGTTGGAGCCCTTGTGTGACAGAGGCATCAGTGACTGTGGCTGCCTTCCCCACGCTCGGATGCCAAGGCCATGCCAGCTCAGGGCCCATAGAGGAAGCATCTCTGCCACCCCCATCTCCAAAAAGAAATGCTCAGGTGCTTTTTAAACAAATCAAAATCTTGAATTTTGGTGGCTCTCCCTGAATATCATCTCTTTGGGAAGTCTACAATGTGGGGGTGGTGTGTAAAATGTGCGAAATGGGGCCTGTTGCATTGGCAAAGTTCTTCTCTTGTGTGGGGCCTGGGCTAAGGGAGTTGCTCCCCCCACCCTTCATTCACTCCTGGGGCTGTCTGGGCAGCTTGTAGACCTGCATGGGATTGTGAGATGGGCTATTTTCACCCTGACCGTACACCCCATCGCCTCTGGAGATGAATGAGGTTTCGGCAGGTATGAAGTCGGACTTGTTTTTAACAAGGCCAATTTACAAAACTTCCTTAACAAAAAAAAAATGTGGAGGAGGTGAAACACTCAAAGATCATGCCAATTTTGCTTCTCCCATAGCAGAGAGACAAAGAAAATCACAAGCATACCCCACTCCCCAGACACAAAGAACATGTGTTTGCCCCCCTGGAGCTGGTCACTAATTCTATCCAGTTTTTTCTTTTCTTTTCTTAATTTTTGAATGCCTCTGGTTCCATTCAAGCAACAAAGTGTCTTCTCTATAATCAGAATCAACTAATGTTTCAGTTCCAAACATAGCACTAGATCTATGAACTGACACAATATTAATACAATTTAATCTCAATAAAACCAATACTTTCACTAACATATCAATAGTAAAAGTAGCAACATTTTGTCACACCTGGCTGAAAGAGACCCTGACTTGATTTGTGCCTCAGTATTACAATCTTCATCTTTGCAGATTGAACACTAGCACTTTCCCCTTGTAGCTTAACATAGCTCTGGACTCATACCTGCAGCCATAGATAAGCCAGGACTATCTGGTCACACAAGGTCAAGTGAATTTCCCTCACCCCACCTCTCCAGGAAACTTGTTCCAACCTGTGATAAGGTTCAAGGTAACTCACTCTACTTGGTTAATTTGGATCAATCTGTCGCATTTTAAAATCTAAAGATCTCAGATTTTTTTTTTAAGTCTGGATTTTCGAATCCTCCAAAGATATCTGAAGTTCTTGGTCAGTCATTGTGGAGGCCAGGGTTCCCTTTATTCAGAGATGGTGGGCTGGTCCCAGACTGCCAAGCTTCGCCTCACCTTGCCAAATCTCCAGCAAGGGCACCGCTGTCATTTGTCAGATACTTGTCACTCTTCGGAGAGTGTTACCTTTTGAACTAGTGGTATCTTCGGTTGGATGATTATTTGTGGTATTTTGATAAGAATGATTTAAGAAAGGAAGGAAATGAAGAAAGAGTAATCAGAGGGTTGCTTTTTGTTTTTCTGAAGGGCCACCCAGCTGGCTTCCACCATGGAGATTATCTGCATTTACTGCTCATTCTGCATTTAGTTTGTAGGAAACTAGATTTACACAAGTCTGCCCCCTCCCACCTCAATTAATGATGCACCTTGTCATCTTCTGATGAAATCTAGACACAATCATATTCCTGTTTTAACTAGTTGTCTGGCAAGGGGTCTTCCTCTAGAACTGAAATTTCTCCTGTTGCCAACATTGCAAAGAAAACATTTGCCGGCTTCTCTCATTGCTGGTCCTAATTAGAGAGGATGGTGTTGCTACGTTTTTAAACAGCTCTGAAGTCACTGAGGGTGCTACAGGAGAGTGCCTCTCTACAGGGACAATTACCCCAAGTGTCCCTTGGAAGGAACATTGGGTCCTCATGAGGGGCACGTTATAAGCCAAGATCTTGGGAGTGGCACTGAGAGAACTATCTAACTTTGCCCACTTTTTATAACTGAGCAACCACAAGAACCACATGCACCCAAACCTAGGGGCGGGGCAGAAGATGTAACTGAAGGAAAAGAGCAAAAATGAACAAACACAAGCAAACGCAATAGAAAAAAGTGTGTTGAAAGCAGGGGTTGATAAGAATAAAAAAATGATACTCATCTTCAAAAGAGGAATTCATAAATGGGTCCCTTTTGAACAGGTATGTTAAGAAGATCAGGTGAGAATTATTTTTACTTCTAAAATGTGAACAACCTTTTCTGCCAGTTAGTCCATATCTGAAATAGTTTGCTAACTTCTCCACACAAATGGCAAATAATTTTCCATACTCTGTACATATCTCTATTATACCACTTAAGACCATATATATATATATATCTATATGATATATGCTATAGTGTGTGTATATATTTTCATTTGTCTCATCCACTTGTCTCCAACTCTTTTTTAAGAGACTACATTTTATTTATTTCTGTATCTGGTATATATGACACAATGAATATTTGATAAATAAATGCATTCAGAGAAAAGTCAAAGGGTGATGAAAAGGCTGAGATTTTGTAATACTAATCTTTGAAAGAAACAAGAATATATGCTCTTCAAAACTAATGATTAAAGAGTACTTCATAGCATTGTCATGGGGAAAAATTATTCCATTTTCTAACAGAGACCCATAAAATAGAGTTTAGGCCAGAGCAGGTGACATGAAAAGATAGCATACAAGTGACAGAAGATCCAATTGTAGTTTCCAACATATAAGATTCTTTCTTTCCCAGAGAGCATCTATTTAAGTTGTTTAAAGGCAAGAAATGTATCTTTCTTCTTTCACATCAATTGTGAATCTTCCTGCTTTTCTTCTTCCTATACATGATCCCCCATTATACCCCCAAACCACCTGTAGACAGAATAAAATGCTTAACATAGGTGAGGAACTATGTGGGGCCAGCTTTGGGTTATAAACCATGCAGATACTCTGTCAAATATCCAAGTATGGAAATAAAGCTCATCAGGCTGGTATGAAGCCTGATTCTAGCAAAGCTAAATATTCCACTAAGCTGCCTGCCAGACGCTGCTAGCATCAACATTCTGTTCTTCTCTCCGAATTGCAGTTTAAAATCAATCCAGCTTCTTCCCAAATATCACAGCCACCTGTTTAAATCCTCTCTTCCTCTGTGCCCAGCATGAAAAGACTTCCAAAAATACATATTCTTTTTGAATTAATGACTTTTTCTCCATTAACTTTATTAAAGGTAGAGATTAGGAACAGGCTTTGCGCTGATCAGATTTCTCTGGATACAGAGATTGAACTGGCTTGAGTTCTTTATGTAAGCACCCACTTGACAAACTCACCCAAAGTTATATCTTTTATAAATACCTTCAGACAAGACACACAATTACCAAAATTGCATCAGATATTCATAATTAATTAGGCCTATACCCACAGTGAATTAGTTTCACACTAGAGGAAATGCAAATTACTTTAAATCCAGTTGGAAGAGTATTCTCAGAAGTATTTATTGAAAAAATCCTACAGTACAACAAACCTGGAAGCGTTGGTAATTAGTATGAACTAGAAAGTGGAAAAATGCAGGTTACCTGCCACTTACATTCAAGATATTGCTAGTGCATACTTGCATGTCTACATACATTTGTAAATATAAATATCTATACTTGCTATGTGGCACAATAATGGCTAGTATCCTGTATCACATCCCTTCATTTTTCAGGGACTTCTCCCTAGGCTGGTTTATCCTTTTCTTCCTCCTGATCACCAATCTCCCATCCCCAGCCTGAAATCTTCATAATGCCAAAATTGGGGAAAATGTATGATAGATATGTCACAAATATCTGTCATTTCCCAGTTTCTTCAACATTACCACAGTAAAAAATAAATAAATAGGAAAGTATGTTTAATAAGCACAATCAGTAAAAGGCATGTCAAATTTGAAAATGCCCAGTGTTATTGTTTAGATCTTGAATTTCCACCTAAGACCTAGACATAACAGGCTTAGACCCCAGTGTAGGGCTGCAGGGAGGTGGTAGAGTTCTTAAGAGATAGTAATTACTGGAAGGTTTTTAGATCATTGAGGCCATGACCTCCAAAGGAATTCTGGGCTTGTAACCTCTTCAGCTGTTCATTTGTGCTCTGATTGGTTACAGGAGGCTTTGTGGCTAAGCAAATGATTTAGATCTAAAGTAATAACTAATCAAGCCACAAGCAATGAATTGATAGACTGACCAACTGAGATGTAGTCATTCAAGGTGTTTCCTATGTCCAACTTTCAGCCAATAAATGCTGTCTGATCATATTGTTGGGTTGAGTTCTCAGAACCTGCTCTGCTTTTAGAAGCTACCAAGTTTATGAACTGTTTACAATTTCACATACATGTGTGTATATGTATATATGCATGTGTATATAATATATATGTATATATAGCTATATAGAGATGCATACTTTCCTTGCTGCAGTGCTGTCTATGTGACCATCTCAAGGATCTCTTTAGTCATCTTCACTGATATTCTTTACAGAGATTATAGTTGAATCCATGGCAGGACCCAATCTGTGTTTCATTTCTAGAATTGTCCAAAAGATTGCTGTTTTTGCTATCTTACTAACGGTAAACAGCAAATACACACACACACACACACACACACACACACACACACATACACACGGGTGTGCAGGCATGTGTATACAGAACCACCACTACCACCACCACACTGGGAATGTTAGGTTTGCTGTTGTTGTATTGTGACTTGACCTCAGGGCCTGAGCACTGTGCCGTGGTTTAACTGTTGTTGTTGTTGTTTTGTTTTGTGTTTGCTCAATTTCATGTTCTACCGCTTGAGTCATAGCTCCATTTCAGCTTTTGGCTGGTTAATCAGACAAGAATCTCATAGACTTTCCTGCCTGGGCTGCCTCCTAAGTAGCTAGAATAATAAGTGTGAGTCTCTGGCATCAGGCAGGCCTTGCTTTTTGACTGGTTTTCTTGGCATTCTGGCAGACAGAGAGACATGTCTTCCTTCCCTTGCATATGTGCATAGAAGGATACAGACAGTAGTCTTTATTTTTTTTCATGATAATCAAAAAATAGCTGTGCCTATATCCAATGAAAATCAACTGCATCCTTTTTTGCCCATTGGATTTTCCCTCGGAAAAATGTCATGTACTAGCAGCAATTGGGTAATGATTTTTTAATGGACAGCACAAATGGTCTTGTATTCGACTCACTAGAACTGACAATATTGTCTTTGGTTGAAGACCAAATGGAAAACTATGGCTGGTGTCTGAGACACAGGAGCTCTATTTTGAGGACTCAAACAGCAAGGGACAGTGTTCTTAGGCAAACCTGTGTCAGATAAGCCTTTTTTATTCCAATTTCAGCGCAAAATAAACTTCTCTAAGTTTAAGTGTCAAATGTATGATCTACCTTCTCTTTCCAGTGTCCTTCACTTTAATGAAGCAAAAGAAAAGAAGACAGTGACTGTGTGGTTGCCTCTTGGATTCGATGTGTGAAATCAGGAGAATGGAAAGTTACGCCTATAGAGAAAGCTATGGGGAAATAGCCCCTAAAGTGAATTAATCTATGAGCATATAAACAATGAGTAGCTGCAAGATGGCATCTGATTTTCTGTCATTAAGAGAAGAACAAATTATTGCCACTAAATTGTTGCTATAACAAAAACCACACAATGAGCAATATGTGACTGGATATTAAATCATAGACTCCATCTTTCTCTTTTGACCAAGGTGTCAATATTCTAAAGAGCATAAAAAGATTTCTACATGTAAAATTTACCCAAAAAGTATATTCTGAGGGGGTGGATTTATAACTTCTGAATCTACTACTTATTTTTGAAAATGTAAAAGAATGGACAGAAAGGAAAGAGGGAGAAATTGTAAAGTTTCCTGTATAATTGGAAATGGCCATATCACTATGTAGTTTAATGTGACCTCCAAAATCCAGATGCTAGAAAGTAGTGAGAGAATCTGCAGTTGAATAGCCAAGAGATGGGAGGAGAAGAAGGGGGGAGAAAGGGGAAGGAGAGAGAAAAGAATAAGAATGATACAGGAGGGAGGAGAAAAGGAGGAAGAAGGGAGGGAGAGAAGAGAGGAAGGAAAAAGAAGAGGAGAAAGCTAGTTGTGGAAACTAAAAAAAAAAAAGGAACATGTAAGAAAGATTAAAAGGAAGAAAAACAGGAATTACTCTTTTACCTTTATATTTATTCAAAGAAAAGAAAAAACAGTTGTAACCTTTGAAGTAAGTCATCATATTATTGATAGATATGAAGGGAAATTAAGAATTTTGAGGAGGAACCAGCTGTCAAAAAAGTAGAAAATATGATACGGCTCTTGAGAGAAGAGAGCGGTCCTGGAACAGATGGGCACCCCTCAGAGCTTTATAAAGCATTAACTAGCTGTTTAAATAAGTCCTCAGCAGATGTTTTCAGTGCAATTTTGGAGGTGAAATGGGAAAAAAAACAAAGACCAAGACACAAGGAGAATTGATATTACAACTAAGACGTTCCTGAATCCAGAGCGCAAGTTACTAAACGAAGTATTTCTTTCTTTGAAGAAGGGAATGGATGAGAATTTGACTAATATTTTCTGTATCATCCACATTGTCATCATTAAAGTTGTATATATTGCGGTAACTTTTATTAACTATATCTATATCCAACAAGTAGTTACTGGCCATCTATTCCCCGGCAGGTAGTGCTGAAGTTCTAACCTGCTTCCCGCCCTCACTGAGATTCAAATCTGAGAAAAAACTTACATCAGAGTATGTGAGGTCCTTGGCATCTGAGAATTTCTGAAAATTCTTTGCAAGTCTCTTAAGTCAAATAAGTCTTACAGATAAACAAATATGAAACATATTTCCTACGAGAACATTAGAAAAGGAGAAAAAAATGAACCTGGAACATCCGAACCTGAAAGCAGATGAAACAATTTATCACAAACTCATGGATTCAGCCTTTTGGTTCTACGCTTGACTTCTCTGGTGCGTCCTCCACTTGACCTTCAGAATAACACCCCCCCAACCATCATTATTCTTGCTCATCACCTCTATCAGGTCCTGCTTCTATTGATCCTTTACTGGGCTTCTGACATTCTGGACTTAGGCCCCACTCACATTCTTCCAACCAGCCCTGACAGAGGTTTTTCCAAGGCAATTCCAAAAATCTGTTCAAAACCATGTACAACTTCTGCTTTGCCCACAGAATGCAATCCAATCACTTCACAACAGCTGTTCAGGTGCCACACTGTCTTATGTGTTAGAAACAAACATGTCTCATTTCATCTGCCCAAATTTTCACCCCCCTTAACATCTTTAAAGTACCTTCTTGTATCTCTCTCCAATACATTGTTTCTCCTGTCTTTAATACCTTGTTCATCTTGTAGGACACCTGGACTGTTGTCTCTGCTCTGCGGAACTCAATACTAGGAATCTTCAATTCTGTCACACTTTTTCTGTTTATTATTTTTTTGTGTGTCCACTCCACTGGCCGTTAAGCTCCTGGAGAGTGAGTTTATTGTCTAGTCATTTGAGATCTCCACATCTGTAATATTGCATAGCCCCAAATAGACACCCGGCAAATATAGTTTGCCGTGTCTCTTTTGCCACCTGCCTTGTCTTATTTGATATTCATAGAAATTGTGCTTTGGGATATGGTGTGAGAGTAATAATGAAAGGTTTCAAGTTTTCTTCCATTGTTGAATGATAAAAGCAAAACTAAGGGAATGTTCCAGAAGGTGGTCACATACATAGTATCACTGACTTCTCCCTCTCCCCCCCCTCTCTCTCTTTCTCTTTCTCTCTCTCTCTCTCTTCCCCCCCCCCCTCGCCTTGCTCTCTTTTGGCTAGACCATGAAACTTTAGGATATAGGATGAAAACCAAGGGAAAATGATTGAATAATTGGAAACCCTACTGTACAGAAATAGAAGTGCTCTTCACACATGGCACAATAAATCAGTCTAGTTCCTAACTATTTATTTATTTGTTGATCATCCCTCCAAAGATTGGCTCCCACTAACAAATTTTCTAAATTCTTTTCCATTCTCACACCAAATGAAAATATTTCATAATGTATGAGCTATTTGTTCTTTTTGCTATTTATAACCCATGAATTCAAATTTTCAGGACTTTATTCAAGTATTAAATTTAATTGCATAAGAAAACCTACATCCGAAGTAGGACACTATGCCTATGGGACTCAAGTTCAGCAATACCCAGGGGAACCAAATAGGAAAACAATATTCCTTAAAGCCACATTAACTCTCCATGGTGGCACTGTCCAGGGTAGAGAGACAGCAGCATTATGGGAGTTAATGAATGGCTGGCCAGATGGCGCTGGTCACAAGGTGTTGACTTTTTAGACAACTGGGACTATTTCCTGGGCATAAATGAAAGATGCAGCAGAATGAATTGCATCTCAATCACACAGAAAGAGACAGATTCCCTGCTAATGAAAATAGTCACATAGCCAGCCATCATTTCTCCCTTTTGATCTTATTTGTTTTACTTGGGATATGTAGAGGAGGGTCTACCTTAAATATAGAATTCAGATTGAACTGCACAGTGGAGTAAATATGAAAGGCTATGTGGAAAATATCTTACTAGTATCTTATTTAGGAAATACTAAATAAGACAAGAAGAATGATGTAAAATGGTGGCAAGCTAGCCTAGACAAACTAATAAGGACCCTTTAATGGCAACAGCATAAACCATTTGACTAGAAATAAAAGTTGAAATATAACAATAAGCAGCCAATGTTAGTAAGAGAATCACTAAGTACATCCTAGTACTTTTGTTATTCAACCTTAACACATTTGATCATTTTCATTGGCAGACTTACTTAGCCAGTGATTTCCCTACTACTCATTCAGTCCTATCTTTAATTGTTAAATTGTGACACACATGCTATCCTTTTTGTACATACATTAAGTAATAAACTTTTTACTTCTCACCATACCCAGTGCATACCACCACACTTAGCTTGGCATGGAACCATAATCCTCCCAAATCTCAGACTACACATAGCTAGTGGTCTACAGGTGTAGACCACTGTACCTGGGTATTAGTTCAGACGGGGTTTTGAGAACTTTCCCAGTCTCTCTGGGCTCTAAACATGATTCTCCCAATCTTAGCCTCCTAAATAACTAAGATTACAGGCTACTGGTGGCTGCCTTGTGCTTTACTAGCAAGAATACTCCATCAAGCTCATTCGTTCATTCATTCATTCATTCCTTTCTAACTTCTCCATCCTCCTTCTTGTGTACTCAGATTGTATCTTTAATTGTAGCCATCTAAAAAGATGTAAACATCTCTCTAGAAACTAAGAGATGTATTCAGAAGTTTGTCTTGCTTGTTATCTAACAATGCCAATGCTTCTATGAGTATAATGTGGGATACTATATCTCTCGAGCAGGGGTCAAGGCAATTCATTTTTCTATGACAATTTCCTCTATGTTTTCTAAGATTTCCTGAAGGTACAATTGCTTAGAGTTTATACAATATAGCCAGGAGACATAAGAGTAGCTTCCTATTCCCAGGACTGACAATAATGCTATTTCTTTCTCTTTTAGTTATGATTTTTATTTATATGTTTGCTGATGAGATCAGATTTCATACATATGTACATCCTCATTTCACAAGGTTAGGCCTTCATCCAGTCTTTATCCCATCCTCTATTAGAGATTGAAAAGAAACTATCAAAATGTGGAAAGGGGTTTTTACTATAGTTTTTGGTTATGATGAGTAAAAGATGAGAAATATTTTCATAAATTAGTATCTGTAAAAAAGCAAAGAAGGGTAGAAAGAACACTAAAGTCAGCAAAAAAAAACATTAAAATTGCTCAACTCACCATGGCATGATATGATTAGCCTAGCACAGGGCAGAGATGGATACTACCTTTTGGTTCATTGTTCACTTGGGCCAACCTGGAATGTGGTATGCAATGGACTGTGAACGCCATTGTACCTATTAGGGAAAATATATCTGCTTTAAAAAAAAACAGCTGGTTTTAAGGTGCTGTGTGAGGTTATTTCTTTTTTTCTTAATTTTTTTCTTCTTTTTTCCCCCTTTTGTTTGTGCCCTTTTGTCACTGTTTTTTATTTATTTTGGTGCCTTGTATCTTCTATATATGTTTGTCTGGGGATATATATGTTCTATATATGTTTATTTCGGGAAGGGTAGGAGAATGACAAATTGTGAGATGAAGGACAAAGGATAAACCGATGTAACAGTGACACTCTCAAGATACTGTGTTGAAAATGAATTTTATAACTGTGGGGGTAAGGAAGCCAAGGGGGAGGGAAAGTGGGAGACAATGAGAGAGGGGCTAAAGGTGTTCGACAAGAAATGAACTCATTACCTTATGTAACTGTAACCCCTTTGTACGTTACCCTTACAATAAAAGAAAAGAAAAGGAGAGGATCATAAAAAAAAAGCTGGGTGAGGTGGCTCACACCTATAATCCTAGCTACTCAGAAGGCTGAGATCTGAGGATCATGGCTTAAAGCCAGCCCGGGCACAAAAAGGTCCATGAGACTCCTATCTCCAATTAATCACCCAAAAAACGGAAGTGGCACTGTGGCTCCAGGGGTAGGACAGTAGCCCTGAGCTGAAGAGCTTAGGGACAGCACCCAGGCCCAGAGTTCAAGCCCCACAACCACCACCACCACCACAACCACCAACAACAACAACTGGACACTCTTGGCTCATCCCTGAAATCCCTAGGATATTGAGATCTAAGAATTGCAATTAACAGCCTACATGGGCAGGAAAGACTTATCTCCAAGTAATCCACTCCCATCAAAAGGGAAGAAAGAAAAGAAAGAGAGAGAGAGAGAGAGAGAGAGAGAGAGAGAGAGAGAGAGAGAGAGAGAGAGAGAGGAGGGAGGGAGGGAGGGAGGGAGGGAGGGAGGGAGGGAGGGAGGGAGGGAGGGAGGGAGGGAAGGAAGGAAGGAAGGAAGGAAGGAAGGAAGGAAGGAAGGAAGGAAGGAAGGAAGGAAGGAAGGAAGGAAGGGGAAGGGAAGGGAAGGGAAGGGAAGGAAAGGAAGTGGAGCTATGCCTCAAGTGGCAAAACATTAGCCTTGAGTGAAAAGCTCAAGGACACTCTAAGTTCAAGCCCCAAAACCAGAAAGAAACAAATGTAGAAACAAAGACCAACTATGAGACTGTCCTTTAGCCAGGAACAGGTACCTCATGCCTGTCATCTTAGATACTCAGGAGGCTGAAATTTGAGGATCACAGTTCAAAGCCAGGTTGGGCAAGGAAGCCCATGACACTCTAATCACCAATTAGCCACCAAAAAAACTGGAAGTGGAACTGTGGCTCAAAGGATAGAACACTATCCTTGAGTAGAAAAGCTCAGGGACAGTGCCCAGGCTCTGAGTTCAAGAACCAAGACCAGCACAAAAACAAAGAAGACTTACTTATACATCAACTCAAGACATTTAACTATCAGATGAACATGTCCTGGATACTAATTCTAAAAGACTGAAAGTTCTACAGAAACCATTATAGACATGAATCAATACATCAATACTTTCAGAAGACAAAAAGCATGTACAGTGGTATTTACCTTGAAGATCTGCAATATTTCATATTCATCTCATCAGTCCTCTCAATACCACCCTTTTATCTGTGCACAGTGTCATTAGGGAAAGCACAGACAGTATACTCAGCAGTCTTGATTATTTCCACATGGAGAGTAATGCATGCATAATTGCAAATCAGTTGGCCTTCTAACTCCAACCCATTAGGTTTGTCACAAAGCCATCAGTTCCATTTATAGAATTCAAAGTGCTTCGCTACAAACCTTCATTGACATCCTTCACTCAGATTTAGGAATGCATACTTCTAATATGAGAGGATCAGTATATGTCATAGAATATATATATATAACACACATATATACAAATATACATATATAAATATACATGTGTCTAGTTGAAGTTAGATTATAATGGGACTTACCAAAATCCATCCACTTATATTAAAAACAAAAGTAGTTCAACTCTGAATCTTAGTTTCTCATATGGGAAAGAACACTTCTTCATTGTGCTCAGACATTACATTCAAAACGAATGGATGACTGAGGAATCAGTGCAATGTTCTGGAGCATTTGGACACAAACCCATTTCAGGTTTATCTATTTGTACTACAAACTTTTCTTTTTGCCTGATCTCTACGTTTTACTCCTCCCCTTGTTATTAAATTTTGGCATTGAAAGGGAGTCTCCTACTAAGGAAGGAATGGATCAGAGTATTGACGTCCACCATAATGCTTTCCACCAAAGGTTGACTATTTAAAAACTTCCTTTTGGTCCCATCGTTCCCATGGCAACCCTCAGAGATATTGCTCAGTTAATACACTAGGTCAAGAAGAGCTGAGCCCTCTTTTGTCATTGCCTCTTATTGTAGCAGATACTGACTAAAAATTAGGGTCTACTTTGTTTTGTTGTGCTAGCAATTGATCTGAGGGCCTTGTATCTGCCACTCCAGTGCTGAGCCCCAGCTCCAACTTGTAAACCTATTCTATCTAAAGAAGGAAACAGAAAAAAAAGAACGAAAGAGAAGAAAGGAAATGACACATGACTCTACCTGTTTAGGATTCACAGGTCTGGAGACTGTTTCATTTAATTCTCACATCCACAATGTAAGGAAAATATTGTCATTTGGGCTTTATAAAGGACTAAGATGATGAGTCACTTCATCAAGACCAGTCATTAGTAAATGACAGCACTGGAATTGGAAACTGTGATTGTATTTGTGTTCATGAGTGCACTTGGTTCACATCAAGGACTAGTCAATGTATTGCATCAGAGGATCCACAACATTGCTACTAGTTGCTTGAGTTTTTGAATAATTCCTCATGCTCCAACTCTGTTGTGTATCTACTAACACCTTCTCCAACCTCTGATGAACTGCTTGGATCTGGTCAAGAGAAATACTCTACAGCCCACATGGAATAGCACTCTGATTTCTGTGTGTTTAGCCTGAGACACTTTTCTCACAGTGTCTTATCTGCACTCAAACCTAATGAATCCCTAAATTTTACAAACAGCCCACGAAACAACAAATGCTTGAGGGTCCTAGAATGTTTCATTGCCCTACCTCATAAGAGTGACACACAATGTATGCA
Organism: Megascapheus bottae; assembly: GCF_031878675.1. Classification (NCBI taxonomy): domain Eukaryota; kingdom Metazoa; phylum Chordata; class Mammalia; order Rodentia; family Geomyidae; genus Megascapheus; species Megascapheus bottae. The sequence continues at coordinate 21,316,389 of NC_143530.1, read as the reverse complement.
GTATTTCCCCTGCAGACAAGAGCATCATATTTTCTGAGGAAAGAACTAGACGCACAAAGGAAAAAGAATAAGATGGAAATCATTGTAAACATCTGCTTGATTGTGTATAATGACAGTCAGCCCCTTTCTGCCTTCTCCATTAAGATTCTGCTTATTTTTGAAGGTTCGCAGAGATTGCTCACTCCCATGAAACTTTCTCTGATGTTTCCAAGTTGCCCAAATTCCCCACTTCTGTAATCCCATAATGTTTTCTTTGTACCCTTGTACTGCCCTAGAATTATGCTATCTTATCATATAATTAGTTGTTCAGAGTCCTCCATCCCAAGCCAAGTAAAAGTACCTAATTAGGGAGGACTGTGTCATCCCTAACATAGCCCTTGAGAGCCTATTTACACTAACAGCTGCCATTTTCTATATATTCATCCTAGAGCATCCCAATCCTTCAGTCCTTGAGCTGTGACATATCAGCTCTGTTAAACCAAAGTTTAACATAGTTAAGCCACTTTGTCAAAGTCCCACAACCAATATGTATGACTTAAATCCACGTCTGACTAGTTACCTCAAAGGATGTGGTGTTCTCTGGCAACCACAAAATAAGTATTTACTGAAAGAATAGAAACAGTCATACTTACCTGTTTCTCCATTTTGTCCTACAAATAGTTCAAAGTAGTCAAAACAGGCAGAAGAGGATTTCTGTTATGGTTTGGGGTTTGTTGTTGCTGGTTTTCTTTCATTTTTATTGTCCAGTCCAGCCCAGACTAAGTCAACCCAAACCCATGAGCTTATATGTCATACATAGCTTCAACATGAAAATATATATAAAGAACAGCTGTTCTGGGTACTGGTGACTCACACCTAAAATCCTGGCTATTTAGGGGCTGAGACCTGAGAATCATGGTTCAAAACTATCCCCAGCAGGAAAAGCCATGAGACTCTCCTCTCCGATTTATCACCAGAAAACTGGAAGTATCACTATGGCTCGAAGTGATAAAGCACTAGCCTTGAGCAAAGAGCTCAGGGACAGGTCCCAGGTCTTGAGTTCAAGCCCCATGACAAACAAAAAGAAAAGAAAAAGAAAGAAAAAAGAATGTGTGTACACAATCTTTCCTTTTGTTTCTGTCATTATTTAGGTGGCTCCCTTTTACTGGAGATATTCTTTTCCCTGTCTCTAGTTAGCAAGAATCCAGTTACCTTACCACTACTCTGTGATGATAGGTTTCTTGGACAAGTTCTGCAGATACTCTGTAGATGCTTGCTACAGATGGAAGTCAGTAAAACAAACCAGTAAGTTTTCTGCGATGGCTCAGGATGCAGTGAGCAATATGGATTCAGAATTTGCTGTCATTTTTTACCACAATAAAAAGTCCATAAGTAAACCAAGAATTGTTCAGCAAGGGGAAAGACTTAACTCCTCATTGGACCAAATTTCATGACACTCTACAAAAGGACTACTTGTGTGACTTGTTCTAGAACACTTGGACTTAGCTTCGGGATATAAAAATATTCCTGCTCTACTAAGGCAAAGAATCATTTTTTTTTGCCAGTCCTGGGCTTGAGCTCAGGGCCTGAGCAATGTCCTTGGACTTTCTCAAGGCTAGAGCTCTACCACTTGAGCCTCAGCACCACTTCCGGCTTTTTTCTATGTATGTGGTGCCAAGGAATCGAACCCGGGTCTTCATGCATGCTAGGCAAGCACTTTAACCACTAGGCCAAACTCCCAGCCCCCAAAGAATCATTTTCTATTGGTGATATGATTAGACATGAGCTGATGAACAAAGAGGGATATGAAATAACCATTACTGATGCTGGGGAAATTAGACAAAATTAGACACAAAATGTGACTCAGTTGGTAGAGTACCAGTCAATGAGAGAAAATGTCAGGTACTGAATTCAAGTCCCAGTCTCAAACCAAAAGAAAAAGAAAGCTAAGAAACTCACATGGACAAGTCCACACAGATCCTTCCTGTTCTATACACTATAGTATTCATATATCATCAAATCAACAGGCTAAGAGTTCTAACTCCCTGAATTATTTTAAGACTCTTTGCTCAATTGGTTAGTCAACTAATCAGAGGAATATATTCTAACAAATTATCTCAGGCTGTTACTTTTGTCAGACTGTTTTTGTTCTTTCACTCCAGCATCTCATGGTCTCTCTCCTTTGCTGCATAATTATGAATGCTTACCCACATCTATCTTTTATACTGGACAAGACAATTTTGAGTACAAGAACAGCCACTCATGCATGAAGACACTTATGATGAAATGTGCTCAGTGTTACCCATAGGGATGAGCTTTCCAGGGGCTTACCAGAAGACAAATAAATTGAGATGATCTTGATTAATGAGCAACTGTTTGCTCCATATTTATGGCGATATAGGCATGAGACAAGTACCACTTTCAGAAAATAAGAAAGAATCTTGATGGGAGGTAACACAACCATGTCTTTAAGGAAATGAGAACTGAAAGCTCACTCAGATCAGATACCAAAAGTTTCAGGTGCTTTTCTCTGGAACTTGAACTCTATCGAAACACTAAGTAGTGAACTATACACACAGAACAGTATATAACTAATGGTATGAAGGAGTACATGAAGAACCAATAGTTAAGGGCTAGAAGTCCCTTCAGATTCTTTAAGAAGCCAGTGAAACCAAAGACCGATAAGACAATTCATGGCAGACGTGACATCTTCACTTTCCTTGCTCTTGCCTATCCCCCTTTAGAGAGATAAAAATTGGGATACTGCGTTTCTAGCCTCTTTCACATAATATGGCTTACCATGTGAATGTTCATGTGGCCCTGTCCTCCATAGAAGGGCAATGATCTCATTAAGAGGACACTGGCTAAGACTTCCTGTACACAGATAACAGGAATTGTATCAGGTGTTTGAGATTTTTCTTTCATAATACAAGTGAAGCTTCACCCTGTAATAGTCTTCTCAGGCTCAAGGACTCCCTACTTAATGATTCTGTCAAGGTCTTTCAAATTAGTGAACACAGAAACTGTAATGACCATTTTAACATAACCAGAATACTCAGGACACTCTCCTCAAAAATGAAGATCAATCTCATCAAACAAATCATTGCTGTTTGAAGTGTCTCCCCCAATAAACAGACTATCATTAACTACCCAATCACCATAGCTTAGTTTCTGAAAGTAAATAAAGCTTCATTTCACTGTGTTATCAGGCTCAATAGGAGGAAGAAAAAGAGTTAAAATGCAGATACATAATGAAGAAGATGATACAATCAATACAATTTCATAGAATGAGCTCTAAAGAGAAAGCCAAATTTTGGTACTTGCTTTGTTTTGTTTTTATTGTTTTTGTTGTTGTTGTAGTAGTTGTTGTTGTTTAATTAGATGATTAGGTTAGATTAGCTACAAGACAAAGAAGCTTTTTGGAAGTCAGGGCCAGAACCAGCTTTGTTTCCTGGGACTGAAGACATGTTGGGCATAATGATATCTACAATAAGGATAAAAGAAAAACCTGGGAAAACTACTGTTCTCCCTGCTGTGGGTTAGCCCTCTTTTCTGGACCATTTTCCCACCAGGATCCTTCCCTTTATCAACACTGAGTAACAGGGATTACTAAAGAGGCACAGATTTGGGTACGAGGAGGAACCAAGCATGGTTCCAAACTAAAGTGAAAATACAAACTCAACTTTTAAGTTTACGCTGAAAAATAGGATAAGTCTGAAAGAAAGGACAAAGTTTTCACCTACCTGTGTGGAACAAATATAGTGTGAAAAAGGACATGTAACTCACAGCATAGCCACATCTGGTAGGCCTGATTTTATTTTGGCAAAAAAAAAAAAAGAAAGAAAGAAAAGAAAAAAAAAGAAAGATTCTGAATGTCCCAGTTTATACAAGCCTGACAGTTTCCCAACTAAGACCCCATGCAGAGATTTGCTGAAGCAATAGAGCTACATACATAAAGTACAGAATTTATGTACTTAAATTTTCATGGGGGAACCATTAGAAATAGGTTTTACCTCCCCCCAAATGATTTGCCATGTATGTCAGACTCTTGGGGAGATAGTGAAATAAGACAGATCTTAATTAAAAACAAAAACTATTACCTAATTATCTCTAGACCAGCTCAATTTATATACTATCTCTCTCTATTTTTTAAAAGACCTTTCAGTGCTGTTTTCAGGAGAATAGCAGTCATATCAGTCATATTGTACTGATACTACACTAAATTTGTAAATCTGTTGTGTAATAACCTCCTGGCATTGTTACATGTTTTGTTGTTTACTTTGGGTATGATTGCTAATTGTTACATAGTTCTCTGCTGGGGTTTTAAATCCCTTAATGCATCTCTTAGAAAGAGTCTTAGTTTCACAGCTTCTGAAATGACAACAGAGCTAAAACAGAAGGAAATACAGTATCAAACTCCTGCTGGTGTGATTCTATGTCGCTTATCCAGAATGGAAACATGGTGCTTGCTGATTTGCATATCAACTCCAACCTGTGCAGGAATATCAATTGGCTTCCATGGCTGCTTTCCCCTTTGTTTTTCTGAAAGTAAGACCAGACAGTGGTGCATGCTGATGAGCTAGAATCCTTTCCCTCTCCTCACCCCCACACAGAGACATTGTACTCATCATTTAACTTCAACCTGTCTTAGGAAACAGGTATTCATTTTATTAGGTGATTTAAAAGCAAATGTGATGTTTCCTATTAACAAGACAAATGACAAATCAATACATGATTTTATTTTAAGCTAGTGTATCCTCTCATACATTCATTTTGACAATTCTATCACATGCTATCACCACTGATTCTGACTGATCCATAATCTGATCATCAAATGAGAGGTTGAGTTGTGAAACTCATTATCTCAGGTATTCTGTTTCAAGGGTTTGGATTTTTCATAATCAGAATATTATGAAAAATTTAAATGTCTTGTAATTATCTATGTCTCATTCACAAATATGATCTGTGCCTGAAAATTGGCATTCTAATCACAGCCCATGCTGAAGTAAAATAAGTCAGCACTATTTACTGGCAAACAATCCAATAAGAAAGAAACAGCAAGGAAAGTGGATTTGAAGAAAAAAAATTATGAGTCAGGCATTGATGCCTCATACCTATAATCCTAGCTAGTCGTGGTTCAAAGCTGGGCAGGAAAGTCCGAGAGATTCCCATTTTCAATTAACCACCAAAATAATAGACTGCAGGCATGGCTCAGGCATTTGAGCACCAGCCATGAACTAACAATCCAAGAGTGTGAGGCTCCAATTCAATCCCTAGGATTAGCTCAAAATAATAGATCTTTGCTCTGGAATAAAGTTACTGCAGTTGTGAGGATCATGCTAAGAGCTGACCCCAGGACTGCCACAACCCTGTCAGTCTGTCCTCCACATTCCTGAACACCACATCTATGATTAGAGTCTTTCTACATCATGCACCAGGAGGAATCCTTTGAAAGAATCCTTTGACTACTGGTTGTAGTGATTAGCAATACTTAAGCCCTGTTTCTGCTCCCCAAAATCCATCCTGCTTTTATTACACACTCCAAGATCTCAACTGCCTTATGACCTGGTTTGTCCTCAGTATTTAGAAAAAAAGACCAAAAGGCAAATGTTCATTTACATTTCTAAATGTTTCCAGAGCTATCTGAAATGATCTAGGACATGTAACTTAATGAGTACCTTTATCTTACTAAGAGAATATGGGAGGAGAGAAGAGTGAGGGGAAAGGAGGAGGGAGAGAAGGGGGAAAGGAGAGAGGTAAAGAGGAGAAAAGGGAAAGGCCTAAGAGGAGAGGTGATGAGGAAGGGAAAGGGAGTGAAGGAGAGAGAAGAGAAAAAGAGAGAAGGGGAAGGAAAAGAGATAAATGGGAGAAAGCTGAAGGGAAAGAGGAAAGTGGGGAGAGGAAAGAGGAGGGAGAGAAGAGGAGAAAACAGGAGAAGAGAGAGGGGGAGAAAGGGACAGGAGAGAGGACAGGATAACAATGTAAAAGCAAACAGGGAAAATAATTGTAAAAAATATTCACAACGATCTACCATATGAGATATTAATGCATCTGTAAACTCCATAAAGAAAGCTAGCAAACCAGTACAAAGGACAAAGATTTTAAAACCTGGAGGTAACAACTTGTTACATGAAAAATTCCCAGCATCAATCATCTGTAGGAGAGTGTTCATTAAAACCACTGTCCAATCACTAAGATAGCTAAAATTAATAGGAAAAAAACAATGGGATGTCAGCAAACATATGTTTGTGATCACAAGACCCTTCGCTCTGGTATATGAGAATGCAAAATTAGAACTGCCACTTAGGAAATTAAATTGACAGTTATTACAAAATTAAATATTCATGTACTACATAATCCAGCAATTTCTCTCCTAAGTGTAATTAAAATATATAAATATTTAAAGAGGTTTTCATGTTTATATATGTATATATACTTATATGTGTGTATACATATAAATACAAATATAGTCATAGAAAGATTTGTACTTAAATTCAGATGATCTTTATTCATGATAGTTCATTTTGAAAGACTGGGAAGAATTTAACTATCTACCAGATGATCAAGGAACAAATAAGTAGTGATATATCCATACAATGGAATAGTACTCAACAACAAAGAGGAGTGAATGAACTGTAACATGTAACAATAAAAATGGCATCAGTAGCATAGGGAGACTAGATGAAAAGACTCAATTTAAAGGAAATTCAAGAAAATCCAGAGTAAGGCCAGGAATTTGGCCTAGTGGTAGAGTGCTTACCTAGCATGCACAAAGACCCAGGTTTGATTCCTCAGTACCATATACAGAGAAAAATCCAGAGAGGTTCTAGGGCTCAAGTGGTAGAGCTCTAGCCTTGAGAAATCCCAAGGACAGGAAGGAAGGAAGGAAGGAAGGAAGGAAGGAAGGAAGGAAGGAAGGAAGGAAGAAAGAAAGAAAGAAAGAAAGAAAGAAAGAAAGAAAGAAAGGAAGGAAGGAAGGAAGGAAGGAAGGAAAAAATAAATCCAGACTAAACTAACCAAGAGCACAGATCCGGAAAGGCAAGAGAGAAGGGACTTATGGAATGAAACACGGGCATCTTTGAAGGGCTGTGGAGACATTGCAACATGGCTTTCATAGTGGTGGTTACAAAGCTGCAACTGCATTTCTCCATACTTATGAATAAGCTTAAAATGTCATCTTAGTGCATGCAAATTAGCCCTCGATAAAGTTCACAAAAATGAAGATACTACGAACAGTCCTGTGTGAATTGTATGGAGTTAAGCAGGTGTCTCCTCACGGCCACTCTTCATGTGGAAGGAAGCTTCCAAGGATCTTGGTATTAAAACTGGTGGAGCTTTGGGACCAGAAGTGTGCCTTCATGATAGAATGCTTGCCTAGCGTGCATGAAGTCCTGGGTTTGATTCTTAGTACCACGTATAAAGAAAAAGCCAGAAGCATTGCTGTGGCTCAAGTGGTAGAGCACTCACCTTGAGAAAGTCCAGAGACAGGGCCTAGGCACTGAATTCAAACCCTAGGACTGGCAAGAAAAAAAAAAAGTCTGGTGGAACTTCAGCACAGAAACAAACTCAGACATATCGTGTCACCTGACACCAGGCTAAGCTTAAAAAGCTCTTGGTTGTCCTTACTTAAATAAGATAAAACTTCCCGGAGCTTAAAAGACAGAAATGTACATGGAATACAATTTGTGATACTGTTTGTTGTATTTCTATAACAAAGATCCTCATGAACCCATGGTAGCAAATGGCCTTTAATTCTAGGAAACTAAATATTGTGCTTGCTAGGTCTCTTCAAAGGGGTGATTAGGAGTGATATCAAGAAATAGATTACTCTGGTATTTCAAATATCTTTTATTATAATAAGTTGACCAATGCCATTTTGTCAAAAGTTTATGGGCATAAATAAAAACAATGAAGAAACAGCAAATAGATACTTGAAACATACAACTGGATCTTAAAAGCAATGTCTTACAGACATTCTGTCCATAGATTTTTCACCTATGATAGACCAAATATCTGTAGCTATCAGAAAATGAAATATGGCTCTTGTCGGTTGGCTAGCCAGACAAAACTCCAGGACTCTATATATTCATAAGGACTCTGTAGTCAGTATGACTATATAAAAAAACCAAATAAATAAATAATATGAGGGAAAGAATTTTAAAAGGATATGAAGTGGTATGTACATACCTTCATAATTTTTTAATGCTCACAGAAGATCAAAAGACTTACATAAAAATGTTGACAGTAGTTTTTCATGAAGGGATTGCTGGTTTACTTTCTATTTTCCATTCCAGCCTATAATCTCCCCATTTTTATGAGAACATGCTATACAGATAGGAAGATGAAGAACAGATACAAAACCCCTTTTCAGGGAAGGAACTGCCCCTGAGTTTATGATGACAGGCAATTGGTTCCACTCCAGATGTCTAGTGATTCAACCCTTTTTCTTACTATGAAAGAACATTTCTGAACATTTTCTCACCTTGTAAATAATGATCTGACCAGCAACCAGTTTAGCTTCGGCAAATCAGTTGAGCAAGACAACAATGGCTGAGAACGTTATCCTCTGTGCAGATAATTCAGCATCTACGTATCTGTAGTGTTAGAAGATGACACTGTCCTCATGTTAAAGGGCTTCTTCAGACACTGCATTTAGCTTGACACAAAGATAGTGCTCTGTGACAACAAGCTTATTAGTGTATTTTTAAATGTGAGTTAAAGGTTCAAAAATCACAGAAGTCATTTTCTTGAAAGTAATTGCGGAGCAAGGTATTATCTATTATCAAAGCATTGAAAATGTGTTGAAAGTTTCACAAAGAAAGGATGCTGCAGAACAAAAAACCGTAAGGACATTTTATATTGACAACCCAAAAATGCGAGAAAAATGCCTTGTGCATGTTTGGGGGAATGTTTCATGTGAGATAACAGGCTTTGAATATAAATAAGTACCTAGGAAACATTTCTGAATTTCTAGAAAACAGTATCTGTGCTTTTAAAAATGTATAGACATTTTAAAAATGTATGTACTACCTGTGAATGCCTGAGAATGGTTATTGAACCAGCTTCCTGAGCTATGCATTCCTTCAGAGAAAATCTACTGACAAAAATACAAAAGAGAAAAAGTAAATCTTTTGCAGCAACTATATATAATATTGTCTTCATATTATATTTATATAAATATATAGTATGATAGTCGACTTAATTTCAGTATACTATAAATTGTGTAACTCATTTATATAAACTAATTCCTAAAAATCAATTAATTGTTTCATCAAATAAGTAATGAGCACATTGATTAGTTGCTGAAATAACCTCTAATTGCTGCTTAATCAATGACTAGTTTAAGAATTACTATTTTGTCTGGAAATGGTGTTTTCCATCCAACTTTATTTAGAATCAGTAACTTTTATGATTGGCTCCTTTTGATCACATCCACTTAGTATACATTAAACGTTTTAAATTATTTAGGTGTTATTTAGGTGCCTCTTATGCACCAGCGGCTCACACCTGTAATCCTGGCTCCTCAGGAGGCTGAGATCTGAGGATCAGGATTCAAAGCCAGATGGGGCAGAATCAGTGAGACTTTTATCTCCAATAAAACCACTAAAAAGCCAGAAGTCGAGTTTTAGCTCAAGTGGTAGAGCACCAGCCTTGAGCAAAATTGCTCAGGGACAATTCCTGGGAGGCCAGAAGGAGAAGGGGTTGGGGTGATAGTGAGTAGAAGAGGAGAGAAGGAAGAAGAGGAGGCAGAAGAGGAAATATACATGCTTCTCATGGCACATATTTAGCTTTTCGGACAGTTATCATAATGCTAGAGGACATATCTTGGAACCGTTCATATCTTACCTGACCATTGCACAACATTATTTAGCACACTTTATTATAATTGCTCATTGGTTGCATTGTTTGTTATAAGCATCCATATATAAGCATGTCATTTATTAGTGTCCATCTAGAAAAATACCCAACTGTTTGATTTAAGGACAGTGTTTTCAACAATGCCTAAAAGCTCCTAGAGAAGAGGAACAAGCTTTAATTTATCTTTATTTTGCCTGGACTCACAACAGTGTTGAGTTCACTGTGGGTTCAGTGGCTTGAAACTGAAGTCTATTAAGCACTGATGCTTAAAAAGAATTTTCTTCACCTTAGGATACAGTCAAATAACCTTGGAAGAGCCTCAGGTGTTTGGCAAAATTAAGAGTGCAAGGCTGCCTGCACAGGTAATTAATAGAAAGAAAGCAGGACTCAGCTCATTCCCAAAAAAGTTCAGCAGTAGTATCTTCAATGGGCACAAAAACAGCCTCCAAGTACAGTATGAAAGGACCTACCTTCTTGACCTGACGAAAGGTAAATGGAATGAAGAGGATGTCAAGCACGCACACTTCTACATGACATGTCCAGGCTCTGCTCCAACTCATTACTGAGTGGAAGCTTAAGTCTTCTCCACAAACCATGCCCAGTCACATTTTCCCCCTCTGTCATTTCAAAATAGCCTCAGAGGTCTTAATGAGACAATTCAAATAAAACACTTCCTGTCTTAGTCAGCACTCAATCAACAACAGCTATTATCCTTACCTTTCAGTACCCATTGGTAGAACAAAGCAAGGTGAAGGTTTCCTCTAATAGCAGACTGCTCTGCTGGTGGCTCTGTTAGTGAAAGAAAGAAAAAGCCTGACCCAGGAGAGAAAAGACTGAACCAAGAGGAATGAGATTAATTTTCATTCTACTTGGAGAATCTATATGTCCCTATCTGAGATGTGAGTGAGTTGCAAAATAGATTTTCTCTGATTGTCAGGGAGAGAGTCCTGTTTTTCCACTGACAAGGATCCTCCCAGCTCCTCTTCCATGGATCTATATATGCGAGGAGCCCCACAGGTACCAGCCAGGGTTCAGATGCCACTCCCCCTCTAGTGGGATGGTTGAATATCTAACAATCTGATAGCCTCAAGTTACAAATAGGGGAGTGTATTAGTCAGTGGAAGATAGATAGACAGATAGATAGATAGATAGATAGATAGATAGATAGATAGATAGATAGATAGAGAGATAGGTAGATAGGTAGATAGGTAGGTAGCATACAGGCATAGATAGGTAGATAGTGAGAGAGTGAGAAAGAGACAGACAGGCAGATGGACAGAGAGACGGACAGACAGACAGTCAGACAGACAGACAGACAACAGACAATTGGCTTGCTCTTTTAGTCCAATGACTAGGCAATCAGAAAAGAAGGATCGTGAGGAGAATGAAATTCCATGAGCACAGAAAGAATTATAATGTATAAGCGGAACTTTATCTCTTTGTAAGGAAACTTTAGTCCTGTTCTTAAAACTTTCCTACCATTCATTCAGGTTCACAAAGACAATCTCCCTTTCTTATAAGTTCAAGGGATAGAGGCTTTCCTATGCAAAAATAACTGTCCATCAAGGCCTAGATTAGTGTTTGAACAACTGAATCATATTTTAATTTGATCTATATCAACTGCTTATAATGGGCAGTTTAAAGAGCAGAAACATCCAAGAAAAAAAATGGAACCATGGAGAAAATATATTACAGAGCCTACAGGTCAATACACAGTACAGTATAGTATAAAAACACAGACAATATGAAGCTGAGGTAATTTGTTAAATGATGTTTTGTAATTTTTTTTTTGCCAGTCCTGGGCTTGGGCTCAGGGCCTGAGCACTGTCCTTGGACTTTCTCAAGGCTTAACACTCTACCATTTGAGCCTCAGCACCACTTCCAGCTTTTTTCTATGTATGTGGTACTGAGGAATCGAACCCAGGTCTTCGTGCATGCTAGGCAAGCACTCTACCACTAGGCCAAACTCCCGGCATGTTTTGTAATATTTTTAAATAGATTATAGCCTCATCAAGTTTATATAGAAAAATATCATTAAAAGTAGTGCTCTGAACAGGGTACTCATGGCTCATACCTATAATCCTAACCATACAGGAGGCTGAGATCTAAGGATCGTATTTGAAGCCGGCTTGGACAAGAAAGACTGTGAGACTCTTATCTCTGATTAAGCATATCAAAGCAAGAAGTGGAACTGTGGTTCAAAAGGTAGAGCACCAGTCTTAGCAAAAACCTAAGGGGCAGCACCCAGGCTCTGAGTTCAAGCCCCAAGACTAGCACACATACACACAAAAACAATATTCTAAAATCTAGTACCTATGTATAAGTGAAACATAAATCTGTAAAATCTTTTTATTGAAAACTACAAAATATTAGGTGTAAGACGTTAAAAGCACAAAAATGAAAGTTATATCATGTCCATGAAATAAAAGGCTCAATATTGTAAAGTTGAATAGTAGTGTCTGTATTTAACAATAGATGAATGTAATCCTAATTAATTCTCTAACAAATTTACGTATAGGTCTTGAAATTGAAAAATGAATTCCTGAAATGTCTATAGAAATGAATAAGACCAAACTTAATTACAATAATTCTGTTTCTCCATGTTGAAGATTTTCATACCCATCATATCAAGACTTTATTATCTGTGATTATCTTCATTATCTGATAATGGACCAATACAGCATAACAGAATCTAAAAACTGAAGTACACATATGAACTCATTTGATTTATGACAAGAGCATATCATGCAAGCCATTGGGGTAATTATATGATGTTTTTATACATGGTTCACTGGGCAATCACAGAAAAAGAATGAATCTTTATGTTTACATCTTTTCATACATACACACAGGAAAATATGCCTGAGAGGGACTGTCTATATAAATGTGAAAACTAAATAAATCTTTTAGAAAAATATATAAGAACATATCTTCATGACTTAAGACTAGAAAACATTTTTACAAGAATTAGGAAACAAGCTGTAAGTATAACTGTGCATGACAGTGGTTTTATTACAAAGTATATTTGCGTATTAAAATGAAGAATTTCTGCTCATTAAAGGAATAAAATTCAATGCATTATAGACCAACACATACATAGTCAATTGACTTTTACTAAATATGCCAAGAATATCCAATGGGGAAAGAAACTCATTTCAAATAAATGCTACCAAAATAATTTTGGGGAAAAAAGTCATCTCCTGAACTCATACCTTTAAAAAAAATCCTCAGTATATCACATACCTAAGTATAAGAGCTAAAAGTAAGTGAAGAGAATAATCAACTTCATGTATGTACACCTGTGTGTATGTGTGTATATATATATGCCATATATGTGTGTATGTACATTTTCTGATGCTATAATGAAATACTTGAAGCTGGATACTTTATAAACAGGCTTCCTTAGCTTACAGTTCTAGAGCTCCATGCATATGGCTCCCAGCAATGATTCCGTTTCAGTGTGAACTTTATGGCATTTGACATCCAGGTGGTGAGAATGTATGTGAGAGGGCGAGATCACATAAGTCAGGAAGTCAGAGAGCAAAGGAGAAGGGAAGAGAGACAGAGAAAAAGAAAATGAGGAAGAGACAGACTAGTTCTTTTATAAAAATCTCCCTCTAGATAATTAACCAGGTCCAATAGAATTACATTAATTCTGAGGGTAGCATTTTCATTACCTTTCAGTTTACCTTTACCTCCTAACGTAACTGGACTGAGGATGGAGTTTCCAGCAAATGAAACTTTGGGGCATACATTCAAACCATGCCCAAATTATGTATCTGTTCCAATCGACATAGCATTACTGTGAACTCTTCTTAATCCATACCCCAATTCCACAAAGACAGGAGTACTCTCTTTTAGCTTGAACTTTGTTAATATTTATTTGTGACCCCATGATACATCATAATTTCCTTCTCACAGTAATCCAAAACTCAGATTTGTTCCCCCTCAACTAGATTATAAATATATTTCTCCAAGAGAGTAAAGTAGTATTTTGGCCATAGCAAATGCTCAATAACTACATAATAAGAAAATTGCTAAAATTGTAGACTAGTTTGATACAGGAAGAAAATCTTAATTTTTCTTAGCAGCAATTACTACCAAATTAGATTGTGTCATATAAGTAAAATGAATTATTGGCAAAACAATGTATGAATTAATTTCAGGCATAAATTCTATAAAATAATTGTATTATGATACTACATTTCCTGTACATTCCAATAACAATATGATTGGTAATTTCAACAGTTTGAAATCCATAGATTTAAATTTATAACTAAAATGTATAATTGAACAGTAAGTAGCAGTTGCTAGCTATAAGAGACCCTTTGCAGTGTACTGTTCATCACCTCTCCCAGATTTCTTTATTTTATTTCTTTCTTTATTTATTTTTGTCGGTTGTAGGATTTGAATTCTGGGGCCTGGACGTTCTCCTTGAGCTCTTCTTCTCCAGGCTCCCACCCTTACTCCTTGAGCAAGAGCTCCACTTCCGGTTTTCTGGTGGCTAATTGGAGATAAGAATCCCACGGACTTCAGGGCTGGGGCTGGCTTTGGACTGCGATCCTCAGATCTCAGCCTTCTGTGCAGCCTCTCCTAGATTTCTGACCTCCTGTAGCTTGGCCATAAAGTGTGAATCTCTCTTTCCCTGTCTGCTCTCCTCACTAAACTTGGAGCCTTTCTGAGTCCACATCTTTTCTTCTTTGCATGCCAGAACCAATTCCAAATCTCTACTTTGTGTGTACGCACACAGCTCACAAATCATCTATAAATATTTTGATAGGTATATAAATAACTGACTTGACATTAGGAGATATTCATCTAAAACCCTGTTTGCTTTGAACCTTCAAGCATCTAACAGAACAGGAGATAATTCTTCCCTTTCTCATTTTCTCCCTTTCTGTCTACAGGGGTGAAAATAATAATACTGCCATGTAAATCATAAAGCATTGCTGTGTTTAATCCTCTTCTTACCAACATGTTTTCTCTTCTTATGTATTATGTTACATACAGTAGCAGTCCAAAGACAAAACTGAAACTCTTTAGATGCAAAATGTATCTTTGGATTCTTTTGTGTTCACATGTGTTTGAACAGAAATACTCATGATTAACTAGGGTTAATAGCTCCAAGATGTCAGGCCTAACAAAACCCTGTGGTTATCAAATCTCTAAATATTTTCAGATTGAAAATACATTTTGTTCCTCACATGAAACTACAATTGTCCTCTAGTGAGAAAGATTCTGTCACTCCCTTCAGTCTCAGCAGGTCATGTTATCTTAGCCCATTCATGCAGGAATGGGGACAATTGTACAGGTGCCATACATTTGTCATTAGTTTCCCATGGCCTTTACTTCCTTAATGCCAAAGTGAAAAAGGAAAAATGCATTCACTTGTTTATGGTTTCTTTCATCCATTCAAGATAATTACTGACCACAAATTATACTTGATCTATAGTAGCGGGTATACCTAAAGAATTTGCTTATCTAGAATTTGTTATATAAAATAACATTTGCTCAAAGGCTCTTTGAACAAATTTATAGTTGACATAAGCATTTAGTAATGTTGATTAGTAGTTTTTCAGAGTTCATGATTTGCAAGAATATTGTTGTTTTAAATATATTCCATTCATCTAATAAAGTAAGAAGCAGATGGCCCCATTGTTGACATATTCCTTATAAGTTTATATATCCCTTATTTTACATATGAGAAACAAAGGCATAACTTGGTAAACGTAGTATTGAATCTGGAGTTTTCTAATCATAAAATACCAGACAAGAAGGCTGTCCTGATAGTATTTCTAGTTTTTTGCCCGTAATTAATATTCTGTTGCCATGACTTTCCCCAAACACCCTCCTTTTATTAATTATTAGCCCCTCACTGCATGCCTAGTCTCTCTGCTCAGTACAAGAAAAACAAAGAAAAGAAAAAAGCATTTACAGTTTGGCAAAGATAAGTAGAGTTGAGAAGTTGGCACTATACTTGTGATTTTCTTTTAGGTGTGTGACATTTAAATAATTATATTTCTCCCTTCTATTCTTTCAAGTTGAGTTTCGCTTTTGGTTCAGGTATGCAACAGGTATTCCAATTTTTAAATATATATACATACATACATACATACATACATACATACATACATACATATTACACCAGTAACTCTTGCTGTGCATTACTTGTAAGTATCTCTTAAATTAGAAAAAAAAAACTAAGTGTGTGTGTGTGTGTGTGTGTGTGTGAGTGCACGTGCGCACGCGTGCACATGGAGGAGAAAGACAGATAGCCATAGAAACAGGGAAATGAGGGTTTGGAGAGAAAGAATCCAGTGTGAACTACAAAGAGGAAGAATGCACTTACAGAAATCCCAAAAGAAAGTAGCTAGCCCCCTTGCATAGTAACCATGCTCATTTAAATAACCAGCAAGTGAAAGTTGGAAGCCCTAAGAGAGAAAGCACAGGTGTGAAGCAAAGATAAAGCATGATTTACCCTATAGTAAAGCTGAAGACTACAGAAGGTACTATGAAATTTTTGTACATTATATCAGCTTGGGAATTGACTACTGCTCTTGGAATTTAAATTAATTTTCATTATTTCCTAATTCTCTCTTGGGGTCAACTTCCCATGGAAATAAATTGTAACCAACTATTTCCTGGGGCTCAGTCAGTCAAGCTTTTGGAAGTGAACCTGGTAAAACTAGTCCCACTTCCCTAAAAACCTTAGGATACCTCTGCTATAGCCTAAATCTGATGAACTTAGATCAAGTTCAGGGTTCCAACCATGTTTTAAGTTCTGTGCTTTAAATTCACTGCTTCCAATGAAATATCTTTTCTTCTTAATTGAATTTTTTAGTTGCCAATTTATTTTCCAGAAAACTCATCCCCTAGGTGTGTCTTACAGAATTAGTTAACTCCTCAAGTTATTTCTCTTCCAAACATTTGTAGGTATAATGAATTGATCCTCTTAATTTCATAGGTGCAAAGACAAACCTACAAATTGTAATGTGTAGATTTGTTTCCTGACAGAGCCTCTATGTGTTGACTATAGACATCTATTACATTCCACACATTATCTATTAGCATTGATGGACACATCAATGTGCATAAAACCCAACACACTTGGTTTTTTATCTTCAAATTTTCATTTTAGTTCTTTTTTTTTGCCAGTCCTGGCTTTAGCTCAGGGCCTGAGCACTGTCCTTGGACTTTCTCAAGGCTAGAGCTCTACCACTTGAGCCTCAGCACCACTTCCGGCTTTTTTCTATGTATGTGATACCGAGGAATCGAACCCTGGTCTTCATGCATGCTAGGCAAGCACTCTACCTCTAGGCCAAACTCCCAGCCCCATTTTAGTTCTTAATACATGTGATTGAACTGTTCTAAAATAACTTGAATGTAGCAAAGATTCAGTAATATTGAGAACAAAGCCCGTATCTAGAAATCTTCTCTTCACTTGGTCACAAATGTCCCAAGACACTAGGTTATAGATATGATACATTTTTCAGGGTATTAATAAGTAGAGGTTTTATTAGTAAGGAAAATTCTTGCCCAAGTTTCAGGAGAAATTACCTCTTCCACACAAAAATCCCATCCTTGAGTATCTCATCCAGCCTGAATTGGTGAACAAGACATCATCTATCTCTGTGCTCTGACTTCCTCAGCTGTAAAATGGGATAACAGGCTGAGATGATTACATGAGATAACAAATGTTAATTCCTTGCCAGAGTATTTGCCATGGCAGGAAAGAGCCTGAAACAGGATGAGGAGATGATCTATCAGTTAATTGAAAACCCCTTAAAACATGAAAATGAGACGTTCTTATAGATGAACCACTCTACTTAATGCTTGTGTTACTATATCTCAAATGACACATTCAAGCAGATGTAGGAATTGCTCCCACTGAATACATAAAACACTCAGAGTTTATAGGAATCTGCCTCAGAGAGTCTGAATAGCTCTCTTGTGGTCACCCAGATTATCATGCAAGGATTTCATGTGATTTTGGTCTATGTTCTTTCTCTGACCATAAAGAGAAAAGCAGAAGATGAGAACTCTTTGTCCTAGAAAAATAACCAAGGCTCTATAGGTTTTAAACATGACTTTTGTAGCTACCCAGATAATTTGGAAAGAGTAGTTTCGTAAATCTGACAAAAAAATGTAATTTTTTAAATGAGTTTCACCATCACATCACATTCTTATAAATGTAAATAATATATTTTATCATAATCACCCTCTCCCTTACCCTGTCTTGTCCTTTGTCCCCCTTCCACTAGTCATCTTTCCAAATATTCATTCCACGTTCATTTCTTTGGGGAGAAAATAAAGCCTTCTGCAAATGAGAAAAAACATGCAGTATTTGTCTTGTTGGTTTTGCCAAACACGATGATCTCCCATTTGCATCCATTTTCTCGGAAATGACATTAATGTTGCTCTTCTTTATGGTTAAATATAACTGTGTGTACATAAACCACACTTTCTTCAGAACCAATTGATTGGTGCCTACGATGATTCCATAACTTGGATGTTGCTAATAAAAGTGTGATAAATAAGAATCTGTGGGTATCTCTGATGTACACTGAGGAGTGGTACAACCGGGTTACATGGTTGTTCCATTTTAGTTTTATAAGGAGCCTCCACAAGACTTCCATAGTGGTGGCACTCATTTGAAGTTGCACAAATGGTGAGACTTCTCCTTTAACCCCCCACATCCTCACCAGCAGTTGTTGTTTGTTTTCTCAATGTGCTGGATCTCAGAGAGATTTCTATTTATATTTCCTTGATGGCTAATGAGATTAAGGTTTTTTTTTATGTGTTAATGAGCAACTGTACATGCTTTGAGAACGGTTTGAGTCATTTAGCCATGTATTGTTGCATTATTTCTACTCTGATATTTGTTTTAAATCTTTAGATATTCTGCAAATGAATCCCTTGACAGATAACTGGCCAAGGTTTTTCTTATTCTGTAAACTGTCTCCTCAGTCTCTCATTTCCTTTGCTGTGCAACAGCTATTAAATATGTTGCAATACCTCTATCAATCTTTACTATTCTTAAAGTTTTTCCTACTCCTGTATTTTCTCTGTGTTTTCCTGCAGTACTCCTATTAAAGTTGTAATAATATATCTAAGTATAGAGAAATTCAGTGATAGAAACTAAAGTATCAATCCTTTCAGCATAAATAAGTGAGTATCTGATTTACTTTGCAATGTTTCAAGTTATCTCAAGTCAAATGTTCTCTGTTTCATGCATAGAAAGGGAAAAAATTCCACTCAAATTTTTCTGTGTGGTAGTCATATTTTCTGGTAAAACTGGAACTGTCTAACTTTGTTTTAAAAGAAGGAATAAAAAAGTGAGGGCTTTGAAAGAAGTCATTACAAAAGAGAAAGGATGCTTTTATCCACATTCGGACATATTTTCAAATGTTTACTCACAATATGATTCGTGGTTGAAAAGATTTATCTGGTATAAAAATAGTTTTAAAGTTATAAAACATGTTTTAAACAAATAAGAGGCTTTGAGAACCATCTAGCATTTACAACATTGTTAAGCACTGATTGAAGTGTCATTTTAGTAATGCTTCTAGAATTCCCTGCATAAACTAGTGCCCTTATATGTCTACATAAATAGCTTCTCCATTGCAAAGTATGTCAACTTGGAACTAAACAAAGACAAGCTCTTTGAACAAAGGATTAGTACAAGCATTTCTTCAACAAATGGTAAAAATTCATAATTACTTTCTCATTTTGTATATTTTTTCATAATCCACATTTGAACCCAAGAAATTTCTGTATAATTTTCTACAGGGGTAGCATATTAATGTAAGTTTGAGAAGTTTATTTCCCATACATACATACTTCTTCAGTTTGTACAATATGTACAAATTGATACATGTATTTTAAAATATTAATAGTTTGAATGGGAATTATATAGAGTACATTAATAGTACTATATGCTTTTTCTCAGAATCAATACAATCAGTTTCTTTGCCTCGCATTTTTTTAGCATTTGTTTCCATTTGGTGTACATAAAAGTCTAAAATGCTGGAATTCTGCAACATAGCCATTAGGATAGTTGTTACATATTTAATTTCATGCTCCAGTCAGCATAAAGCAGTTGTGAGACTACAGACCAAAGCAAATTGAGTGGCTTCTTAGATAATTTCCTGCTTAATTGAAAGCAGGTAGCTTTTTAAAAGTAATAATTTGCTTTGTTTCAAATGATGGTAAGGCTGTTTCTTTTTAAAAATATATGATTATAGAATAACTTTCTACCTAAGCCAAACAGAGTACATTGGGAGTCTGACCTAGCGCTGGTCTCAAATACATGGGAGCACTTTGAGGGGGCAGGGAGGGGGTGGCAGGTGGGGACAAGGGGATAACAGAAGAAAGACAGCATGGTTATTTGAGTTGGCATACACATACATATGCACACACACATGGATGTACACACACATAGATGCATATTCACATGTGTATGAATGTGTGGGTATCCACACTCATAGCTGACCCTCCATTTTCATGGGTTCTATATTTACTCACTCAATCAAACATGGATCAAAAATACCTGGAAGGAAAATAGTACCTCTGTATGTAACATGTCCAGACACTTTTTTCTTGTTCCCTACATAATATAGTAAAACAATACTTTATATAGCATTTACATTACATTATGGCTTTTAAGTACTCTACAGATAGTTTAAAATATATGGGAGGCTGTGCATTATCATGTCAGTTTATATGAGAGGATTTGAGCATCCTTAAATTGGTAGCATTTGTGGAGGATTCTGACATAGTCGGAGGGTATGTGTGCATATGTATTTACCATTAATCTACGCACTAGATAGGATCTACTTTCTGTCATTCTGCTTCGTACTTAGCATTGGTATAATGTTAGCAAGTAGGCTATTATAAAGTTGGTGGTCCTAGTTCATAGCTAACAGACAGGTCTTCTTTCTACACAGTCTACATTCAGACTGCTGGTGATGATCTAGCCGAAGAGAAGCAGCCTAGAAGTATGCGTGAATGGCACTCCCATATTGGACTATTAACGGAATTCTATTTAGTCAAGAGTAAATATCCAGACATTTTTAAAATACAGTTTTAGAGTCACTAAACACAGTTTCTTCGAAACTGAAGAAAAGAGAGAATGTTTTGTTATTGCCTAGATTTAACAGCATAGCAAAGATATAAGCAGAATTTGAAAGCTCTACAAGTATATGACATACATTGAATTTTTACACTCACCAATTGCCATGGTGATTTGTGCAACTGATAATACTGAGCAGCAACACCCTGCAGCTATGGGATAAGTGCTAAGAGATGCGCTTTTGGTTTGCTAAAATTCTGACTTCCTCACAGTCTTTTAGACCCCTGGTTTTACCGTCTATGCTAATTTGGATCATTGCTGTCAATCAGACTGCACTTAGAAGTACTAGCTATGCAATTATAGCACAAAGCTTTAGGGATCTTTTTGTGTTTTTGTTTTAAGTATCTATAGCACCCTATTTTGTGTGTGTGTGTGTGAATCATGGGTCTTGAACTTGGCCTGAGCGCTGTCACTGAGCCCTTCAGCTCAAGGCTATCCTTGAGCCAAGCCTCACTTCCTATTTTCTACAGGTTAATTGGAGATAAGAGTCTCAGGTCCTTTGTACTCGAGCTGGCTTTGAACCTTGATCCTCAGATCTCAGCCTTCTGAGAAGCTAGGATTACAGGCATGAGCCATTGTGCCCAGCCCACTCTAATTTTTTTTTTAAATCTTTGTTTCGGATTTTTTTTAAATCTTTGTTATGGAGTTCTCAGCAGCCTTTCTAGAGAAGAGTAGGAAAGAGAGAGGTAAGGTAGAGAGGGTACTGAACAGGAAAGGAAGGCCTACTCTCAAAAAAGCCATTAACAGTCTGGAAGCCATGCTTGAGATGTTCATCATCTATTTGAATTTTCCTCCTTCCTGGCAGAGGGCAAAACCTACTTAAATTTGGGAGTGGCATTCTGATACAATATGATATGTATTCCTCACTGGCAAATTGAATCAAGTCAAGTGATCACTGCCAAGCAGAAGCCTTTGAGGCAGAAGAAGACAGAACCTCAGATTATACCAACATTTAAGGAATAAATATGTAGAAAAAAGGAACTCTTCCAAAAGAAAATGGGGAAAGTACAGACAGAAAAACAGGAAAAAAACTACCTAATTAAATTCCCTACCTCTTACATTAAATTTCTAAGTTTTTCATCTCACTGTTGTGTACAGCTTAACTTGCTTCTCTAACCAATCACTTTTATGTTCATAACCTATCACTTTTAAGTTTCCTCTTCACATGCAATAGACTTTCATATTTTGTATTGCTGTGGTGGTTGATGATGTTGAGAATAAGTTTTAATGATTAGATTGATTAGTTCAGTATATTACAAAGGCATCAGAAACTTAAAAAAAAAAACCAGCTAGGAAGAAAGACATGTGTTATTCTTTTCCCAAAGCCCTTAAGTACTGCTCGCATACAAATAAATTTTATTTGCTGGTCATCATTTGAGCTTGGAATACAATTTCACACTAATGACAGTGAAATGATTGATGAAAACTTCTGAATCTGCATTAAGTAGTACATAAGCACATAAATGAACCTGAGTTAATATGTGAACTGCCTTCTTACTCTCCATATAAATCAACAGTTTTAGTTACTTGAGAATAAAATACCTGAGTCTAAAATAACCATTGGGGTTAATTTCCCCACAACCATTAAAGTGTCAAGTACTATCGTTTGTCTTTATCTGATGATGATTTTAAAAAAGGCTGTCATTTGAAGAGTTATGTAAGTCAATATGAAAGATTAAAGAATTTTCACATTGGTTTATATAACACTCCTGACACCTTAGAATCTAATTTTTTTAATCTAGATTTCTCTTCTTGCATATTCCCTAAGAATACTGGTGAATCTAAGTGTTAAGAGGCTTCTAAAATAAGTTATCTGAATCAAATATCCCACACCAATATTTAGCTTCTTTGATTGCTATTCAGGTGATATTTGGAGCATGGAAAGAAAGAACTAATATTTAAACATACATGTTATTCACAAGATATGGTGGATCTTTTACTCAGAACATATTTCCTGTTGACATCACCATGAATTAATTTGTACTAACCTTTTAAAAACCTGACAACCTTTCTCATGATCTCAGGGTAGCACAGACATTTTGTTCTTGACAGCCTTCCCTATTCTACCAGGTTCAGCTGCCTTTCAAAGAACAAGAGGTGTTATTTCTCTTGTGCAAAGTACTTTCACTGTTTAGCAAGAAAAGACCCACCTGTGCTAAAATTATAAAAATGCTTTCAAACTCAAGAGGAATAGGACCCCTTTTTCCAAGAAGGGGTGCAACAACAATCTTCCAGTATTAAACAAATAGTCACCACTAGGTTGGTCTTACTTCTAATTGTGCTTCTTAAGAATTACAACATTTGAAAACATTGGGCTGGGTGCCGGTGGCTCAAGCCTGTCATCCTAGCTACTTAGGAGGCGATATCTAAGGATCACAGTTCAAAGACAGCTCCAGCACAAAAGTCTGTGAGAACTTTATCTCCAGTTAACCACCAGAAAACCAGAAGTGGCACCATGGCTCAAGTGATAGAGCAATAGCCTTAAGCCCCACAACCAACCAACCAACAAACAAATAAAAAACAATTGGGTTTTCTTTTTCTAGAAAGGTGGAATAGAAGTACTTTCCCCCTAAGTGCAATTAAAAACTTGGCAAATGTGTAAAAAAAAAAAAAAGTAAACCTAAGAAATCTGAAGTCAGGGTAAAGAGAAATAAGTAAATGAGCCAGAGAATTTGAGAGGGGAGTTTCTGGGTTTACATTTTACTTCAGAAGTCCAAGGCTAGGTGCTAAACAAACTAGCAACCCAGATACAAGAAAGTAAGGAAAGACAGAAGGAGGGGAGGAAGGAAGGGAGGAAGGGAGGGAAGAAGGGAGGGAGAGAGGGAAAGAGGAAAAGGAAAAGCAAAACAGTTTCAGTGAAATTCTAGACAGCAAAGAATGAGGTAACCTAGCCAGACAGAAAATGCTCAAACAATAGCAGTCAGAAACCACATAACTCTAGTCAAACACTAGAAAAATCGGTGATCTTACCCTCTTCCTCACAAGCAAAAAGAGAGGGGAGGGGGGTCTTCTGTGTGTGTGTGTGTGTGTGTGTGTGTGTGTGTGTGTGTGTGCTCACACGCAGTGTGTGTAGCTTGAATGCAAGGCCTGGGTGCCCTGAGCTTTCTGTTCAAGGTCAGTGCTGTACTACTTGAGCCATATCTCTACTTGGAATGCTTTTCATTGTTGTTGTGTTTTGGTTTGGTTTGGCTTGAGTTTTGGGAGGTTAACTGGACATAAGAGTCTCAGGAACTTTCCTGACCAAGCTAGCTTCAAATCACAGTCCTCAGTTTTCAGCTTCCTGAGTAGCTAGGGGTACAGGTGTGAGCCACCAGCGCTCCGCTCCCAAGTTCTCATTTAAGTGGTAGCAGGGAGCCAGGAAATTCATCTCCTTGAAGAAGTACCCCCAATTACTGCGGGTGTAGGCGGATTTTCACAGTTCAGCAGTAATACTGTACTTTCCCACTTCCCACTAGAGTGGCCTCAGAAAATTCTTGGTGGAAAGTCAAGAGATTCTCTACTAGACAGAAGTAACCAGACTACTCCCAACTCCTTGAAGACAGTAGAGCGCCAAGGACAGGGAAGCACTGAAGGTCTGTTCTGGTCTCTCCCAGCCAGAATGATATTTACTGAGACCTGCTGGCCTAGTGGGGGAGGCGGAGAGCTGGGGGGCCTGTCCTGCAGGCATGGATTTCCACCTTCACCTGGCCTGCTGACCAGCAACATTATAAAAGATTTCAGTAAGCAATTATGAACATGCTTGGGGAAGGGAGAAGAGAGATTCTTTTAAAAGAACAAAAAGGAATACCAAAGCTGGAAATTTTAATCAAAACTTGATGGAAGTTGATGGATGAAGACTTCAGCCTCAGAGGAAAACAGATAAATGCTAGTAGTAAACTTGCAGACAGTGACTCGCTTTCTAAAACCCGAAGCAGACCCTAAAATGGAGGTAATGTTAACCGCTGCTCCCCAGCCTGTGGGTTATTGAGAGAAGAGACTTTAAGAGATGAGGTATCCTGGGAGGAAATTAAATCACTGGGTCATGCATTTGTCACTGTTCTGTTTGTTTGTTTTTGTAAATGATCACCAACTAGTAGTCTCTGAATTGAACTGTTAAGGACATATGTAGGACATATCAGGAAGCTAATGATTGATGTTAGCCAACAAACAATGGCTAGGCTATGGACTGTTCTTCATCATGTTTATCACCATCATCAGATGTGTTCACTGCTGATGTTTTCAGCTGTTAGAGGACTAGAGGCTTAGAAGAGAGACCTTTCTGGACTTCAAAGGGTTTAAAGTCTATTTGACAATGTGAAGACAGTGAGAACAAATAAAATAATAAAGCAAAAGAAACGAAAAAAATCTGATATGCTTGAAATCTGGCCTGAAGATGTAGAGAAGGGCCAACAAGTTTGATTTTACTGGAAATAGTTTGGCATGTGCTGGGAAGGGAGCTTGGTTTGAGGTTCACAGATCATCCAGATGAACAGCTTCAACCGTGCAGATTTATGCCAGTCACCAGAAGTTTCCCCTTAGTCCTCAATTATGGACTTACTTCCAAACATGCAGCTGTTTTGAAGTAAGGGATCTGGCGCTCTCTCTCTCCCCCGCGCGCGCGCACACACACACACCCGTGAAAATGAAGCATAAGGAATCACCTCCCCCTCAACTCAGCCTCAACAGTTATGCTTTTTTCCTCCACCTTTTGGATTTAAAGGATTTGGCTGGAGATAGAAGTGAGGATGAGAGAAAACTATTCCACTGATCTCTTCCTTTTCCACGCAGTACCCTCGCATGATTTCTACTGCTAGTTGACAGCACGGACCACTTCTCATATCTGGGTTTTGGTTTTGTTTTTTTTTTTCTGTTCTGAAAAGATCTACCCCATTTTTAAACTCCTAACTTCAAGAACCTAACTCGTCGAGATGTTCTATCCAACAGCAAAACACAACCAGCCCGGCTCTAAACCAGAGCTAGTGCGAACTCTTTGCAAGAAAGTGGTGGTGTGATTGCAAGCGGGTAATCAGCACATCCTCAGACCTTCTTCTGGAAGGCAGCTGAGGTCTCTCATTCTCGCTATGATCACAGAATCTTCTTTCTCTTTGCCTTTTGGCAGGCAGGAGCCTCCACTCTGCAGGTGTGAGCGCTGCAAAGGATGAACTCCACCGCCAGAATGTCTACCGGGGACCAGCCAGAATGCTACCCGGCAAACCCCAGAGCCTAGGGGAGGCTGCTGGGACGGAGGAAGCAAGCCTGCCAGCCACCATCAAAACAGCCCTGGCATGGGAACCCTAGAACCCGAGAGCCGGTGCATTTCCAGACCAGGAGGAACCCACAGGAGCTTGGAGAGATGGAAACGAGGGAGCGGGGTTGAGGGGGAGAGAAGACAGAAAGAACCAGAAAGAAATTCACCCCATGCTCTGATCAACCCAGAGCCAGCCAGCCAGCCAGGGAGCGAGCCAGAGAGCTAGAGCGCAGGCCGGCCCGGGCGGCTCCAGCTGGAAGTCATTGTGCAGGCTGGCGTCGGCGTCGTCAAGGCGACCGCCCGGCCGGCGCCAGCCGAGCAGGGGGCGGGGGAGGAGGGCTGGGTGAATGGGTGACGTCACGCGGCTGGCGCCAGGCAGTCTAGGCGGCCGAGCCAAGGAATCAGCTGTCGGGGGGAAGGGGGGCCGGGGGGGGGGGGGGAGAGGGAGACAGAGCGGAGGGGGGCGCGTGCGCGCGTGCGCGCGCGGGCGCGCGGGAGGACAGTGCCGGAATGCGCCTGGAGAGCCACGGCCGGGGCGGGCGGTGGGGGAGGAGGGAAGGAAGGAGGGAGGCAGACACCTCCGCCCCCCCCCGTACCCCCCAGTCACCCGCTTTACCCCCCTTCTTCCCCCCCACGCTGCTTGTGCCTGCCGCTGGAGCGTTCCAGGGCCGGCCAACGTCTCTCCAGTCCCCAGACTGCGGGGTTTTGCATTGGGGGCCTGGGCTTTTTCTGCTCTAGGCACGCGCTGTGCTGGGAGGCCCTGAACTGAGAACGCGATCAGATCCTATTTGTCACCCGTGTGTCATACTCCTTGGCCAAAGGGGAAACACGGTACCCACGTGCCCAGTGTGTTGGTGAATTCACCGGGGGTGGGGGTGGGGAAGACTTCCCAATGCATATTTTACAATGGCGCTAGTTGTTGGATATCACAAATAACAATAAGAGGAATCAGAAGGCTTTGCGGGGTGGTGGTGGTGTGGTGGTGGGGAGCTCGAAACTAGGCAACTAGGCCGGGGGGTGGGGGGGAGAAATGTAGATTTGGAGCCAAGTCATTCTCTCCCATTATTCTGTAGTGCTGGACTGTAAAGTATGTTTGCTGGTAAATGGCCCAAAGGACTGAAGTTGATGGGTGCTCCTCCAGGAGGCCAAATACTGGGTTGTGTTCATTTTAGTATCCCCACATGGGAAGGCATGGGAAATGTTCGTGGAAAAATCTAGTCTTTGAGTAAAGGCTCCAGTTTAAAAAAAAAACACAGTGCTCTTGTAGTCTTTTTTAAAAATATCTGTTTTTTAAATATCTTGCTTGGTTTTGGTGGTGTCCAACGTTGGTGAAAGAAGGCTACTGAAATTCAAGCTTGTTTCAGAAGATTAGTTAAATCTGCCCTTCCTGCTGCAGGCATTTTTCCCCTCCCTTGTAAAAACGGGGACATAGTAAGATTTTTCTTCTCACAACTTGCTGAGGTTCTATGAGTTTATTTACCAACCTTAAAAATTGCATTTTGAGTCTACTGTTTCTATAGTTGTGTTTGGTCCAGGTACATTGTTTGCTACAAACATTTCATGGGGACCTGTTATGGGAATGGTTGTATAGTGGAAATTTTAATGGAATTAAAAAGACATTAGATAGGATCCCTGACCTGAAAACTTTGAAAGATATGTAATTAAGAGGTAAAGTAGAAAGGGGAGAAACAAAAAGTCAGTAAGCTGTTGGAGACCATTTCTTCTCCAAGTTTGTTGTGTATTCAAGTCTGTGCATCTGGTTGAAATGCAAGCAAGGCTTAGGGTTCTCCATCTTACACAAGTGATGATATACAGATAGTCCTGGGGACACTTCAAATGAAGAGGACTATTAAAATACCCAAGTAAGCTTCAAGTAAGAATGTGAGGGGTGTAGAGAGCTGCAAGCTGGTGGAGAGAGTGAGTTGGAGCCAGGTGGCACAGCCTCTGATTGGCTGAGGAGAATGAAAATACTTCCAGAGAAGAAACTGTAAAACCATTGCACTACAAGAAAAGAACAAGTAATCAGGTAGTGAGGAACAGTTTGTTTTTATTTCAACTAAGGGATGTTTAGGGGGCTGCAAGAGATGAGACTGAGTGTCATATGAGACTGAGTGTCGTTGGTAGTAGATTAATAACTAGAGGATTTATAATGTCTGAATGGAAAAGAAACTTAGAAGTTGTTGAATCCAACTCATGTGCTCTAAGTAGGAAAAGTAGGCATCCCTCTGATTTCATTAGCTAATTGCAGAGTGAAAGGCAGATCTGGAGATTGTGTGTGTCTGTGTGTCTGTATCTGTGTCTGTGTCAATCCTGAGGCTTTAACTTACAAATGAAAGCCCTCACTTGACATTTTTGCTTAAAGCTGGTGTTCTACCACTTCAGCCACATTCCACTTCTGGCTTTTGGGTGGTTAGAGATAAGAGTCTCACAGACTTTGCTGCTTAGTCTGGCTTCAAACTCCTGAGTAGCTAGTATTATGGATGTGAACCACCAGCACCCAGACTGATGTCATTAATTTGAAAGAAAGGGAAGGTTCAGTTGGCTCACAGTTTTGGAGATTTTAATCCATGATCAGCTAGTTTGGGGGTCTGTGGGCCTGTGGCGCTGTATATACAGAAATATACATATGAGGTTGCAGTGGAGGCCTAAGGAAGAGACCCGGATCCTACAATTTCCTTTCAGGGCATGGCCCCAATAACCTGAAACCTCTCACCAGATCCCATCCCTTAAAAGTACCATCACCTCCCAGTAGCCTCTCTGGGGACCACCATTGCCACTAGGCTTTAATAAAAGGGAACTTTGATATCCAAACTATGGCATTTACAAAGTTGCAGTGTCTTTGAGACAAGAAATAGTATTTGTCAGTATTGTGCAAGTTAAAAATATGAAGTTAGAATGAAAGGAGCCTGGCCAGGAGTTTGACCTAATGATAGAGTGCTTGCCTAACATGTATGAAGACCCAGGTTCTATTCCTCCATACCACATACATAGAAAATGCCAGTACTGTGGCTCAAGTGATAGAGCTCTAGCCTTGAGAAAGCCCAAGCACAGTGTTCAGTCCCTGAGCTCAAGCCTCAGTACTAGGAGGGGGGTGGGGAAAGCAGGAATGCTCTATGGGAAGCAACATTCCTAGCCCAAATCTGGAATTATTTTTTAATGATGTGAGCTAAAAATATGAAGGAATAAAGAATTACAACTTAATCTGAAAAAAATGTATTTGCATAAAACTAATCTGTAATGACTGGAACCCCATAGATTGTGGTTCCTTTTCAAGTAAAATAATGAAAAAAGTTCCTCTACCCCCCTCATGATCCAATATATGACTTTTCAATCCTGGCTTTATAAGCACCCTTAGTTTAAAAAGAAGGGGGAAAAAAGCCTAAGCTCTATCCAGCCTGCAGAATTTAATCAGGATCTCTGGAAGCGGAGCCCTGGCATCAGTATTTTTAAAAGCTCCCCAGGTGAGTGTAATGTGCAACCAGTGTTGAGAATCACTAATCTAATATGCAGTCACCAAGCTCATTTCATCAGCTTCATTTCTGCCCTGAACTTTCCTCCAACCCCCTACCCACACATATCAGCATTAACTCTTTTGCCAGCACTAGATCGCTTTTTAAATACTGAGTGGGTTTCGTGGTGAATTTGGATGGTTTATAGCACATTCACTAAGCTCAGTGTCTTCCATCCCTCATTAGCTGTCATGGCTTAGTGGTACCCATACCCAGCATATCTTGATCTCTCTCATTGGCAAGAATAGGAAAAAATGGTTTGGTTCATGATTTGGTGGAAATGATAAACCTGGTTTATGAACCTCTATGGTAACCTAGAATGACTGCATGATATTCTGCAGTTGTTTAGTTGACTTTTTATCTTTGCGTTAATAACCTATTTGAACAACCCCGTTAGAATTAGGGCTTACTTCAAATACTGTCTTGTACATTGAAACTATTGTTTTGAGCCTTCTTCAAAAATAGTTTGTTGTTGGTTGCAAAGATTATGCTGAATGTAAGAGATATTTCTGGGCGTTTTCCTTGATGATTAACTTGTAAACCTTTACTGATTATCTTATTTATCTAAAATTAATGCAATTGTTTACTACATGCCTGATCATTTTCCAATTATGAAGATGCCTAAGAGAAGCAAGTCTTCTCAGAGAGCAAGAAATTAACATACAAATGTCAGCTATTGTGGGCTTTTATGTGGATACTTAAAATACTTAGATTTTCCATATGATCTTGTACTTAATTACATGTCGTGAGTACTTTAACATTCATTTCATTTATTTATTTAGTTTTTTTAATATTACCTTCTTATGGCTGAAGAAATAATAATTTAATAGACTTTCTCTCTCTCATCTTTGTCTATTTTTTTTCCACTCAAATGGACAGAAACCATTATAATTAATGTCTTAGATATCCTTCCAGATTCGTTTTTGTGACTGTGCACAAACAAAAATATATTCTTTTGTTCTCTCACGATACTTTGTTCTGTTTTTTTAATGTAGAAAGTATCTTTCTGTTTTAAATCAATCAATATCTGTTTGTTTATTACTTTTTATTTATTTAGATGGTACTGGCATTTAAACTAAGGTCCCTGTGCTTGATGAGCAAATACTTTACCACTTGAGTTCAGGAGGTTTCTTTCTGTATCAGCACATTTGTTTTCATTTTTATATTTCCCCATAGTATTCTAGTGTCTGCAAGTACCATTATTTATTTATCTTACTGCTACTGATGGCAAGAGTTAGGTTATTTCCAAACTTTCACTACAAAATGGAATTAATCACCTCATCTTGTCACTTGTCATGAAGTTTATCTGTAAGTGAAGTTGCTGATGCTTTTTTTTTAAAGTGTGACCATTTGTAATTGGTTTTTTTAAGATAAACTCAAAGACATGGCATTCATGCATTAAGTGATAAATTTTTTAAGATGTTTTTCCTCCAATATTAATTGCTAACCTACAAAATACAAATGTATTTTCTCATTTATATGATATAAAAGTATTCATTTAACTGTTACCTTATCAGTACTGGAAAATGTCTTTACTGCAAAAACCCTTGTTCATATAACATTAAGGAACTGTATGTTTAATAAACATACATATATATATATATTTATCCCTTTCTGAGAGCATCAGTTCAAAGTTCACTTGCTTAACAGTCATTGCATAATTAATGACTTCTTCATTCACCTCGTGTCTGATTTTAAAAACTTTCTTCTTTTTCTTACTTATTTAAAATAAATTAACATGCTTACTAATAATGACTTATATAATAACTATTTCTTATCTTGTATCAGCTACTATTGGACCAAACATTCTTCATTCATCTGATGTACCGTGAATATTTTATTAGAGTTTGATACATGTCATTCAATCTTACTTAAATATCATTGTTTTTTAAACCTTCAAAGGTTTTAAAATTATGTAATAAAACAAACTAATCTTTATGAGTTTCAATTGCTTTAACATATAAAACTATCTTTGCTACTCAGATTGGCATTCACTTTTGTATGTGACTAGTTGCTGTAGGAGTTTTAATGATTTTCAAACGTCAAACTGTAATCACTCAGTATTGTAAAGCAGTTACCTAAAATGTCAGTTTTTCTTCTTTAGGCAAACATTCACAGGTCAAAATGGAGCTCTATAGTGGAGTGCTTGTCTAGTGTATTGAATACTCTGGGTTCTAGCTCTAGCCCAAGAAGGAAGAAAGACAAAAGAAGGGAGGGAGGGAGAGAGAGGGAGAGAAAAAAAAATTAAAAAGAAAGCATTGTGTCTCTGTTTTTAAAGTTCTTTTTGCAAATACAGGTAACTAAAGTGATGGAAGGAGAGATTTTTTGTTGTTGTTGTTTTTTACCTGCCTCTCATCAGATCAATTTCACCTTGCAGGGAATAAAACCTTGGCAGAGCATTTCAGGAAAAATCTCACCTGCCTGTTTTGCCATTAATCGGCTCAGAATTTCCTAAAGCAGTATAAGCCCATTGTTTCTTAAAGACTTTCCCTTCTTTTTGAGAGCCTAACTGCCCAAAGGAAGGCTAACACAGTGGTCAATCATTAACCTTCTCCATGTGAGACAACTTAGAAAGAAAACAAAAACCAGTTTCTTAGCAGTGCTGATTGACAATGCTCTTTTAGACTACATTTCTTCACATTTTGCTTTCTTTCCTCTTTTCTCATACCTCCTCTTTCCTCTATTCAGTATACACATGCACCTCCTTTTGGATAATTTTTATTGTAGGCCTCTTGTTTTATTTCTTAACAAAACTGAGGTCATGATTTGTTCTCCCAGAAACCTAACCATAGATTTATTCTAGCTGCAAAACTCATATAGATCGTTCCATCAATTATGAATGGATCATGTGTGCCGATGCAATAGCAGACCAGTGGTAATGTTACCTATTCCAGAGACTTACTATTATAAATAAATAATGAGATGGTTCTGTGAAATGCCTTTAGAAAAGGCAGGGAAAATGCATCACTTCTGAAAAGATTGTGCATTTGAAAGATTGAAAACTGGTACCAAAGGCTTCTCGGCAGAATATGGAGTACTTATGTGGGCAAACTAGAAAAGAAACAAGCTAGAAGAAACTGTCTAATATTAAAACCAAGAGACCAACGTTCTGTAGAAACTTAAATGTACCCATATCTACAGCCTACAATTGCTGCTTAGATATTCAGGAAAATTGAATTTCCACCTCCAAATGTATTCCTATGCTATATATTTAAAATAAATCATCACACCTAAAATATTAAAAATGTTATTTATGAAACAATGCTACGTTCATCATCCTTTAAATAAAAGTTGGGTTAAATTAAGTAACATCAATGAGAAGGATGTAACTTCAAGGCATATAGGAGAGATTCCTATTAATCAGTATCCTTTTTTTTGTCTTGGTTCCATTAATTCACATTAAGCTTGTCTATTAAGTATAGATGGTAATTCAAATAGCTTCAGGAACTCTGGTGACCACTGTCTTCCTGAGCTGACCTTTTCTTTCACAAAGTAGAAAATGCTTTGTGGTTGCCACTAGAGGGCAAATAGCCTCTTAGACTTCTCTGACCAGAGTATCTCAGTCGGGAAGAGCCAGTATTAAGGTCTCATAGAACCCAGTCTTAAATCTTGTATTAGCAACTCCTGCTCAGCCAGCAATGATGTTATTTATTTCCAGGTATGATTTCAATATGTTGTATTTCTAGCTTATATTCACAGTCCCCTTAGGGATAAGGGAATTCTCTCCCCTTCCCCTATCATCCCCCTCCCCCAGTGCAGTAATGCTTGATCACTTCAGACTAACCTTTGGTCTCCGAATCTTGAACACTGCTCACTGAACAAAAAGTTTCAAATTTCCTGGAAGGCAGAAAGGAAAGGAAAGAAAGAGAGGGGGATGGAGAGAAAATGGGGAAAGAAAAGGAGGAATGAGGGGAAGAAAGAAGGAAGGAAGGAAAAGGAAGGAAAGGGAAGTAGGGAGGGAGAGAGAGGGATAGAAGACAGTTTCCAATCAGCTTGATTTCTGTATAGCTTTCCAAACTCAGCTTCCATCACATACTCCCTTTATCATGTACAAATTCAGAACTCCTGGCAAGTCTTTAAACATACTATCATAATTTGTGTCCCTGTGTTCTTCCTTAGGTTATGACTTCCCCACCTGCAATAGTGACCAAGTTATCACACACTGTTGAAAACTGGAATCGTAGATTACTGTGAGAAGACTTAAGAGTATGTGTAGATTCCTTCTTCTTCCTCATCTTCATTTTCCAAAGCAATAGATTAATTTCTCTTTACTCACCTCTCACATCTAGCACCATTTCTGAACACCATGGTGATTCTATTTAGCAGGACTCCCATCTTTTCTTTGCTGTATTAGGAATAGTTAGGAGTTCTAGAAGCAACTCCTTTCTCAACAGGAGCCTTGGGTTTTTGAATACAGGGTGTGTGGAGTCAGGAGGTACAAGATTTCTCCTTGATAGAAAATTGGACTTCCTTGCTAGTTAAAGGAAGCAATTAGGATGTTGTTTACAAATAAATATCCAGAAGCTGTGTTGGATCTGGAAAAGGTTTGGGTAGGACAGACCTTATAGTGCCGAAAGAAAGCAGTCTGAAAATTCATATTCTGCGTGGAGTAACAGATGAGGGAACAGGAAGAGAACAGAGGGAGGCATAATAGGTGAGGAAAGAAAAAGAGAAGGAAATCAAGAAAAACACAAACTGACCTTTGAAAAGTCTCCTTCAAAATCTTCACCAGAGGGCCAAGGGAACCTGAACCCCAGTCTTCTTAAATTTAGGGATACATTTATTCTAGATAACTAAGTGTCTACCTCGTTTCAAAAGGTGGTCAATGCACAGTTTTTGCACTCAAATCTATTTACAATAGGGAGACGCATGAGGTCACAAAAAGAAAAGCTTTTTTTTCTTTGAAGGATAAAAACAGCAGAATACATTTTGCTTACTTAAGTTGATAAAGAGATGCTTTGTGTGGATATCTAGTTCAATCCAGTTTGTGCTAACATTTGACAAGAATGTTGCAAGACAATCTCTTATCTTCCTGTGGAAAATAATACGCAATTCCATTTGTTAGAAATACTGCCATTTTATTCTGATGTTAACTTGGAAGAAAACTATCTTTAATAAAAATGAGATGTTAAAATCAAGGCAGAAAATACATAGAGATCAGTTACATAATTTCTAAACAGTTTTAAGTAAAGAACAAACTTTTAACTTCCTTTGTCATATAAAAAGAAAATATTAAAATTATCATTACTAATATTTGAAGTACACAGACTGAAAATTGGAAGTGCCAATGTATTTTCATGTAAAATCATTCTGGAATGCATTCATTAGTCTATTGAAAGACACTTGGCAAATGATACTTATTAAGTAGCCTTTCATCCCCATGAAGTTTGTTTTATTTTATTTATTTATTTAATTTATTTATTGCCAGTAATGGGCTTGAACTTAGGACTTGGGCACTGTCCTTGAGCTTTCACAAGGCCAACACCTTACCACTTGAGCCATGGCACTACTTCCAGCACTTTCTGTATATGTAGTACCAAGCAATCAAACTCAGGGTTTTATGCATGCTAAGCAGGCACCCTACCACTAGACCACACTCTTGGCCCCACATGAGGTATTTATAGAATAATTTATAATAAAGACATAGTATTTTTGAATTTTGTATTTTGTGCTATTTGCCCTTCCATATAGTAAAATCTAAAAGAAATTTACATTGGAAAAAATGAAGGTGTGGACAAAAGGAGAGATGGCCCTGAAATATAGATTCCAATAATAAATCCTAAGTTTTCCTCAAACAGGTTTCCTAACACTGTTGAGGGTCTTGCTGATAACTTAAGGTTCTGCTAAACTCCCTTGCTTATCACAGGGGAGGCCATTAACTACACAAATAGGAAGTTGTAACCCTAACTCACACCTGGGCCA
This sequence comes from Megascapheus bottae, assembly GCF_031878675.1. Classification (NCBI taxonomy): domain Eukaryota; kingdom Metazoa; phylum Chordata; class Mammalia; order Rodentia; family Geomyidae; genus Megascapheus; species Megascapheus bottae. The sequence goes on along the minus strand of NC_143530.1, from coordinate 21,280,763 downwards.
AGAAGTAAAACCCCAACAGATTTTAGTTTGAATGGGAAATTCATACTGATGGTTTATTCTTGACCTCCCTTTAAAAAGTTGAAAGGTCAATTTCTGTAGAGAAACTTTAAAATCTTTCCAGTTGTAAATAAAGGTAATGAGTTACATGAGATAGATTCTCTGATTCTCTCTTAAAATGACTATAAGAGTATGAAGAGCCCTCCCTACCCAAATACACATATCTGGAGGCTACAATATAGAAATAGCTGTGGGTGTTATAGAAGAAAGAGAACTGAGCAGAAACCTCCCTGTGCCAATAACTCCATGACTAAAATTGGCATGCCTGCTCTGAGGACTACTGTGGTTGGGAAATTTGCCTTCATCTTCTAATCTTCGTTATAGCAACCAAAAAGCAAGAGTTGTCCATAGAAGTGATTCTGAAGGATAGAGAGATTAGAAAATGATGTATGCTCTCCTATCCAGGAAGAAGACACAAAAGTCAAAGTTAAAACTCTTTGAGTCCATAGGGAATCATAGTTTATCACTTTTCAGTATTTTCCTGTCCAGACTTCCCAGATATGATTTTTGGATTGGAGATTTTGATTGGTTCATCTGCATTTGGAAGAACAATCCAAGGTCTAATTCCTTTTTGAAGCTACTTGAACCTCATCCATTTTTTTCCTATTTATTTTCTAAGTAGTTGCATAAAAGGGTTTTAATCCCACAAGTCAGATTGTGAGCACAGTGCATCTTGATCAATGCCATCCTTTCTATCATTCTCTCTTATTCAGTTCGTTTTTATGTCTGAAATTGTTGTTATATTTGTAGTCCATAAAAAAAGTTTGAGGGGTTATACCAAATCCTTTATACTATAAAATAAGGTCTTCTTAATTCCATTGTACTAATGCCATTATGGCACAGGGACTCAGAATGTTTAGAGCAATGCTCAAAATCTGATTTTGTGTATCTTCAGCACAAAGCTCTCTAGTATCTGATTTCCTAACTTAGAGGGATTTACTGGTTGTTTTAATTCTGAAATTTTTCATTTGTTTGTTTCATTATTATCATTTCAAGTTCTATTCATTTCGTATGTTCATCATTGTTTTAACATCTGCTCCTGAAAGCTGCACTTTCTGGATCTGCCCTTGAGTCTGTCTGTTTGGCTTTGGGGCACATCCTGTTTCCTTGTTTGCCTGGTTACTTTCCACTGGCAAATATTCTATGTTAAGAGTCTGTATGATGCTAAATTCCTCCAGAGCAAATGCATACATGATTTTGGCAGGTAGATCATGGTTCTAATGCCACAAAACACCCTAATTGAACTAGTAATTGGAAGTCATCTGAGGCTGGACCTCCGTTCTTTTGAGAATTAATCTGGTCCCACTTCAGGTTCACCTCTAAGTGTTCACTATTAGTGTTCCAAGATTTCTCTGTTTTCACGCATTAAGCTGCAGCTCTCAGAATCAGCCAGGAATCAACTGGGTTGAGGGGAGGTGGAAAAAGGTGAATCCAAATTCCAGATATCCCTGAAGTATGATTCTTCTCCTTTAAAATTCACCTTGTAATTTGATTCTCAGTATAAAGGTATTGAGAAGTTGTGGAACCTTCAAGAAGAATTAATGCAGTTCCCACAGGACTGGATTCATCACTGCAAGGCTGGGTTGCTAGAAAGCATAACGGTGCTCATCATGAGTGCAAGTAGTGCAAAATCTTCTTGGAAGGCAAGCAAATGTGGGCTCTTCAACCTCCTTACATTCAGAAACAGGAGCTCAAATAAACCTCTATTATTTATAAAACACCCAGTTTCAGGTATTTTGATATACCAGAAGAAAACGAAGACAACTTCACAGATGTGCACCCTCACAGATCTTGACTAACCCTCATTGCCTTGATGTTTCTGCAGCAGTTTTAGGTTTCTATGTATTTAGATTCATTTCTCCAGCTGATTGGAGAGGAAGAAATGATCCCAAACGACCTAGTTTTCCATAGATACAAAAAGACATATCCAGACAGCACCAAGGATTTTTACTCATTGTCAATACAAGTACATTGTATAAACATACATTAAGGTATTTGGTTTCTCATAATAATAGCTCTCAGAACTAATGAAACTGCTAGGAAAGGCTGAGAGTATCGCTTAAGTGGTAGAATTTTTCCCTAACAAGGGCAAAGTCCTGAGTTAAAACCCCAGTATTGCCAATAAAATAGAGAGGCAGGGAAGGAAAGGTAAGGTAAAGTAAGGTAAGGTAAGATCAGGAAAGGATAGGAAAAGAAAGGATAGGAAAGGAAAGGAAAGGAAAGGAAAGGAAAAGAAAGGAAAGGAGAAAGGAAGGGTTAGGGCTGGGAGTACTGGCATACACCTATAATTCCAGCTATAAACTAGAGGACAGTAGAAGGACTACAAGTCTTATTGAGATTAGACAAAATAACACAGGACCCTACCTGAAAAATAGAGCAAAAAGGGTTGTGAAATGGTTCAAGGGTGGAATACTTTCCTGACAGGTATAAGGACCTGAATTAAAAACCCCCTTAACACACACACACACACACACACACACACACACACACACACACAGCAGAAAGAAAGAGAGAAAGGAAGGAAAGAAGAATTTTGTGTTCAGATACTAGAACTAAGGTAAACTACATAATATTGTGTTTGTAATATATTCTACAACAAGTTTTCATCTATAAACTTTCTTACTAACTCCCAAATTTTAATTCCATACAACATGACTAAGCAATTGTACCTATATTGTTTGATCGAAGACTTAGATTCTTTTCTTTAATCTAATCTCAATGCCTATTTTGTCAAATGAATTAAGTAAATGCTGTGCATGAAATTTTGTAAAAATCAAAGGAATAGCACTATTTCAGTTTCTAGGGAAAAGGAAGGTCAACTTTCTCATACATTCTACCAAGAATCATTTATTAATTCTGTTTCTCACTCATCACGTATTTGAGCAAGTACCCTGAACCAGGCTCAGTCCTAAATGCCACAGATGCCAAGATGAATAAGACAATGGTTCTGATCTAGAGAAGATAATTGAAAATTACCATAGATAATTGCAATTTGTACGTTAGAAAGAAAAGGGGTGTTTAGGGATTTAGAATATATTATAAATGCAGTGGTGTGTAATTTACCTCATTTATAGTAAATCACTGTGCTAAGGAGATAGACATGTCACAATCCTTACAATACTCTATGATAAATATTAAAATGGAATTATGAACAAAGGATCATGGGATAGATGAGAGGTATATCTGAACAGTCAGGGGGAAAAAAACTATCACAGCAAGAAGTATTTCATTCTGCTCTTGAAAGGAATGTTTAAATGCTGTCAACAAACAGGAAGGAAGTCTTTGTGAGTTTGAGCTTAAACCAATACTACCCCCAAAGTTCCTTCATTTCTCTGCCTCACGTTTGTTCTTTCAGTAATCCATTCTCTACACTGAACTTTGCAAAGCACAAACATTGTCACTGAGTTCCCATCTTTTTCATGGCTTGTATTCAAGGCCATTTTCATTCTAAATCCCGCCCACACTCTAGCTCCAATCCCTGCCATGACTTTCAGGCAGGATATGTGCCACATATAGGCTGGATCACACCAAAGACCATGGCACCCCATGCATCCATGTCTTTTGCAGGAGTGTAGTCTACCTTGTGCTGTGCTCCTCTGATTCTTTCCACAGCAGTTTAAAAATGTCTCTACTAACACCTATCCACTCGTGCAGTTAAGACCTGCCTTCACTGGAGCCATGCAAAACTAGGGACAGATATAGCTCTGTGCACTCACTCCTTAGCATACAACTGGTTCTCAAGGCGTACTTTAGGTGAATCAAAGGCTAAAGGAACATGGCAATGATTAATGCAGTCACAAAGGATAAGCTAGGAGACCAGATATAAGAGCCACCACTTAGGTATGATGACAACTCTTTTTCAGAATATTTGAAGTATGCCTTTATTGAGATGCTACTGCCAAGTCTCTCAGAGATACTGATCTTCATTGGAGCCCAGGATTGTTCACAGGTTTTTGTCAACGTAACTTGGCTCACAAGAATCCTTGTCGGATCATGATAAATTTTCCATGACGTTCTCACAAAATAGCATCACACACGCACACAGACACACAGACACACAGACACACAGACACACACACACACACACACACACACACACATCTTGAAGGAAAACAATTATAGCTACATCTCTGAAGTAAAAGTTTTTCAAATGTTTAGATCTATGTTATTTCTTATGTTCTTCTTGATTCTAAATCTCAGTTGTTAAATGTTAATTATGGGGTCTTTACAAGTATAACTGATACCTTAATTTTCTTGAAAAGTTAAAGTTCTAAAAATGTAATGAGTCGGAGCCTGAATAAAAAGTTCACTGTTAAAAAAAACCCCAATGAAATCCAAATGAAGTCTATAGTTTACTTAATAATGATAATATAACTGTTTTTAATCATCACAAATGTAAGATTATTGTAGACAGTGTTAGCTTCTCTAGACAGTGAAGGATGTGTAGGAACTCTTTGTTCTAGCTTTGAAACCTTTGTGTACATCTAAAAACCATCCCAAGTAAAATGGTTAGTTTTTTAAACATTGGAGGCCGATAAGAATTGTTCCCAGAGCATGTCAGTTAAAGAAAACTCAAGTTCATTGAAAGACTGATCCCCGACGCATCATTACAACCTAATATCTCATAAGCATCTCATAAGACTTGAATCACTGGTTACCTCGACAAGCTTTCTATGCTTTCACCTAGAACTAATATTCTCAGGCTGCCTCATTAAGATAGAAAGATTAAGATGCATTTCATACCCCTAGAGTAATAATACTCAACAAAGAGCAGCACAAATTTTAAAAATCATTTAAGTCAAATTAATATTGATATCATAATGTTATAATATAAATAGGCACATGAATGAATGTTTCAGGAAGCACCTTCGTCCAGTTTACTCACAAGGTGTGTGCCTGCATAAATAGAATCTGCATGATTGAGAACAAAATATTTTAAAACTAGTTTCAGCCTAATTAACTGTCATCTGCACTGTAGTAAGTTATAAGCTTAATAGTAAGGTTATTCTTCAAGCCTAGAGGCAAAAAATAAAATTCTTTTGGCCTATCACATTGGGTTGAGATCAGGTCACTTTGCATATAATCTAAGCTTATATGTTCCTTACAAGCATGCAGGAACAAACTGGTAACATATTTTAGATGTGCATCGCTATTTTAACACTATAATTAAGCATTGCTTACTAATGAAGAACAAAAAGCCACCAGAAAGAGCATGTTCCCTGAGAATATGCAAAAATATTCTTCTAAATGAGATTCTGAAATCCACAGCACTAAAGGATGAGAGAAAGGACTAGAGGCAATGACCCAGGTGAGAAGCGTTTTGTTTGACCCTTACAAAGCGACTAGATACATGAGGAACTTAGACCTGAACCCAGTTTCCAGGTGGCTGGCAGAGCTGTTTCCTGCCCACAGTTGGAGAAGTGAAGAAACTCAGATGACCTCACAGTCCACCTGGCGAGCACCTGCTTGTTCTCTGAGGTAGAACAGCAGAGATGAAAACAGGAGAGCAGATAAGAGCAGTGTTCAATTACAGATCTCAACCCCAGTGTGCAGGCAGAAGGGAATGCTCAGAGAGAGAGAGAGCTTTGGACTTGCCACAAAAAGCTCTTCCAAAGGGACCCTACAGTGTGTCCTTTAAGAGAGGGAAATCTTATGAGAAGTTATTGATTCATGCCCCCTATCTTATTTACAAAGAAACCCAAGAACGTATTTCCCTGGTAGGACAGGTGGAATGTTGAGACAATCCTTCTTTCACTTGAAAAGCCAATACTTTTGAGACGCTATATTAGCTCTATCAGATCATTGAGACATACAGAAAAAACAAAATTTCCTCTTGGAGGAAATAACCAGCTGGTACTCTAGAAGGCTGGATGTCAATGCAGATGATAAGGCTTTTGCCCAAATTGCTAGGTTCCCTTCTATACCTATCCATATCTATGAATAGATCAAATTTTAAAAGCTTCCTTTCTTTCCTGGATTTGCTGCCCAAGGGCACAAGGTAAGGCGCCTCGCATTTCTGATGAGCTCATTCCTTGTTAGTGAAATTCCTTCTGGACTGTCTCCTACTAACAGCATCTGGCCTGCCAAGCCTCTTTTTGCCCCTTAAAGCAGCTTCATCCCTTGTCTTCTCCTTCTCACTGGCCTTTCTTTGAACCCTCTTTGGCTGCTTCTCTTCTGTCCTTGGAATTTAGATCTCTTCTCTAGATACAGTTTCTCCCTAGAAGATTCTATCCATTCTTGCAGGTTTTATATATTTCTCTTAGGGAAACATTCACCCTCAAATGGTCACTACATAGCCCAAACTTATTTCCAATGTTCTAAATCCACACACACATACACACAGAATATTACTTGCTCAGCATCACCATTTCTTGTCATTCTTATAGAAAGCAAGTCAGAATGACTTGTAACTTAAATTTTTTTGAAAATAAGATGCCCCCTCTGATTATTACTTAACACTATGGACTATTGGCAGCTGAGTGGAACCTTATAGATCAAATCAGTTCTAAGTTCTTCTTACCTTGATGAGAAAGCTGAAGGAGAGGAAATGACACGACCCTTCCCTAGGAGAGAAGTAGAAGCTAGCCCTGCACACAGATTAGGTCTCTGGTCTCATGGCTTTTCTACATCTGAGGTTAAATGAACCTGAAGTTTCTTTCTCAGAATGCCTCACAGACCTATAAATCATATTTTCTTCCCAGTCAGTTGAATTTTACCTTCTGAAAATTTATTAATTACAGAAATCATACAGTTCGGCTTCCTAGAAGATGTCGTGTATAACAGGTTAAAAATAAAATATCAGAGCCCCTTATAGTTTTTCATGATTTATAATTCTGTTGAAGTTAGAGATCTTTGTAGGGAGTGAGCTTGTGTTGTTCTCACCAATTTCTGTGAAGAGTTTTCATTGTCAGGAAAAGGGCTACACCCTTGCCTATGCTGGCTCTAGTCAGCCCAAGGCCAAGGCTACTATGGCAGCCTCCAAGAACTGGGAGTTTTCCAAAGATAAACTTAGCTGATTAAATGACTCCTTTCTCTCCTGAGAGGCTATATTTGGAGAAAAAGCATACCTTGCTCTTCTTAGGGTTTTAAAATATTTTCTCCATAATCTCTCCCCTTAGTTATATCCCCTCTGTAGCTGGCTACAGAGTATATTTGGAGAGATATGATATATATGAACACCCCCCCCCCGTAAACGCTTACTGAGTGAGACTTCTTATGAGTAAACCTATAAATTAGTAGCTTTACCCTGCATTGACTTCCTTCACTCATTTTGAGTTCTAACTCCCCATTTATTCCACTGAGGGCCACTGCTAACTAAATTTCCTCACTCCTTTATTTTGAGATAATCTGTCTCACAACACATGGGAGATGAAATCTTATATTTATGTATAGAGCTTGTTCTGGTGCTTAACACATGATCAATGAGTAGTAAATAAACATATTGAATCTAGTACCATTCAATGAATAGCAGCTAGTTTCCTATCATTACAGCAATCACCATGGTCATTATCACTACCACCACATCATTATAATTACCATCATCATTCCTAGCGGCACCTGCCCCAGCCTTATTGTCATTATTATAGCCACCACCATGACCACCACCACCACCACCATCATCATCATCATCATCATCATCATCATCATCATCATCACCACCCATTTTAGTTCCCTTCAATCCAATCATTCAGTGTGGCTATCTTATGAAATTTCTATTCAAATAGCTCAAAACGTGTAGTGTTCATTTATCCTTCTCCATCTATATTCTTGATAAAAACAATAATAATCCTGTATATGATGCTTATTTGAAACTTTTTGCTACTTGATGTACAATTGATGTTTCATCAGATGGTCCTTGAATCACTACATCTAAACCACTGGAAACCAAACAGGGAGGTTGCTCATGTGTCTACACTTGAAATAATTACTTGGGGTAGGGGTTGGGGGGGTTGAGGATGTTGTTTTATACACCAACATTTGGGAACTAATGAGCCAACTTCAATTCCTACCATGTGATCAGGGCCACCAATTTTTGCCAGTGATTTTTGAACTGATGAAAGAGAATTATTACATCTGTGGAATACCATAGGCCTCTAGGGCCTATTGATTAGAATAAGATAAACGTTTTCTGTGTTTTGAACATATCTTTCCAAAATTAGGATTCTCAGACTTTTCACCAAGGTACCAAGTAGGACCTTGAGTGATGGGAGCAGTGCTCTTGTAATGTTGTTGAGGTAATCAGAAGGTCATTGCATCTTATTAAAAGATTGATTTGCTTACTTTTGGGCACTAATGTTCTCTCTCTCTCTCTCTCTCTCTCTCTCTCTCTCTCTCTCTCTCTCGCTCTCTTGCTCTCTCTCGCTCTCTCGCTCTCTCTCGCTCTCTCTCGCTCTCTCCCCCCCCCCCCCCGCCAACTCACAGTAGCACAAAACAGGCCAAGACAACATTATTATTGTAAACGCTGCCATCTCCAGATGTAATACAAAGCAGGAGGATAGATTGGTTGGCAAGCTATAAATGATAATACAATGGATTTAAGCCTCCTCCAGGATTAAATACTTCAGTGATTAGAAAAGACATAAGAGTGATTGCATACACTTCTTTAAGCATACTTAAAGGCAGCAAGTTTTAGGGAAACTGGCTGTTTCCACAGTTTTGTTGTTGGTGGTGGTAGTGGTGGTAGTGGTGGCATGGGCCTTGAACTCAGGTCTTGGGCACTGTCCCTTAGCTCTTTTGCTCAAGGCTAGTGCTCTACCACGTTGAGTCATATCACTACTTCTGGCAAATCACAGTCCTCAGACCTCAGCCTCCTGAGTAGCTAGGATTACAGGCAGAAGCCACCAGCTGATTTCCACCTATTTTAGAAGTAAAAAAAAAACTTTTCATATTTTCAAGTTGATAATGGGAAATATTTCTATTTCTAAAGTTAGAAGTGTAAGTAATACAAGGCCCTCCAAACTTCATTTGAACTCTCATTCTTTCCTTTCCTTGTCATTATTTCTGTCAATGTCAGATCACATGCACTGGACATTTTTTAATTCACAGATAAGCTATTAAAGTCAACAACTGAATTTAGTAAGGTTGTCATATAAAATGTCAATATAAGCATGCTTTTATACTAGCCTATATGCTTACAAAATAAAATTTTGAGAATGTAATTTACAAGGATATAAAAGAAACAGTATATGTATGAACAAATCTAGTGAACAAGGTATCAAGTTTCTACACTGAAAAGTTTTACTAATTTTTTTTTTGGTTGTTCATGGGGCTTGAACTCACGGACTAGGCAGTCTTGAACTTTATTGCTCAAGGCTAGTACTCTACCACTTTGAGCCACAGCACTACTTCCAGTTTTCTGGTGTTTAATTGGAACTAAGAGTCTCATGGACTTTCCTGCCTAGGCGGACTTTGAACCATGATCCTGAGATCTCAGCCTCCTGAATAGCTAAGATTACAGGTGTGAGCCACCAATGCCCCACTACTAAAAGAATTTAATAAATGAAAAGTTCTATGGCACTTATTGATTTGAAGACAATGATTTATTTCCCAAATTGGTCTCCAGATTCCATGCAATCAGAATAAAAATCTCAGCAGGCGTGTGTGTGTGTGTGTGTGTGTGTGTGTTAAACAAAAAAACAGTGAAAACAACCTTGATGAAAAGTAAAGCCAGAAGACTTGAACTACCAAACCCTAAGAAGTGTTATATATCACCATATCAAGATGTACCATAAAAATTTATCATGCAAGTGGTACTGTCAGGTTGATGTATTTGAGAGAAAAGAATCATGACCTCTATATTGCACCAGTCACAAAATCATTTTCAGGGCTGAAAAGAACAGTAATTTTACAGAAGATAACCAAGGAAAATATTTCCATGTTTTAATTAGAAGACTACACTTGAAAATATTCTCTTGTATATAAAGTAAATTATAAATCCTTTTTAGAACTACAAAGACTTCACCTCTTCATGCCTGTAGAATTTATCTGTACAATGGGACTATGCGGTAAGGAGATTAGTTTTCCAGGGTAATTTATGGATATCAGAATCTACCATTTAGATCCATACTTTGTATTTCAAACACCTACTACTAAAGCCAAATGAGACCATTGTGCTAGATAGTAATTTCCAAGGTATGCATACTTCAAACATTTACATGTTGACTCTTTTGCAAGATGAAATATTAGTATAGTTCTTATGGAGTAGGTACTTTTATCATAAAGATGCCCATTGGTTTCTTGCCTATTTGTACTAAAGTGATATTAGGCATTTAAAAGTATTGACTAGTAAATTATGTAACCACCTCTGTAACTGCAAAATGAAGTAGAGGTTACAAATTAGGAGAAAATACTGTGCACAGAGATTCACAAGAAGACCTCATAGTCATAGAATCTTATGTTTCAAAGGGACCTAGATAATTTCCCAGCCAAATCACCCAGTCAGATTATAATAATCCAGATTAAATACCCCTATAGAGAATAAATTCTATGTGATTATGTACTAAACCCATCACATTCTAGTAACTATTATTAAACTACCCCATTGGTTCAAAACACTGTCTCCAGCAATGTTTAACTCCCTACACTTATTTTCCTAAATGTCAGACTATGATCCCTCACCCCACTTATTATATTTTCTCTTCTGTGTTATCTCTGAAAAGTTTGAATTTAGTTCTTGCCCAGATATTTTCTAATAACCAGTCCAAACTGACCCAGCAAATGGGAAAATATCCTTCATTAAGTATGTGTTACAATCATTGACAGACTGAGACAAAGCAAAGTGGTAAGGGAGAGAAGCCATAGTTTTTCTAGATGTATAATTTTATGGACAGCAAAAGAACAAGAATAGCAGTGACATATGAGCCAAGTCCCCTGTGCTGTTAGGCACAGCCCCACTGGAACCCTGATGCAAGAAATATTCTTTGAATCCAGAAACAGCATTAGTCCCACCTTTATACCTGTTTTGTCCCTAAATTCAGAATTGTCTGTAAACAGCAAAAGCAGAGCCACCACTTCTTCCCAAATACTGATTGACTGATGGATTGATTGATGATTTTATTTTTGTTGGTTGTGGATCTTGAATTCAAGGTCTGGGCACTTTTTCACTCCAAGTTAGCACTCTACCACTTTGAGCCACAGTGCCATTCTGTTTTGCTGGTTGTGAATTGGAGATAAGTGTCTCATGGACTTTCTTGAGGTGGGAGAGGAGAAAGAGGGGGGCTGGCTTTGAATTTCGATACTCAGATCTTAGCCTCCTGGGTTGCTAGGATTACAGGCATAAACCACCAGTACTCAGCTCTCCACATGTGTTTTGCACTGACTCTGTTTGGTAGAGCCACACTTTAGTCAGAAAGTAGCATCTGTAGCATCTCCTGTTAGATATCCTAGAGCCACTGTTTCAGTGAAGAAACTGACAGCCACTCTTCTTGGAATCCCTATGACCATATAAAGATGTCTTAGCAGCTTGATGGTTCAGGAAGCATGCTATGGCAGGATGAAGGAAAACGACCCTGCCATTGGTATTTCATGTCTTTTCACAAATTAAATAATAAGTTTCTGGGCACTTGGGTTATAAAACTGCAATTTCACCAGGAACTTGAAACATTAATCAGATTCCAGTTTGGAAAATGAAAAGTTACCTTTGATCTAAGAGTATTTCTATTTTCAGATAGATTTTACCAAACCAAGCAAATTATATTGTTAGTATTTATAAACATTTCAAAATGAATATTGTTAAACAGAGTCTTATATCTACTTGTATTTGGCTGTTTACTAAAATGAAAGTGCATCTGAATCTCCAAACACAAATACAATAAAAACTGAATTTCTGTATATGTATGCCTTGTTTACATGTTGACTAATTAAGAGTTTATCTTTTACTATGGGGTTATAACAGGGTGAGCCCAAGTCATTTTAGAGCATCATGTGGTGAGAGGCCTCACTAAAGGTGTCCAATCTAATTTTTCTAGCAGATCCAATCTCATAACACTTCCTTGTTACTTCATTAAGCCTTAGATTCATAGATTAATCCATTCATGAGGACAGAACTCTTGTGATTCTATCACTCCTCATAGGACTCAGCTCCCTCCCCATTAACATATGGTTGAGGATTAAATTTCCAACAGATGCATACCAGATGACACACCTAAAACCATAGTTCTGACATCACTTGAAAATAATGGCATTGCAGCATACCCACAAATGCAAAGTATTGTGCAATATGTCATATTGAGAGTAAATGATCACCTCAGAATTTAGGAGAGTATACAACCAAAAAGACAGAGAAAGAGAGAGAGAGAGAGAGAGAGAGAGAGAGAGAGAGAGAGAGAGAGAGAGAGAGAGAGAGAGAGCACAAAAGAAGAGGAAACAATAAAAACAACTTTATAACAAAGTGTTTGGTAAGTAAAGTATGGTACAGCTAGGAAAGAGAATGTTATATAACCATAAACATAATACAGGCAGGTAACTCCCTTAGGAAGGACACCCACATTATACAAAATGATTTTCAATAGTAAACATTGCACAATGTAATTTTTGTTCAACAAATAATATCCATGTGCATAATATTTATATGCATGGGAAAATACCTAGAAGTACGCACAATAAAATAATACAAGTTGTTTCTAGGTAAAGATTCACAATATATGTATATATCAATATATACAGAAATAGATATCCTTGTATCTATATATAGAGAAAGAAATAGGTAGACAGGCAGACAGAGAGACAGACAGACAAATAGATATCCTTCATTACAAAATAGGAAAGCAATGCAAAACCAAGTGATTATTTTAATTATATCCAAGGTGTTAATGATAGATGTCTTCTTTTAGAAAGAAGTCATGGATTACTAAATCCTACAATGTCTTTTGAAAGAGTTGCTGACTACATTTAAGGACAAGTAGAAAATACTTCAGCTGGGAAGGCTACTGTGGGAAGATAAACAATGTAAGTAAATTAAAGTGGAGTGTTTGAGAGAACAACAAAAGATGACTTTGCATTTTCAATCTTCAAACCTCTGCTGTGGAAGCCTTTATCATTCAGTAATTCCTCCTCTGGAAGTTTTCATTGACTCAGTTTTTGGGTTTTTTCCCCCCATAGTACCCTAGCTACGTCTACACTGATAGCTTTTAGGAAGTTGAGATTTGAGGAGTGAGAATTGAAGATAGCTCTGCAAATAAAGCCCATGAGATTCTTATCTTCCATTAACTACCAAAAAAAAAGAAAGAAAAAGAAAGACATAAAGAAAAAAGAAAGAAGGAAGGAAGGAAAGAAGGAAGAAAAGGAAAGGAAAGAAAAGAAAAAGCCAGAAATGGAGCCGTGGCTCATATGGTAGAGTGCCAACCTTGAGCAAAAAAGCTAAAAGATAGCTTGAGTTCAAGTCTCAGTAACAGCATACATACATAAATGAATTCACTAAACGTCATTAAAGTAGTGCCAACCAAGGATGCAAGAATTCAAAGAAGAATTGTATAGAGATGTTTTAAGTATCTGCATCATTGGTGCATGTGGATGGTTTTAGTAGATAATCAGAATAAAGAAAACATTACTATTATTTCAAATATGTACTCACATAAAAGTTGGCAATATTGGAGAAACTGTTTAACTGACAATATTGGAAGATGCCAGATAGTAACTATCTTCTAAAATTCAAAATCATTTTCTGTACATTTTTGATAAACACAGAAGAATGGATAGATGACTAAGTAAAAATCATTTTCACCAAGTCACTTTGATATCATATGACCAACTCTCTGCCCACAAGCCTTGATGACATCATGTTCAAGGTTTTGTAATATCAAAGTAATTGTCATATTTTTCCTTATAATAAGCATTTTGAAAACATCATATTGACAATCATATACTTAGGTAAACTAAATGAAAAAGATTCTAATAAAATGTTAAGGGGCCACGAGTTTGGCCTAGTGGTAGAGTGTTTGCCTCGCATGCGCAAAGCCCCGGGTTCTATTCTTCAGTACCACATAGAAAGACAGAATTCAGTATACAGAGAAAGCTAAAAGTGGTGCTGTGGCTCAACTGATAGAGCTCTAGCCTTGAGAAAGCCCAAGGACAGTGCTCAGGCCCTGGGCTAAAGACAGAGACTGGTAAAAACAAACAAACAAACAAACAAACAAAGCTAAATAAGCATGATTATACCAGACTAAATATTAATGAATTGCAAACTTTTAGATTTTTGTCAACTATATTTTAAGATATACTTAACTAAGGCCTTTAATAGTTAAAGATTACACATTTGATTTAATTCTATTCTATGGGAATTCATTTATACAACAGTTCTTCCAATAAGAGATTTTTGTTGAATATTATTTATTACCTAGAATTACCAATGTTGATAATATCTAAAGTTAAGCCAGTCCCTCTTATTTAAAAAAATACGTACCTTTAATTTATTTAGGGATTTGTTGTACCTATTTTGTTAGTCAAACAAAAAAAGAAACAAGTGAGTTTTTATTTTGCACACAACCATTTCAACACATATGAAATTCACCAACACTTCTTTCAAGTTCAAAAATCAATGACTAATGTGTGCACGTCAAGAAAATGTGCCAAAAGTTCTTCAGGGAAAATTATTTAAACTGTCCCAAACGTTGTATCAGTTCTAAGGAACCATGACCCACAGATCAACAAAATAAAAACTCACTGTTTTCCCCTCCTCTCAGTAAAGTCAGATTTATTAAGATGGATCTACATTTGGTTTTCATTTTGTAGTGTCTTTCCTCTAAGTAATAAGGTATGAAATTTCTACATTTGGCAATATTTTATATTCTGTTTAGGAGAAAATGAAATCAAATCGAAACCCCTTCACTGCTGTGAGTTTTTTGCTATAAACAATTCTTAGTGATGTTTTATAGTAATAACTGGACAAAGAATACAGAACACAAATGAGCATCAACAGATGGATATTAAGTAGTAATAATTTTTGTCTCAAATTAGTCTGTTAAAGCACTAATGGTGAGCTAAAGCAAGTATTCACTGTTTCTGCCATCTTCATGACTATTTTACCTACCACAAGGAGGGGACATTGAATGCTGTTCCATATGCACGAGTACATCTTTTCCTATTATTTACATACTGGTCTTTTCCTGGGGCTTTCAAGGAAGTTAAGCCCCAGTCTCTCCCTATGAATCCTGCCTCTTGTTAGATGGAGAAGCTGAGCTGATATAGATGGAACCATAGAATTTTAGGGAAACAAAATGTGGTACTCCCAGGAACATTTTTGCTTCCCATGTGAAAAGGACAATAGAAAACTCTTAACCTGGTTAGCATTAACTTTCTTCTTAAGGAAAGAAGGTAAGAGAAAAGGTAGACCATGCCGAATAGGGAATTGTTGAGGTTCTTTCTATTCTTCACACCAAAGCAGCTGCAAATGTGGGACAGATCAAGTCAGCAGAGATTACAATGGGAGTCGAGCCCATTGTAGAAGCAAATGTTCAGAACAGAATTTCCAATAATGACACAAGGTTACAAAGCACTTCAGATAATTAGGTCGGATCCTTCTTGAAGTCTTGAAACTCTGTCAGTGCAGAACAAACCGAAACAGGAGGAAGAGTAGGTAAGTATGGGTTTGAACACAGTCTGCAGCCATGATAACTGATATATTAAGCCACAATTTGTCTTCTGAACACTCTGGGGGCTGTCTTTCCACCACTCAGGCAATGCTTTGATCTATTATCTTTCTAATAGCAACATGATGCCGAGTAAATAAAATAGCAAGTGTATGTATCCTTCTCTAGCTCCTTCATTTCTTCCACTTTCTGCCATAAAGATTTCTTTGCTTTGGGTAAATACCTAGAAATAGACTGCATGTCTAGGAGTAGAATAGGTGGATCCAATGACATGTCTAGGTTTAAATTGTTAGGAAACTTTTCCAGGTAGTTTTTCTCATGTTCCATTCCCATCCACCAACAGGAGATGGCAGGTCCCGTTGTTCCATGTAATAACCTGCACGGTCAGCCTTGGGTTTTGACAAGTATGTGGTGGTATCTCATTGCACTTTTGATTTGGATGCCCCAGATAATCCATAATCCCTTTCCGGCATATCTTTAGCCAACTTTTTAAATTGAATTGTTTCTTCCTTACTGAGTTTTGAGAATACTTTACATATCTTGGGGTATGTTTATTTTTTCTGTTTTGTTCTGTTTTGTTAATTCAGTTTGCTTGTGATGCTGTAGATCTTGCAGGTCTTATATGTTTTAGATATAAACCCTTTCTGAAGAAATTTACAAACCGATTCTAAAATTCCTATGGAAGCTGGGTGCCAGTGGCTCACATCTATAATCCTAGCTACTCAGGAAGATGAGAACTGGGAAGGGCTGCACTTAGAAGCCAGGGCAGGCAGGAAAGCCCATGAGACTCTTACCTCCAATAAACTATCCAAAAGCTGGAAATGGAGCTGTGGCTCTAATGGTAGAGCACTAGAAGTTCAGCAACAGTGCCCAGGGCCTAAGTTAAAGCCCCAGAACCAACAGCCACAACAAAAACAAAGTCACACACTAATTTAAACAACAGTTGACCTTTAAAATACCCTGAAAATCGAGACTTAAAAAAAATTATCTCATAAACCCAGCCTCATGTAATATAGAGTGCCCACTTCCTGTAAGCTTTTTCCTAAGATTGAGCATATCAAGTGGTGATCAGTATTTCCAGCCAACCAAAGGTAGCACAAGTAAGTTTGTAATGCATTGTCCCTAATAAAGCAGCCTTCAGCTTGAATGGCCACATTAGCCTGCTTCCTCTTTTGGAGCAAGGGACATTCCTGTTTCAGAGTACATAATGCTTTCTTATGCCCCGCAAGAATGCATACACCTCCCTCCGCCAGTGACCACTTACATCTAGAGAGTGACCAAAGCATGGGAACACATGTTTTTCTGTGTGTCTGAGCCCACCCACTGGTTCCCGGCAGGCCTTGGAGAAAGAAGTATCAAGTCCTAAAAAGGCATGTGGGTTGAATAGCACAATATGCTTGGATACCCTTGCTTCGTGTAAACACAGGGTGATTGTGAAATCTAAGAGCCTGGGTGTTGCAGTTCAGCAAGGGTCTGATTGGCATTTAGAATGCCTCCCAGGATAGCACCACAGACGGCTTTGTCTAGAGAAGGGGTCTGTACATGACCCTGGTCACCAGGGCTTCCTTGCATTTCTCCTATGAATGTTGCATCCCTGGTTCTCATTGAGAGGAATTTTGAGAGCCTCTAGCACTTCCATGGCAATGAGCTTTGGACTAGCTCATTTCATGTTCCCAATTGTGAGCAGAGCACTTTGATGTAAAAGGAAGAGTCATGGGCAAACAAATTCCCTTCTCTTTGCAGTGGAAATAACAGAGCTTATAACATTTACCCCAAATCTAGTTATTGCTGAGTAAACTTTTAAACTGAGTCCTTTATGACTTCAGCTTTGACGTCATATAAGTGCCTGCATCTAAGAATACAAAAACATGCATCATGTAGTCTCTCTGTTGTCCTGGGACAAAAAGCACCGGATCAGATTCCTTGTTCCCACTGTATACCATTTTATGCAGGCTTTAAATTTTTTCATGTCTTCATGCTTTCCCACATTCAGAACAAGGAATCCAGTAGATGCCTTTATTTCCTCTGCAGGATGTGGGGACCATGTCTTTTCTGGGTATTCTTGATCAAAGTGCAGGAGGGGGGATATAAACGCCTTTAAATATTCTGTCCACTCTCTGCCCCTCCCCATCATAGTACATCAGTCTTTATAACTTTAAACCAGTCACCCAGAGTAGCTTCAACCAGATCTGAAATGTTGGCATTTGGCACTTGCCACACGTATGATGTGGCCTCACTGAGATGTAGCCAAATTCAAAAAGATGGATTGTTCTTTGTGAACAGCATATTGAAAACTGAAATATTACTTTTTAATTGTTCACATGCATAAACATTCATTTATGTGGATGGGCTCTGGGCTTTTTGGCAACATTAAATTTTGCAAAAAAGAAGAAGAAAAGAAAAAGAAAACCCAAAACTTGGGCTTTTAATCTGGAAGCAGTTTTAAAACTAACAGCACTAGACATCTAGACGCATATGCTTTTGCACAGTCATCTGCTCATAGAAGATTTCAAGGTAATAGTTCATAGCCACTAGTATCCCTTCTGCAATTTTCTAAGAATCCCAATATTATCTTTATGCATATGCATATTTATTATAATAATGTCTCTTTAGTTATGTTTTGTGAATGTGATTTTCTTAATAAAGGTGGATAGAGACTATCTAGGCGGACAAACAAGTAAATGAAAATGGTATTTGTTTCTAAGCAATTGTTACCTATAAGGATTAGGGAACTGGGTGATTGTTGCATTTACCTGTGAACCAACAGTAAATAGTGGCTCCTTATTAAGTCAGGAAAATGGAATGTGCAATGGGAAATAGTAGTGCAATTGTCAGAAAGTATCCACATGGCTAAACAAACTACCTGCCTTGTGTGGGTATTTCAGTTCTGGGAACAGAGATAAACAGGAAGAAAATGAAGCCTGCATAGAGTAACAGGAAGAAATTAGGTTCAATTCTCTTTCTCACAATTATCAACGGAAATGAAGGCACCAGTTTATGTCATGGATGGGAAGGGAGAAAAACCCCAGGTTTAATTAATCTCCATGTATGTCTAATGATGGATGGCTTGCAGGGTTAAGGCACTCAAAATTCATTTTCCCTTTGAGAGTTTTTGATGTTTCACTTCTTGTCTGAAAGCGCTCGATTTTTCTTGAAGGCTTACACACAACACCCACCAGAGTTGGTTGTGCAATTTCTTTTCAACCTTTGATGGACAGCTTTTCCATTAGAAATCTAACACACACACACACACACACACACACACACACACACACACCTTAACGAACTGGCTTTTCTTGCAGGGTGGGGTCCCCCCAAAAAGGAACTCAGGGACTGGAAATATGAATGTTAATGCTTTGTGATCAAAGGAGGAGACCGTATCCACTCCTGTCACCTTATTTAAAGAAGGGTAGGCCAATAATGTGTAAGCGGTGAGCCAATGGCCTAAATGAAGTTACAGGTATGAATTTTACATAGAACAGATTAATATTATATGCCGTGGTGGAATTTTAAATACTCCGTGTCCATGCATTTTTAATCCGCCCGTGCTCTTAATTTAACGTTCAAGGCAATTACATTTCTTCAGCCGGCATCTCCATCAAGATGAGCAAAAGAAAATACCACCACGGTCTTGCTTTTTTAATTTATATGTCTCTTCGATCAAAACCCTCTGCATTCGCTCCTCTCTCTCTTTCTGTCTCCACCCCCCCCCCTTTTTCTTTCGCTAAGCTTTGGCATTTTCCTTTTAGGCATAAGAACACAGAAAGGCGACACATTCCATTCTATCCATTCTGGTTGAAGCAATTGTGAGGAGGCGAATAAGGAAACAGAACGAACGTGCTTTCCTGGACAGTGAGTCTTTCTGACGGCCCTGGAATCCCCAGGATGGAGTGATGATGGGTGGCGGAGAGTCCCTGGAGCGCCGCTGTGTGAAGACCGGCTGGCTAAGCCTGCAGCCGGGCCCACAACTCCCCGCAGCAGCCTAGGCCCCAGGGAGGGTGAATTCCAGCCGCACATTCCCTCACTTCTTCCCAAGGAACTTCTCTGTCTCTCTGGTCCTCCCCCCCACCCCCACTCCCTGGGGACACACAACCCTCCTGGCCCTGGATCCCACCCAGCTCTTTTTCTCAGAGCCCCTACCCACAGCGTTGACGGAATGGAGTGCCCTTCCCATTGGCCCGAGCGTCACTCCCCTGTGGTGGCACTGCCCTCCTGATTGGCTGGACACTGCCGATAATTCCTCCTTTCCCCCCCCTCCCCATCCATCCCACGCCCCACCCTATCATCTCTCCACTTGGATCGCCACCCCTCTCCTCTGAGCACCGCCCGCAACCCCCGCCCTCGCCACCTCCCTCCGCACACCCAGCCTGCGCGTCCAGCCTCCCACGGTGAGGCTCTGGCTGCACCCAGGCCCGCGCGTTAGCCCCGCCCCACCCGGGGGGGGGGAGGCGAGATAACCCCGCCCCCTGACCGAGGTGGCCCCGCCCCCTGGGCTCGCGGCTGTATAAATAGAGCTGCGCGGCGGGCTGGGCGAGAGCCTAGTGCGGGAGGCGCGGTGGGGAGCCCCAGTCCTGAGCGGGGAATCTCGGGGCTCGCGGAGTGCGGCAGCGGCGATCGCTCGCAGTCGGAGCTCCGAAGGGAGTGACTAGGGGAATCCGGGTGGGCTACTTTTTTTTGTTGTTGTTTCTTTTTAAATTTTTTTTCCCTCCCTTCTCCGTGCTTTTGATTTTTATTGCTTACGTCTCGGTTCGGGCCGAACGTCGCCCGCAAAAAAATTTTTTTTTTCTCTTCCCCACTCCAGCTTGCAAAACCCGAGCGACCCTCCGTCCAATTGTTGGGGGGGGGACTCGGAATCGCCGGCGAGGATCCGGGGTTGGGAAGGGGAAGGGGGGAAACGTCTTGGCGCTCGAAGCGCGCCGAGAGCTCCGGGCCAAGGGAACGAAGCCGACCGCGGGCGGGGGAACCCGGAGCTTACCTCGCCTTTCCTTGCACCACCACCCCAGCGTGTCGGCTCGAGCCGGGGCGCAGCGCGCAGGGCGCGGGATGAAGGCAGTGAGCCCGGTGCGCCCCTCGGGCCGCAAGGCGCCGTCGGGCGGCGGCGGCGGCGGCGGCGGCGGGGAGCTGGCGCTGCGCTGCCTGGCGGAACACGGCCACAGCCTGGGTGGCTCGGCCGCGGCGGCGGCGGCGGCGGCGGCCGCGCGCTGCAAGGCGGCCGAGGCGGCGGCGGATCAGCCGGCGCTGTGTCTGCAGTGCGATATGAACGATTGCTACAGCCGCCTGCGGAGGTTGGTGCCCACCATCCCGCCCAACAAGAAAGTCAGCAAAGTGGAGATCCTGCAGCACGTTATCGACTACATCCTGGACCTGCAGCTGGCGCTGGAGACGCACCCGGCTCTGCTGAGACAGCCGCCGCCGCCCGCGCCGCCTCACCACCCGGCGGGGACTTGTCCCGCCGCCGCGCCACCGCGGACCCCGCTCACCGCGCTCAACACCGACCGGGTGAGAGGCCGGACACCGGCGCGGGGCGGAGGGGAGAAGGGGGGCGGGGGGTGGACAGGACAGGGCCCCCGTCCTTCTCCGGGCACCGGGAGCTGCCAGCCGCCGGCCGGGCTGGGCTGGGAGGACTCGGGGTTGGGGCGATCGCGCGGGGCGCCTCCGGGGGGCTGTCATGGTCCGGCGGAGGAGGAGGAGGCGGCGGGGGCGGCGGGGGGAGGTCTTTACGGATGCGGACTCCGGTAGTGGGTATCCATGGCCAGCCTGGCTTCCCAGTTTGCGCCTGCTGCTAACCTTCTTCCCCTGGTGTGTGTTGGGTTGCTGTTCCAGGCCGGCGCCGTGAACAAGGGCGACAGCATTCTGTGCCGCTGAGCCGCGCGGTCCAGGTGAGCGCCGCGCATTTCCCGTCTCGGGTGGCCGATCACTCGAGACCGCCTTCCCTAGGGTGTGTGTGTAAGGAGGGGGGCGGTTTCCGGAGCCTGGCACCACCGTGTTCTTGGCTCTCCCTCTCCTTCCTCCCCACAACGCCACCGTAAGCATTTCTGAGCGTAAACTCTGTTCTCTGTTCCTGCCACCCCTCGGGGCAAGGATTGCATGCACTTTGGCAGAACAAGTCGGGGTTCACTCCATGGAGACTGATGGAGGGGAAAGGGGGGGGAATCTGGTCCCTCGCGGTCCCACGTTGCTCTCCCCGTGACCTGCGGGTTCTGCAAATCTTCCCTCTCTACACTCCACCACCACCACCACCCACCACCCCGAGGGAGGGCAACTTCTTGGGCATGTCCTCCCCAACCCCCCTCCTTCTCCCCACACCCACTCCATCCATCCACCACCCACTTCGACCCATGCGCGCGCGCTTTGACATCGTTGGAGTGGATTCCCTCTCTGAGCTTTTCCACGGGGGCTCCCCACACACACACCCCGCATCATTTTCCTTCTCGGAGGCTGGTCGGGCTAAGGGTGTTGTCTGACCCGATGGTTTGTTTGGGGTTGTTGATCAAGCATGTCTTGAGTTTGGTCGGGTGGCGCCAGTTAGTCTGCGGCGGAGAAGGTTCACACACCCCCTTCTATTCATTCCTCTTCCACAGGTGTGCGGCCGCCCGAGCCCCAGCCAGGAGCCCGAGAGAGGGAGGGGAAGAGCACAGAAGTTTAGAGAAAAAGAAAAAAAAACAGCCACCGGAGGAAAAAGGGGAGGAGAGAGGAAAAAAAGAATCAGTAAATCTAGAATCATGTTTTCACTCGTCATTCCAAGAGAGAGGGAGAGGAAGGAAAAATAAAATAAAATCTTTCATCTTTTTTTTTTCTTTTTGCACGCTCATGAGCATTCTGCATTCGTATTCTCTTTTGTCTCTTCACTTATAACCGCTGTGAATTGTACATTGCTGTGTTTCTGGAGGTGCAGTTAAAGTTTTAAGCGTACGCGTGACAGGACTGATAAATAGAAGATCACGAATAATCAGACGTTAGAAGGCTATTTTGTGACCAAGGAGCTCAATTTTTGTTTTGAAGCTTTACTAATATACCAGAGCATTGTAGATATTTCTCCTTTTTTTTTCTCCTTTTGACATCTATTGTTTAAAATAGATGATTATAACAGGGCAAGGAACTTTCTTTTCCCTACAAGAATGTTACATATTGTATAGATAACGGAGTGACATTTCATACCATGTATATAGAGAGATGTTCTATAAGTGTGAGAAATTATATGCTTTAATAGACTACTGTAATTATAAGATATTTTTAATTAAATATTTTTTGTAAATATTATGTGTGTGTTCTTTTTAATCTATGGGGATATTTCTTTTGTAATTTTTTTCTTTTCTTTTTTTTGGCTTAATGGCAGAGCTCTTGATATCTTGAATGTCTTTTCTGTTTAGCTTGACTTTTAATATTTCTTATTCTCCAGTATCCAGTATGTCATAGACTCAACAGTTATAGGTAGTGATCTTGCATGGTTGCATGAAGTGTTGAATCACAAAATAAACTCATTCTGAGTCCAATTGTGTTTTCTTTAACCTAGATTGAAACCTTTGTATCTGAAGTGTACATGTGGAAAATATATCTTCATCAGTTTTAAAGTACAGGGTTTTATAGTGTAATATATAAAGAGTGTTTTGTTATTTGGTTTTTTTTTGGGGGGGCGAGGTCAAAATGGATTCTGAATGCTATTACATAAAGGATGGAGAAATGCTTGGCTTCGTACAGAGTTTTAAAAGTCTGCTGTTTTATCAAAGTGGAAAATGTCACTCTTCCATTTTACATTAAGGCATTATGTCATAAAGTTTCATATCTGTACAGATTGTTTGAATCATAGAAATGGAAAATGTTCTCTGCTTGCTACCAAAGGACAAACTCTTGGAAAATGAATATTTTCTGCTCTTTCCTCCAAAGAATATTAATAGGCACCAGTGGGAGAAAAAAAAGGTATAATTGCTAATCCTTCAAGCAGGGATAAAAGTCGATCTTCAAACATTAAGTAGACCAAAAATTCTGATGACCGCATCTAGATTATTTTTTTATAAAAATGATTTTCACTATAGTTATGTCAGTTACCGCTAAGTCACTGTCAAGTCCCTTGTGATGTGTAACTTTTACATGTGAAAATTAAAGTAGATTTATCTGTCTTATACTGTGATTCCTTGTCTCATTTCTTTAAAACTTTACAATTTATTTATTTACTTATTTTAAGATCCTTCAAGGTAGGAAGTACTTTCCTGGTGAGATAGGATAGTCAGTGTTTGTGAACATTATTCATTTAATGTAATGGGTACTTTACACACCAGTTAGGTGGAATTTTAGGGTGAGTGAATTAAGTAGGATTTAATTGGGTGCTTTGTAAATAGTCAACTGTGTGTGTAACATGGTCTGTTTGATTTTTGAAAGGAAAGGATTTGTTTCAGATTATACAAGAATAAAAGTCTTATAGACCCGAGGGGCTTTTTATGAGGTCAAAGTCAAATATTTATATGAATATGAAAGAAATACCATGGTCCCAAGTAGTCTGCTGAAGTGGCGATGTCTTAACAGAAATGAAGAAAATGAATGCCAGTGGGATAAAATTCAATCAGAGAGTTGAACAAAATCTTTCTTATTCCCAGCACATTTCCCCCTCAGCTCTCTTACTGTCTTGGATATTTTTAGATTTTGATGTTGAACCTTATAAAGTCAAAGGATTGCTTGTTTAGATGAGGTGTGTGTGTGTGTGTGTGTGTGTGTGTGTGTGTGTGTGTGTGTGTTATCCATTCTTGTCACACGTCAAGAGGAAAACACTTAAAACACTGCTGGAATTCCAAATCTGAAAAAATTCTGAGGATTGCATTCTCTGTCATTAAAAAAGGGGCACAATTCTTTCTTTTCATCTGGCAGTTTAATTTCAGTAGGAAACATGTCACATGCACACAGATTGCTGGAATTGGACATGCCTGATTGCTGAATCCTACCTAAATCTCTGG
Organism: Megascapheus bottae; assembly: GCF_031878675.1. NCBI lineage: Eukaryota > Metazoa > Chordata > Mammalia > Rodentia > Geomyidae > Megascapheus > Megascapheus bottae. The sequence continues at coordinate 21,256,177 of NC_143530.1, read as the reverse complement.
TAGAGTTCAAAATTGATAAAGTTGGACTCTGAACACCAAAACAAATGAATGGATTTTTTTTTATTTTGGTAGATATTGTGCTTTAGTTAACTTTGTATGTGGGCATACAGAATTACTGAAAGAAAAATGTTGAAGATAACTTAGAATTAAGATTTGTTTCCCCCTTTAGCCACTCAAACCCTATTTCATATATCCAAATAAACAGCACTTAGGCAAAAATAATTAATATTCAGTTGTACGAGATCTTACTTTCCATTAAGTTGTTGTCTGTCCTAATGCAACTAGTTGGCCAAAACATCAGAGCCTTTTTCCCAAGTAGTTCTAGTTATTGAGATATTTTAACAAAGGAAACTAAAGCTGATTGTCTCATTTAACTTGCAGACTTTCTTTGTATAAGCACAACCAAAGAATTAGACTCATTGAAAACCATGCGAGGACAATTAAGTATGCCACACGGTAGACAATGTTTCTAGAGTGGTTCTAAAATCTCGGTGTCTCAGATATCTCATGTTAAAGGAAGAAAAAAAATCTTTTTAATTTCAGAAAAAAATGAAAATACTTTGATATCATGTAAACCATACCCAAGTTTGTCAAGCTTTAACTGTATTTTTAGAACTTTTAAAAACATTTTGACTCCCCCTCTCAAATCTATTATAGTAGATGCTTTCTATTCCAATAAATCTTCACTGCAAAAATGGTTCTGAAGTTTGTGGCTTTTTAAATGGACTTTTACTGAGTTCTGTGATTTTTCATTATCAAGAGTGGATCTCTTGATGGATTACCTCAATTATGTACAGTGTTTCTTACTATGTGATGAAAAATGGGGTTTAAAAATGGTGATATGAACAGAACGAGAATCTAGTTAGAATGTGGAAAGCCTCCCTACACTACCACGACAGGAAGCAATAACCTCAAGAAGCAGCAGAGTGATGCTCAGGGAAAACAAGGTTTTGTTTCTGTTTTTGTTTGGGGTTTTTTTTGATACCTAATGGAGACAGAAAGAAATTACTTCACAGTAGTACAGAGTCAAATAAAACTGGCTTTGCCTTTCTAGGTGGCACATTTTAATTATATCTATGTTAATCAGCCAGGATAGCCCTTAGCTCTCCACAGGGCCAAACACCAAACCCTCCAGGCTTAGAAGGAGGGAAAACCTTCCCAGTGCTGCTTTGTAAGTCCAGGAAATTAATTTCCTACCTCAGAATAGATCTTAATGGAGCTGCCCTCAGTAGGTATGTGTTTCAGACCCAGATGATTTTGTTTTCAATTATAACTCATGATGCTTTGCTAAAATATTAGTGTTATTAATTAGAACCATGGCCCACAAGGTTTTAGGATTGTAATTTTACTTACAGCTCTTCCTGGATCACTGAGTCACTTGATACATTAAAAGATAAAGAAAAGCTTTATGAAAGAAAACTAATTTGTTCATGGCAGACATCTCGAAGCTATATAGGCTTCACTGAACCTGCTTTAAGTTTTTTGATGAAGTTTTACAAATGTGTCTGTGTTCAGGTACCTCCTTCACACTTATTCACACCCTGGCTCCTTCTCAAAAGTTCCACCTAAGTGTTAAAACTAAGGTCTCAGCCACATTGCCAAAGGAAATCCTACCCTCAGCAGAGCAGAGTAATGGAAGAGTGAGGTTGCTAGAGATAGTGCCATTATTTAAACAGTCAATTCACACATGTGAGACCAAAAGAACTGTAAAAATTGAAGGTAATTTGAAAGGCTGCTTCAAGTTCAGTTTCTGGGAAAAAGATGAACAAAATATGTTAGTATTCTACTAGCTAAAAATATGACAAATAAGAAATTTAACTGAAAATATTTAAATTAATAAAGAGATCCTAGACATGTTTTCTATATGAGTTCACTGGTAATACAGGATTTTTTTCCCCTCATACTTTAGGTAGGAACTTTCTAAGAGATCAAATAAAATATTGGTAAAGTATGCAAATATCTGGCGAAACAAAATATCCATTCATATTTGCATTTATTTTGTGTACGTGTGGCTTGAACTCAGAGCCTGGGCACTGTCTGTTAGCTTTTTTTTCAAGACTGGCACTCTTGCCTCTTAACTTTTTAGTGGTTAATTAGAGATAAGAGTCTCATGAACTCTCTTGCCTAAGCCAGCTTCAAACCTCAGATCACAACCTCCTCATTATCTGGGTTTATAGGCATAAGACACCAGAGCATATCTTTATATCTGCTTTTAATTACTGCTTCTCAATTCTTTATGATAGAAAATGCTTATCAGCACTTCCAATATGCACCTGAAAGTCAAGTTTCTTGATTCTGTTTTTTTATTCCAAATGAAAATATTGAAATAAAGTATATGCAACTTTGTAAGTTTTTTGTAGCTATTTCCTTAAATATCTTAAATATTTCTTAAATATTTAACCATTTCTTATGTATTTTAAACATTTGCTTAAATATACTTTCTTACATATTTACTACTTTCTTATTTAGCAGCCAATATACAGAGACATTTTGGAGGTCTGTGAAATAGCCAACATACAAGAATATGTTTTTCAAAAAGGATTTCTACTAAAACAAAACATTGTCTTCACAAACAAAATATTGTCTTCTATTTTTGCCAATTTTTAATTTCTAAAGCCAGACATTTTCTTTCTTTCTTTCTTTCTTTCTTTCTTTCTTTCTTTCTTTCTTCCTTTCTTTCTCAGCTTTGGGGCTTGAACTCTGGGCCTGGGCATTGTCCTTGGGCTTTCTCAAGGCTAGCACTCTACCACTTGAGTCATAACACCACTTCTGGTCTTCTCTGTGTATGTGGTATTGAGGAGTTGAACCCAGGGCTTTGTGTGTGCTAGGCAAGCACTCTACTACTAAGCCATACTCCCGGCCCCAGGGATTTTCTTAATGATACATCTTCCTCTTTTTTTTTTTTTGACTGTTAGATCTAACTATGTTATGGTTATGCATAAGGCACAATATAAAACAAAGGATGAGAATGGTAACCCCTTTGTGCAACTACTTTAAGACAATAAAAATATTCTTTTTAAAAGCAAAGAAGAAAAGTCATGTTCATCATATTCTACAATGTTATTTGGACAGGAAAAAAAAAACAAAACAACAATAAAGAGAAGGAGAGGGATGTTCTTATTTGCAGGTCAGAGCAAACCTCAGAGCAAGCCTAGGAAGCAATCTAAACCTAGACACAAACACTGTGCCTCAGAGATAATTATTGGAAACCCATTGTTGAATTTGAGTCTATGGCTACAATTAAAACAAAACAGGCTCTGTGAGGTTGAAGACCATATATTATTTTTCTTTATGTGTCCTATAGGGCTTCATAAAACATTTGCTCATTCAACAGATAGTATATCCTGCAGAAAGTCTTTTCCCGTTTAGTTTTTTCTCATTTACTCTTTCCAACTCTTCTCTGTCCTCTCCATCATTTGAGATTTGAAATAAAATTTGAAGATCTTCCCTAAACTTGCATTCTTTCTGATTCCTTAGCTAAAGGTCCCCGTCATCTGCTCAGAAACCTAGAAGTGTCTGTGTACTGAGTTGGTCACAAAGATTCTTCCTGAAGCTCTTTCCAATCCCCTCCCCACCCTCAGCCCCTTGCTCCCAAACCTTTGCTATGCCAGATTAAGCCCTTTCTATTTCTCACCTTCACTTGAGGTCATCTCCTGGATTCCACTATCTCATCTTCCTTCCACTTCTCTGTCTTCCATATGAACCCAAGGTCATGAGTCCTCAACACACACCTCTCTGCCTGTAGGAGGAAGTTTAGCACCTTGGACCAAGATAGAACTACAGGTCCATCCAGAGTCATTTCCCACCAACACATTCCTCTCTTCCAACCCTGACTTTTTGTAAGCACCCACTTTATATACCTACTGTACCTAGGGTCTCAACCTGCAAATGCTACAGAGCAAATGCATGCTTACCTTTCTAGTGTTGACAGAGTGCGATGTGTTTCCTGAGTGTGCAGAGGGAAGGAGGATAAGGAAGAGTGTGTGGAATTTGGAAGGATAAGGGTGGAGGACACAGGACATCTACCTGGACACACAAACATGCTAAGTCAACCGTATTCGTTTGTGGGTAAGAGTAAACCAACTCACTTTTCAAAGGTCAACTCTTTTTCTTTTCCTTCCTTTGTATATGGTGTTATTCCTGCCTGTACTCTTGCTGCCAGTCTTGCTTGTTAAAACTCCCAGGCATTATCAAAGACTCAACTTCTACCTCTTCTGCAAAAAAAAATTAATATCTCTCCTCTTGACCCTCAAAATAGCTACCACTCTGCTGTGCTATAATTATTTCCATATGACTTTGTTCCTGGTAGATCCCGGACCCTCCAGGGATTCCAGAACACAAGCACCAGAGGAACATTCCTGTAACTCTCTGTACCAGCAACTCTAGCAAATTCTTTGCAGCTCAAAACTGCAGTGGAGAGATTTTTCATTATCTTTAAGAGCTTTTGGCTGCTTCAGACATGAAAATAGATAAGCTGTGTGTTCTTGAGAAAGAAGGAGTACAGTGAGCCTCAGGCAAAGAGAGCAAGAAGGAGAGGCTGAGAGGTAGGGAGAAGAGAGGAAGAGCAGATTCTATATCCCCAGGAAAGAAAGCCAAGGCTGATACAAGACTGGATAAGTAAACAAAGACATGTCAGTACCTGAGATGAAAATATCAGGCTGAGAGGAGATGTCAGCAATGGACACAGGACCAGAACAATCTAGTCCCAGGCAGGGACTGGGAACAACTGTTTGTTCCCTTCTCTGCATGTGTGTTTTGGGGCTTCTGTTCTCAGAGAACAGAATGAGGCAATCTTGAAGGGACAGCCCTGTTGTGTGGCTGCATGAATGAGAAAGGCATTGACAAAGACATGTTGTCATTGCCCTGCTATGGTTTGGGGCCTAAGGGTGGGGTTGTATGATTGGGAATGTGGAATATATCCTGGGACTTTTCCTCTTCATTTTTGAGGGAAAAAGATAAATGCTCAAAAGGTGAAGAGGTAGAATCGGATCTGGAATCTAGTTTTTCTCTTAACCTGAGTCTCCAAACTCCATGTGGATAGACTTCAATGCATTTTACATGACAGTGGCTTATCTTAGTCTGTGTTGTAATCTACCACATGCCTCCTGTTCTTTCCTAAGACGATTACATTTAAATCCTGAGAAAATAGTTTTGAAATTATGCACTGATCTCATTGCCTCTGTAACCAGGAGTGAGAATCCTTGGGCTTTTAGACAAAGGAGCAAAAGCAAGTCAATGACACAGGAAAGTCTTTTAAATAAATGATGTGGAATCAGTGGAGTGTCTAAACAAAGTCAGTTTCAGACCTTATACTTATCCCAAAGTTCCTTTCAAAAGAGATAGAGAAGTAAAATGACAAATTATAAACATTCTGGGAGAAAACAGAGAACATCTATGTGACTTTGGGACTAGTTCTGAATTTTTCGATACATTAGAAGAACCATTTATGGAAAGACTCCATCCTGGGTTGTTTTCCATGACTGAACTCATTGTCTCATCTCGCAGAAGGAACCTTCTCCAGTCTGCACATAATGTGGAGAGGAGAAGAGGGACAGGTGGCCAGTTTAAATCAATAGCCTGGGTGCTGGTTAGAGCCATGTAACTTACTGGCAATATCCCTCCAGACAAGCAACTTGTCTGTTTCAATTGCCTCATCTACAAAGTATCTATAGAATAATAAGAATCTACCTTCAGATGCCCAGGAAAGATAGAAACAAAGTAAGATAGTTATTTTATAACACAATGTTGCTGATATTATCCCAGACTCTTTGGAAAGGCCCAAACTAGGTGCTGGTGGCTCACACCTATAAATCCTAGCTACTCAGGAGGCTGAGATCTGAGAATAACCGTTTAAAGCTAGTCTGGGCAGAAAAGTCTTCCAGACTCTTGCCTCCAATAAACTAAGGGCTAGGGGATGAGAGGGAGGAGGGAAGTGAAATGTGGCTCGTGGTAACGTGACAACTTTGAGCCCAAAAGCCCAGTGCCCTGGCCCTGAGTCCAAGCCCCAGCACAAAACAGAAAAGAAAAGGAAACTAGAAAGAGAGAGAGAACAAGAGAGAGAGGATTGTGACTTGAGACCTGCATAAGCAGAAGTGTTGAGAAATCATCTTTACAGACAAGCCAGTGATGGTGAGCCATATGTTAATCACAGTTACTAGAGAGATAGACGTAGGTGGATCTCAATCTGAGGCTGGCCAAAGACAAAAAAATCTTGAGATCCTGTCAAAAGCATTATTAAAACAGAAAGGGCTGAATGGCAAGTGCCAGGCTGTAAATTCAATCACCGGTGCAAACCACCAATGCCACCACATACACAAAAATATTATCTAGAGGGATTTGTTTTTCAGTTGCACAGATTCTCATGCTCTGTTCATCCCTTTTCTCTGATTCTGTGCTGGTTTCTCAGGTGTGGGTAGAGACCAGGAAGATATATGTATCTGATTTTTCCAGGTGAATCTGAGGCATATCCCCTCCTCCAGGAACCTCAGTTTGAGAAACAGTGTTTCAAGTCTTAAAATGAGGGAATTTTTGATGTACACAACTGCATTCCTCCAATCATGGGGCATCTGGTGTTTTTGTTGTTGTTGTTTCCCAGGTTCTTTCTTCAACTAAAGAGGAGTTTTAGTCCTATGCCTAGTGCGGGAAGGGCAGCTGACAGTAGGACATGCCAAGGAGGCATGTCTCCCTACCGCTAAGGGGAGACTTTCAAATATCCTTCTGCAAGCCCCCTGTCCTCTGGATTTTCATCCTGTCTCACTCTAGGTCACTTTTGTCTTCACATTAAATCACACTAATTTTTTCAGAAAGAAACATAGAAAACAGAAAAATCTTCACCTACCTATCCTCCCAAACCATTACTTTCCGTTCATTACATTTATGAAATGGTCTTTAAAAAATGTGTGAGGCAGGCTTTGATAGCTGCACTCCTCTAATTCCAGACATTTGAGAGATGGAGGCAAGAAGATTATGAGTTTGAGGCCAGTTCTGGTGAAATTAGTGAGGTCCTATCTCAAAACCGAAATAAAAATGAGGGTTGAGAGCATGTTACAGTGGTGGAACACTTGTTGAGATGCATGCAGCCCTGGGTTCACCAGACCAAAGCATAGGTTTGCAAAAGTCCACTTGTCTGGGTAGCCAAGGGCAGGATGTCTTGAACAATTAAGAGTTTCTTTGGCAGGCTGTGGGGGTGTGGGGGGGAAATATTTATAGAAAAATAATTTCTACTATAGTATTGACTCATCCTGAGGGATCACTTTTAACATGATGCAAAGAATTGGGCTAAATGCTCTTACCTTATTATGAGCAAGCTTTCACCTCTCAAATAGCAAAATACTATCGTATCAACATGTAAAATTAAGGTATGTTGTAATTGTACCTTAATTTCATTTATTAGCATTCTTCTTGGTAGAATGTTCTTACAGATTGGAAAGCAAAGGAGAAAAGCCTCGCTCCAATATTTCTAAAACTGAATATGATCTTTTTAGTCAGAGGAAAAACCCCATAAATCTGTGGAGGCAGACTCTGGAGTTCTGTGTGACCCAGACCTGGTACTTGACTTCTCATGAACCTTACTTGAAACTTCTTTTAGTAAGAGACAATACTTCACAATGAGTCCTTAGGAAGGTTATATGTGCAAAGCTCCTAACACATTGCCAGGTATATGTATGTATATATATATATATATATAAGCTTTTCAGCATTTGTTAGTTCTTTGTCTCTATTAATTCCTATCCATCTTTGTTTCATAAGTCTTCAGCAAATCACATGTCTGACTAGAGACAGGAATGATTAAAGTGTGTTTGCCCTCTTCCCGTATGAAAACAAGGTTAAGATAAGACTAGGAAACAAGCTCACTCAACAATGGAGTCAAAAGATTTCAACAATGCACAAATATTGCAGAGATACTAAGAATTTAAGCAGTCTCAACACAAACTATTTTTTTGGTTTGGGTTTTGTTGTTGTTGTTTTGTTCTTGTTTCTTTATCTCCAGAATCACCTGGTCAGGTGGTATGCTTGCCTAGTTTTGATCCATTTCCTGCATTTCCTAATGGGTACCTAATATGCCATGACTGGAAGCAGAAGCTGAGGATGGGTCAGAGAAAGGAATTCTACTATCATCTTCCATTTACAGGGTCAAGTCATCTGTTGAAGAGAAAACACAAAGCTAGGGTGGTATACAATTCACCAAGTCACACTGAAGACACAGACTAAGGTTGAAAATTTTTATTTATGTAGTTCTTTCTGGCTTAGAACTGTGTATTTTTTAAGAACAAATTTTAGAATAACCTTTGATGGCTCTATTTCCTCATAAACTAATGCAGAGATTAATTCAATAGGGCAGAAAAGGCAATATTTGGAAGCACATTGTGTCCATTGAAGGACTTTCGTGAATAAGAAAAGGATAGACATTTAAAACAAAATCAAACTCCTTCATCTCACTGACAAGGACATGAAAGTGGTGAAATTTCAAAATGTGCTTTTGTAAGACAAATAAGGTAAGGCAGAGTTGTCAGCAAAACTGAGGCCTTCCCACTTCAGGAAAGGAGATTTCACTGAGTTATGCCTCTCTTCCTCCCTCTGGCTCTATCTTACTCACTCACTCTCTCTCATTTTTGCTCTCTTATCTATCTCTCATTTGTCTTAAGGTTTGTTTCTTTAAATACTTCATATTTATTACAAGATGTTTCTTTTTCTTCATTTTCCTCTTTTTTTTAAAAACATTTCGTTCATCGTGGGGCTTGAACTCTGGGCCTGAGCACTGTCCCTGAGCTCTTCAGCTCAAGGCTACCACCCTATCCCTTGAGCCACAGCCCCACTTACCTTTTTCTAGTGATCCATTGGAGGTAAAAATCTCATGTTCTTCAGTGCTTGGGCTGGCTTTGAACCACGATCCTCAGATCTCAGCCTCCTGAATAGCTAGGAATACAGGCATGAGCCACCACATCCGGCTTCATTTTCCTTTTATAAAAATGACTCTCAGCACAGTCAATTCTTTTTTTCTTTTTTTTTGCATTTGTAAACTGAGGACCAATTGGAGTTATTTCTGAGAGGATGATGGTCCTTAGAGAACAAAAGTTTCTTTCTTTTGGAGGTGAAAAGGATTAGTGACCTCTGACTAAATTACCCTCCAAGGGTCCTTTTACTTTTCCTTCTTTTTTATTTAGGGGTCTGTTCTGAGGTTTGAACTAAGGGACTCAAGCTTCCATTTGGCTTTTTGCTGAAGGTTGGTGCTCAGCCACTCGAGCTACAGCTCAACAACCAGCTTTTCAGTGGTCAGTCTGAGATGAGTCCTATGGACTTTCCCACCGGGGATAATTTGGGACCTCTATCCTTGAATCCTCAATCCCCTGAGTAGCTAGAATTAAAGGTCTGTGCCACCAGCACTTGGCTTAATGAATCATATGGAATGTTCCACAGGTCCTTCAGTGATTCCATGGGTCACTCCAGACTATTTACTAACTTGAAGTTCTAATTTCAGGGCACAGGAAAACATGTGTTAAAGATACTCTGCTCCTAAATATTTTAAGAGAATACCAAGAAATACACCATCATCACTACAAACTTGTGAGCCCCTGCAAAGTCTAGATTTTTTTTATCATTCTACTTAGGAATAAGATTCCATACACCTGCATCTATACAGGGGCTGATATAACTCACAGATCCTCCTGAAATACTTTCAACAACAAGAGAAAAAGAAATGAAAATGAAAGATGACTTAAAACCAGATCAAATAAAAAGACTGTACCTCATAAACAATACAATGTCATTTTGACATTTATTTTGAAATAAAGGTTTTGTTTCCCTTACTCTTCTTGGCCTGCCAAAAACCACAGGAGAATTCTATGAATCTATTCAAGATCCTCGTGCCAGTGAAATTCGTCAAGAAACTGGGCCATAACAGTGATGAAATCCTAGCACGGCTGAGTTTTCAGGCTCAATGTGAGCACATGCTCCTGTTCCATCCTATATTTTTCCTTAGCCTCTTTGAAATCCAATTCTGGACCCCAAGGACGTGGGATTCTTCTGGAAGAACCTTCTCCCATTGAACTACTTTCTCACCCATCCTGTGCAACCCGTGGAGTAGGAAGCACCCATACCATCTGTGAAGAAGATTCTGCTCATTATGGAAAATCAGAAAGTGCCATACCAGACATCACCCAGGCAGCCTTTCCACCCTATGTGCCAAGGCCATTTCTCCTGTCCTTGGGCTCTGCCTTTGGCGACACAGGTGTGGCTGTCACTGAGTACGTGGCATGAGCCGTGACAAGCAACACACCTGTGCTCCCCCCTGAACAGGGCTCACTACATCTGAGGAATCAAATACTTGCATTAAAATGGAAACACACAGCTCTGGAAACACATATTTCTAGCACAGTGAACCCTAGCATAATCAGAGTTTTTGAAAAAGAAAAAATAAAAGGCATATTTTCTTACTAACATTCCTCAGGTCTCACGCTGGGCCATTCCTACAGGCAGTACAAGTTATCTGCTGCCCTCTTTTGAATTTTAGGGCACACTACACTCATGAATAGAGCCAGAAAATGGTCTCCCTCCCTCCCTCCCTCCCTCCCTTCTTTCTCCCTTCTTCCTCCCTTCTTCCTTCCCTTTCTTTCTTTCTTTCTTTCTTTCTTTCTTCCTTCCTTCCTTCCTTCCTTCCTTCCCTCCTTCCTTCCTTTGTTCTCCTCTTCCTCCCCTCCCTCCCTTTCTCTCATTTCCTCCTTCCCTCTCCCTTCTTCTTACCTCTTGCTCTCCCTCTCCTCTCTGAAGGCAGCTTCAACCTTGTATCTAATCCCCCACTACAAAAGACCCTTTCCTTCACTAAGCACTGCTGATGTTCTTCAGTGAAATAAAATCCTTTTGCTATAGCAGCAAAGAAATTTAAAGATGTGATCACTTTGTCTTTCATTTTTATTTTGGCTTTATGGGAGATACTATTTACAAATAAAATTGTATAGATTTACAGTATATAACTTATTCTTTTTATATACATTATGAAATGATTACCACAATCCATGTAATTCACACCTGGTGTGTGTGTGTGTGTGTGTGTGTGTGTGTGTGTGTGTGTGTGTGTGTGTATGTGTGTGTGTGTATGTGTGTGTGTGTGAACATTGAAGATCTACACTCTTAGCACATCTCAAGCACTCAAGTACTGCATGTGAGATACTCACAATTTATTCACTGTGCCAAACTGAAACTTTGTACTCAGGAGTTTTACATTCAACCCCAATCCCTTCTTGATCTCCTAAGCTCTGCTTTTATGAGTTGGAGTTTTAAAATACCACATGACATGTAAGTGGAATCATGCAATATTTGTCTTTTTGCACCTGGCTTATTTCACTTAGCATCATGTCCTCCAGGTTTTTCCATGTTGCTGTGAAATGGCAGGATTTTCCTTTATCTTTAAGGTTGAATAATATATTGTATATATGTGCCACAGTACATTTACCCATTCATCTGTCAAGAATGTTTAGGGTTCTTCCCCACCCCTACACACAAACCGTATTTTGGCTATTGGGAAAAATAATTGTAACCTTTATCCTTAACAATCTTTCACCCAGAAGGCTGTCTCCTCTGGCCTGGTCTATTCATTGTACAAAAGGCTGAAAGGAAAAAGCATGCCAGAATATATTTCCTGACCCTTTCCTGCTGATGCTACCTGACCTTCTAGGTCAGGGAGTGAGGTGAGGTCCTTGAAGAGCTGACAGGTTGCAGGGACATGACAAGTTTCGGCAGAACGTTAGTACTGCTAAGCTGACAGGGCTCAGCAACACAACTCTGTCCTGTCCTCCTGTGGGTCTCACCACAGCTGCTCTGCTGTGATGCCATCATTGTCCAGTACCCTCGAGTGCTCCCTTTGTAGCATCCCCTCACATCTGCTGTCATCTCCTCTGACACTTCCTTGCACCAAATGAATTCATGGGAAGGCAGGAGAAGGGACATCCCTTAGAAACAAAATGAAACAGTGCTCTCGTTGACAAAAACACATTGAAACTGGACACATACAGAGAAGATTAGCATGACCCCCCAGGTACAAGGCCTGAGGCATCCTACTTACTCATTCTGTTTGCCTTTCTGTCCATTTCAGAAATCAGAATTGGACCAGTTTCCTAGCCACCATACCCACCTGCAGGCACCTGGCCCTTTGCTTCGGCTGCTGCAGCTGCTGCTGCAAGCATGATGCCACAATGCTTCCAGAGTGCCTGCTGTATGAGCAAGCAGAGAGCATGGTTTCAAGGTCCCAGCTGTGTTTTCAAATAGAAGCAGAAGCCAAGCTCAGATGACTCATACTTGTAATCTTAGCTACTCAGGAGTCTGAGATCTGAGGATCGTGGTTTGAGGCCAGCCTGGGCAGGAAAGTTCATGAGATTCTTATCTCCAATTAACTACCAAAAAGATGGAATGAGAGTAGTGGCTCAAGTAATAGAGCTAACCTTAAGGACTGTCTAGACTCTGGGTTCAAGCTACAATAATGGCACATACACAGAGGGGGAGGGAGGAAGGAAAGAAAGAAAGAAAGAAAGAAAGAAAGAAAGAAAGAAAGAAAGAAAGAAAGAAAGAAAGTAGGAAGGAAGGAAGGAAGGAAGGATCTTTTCCTCAAGATTACAGGAGCCCTTTGGAACATAAAAAGATACTAATTGTTCTGGGAAAAATCATGAGATAATGATGGTTAACTTCTATCAGGGAAAATGATTTCTATTTTCTATGATAATCCATGTGTCTCTCACATGCTTCTTTGCAGTGTCAGATTAGAAATGATGACCCCCTCTCCTCCCAACCCTGCCAGCACAGATGGCTCACACCTATAATCCTAGCTACGAGGGAGGCTGAGAAATGAGAATCACAGTTCAAAGTCAGCCCAGGCAGAAAAGTCCATGAGACTCTTGTCTCCAATAAACTACTCAGAAAAAGCCAGAAGTGGTGCTGTGACTCAAATAGTAGAGCAGAGAAGTTCAGGGACAGAGCTCAGGCTCGAAGTTCAAGCCCCAGAACTGGCACACACAAAAAAATCATAAATCCCATTCTGCCTCTCTGTGACAGGCCACAGTAGCTCATAGTGAGAATGGCCACTCCCTAACTCTGGTGATAAAGAAATGGTCTCACTGAAGCAGCACTGCTGGGAAAAAGACTTATCTGTCCTCCTCCTGGCAGAAGAAATGCTGAACTTTTCAGATAGCCCAATCAAACAACTAAAATTGACGATGGACCCCCAAATATAAACCATCTCCCAAATCCTTGAGCAAAGGACCCTGAACCCAAGGGCACATAGCCTGTGAAGCCAAAGAGGGTGCTTGCTGAGTTAACACTCTCCAATCATTGTCTTGAAATTCTTGGTAATTTTGAACAAGAAGCCTATCATGTGTTTGTTTGACTGGTTCACAGACACCACCATATTTGTAAGCAGACTCACACAATGCACAGGGATCTGCTGTCTTGAGGACCCTGTTCTTTCTGAGATGGTGAGGGTTTATCTATTTATTTACTTTGGGGGTGGAATGGTGTGACAGGAGGTTTGCCTGCTATCTGTCTTGGTTCTGTTCGCTAACCTGCCTGCTTATAAAGACAGTTCTGGTCTCTGAGCTGCAGGCTTGGTCAATTACGGAAAGAGAAAGTTTCCATGGAGAACTGTGCGAGGCGCCTGGAAAAAATCATCCGGGAAGACAGAAAGATGCCGAGAAATTCTGCACAGGGGAGCTCGTTCACTAAAAAGAATGGTTCAACACCAGAATGGTTCTCCCAGGTGTAATCTTGTTGCATCTAAAGTGAAGAGCCAAGAAAAAGAATTTCCTTACAGATTCTTTCCTTTCAACCGAAGCTACGAGGCCCCTGTTATATCCTCAGCTGATATGCTTGGTTTCTGACTGTTGACTCTGAATTCTTCCTGAGCTTCTGCAGAGAAGTGCTATGTCAACACAATTTATTTTATTACAATCCATGTTGTATCATATATCTCCTATTTATGATTAGTTGACATGGTGCTTCCTTTGTGAGTAAGCATATATGGATACCTATTATAATTGTCACTCTGAAATAGCATTTACTGAGTGCCCATTACTATATTAGATGCTACAAGCAGAGGTGAGAGCATTCATAACAATTCAATATTATAAAAAAGAAACAATATTCTATTTATTGAATTCAACTTGCCTAAAACAAAACAAAAAGACTTGCTATTTCCTCCCCATGCCTGCTGCATGGTGGCAAGAAAGACCTCTAAAATGCATAAAGCTCTTATCTTCATTTATTCCCCAAAGAATAATAGATCAGTCAGAGCTCTGATGCTGTTTTAATAATGTACAATTTACAATTCATTGGTTACCAAGCACTCACAGTATAATTAATTTTACAGACCTGTTCAGCAGCTCCACGTGGCTTTGTACAATATGGGGGAGCCACAGTGTCAGAGGGAGGGGGATGAGGAGGGAAGGACAAAGGGAGAAAGCCATTTTTTCTCCTCTTTTCTATTCCAGTAGCTGGGTCCTGCGCAAGCTGGGCAGATTGGCAGGCGACTGTAGAACAGCAAACACATAGCTCCTAAGGGCACCATATTCCATCTCCTGGGAAGACACACTAAAGAAGCCTCATGTCAAACCACAGAGCATTTCCAAGCTTCCCTCCTTCAAAAAGGAAATGATCTTCCTTTCCTCTTAATTGTACTCCTTCCACAGTTAAGTGGCCTGTGACCACTCTCTCCTTATAGTAAAAGCTCATAGCTGAAGCATAAATGTCAACTGGGGTAAAGTACAAGGGACAAAGATTCCCTCCCTATTTTAATCCATCCTCCAGAACACAGTCATTTCTCCAAGTGCAAATCCACAGAAAATTCTAGACATCCACAGAGAATTCTCAAAATTCACTGTGTCTATCCTGATCACTGACTTGCTTTGTTTTCGAATCTCTCATACAAGCTATTTGAATTTCCTAAATAGTTCAATCATTTGTCCAAATAGAATCTGTTCAATTGTTTATTGTTGTCTTTAAAAGAAAATCAACAGAGCATAAGAAAACATGGGAGAATGGGCTCAGTGTATTTCTGATTCTTCCTAAAGTCTGTTTTTGTTTTTGCTTTTGCTTTTAAGTATTATTCTTTACTGTGGCTTCTACCTAAAACCTTCAAGAAGAAATCTAGCCACATATTGGCTTACAGCTTTCACACAGCCACTAGATTTCAAGTCTGTGCATCAAATGCAAAATAGAGAAAAAGAGTTTATGCTTTATATACACAGACAGAAAGTGGAGTCCAACTTTGGCTGCATCACTTGATAACTATTTACCTTGGGAAATGTTATCTGGACTCTCTGGGTTTTGCTTTCTTCATCAATAAAAATAAAATTGAAAGCATGTACACCACAGGCTTGTAAAAGGATTAGAGCTCATCAGTATAATCAACATGACACTTGTTCTAGTGGATGTATATAGTATGTGATTGGTATTTCATTCATGTTATTTGTTACATCAGTCCATTTTGATAGGTTTAGTTTTTACTCTCTTTTAGCTGGCCAGATCATTAGTAGGGTTTCCTGATGAGCTGTGTAACCTCATAATGGCCATGTTACCCTCACTTCCCAAATGAGGGGAAGTAAAAGACTTAAGTCTGAGTTAAGGATAGAATTGCCTGAGATTATCCATTCTGAATAGCCTGAAGTTCACTGGAATCTCAAATGGGTCAGTTAACAAAAGCAGAGAATTGTTTCCAGAAGGTCAAAATCAGAACAGACGTGGCCTTTTCATTAACACCTTAAACATCTCCAAATACAAGATATAATACAAGCCAAGCGTGAGCCCTGGAAGGAGAAAGCACTCGGCAACCTGGGAGCACAGGGTCAAAGACATAGAACAAACTATTAAGGGGGTATCCAATTTTGGGGGGGGTGTCTTTATAAAAAGTAGAAGTCCTTGAGAGAAGAGGAAATAGATTACATAAATTGAGGATTTAGGGTTTGTGGGACATTTTTTCTGAACTCATGACATATGTTAATTCATTTACTTTCTCATAATTATGGTTACATGTAAGGAAGGAGAGGCACAAAAAGGCTAAGTCAAAGGTGACAGTGACTGTCTCTTTCACTTTAATTCTGGGGAGCAGCACTGGATTCTCTGAGTCCCTCCTCAGGACCATCTGGGTGGGTGATAATATTTGCAAGTTGGGTTTACATGAACAATGGTTTAAGTATTACTAGGGAGATGTGATAGAATTTCACAAGGAGGTGAATTCTGAAGAATAACCACAGAAACAGCCCCTAGATGATGTCCTAACCTCTTCCCAGGTCACTCATTGATCTGGTATTTGGCACCATGAAGGTCTATAGGCTGAAGTAAAATAAGGGACTTATTTCCAAGTATTCATTTATGCATAGCTCTTCACACTAGGAACCCCAAGCTGTTTTATGTCTTTCTGATTTACTTGGGTGCTCATGGTAGGAGCCAACAGGGTCCCATTCAGAACTCAAGTCGGGGAGGTGGGTAGAGAGTTGTAGAATAGTCACAGTCTTTGTGGGGGAGGGAAATGGGGACCAAGACATGAGAAAGGGTATCAATGTATGTGAATTAATGCACCTTCTAACTGGCGAATATAATGTAACCCTTCTATTAATTACAATTAAAAATATATGAAAAAATAGTCACAGTCTGGACTTACACTTCCTTCATTCTTCCATCTCTCCTCATTTCTCAGTATACCTCCCCTGTTTTCTTTTCTTATTAGCCTAGGATGTTTCTGCTCCACCCAGGTTCCTCATTTTCCAAAACACAACCTGTCATGACACCAGCTCTACTCCAAGAAATCTCTTAATGGGCCACACAAGGTGATGCCATGGAACTATTTGGGAAGTGGAAGTAGTGGGACTGAGTTCGCAGATTAGCTGAACCAAAACGTGAAATCTTATCAAAAGCAAACTAAACCCAAAAGTGGGAAAGGCATGGCTCAACAACCCTCAGTAGTGCAAAAAAGGGGGGAAAGAATACCAAAAATTTTCCTTTCCACTCTTTAAATATATGTCTTAGGTACATTTGTATTTCTGAGAAAAACTCTGAGCCACTCTGCTTGTCTTTTTATCTGAGCAGGATTACAGGTGTCCAGGCTGAAAGCATTCTGTTCTGAAATGGGTTATTGCTGCTATCCACATCAGCTGGGAAACAGGTGGTATGGAGTCACATGGTACTGTCTTATCTACAGTTATCTAAGTAGGTCAACCTTACCAAGCAGATTCTGTCCAAGAAAGTCCTTCAAATAGGTACGGGGCCATTCCAGATTCATGTTTGCCTTTAAGGTACAGAGTCCTGGTAAAAAAAAAAATAAAAGTAGTCTCCAAGTTCAATACCTACAGTGTGTATTTTCTAAGTTTTCTTTTTTTTACCTACTCCCTAACTCCTGCTGTCCTTTTAGAATCTTTACTACATGAGTGCATGCATACACACACACACACACACACACACACACACACACACACACACACACACTCACTCACAAAGGCAGACCCATTGTTGTTTAGCATCTTCTAGTCTCAATCTCCAAGATTTCTGCTCACCTGATGCGACTTGGGCACCTTCTATATGGCTGCCCCAGCAGTTTAGTGGCTCTCCTATTGCCTTGAATCACACAAGCAGATAAGGTCAGTGGATCATACGTGCCACAGCACTGTTTGTCTATCAATAGCATTTATCAGGAAGATGTCCTGTCAGCTTCACTGAATTACCAGGACTTTCCATTGGTGCTTCTCATCCTGCACATCAAATTCTCAGTGTTTTCTTTAAGTTGATGCCAAAGTCTTCCAGCATAAAAAATCTAATTTGAGTTTTATTAGAGCCTTTTTAATATATTCATTTGTATTTCACTGTTTTTTCTGGATTTTTTTTTGCCCTTGAGCTTTTTTTCCCTCGTATTCAACTAATTTCTCCCTTCAGTCTTCTAGATCTCTTACTCTTACTGGCTTTTTTTTTAGATTTGAAAATGTTTTATTGTAAAGGCAATATACAGAGGGTTTACAGTTACATGTCAGGTAACAAGTCACTACCTCCCTCATTCTTTCCTGGATTTCCCCTCCCAACTTTCCTCCCTTGCCAGTTGTATAGCTTATTTCCAACATAGTGTCTATTGGGTTTCAATCAGTTCATCCTTTGTCCCACCATTTCTATGCTTCCCGTTTCCATCTCCAAATCAGATAAACTTATACACAAGACAAAAGGTACAGAAATATGAAACAGGGATAAACCAAAAGTGGGGGGAAGGGTGAATCACAAACAGGACAATTTAAAAATTCTTTCATGTCTTGGAATTCAATTTGATATCCATAATTTTATATGATCATATGCACATAGTTATTGAGCCCTTGCAATCCTCTCCTAAGAATATCTTCCTTTGTTCTCATTGTGTGAAAGTTTAGACTGCTTTTTAATTAATAATGTCCAGGTGTAATTATTTGTCATTGGGAATTCTTGTAAATGTATAGGCACATCCTAATTGTTACAAATGAGGGAAACCTTGTAATCTTATGTTTTATTTGTATCTGGTCTGCTTTGCTCATAATTTTTTCCCAAATCTTTCCATTTTCATACAAATGGGGCAATGCCATTCTTTCTGATGGAAGCATAGAATTCCGTTGTGTAAATATGCCACATTTTCTACATCTCTTGATAATCATTTGCTCCTTGGCAACTCCCTGATCTATCCTTCTTACAGTTTCCTTTATTCATTAAAAACAATCTTTTAATGATAAAGTTACAATGAACCTTTTCTTTTAAAGGCTTCTTTCTTGGGCATCTTCTCTCTGAAATGTAAGGCTCTGAATTTCATTGGGCAACAGATAAAAATTGATTCCTTAGTGGAAGATGGGATCTTTTCTCCTAGCAACCAAGTACCCTAGTTGGCTTGCTAAGTAGGCAGATTAGGGACCTGTGTAATTTATAGACTGCTGGTTTGACCCACTGCTATATGGAGGTCATTCTGCATATTCTCTAACCAGGCATTTCTGTTTCACCTGGGAAGGTTTAAAATTATGGATGTCAGACCCTTGCCAACACACATTAAGTCAGAACCTCTGGGGTTGCGTCCAGACTTGATTATGTGTTTTAATTTCTTTGGCAGACCTAAGGTACCAGAATTGATAAGTCCTCACTTTTGTGTTTTATACACTCAGCTGCCCATTGGAATCATGAGGGAGCTTTAATCAATACAGGTGCCTAAGCCCTATGACTGGAGATTCTGATTTAATAAATCTGAGGGTTTCAAGTTCTCAAGGTAACCAAGATTGAGAACTCATGCTTCGATGGATGCCTGAAATCTCAACATTAGGCTACCTATTTCTTACCTAAATTTCTGACAGAGACAAAAATAAAACAATTTCTTGGGAAAGAGAAAACCCGTTTTCTCGGTGACTTGTACCTTTCTGTGAGTATTTTCTGTAAGTAGGTTTGGCAGAATAAACACAGAACACACAGTTAAGTTGGAATTCTGTAGAAGTGTTATGTAAGGTGTGTGTGTGTGTGTGTGTGTGTGTGTGTGTGTGTGTGTGTGTACCCCACGCAACATATGGAACATAGGGAAAAATATTTACTGCTCTATCCGATATTCTGAAAATTTAATAGAATATTTTGTATTTTTTACTTTCTGACTGCCATATTATTGAAAGACCAACAGAATCTCTTCTCCCCTGTCAGCTTAGATGACAGAGGGTCTAGATATTGGTGGTATAAGGTCCCTTGAAATTCTTCTCTAACACTCCCCAGTGGCAGATGTTTCCATGTGCCTTGATCAATCAAGGAACAAATTGAGCTATATGCTAACTTTATCCTTATCCTAAATGTTGACATTTGTGACGTTCTTTATTTCTAGGTCATAGATTTAATTCTACATACAGAATTTAAGAACTTAGGGAGAGGAGTAGTTGTGTACTTTTGTAATTCCATCTACATGAGAGGTGTGGGTGAGGAGAATGGGCAATCTGAGGCTAGCCTAAGGGATCCTCACATAGTCAAGCACTTGCTTAGCAAGTGCAAGGTCCTGAGTTCAAACCCTAGAATCACAAAAGAAAAGAATGTAACTAAATATCAATATATGAATGAAAAAGGTTTTAACATGTCTGCATTTGATTTATGGCAGTAGCAACCTGCATCTAGAAAATTTAGCCCAAAAAAAGCCTTCAAAATTAGGAAAAGGTAAAAAAATAAACGTAAACTCCTTAAGCTAGACTCCCTGTCTAGCTTACTCTCCTCTCCCTGCTTCACTCAGAAACTCGCACATCTTCCAGAAAATCTTTAAAGTCAGTTCAGCGTGGGTCAGACAGCTGCCCCAAGCACCCAGGAAGCTGTGGATACTCTATGTCAGCTTCCCTCCAATGGAAACGTAACAACTTTCCGAAAGACAGCCAAACAATAATATCAGAAAATTGCCCTTTGCTTCGCACCTTGGCATTGTGCTCCATGGTTCAGCAAAGCCAATGAAGTAAGTGTTTAAGTCACACCAAGTGTGCCAAATCTCCCACAAATTCAATCACCCCCCCAAAAAAAAGCCCTCTCATGCTCAGTCCATACAGACAGCCCATGCTCAATGGAAACACCAGGTAATGTGGCTGTTCCCATTAAACTGTATCCCCCAAACCAGCTCTTCCCAGATCTCTTCCCATTTCTCCTGTGCATAAAACTGAAAGCACCGGAATTCAGAGGAGCCAAAAGCGCCAGCAGGAAACACACACACACACTTGGACAAGTCAGGAGTTGCCAATCATTTTAAGACCTGTTGGGCAAGCTTATCAGGTTCCCAATTCCTTCAGCATAGAAGGCCTGGCAGTTTCAATGATCGAGATAAGCACAGCTGTAATCTACCCCGATCCAGAGCCTATTCCCAGATCACAGCTGTGTAATTTCAGGTAACATGCTTCCCTTGTTTGGATTTGTTTAACATTGTTAAATATATAGTCAGACCATCTGCACGGTATTTTTTTTAAATTGAAAATTACAACCATAACTTCCTTTTTATATATCAATAAACTAAACAGCAAAATTTCAAAGGGATCCTTCTGCACCAAGCACTCCAGCAGAATGCCTGTCCCACGCCACACCATTGCCTAATTGCGCACTAATTGGACAAACGTGATTAAATATTTCGAGATCTTTACTAATTGCCTCTATTTTAGCTTTAAAATTTGCTTGCCACCAACAAATTTAATGACACTGGTGTCTAGTCATCAGCAAAAAGCCCAAGAGTTGCTCTTTAAAATGTACCTAGTCAGAATATTTACTGATTGTGCATTGTTTCCAATGTAGCTTAATTAGAAATCCAATCAGTTCGCTAAGTCTAATTATACTTGATTTGTAGATTCAGACTATGATGCATAATGAAGCCAAGCCGCTCGCAGTAAACGTGCCTAAAATATAACAATAAAGAAAATATTTTTTAGTGTACATCCCGTCACCTCAAAAAGTCAAGTCATGCCCACAAGTCTTTCTTGACAGAGGTTTTGGAGTTTTGAACTTTGTGGAGTTTCCAAAGGGCCAGGTTCCAATTCTCTTGGTGAGAACAAGAGCTTTGAAAGAGGACAAGGAAAAAATATACTTCTCCACAGAGGAGATTAAAAATAAAAGTGAAATGATTGATTCCTTCACATTGACTCTGTGAGAAATTCCCCTGGTATTATTTCTCAGAAGTTGCCTTACTGAGAATGATATAGTTAAAATAGACACGTTGATGTAATTCCTATTATTTTTTAATGCTCTTCTAGGATTTTGACTTAACTAGCTTAAGAAGTGTTTTATCCAATGCTCAAATACTCTGGACTTGTATCAGCATATATTTAAATATGTGTGGTTGCTAAGAATGTGAATACACAATGTTTAGCTACCAAAAACACTTCTACACCCATTTCTGCCTGTTTACAACTCTTGGTCTCTAAAGGCAGGTGAAGTGAAAAGAAAGCAAGCTTTTATTATTACTATTAAAATGGATCAAGATGACAATTACATTGTTCCATCACCCAAAATTTAGCACACACTGTCTCTCTCACTTCCCTCTTGTTACCTACCAAAAAATAGCAGGGTTCTGAAACTATAAAAATATTTGTCTGTTGGCTAACATCAAACCTCAAGAATCACATTCATTTCATTTTCATTTGGAGTACAAGACAGAAATAAATAGATAAAGCAGAATGGAGAGGATAGGTGCAAAAGAAAATGATTTTTAAGCCTCTGGGATAATATTGTAACTACAAAAGAAGATCATTCAAAATAACCTGGAACTCTAATTACTTTTGACTGCCCAACTACTACTGTAGTCCATTTATCCTTCTTACAATGAAAAACGTACTGCTTCCTAGCAATACAGCCTAAAACCTTGAAATATTATTGGCTGAAAGACTATGTTGAAGTGCAAACCATGAGTGATTTTAATGTTTGCATTACAGACCCATTTCTATTTAATACTGATAAAGCTGCTCCATCGCATATCTGTACACACTCACATAATGTTTTAAACAGCAAGTGACAACTATTTTATTTTCTTTCTTCGTTTTCTTCCCAGAATCTACTGGGCCGTGGAGGGTGAGACTGTCTAATGACATGTCTCCAAATCAACACAGGCTTTATATATCCAGCACCTTTGTTTTTACCATGCTCTGTGTGGCTTTGACTTTTTCCATGAACTCCAGTGTATTGATTAATTTCTCATCATTTGAGCAGAATACTAATAAAAGAATTGCTTGTTTCTTTTGTCTGCTGATCAGAATACCTTACTGCCTTTTGAATGAATAGTGAAAGCCTGCATTTTCAATGATTAGATAGAACATTACAGAAAGTTTCTTCCTTCCCAAGGACTGATTACTTTGTGGATATTGCCACCCACATGTTCCAACTCAGATGATCCAACAAAATGGGGAGAGACACAAATTCTTTTGTTTTGTTTTGTTAGTTGTGAGGCTTGAACTTAGGGCCTGGGCATTGTCCCTGAGCTCTCACTTAAGACTAGCAGTCCACCACTTTGAGCCACAGTGCCACTTTCTATTTTCTGGAGGTTAACTGGAGATGAGTCTCAAGGCCTTTCCTGCTAGGGCTGGGTTTGAATCATGATTCTCAGATCTCAGCCTCCTGAGTAGGATTACAGGCTAGAGCCACCAGTACCTGGCTTCTTTTTGTTTATCTTCTTCTAAACTGTCAGGTCTCATCACCTTCAGTAATTATGATAAGAAAGAATATAAACAAACAAAACCTGACTTCTGCTTCAGAAACGCTATTCAAAGGCAAATATTGACAACCACAACATCTTTTTAACATTGCATGGTTTCTTGTGTGTGCTTGACATTAACTGAAATGGAAATAACTTTTTTTTTACCCCTTACAAAAGCAATAACAAAAAAGGGAAGTCCACATCCTCACTAACATCTAGGAGATTAGTAAAGAAAGGAATCTCCCTTTGCAGTCTTCCCACTTCCTAATGCTGGAGAATTTTTAAAGGAATGTTTTATCCGTTACCCCTGCAGCTTAGTTTTATCTTCTCCTCTTCTTATTAATAAGGCCTGGCCCCTCGTTAATATGCAGCCAGCACCTAATGAGCCTTGCAGACTCCTGTAATTTCTTCACTGTTGAAAATGCCTGACACTAATCTATGCCATTTATACTAATAAGAGGAGGATCAGCTGATATTTGGTGCAATGAAAATATGCTAAATATACTTTATTGAATTGCACACAGTTAGTTCTTCCCAGTTCACTGTATTACCGCAACAGATGCACAGCCATTACCTCTGTGCTGTGTGTGGCAAAACCTTTGGTGGGAATAAATGAAAGAGAGAGTTAGACATTTGATATGAGAGATTCCTCTTTTTTTTTTTTTTGCATGCTGACAACATTGACTTTCAACTCCCACCTCAGAAAAGCCATCTTTACAATGATTTTTTTTTCCAAAGCACCAATACAGAGCTTCTTATTTAGTGCCTATGAAATGAAGAACCAAACTCAAATATGACATGGTATACAAATGGAATTTATAGAATGATAAATTTGAACTGATCCTACAGAGGCTATGAATCCCATTGGTAAGGATCCTCAAAGAGGTGGAGATTAATAATCCTCTAATGAATGCTGATGGAAGGTGTTGTGCTATTATGATTTGGGGCAAAAGCAGTTTTTGACATGTTTGCGTTACCAGGTTGTTAGTTTTTGTTAAGCAAGGACTGTTGTTCTTGTGTTTTTCCTCTGACTTGTCAAGAGACACGACTGAGGAGACAGACTGCAGGTGTTAGCAACTGTTTCCAACACTTGTGTCAATACCTGTTTTTGGCTCAGACATCACAAACCAGAGGGTGCTTTTGCAAACATTATTTAAAATCTGCATACTTATTCAAAACAGTCAGCTGTCATTGGATCCTCTGAGGTGTGACTAAGGTAGAAGCGTAAGAGTCTCGAACTAAACATTTGTAGCTATAGATCTCCCCTCCCCAAATGCATCATGGACCATAATCCCCCAGTAATTGGGTTCAGCCAAATAAGTTCAACCTTTCATGGGAAGTTGATTCTATCCTTGCAGTTTTCCATTGGCTTCAATCAAGTTTTGACCAGGAGATAAGAAAGTGATAGGGAAAGCAGTGAGACAAGGTAAAATATCACTTAACATCCAGAACTTGTTTTGTTTTTCCATTCCATACGGTGCATTTTCTCCTAATAGGACTAACATTTGAGAGTAATCCTGGTGACAAAGCAGAAAGGACACCGGAAGCATCACTACTCAGACATATTTCATTGCCTTGGAACATGTTTTGTGTCTTGGCTGGTATATCTTGCACTTATCAGGGTACTTTTATTCAGATTTCAAAATATTCTTTGATCTATCCCCTAAGGGAATAATGCTGCTCCTCCTCCTCCTTCTTCTTCTTCCTCCTCTCTCTCTGTCTCTGTCTGTCTCTCTCTCTCTCTCTCTCTCTCTCTCTCTCTCTCTCTCTCTCTCTCTCTCTCTCTCTCTCTCTCTCTCTCTCTCTCTCTCCCTTCCTCCTCTGGACAATTGCAGGATCTACTTTCTAGAATCTCTAGCCTTCTTAACCTTTGCCAGCACAGGTGCAGTATCTCCCCAGAGACTCACAGCCAGGTAGTAGGTGTGATTGAAATTGGCTTGGCTTCCCTTCAGAATCCAGTGCCCTGGCTTTCTAAATCACCTCTTATAATCTCATGCACTTAGGCAAAGCAAACAAAATAATCTGCCAGGAAACACTAAGGGTGGAGTATCAACTCCAAACAACATTTGTATTAACTGTCCTACTATTCTTATTGCCTTGTTCCTTAAACCCAATCAAACTCCAATTCCCCCTCTGCAGGGGTTGGGTGTTAATTAGTAAGAATGTGTGTCTGTGTGTATACACATGTGCCCCTTCGTCCAGCCATCTATCCCTCCTGCACGCAACACATGAGCCCATGTGGACGCAGATCTCATGACTAATTAATTTCACTTGCAAGTGCCACCCCGTGTTTCCGGTTTGTCGTTCCAACTCATGAAAACATAGATTTTGCCCGGCCTGTCTTCTGCCCGGCATCTCGACATTTTCCAACAGATGTTAGCTAATGTGCTTGTAGAAGGTTCACTGTGGATGCTGCGAGCCCAATAAATCTTCCCCTTAAATGCAGGCACTCTAACATCCCAGCATCTTATACATATAATACATTTTAATTACTTGGCTATTCAGATTGCACTAAATTAGATTTGCCCAGAACAGCACCGCAGATTTCTCAATTTACGTCAAATCCACCACAAACAACATCACGTGGGTTAAGTGCACTTTTATTAAAACAAAATGGGGGGGGGGGAACAACCTTGCAGGAGTCGCTGAAGTCTGATACCTTTCAAATTACTAAGTGACAAAGATTACTAGCATGAAGGTTCTACTTTGCTTCCCCATTAGCCATTTAGGTGACAGCTGCTGTATTACACATAAAGATGAACCATTCCTTAAGGGATGATAGAAGCTCCGCTGTGACACTGCTGGCAGAAAGCATTATCAGACCATGGCTGTGCTCAGAGCCACCGAAGTCTCCTAGGCACCTATCAGTACCCTCATTATTTGCATCACAGAGTGCTGGGAAGGAACACTGCCCAGGCCTCACAGCTTCTCAGCTCATTTGAGAAGCGGAAATTAAATGTCCCAGGAGAGAAAACAGGCACACTGTAACAGCACCGGCTCTGTACACCAATAACATGTCGACCGCTGTAGCACTGACTTCTATCTCATTAATTTAATAGGCTGCTGGAATGAGGACGGGAAGGGAGAGCGAGCGGCAGGCTTGACAAGGAGATTACTGAGCGGTGCTGGCATTGTGTGTCTTGTGAACTCCGAAAATAACAAGGACAGGTTGGAGGTGTCAAAGGCTCTTCAGATATTTGCAAGGGCTTTTAGAAGCACTGGGTGGCAAAAAGAAAAAAAAAAGGAAAAGAAAAGGAAAGAAAAAGAAATGAAGGATGGGAAAGAGAGAGAAGGGGAGGGAGAGATCATGGAAGTAGAGAGCAGGCAAAATTAGCTGGTCATAAATATGATATATGTTTAGATTATGCAGTATTTCTGTATGAGGTGAAGGAAAAATACAAGGCGGTAGCTGGAATAAAGATGCTCTCCATATATAGCAAAAGGAATCCACGAGCGTGTGAGTGTGTGTGTGTGTGTGTGTGTGTGTGTGTGTGTGTGTGTGTGTTGCCTAGAAGCCTTGGCCTTGCTGCAAATTGTTTTTTTTATGGCACGATTTCCATGAAATTCATAAATGGTTTTGCTGAAGAAATATCAGCTCCTTTCTGATCAGAGTGACTTCCTGCAAAACAAAGCTAAGAACAGGGGATTATTCAGATAAGTCAGACCAAAGAAACCTGCTCTTCAGAGAAACAAAATGCCTGAAGTCTCCAGGTGATAGAAGCAATAGTGAGAGTTTTTTCCCCCTTTTTTCACCTTGCATAATCAGATAATGGCTTCAATTCCCGGCTGGGTAGACCTGCCTGGCTTATTGCATTTGGCGCTCTGCTATAGCAGAGAGGTGCGACACAGTCAAATCGCAAGATTATCAGCACAGATTTTTTTTTTTGTTGTTCACTGGATTTTTTATTTTAATAACTGTTTTCATCTTTGTCATTTGTTTAAAAGCCTCAGGAGAAATAAAGATCAAGAAATCTGGTCTCCTGCACTTTTTTTTTTTTTAACTTTACTGATAATGGCTCTTTGAAGCCTCAGTTTCTGTACTGGTTAAAAAGCAACAAGGGAAGATATGGTGACATTTGTGGTTATAAAGAATAATGAGTGGTATTTAAAACACCTTGGGTAGATCTCTGATCACTGTGATCTTTGTCTTCATACTCCAAAATAACAGAAGGATGGGATAGCAGCGTTTGCTCTTTCTTGCATTAAGGGGAAAGGTTTTATGCCGAACCATAATGTGTACTTTCTGTGTATCTATGCCCCTTGGTAATTTTGAGAAATACATGAAAATCTCTGGCAGGGGGTGGTGATACTGAATGGTGTTTGAGTTAGACCAATCCCTCTGCATGGCTCTGTGCGGAAGTGAAATCTGATGGAATACCTACTCTACAGAGCCAACTGGGGCAGGGAGCTTTACAAAAGGAGGAAACTCAAGATGAGCACCAAGGAGGCTTCTCCATCACAGGGTCCCCCTTCTTTCCGTGGGGTAGTTTTCACAGGATACTTGGACCTCCCTCCCTCCCCCCAAAAAGATATTAGTGCTAAGAGCTTCAGAGAGTGACTGGTTTCCTCTTTTACTCACGCACACACACACACACACCCACACACACACATACACACACACATTTCCATACATACTGACTCACACATTTATACACTCACCCACATTTAAACATAACACTCACAAACACATTCATGTACACACACACACACACTCACAAAGTCACATACACATGCGGATACACGCTTATACACACATGTATCCACAAACACACACACATTCAAAAACATACTCACATATACATATTCACACTCACATATCCTCACACACATACACATTTACATTTATTCTTCTTCTCAAGCATTCACATACATACACACTCAAACTCACAAAGACCCTCACACACGTACACAGTTACACACTTGAACACACTCACACATTCCCAACACACTCACACACTCAATCAGATACTCTGACTCACACAGGAGAATCCAAGCACACTTATAGGAGGACACAGGTGAGCCAGAAAGCAGGAAGCTGGGGAAGGCACACTGTCAGCGCCCTCCCTTCTCAGGTCCTTGTCCACAAGTTTATACTTGGATACCGGGTTCCTCAAGGGCTGTGGCCTGTCCTGTTCTGGGCTACCAGATTGTCCTGAACAAAAGCCAGGAGATGAGTGAGTAAATATCATTCACCTTGATGGCACATAACTAGTAACTTATCTATCAAGGCAGTCCCCTTCCCTCAGCAAGAAGAGGTTGCTTAGTCAGCGGAGGCCTGCCCCTTCCAGTTCTGGCTCCCAATCTCTAATGTATCCTTCTTAGCCCTTTATGAATACATTTCCTAGGGCCCTAGTTCTTTTAGGCGGAGACCCTCTCTGGTTCTTTCCCAAGAAGGTGCTTGGATTCCTGCAAACTCTGGCTCTGAGTCTGGAGCATCTGTTATGCCCAATTGCCATCCCCCTCTGTATGATTCCATCTGTCTCTCCTGGATGCATGCCACTCCTCATGCTAACACCTGCCCCAGTGGCTGGCCCACCTGCTGCCCTAGGGGCAGTACAGAATCTCCAGGTATTAGTCATCCTTGACCTGCCAGGCTCTGGACATAATAGATATCATTCAGTAACTATTTCTTGAATAAATAATGTGATAATATATTAAAGAAAAGGGACAGGGAAGGAGGAAGAAGGAAAGCAGGAAAGCTGGATGGAGATCAGTAGACTCTGAAGCAAGGGGGAAAATGTCACCATTGTTATTACCTGTTAAAAAGAAGAACAAATTATGCTTCCAAACCCTGGCTACTTTTTTTCCACTCTATTTCAAAGACAAATCAAATATGGCGAGGAGCAAAGGCACACAAGAAGAGCACAAGAATGTTTCTCAGGAAACACCTTGCCTTGTCAAAAAAAATCCTCTTTGCCACATTCAATTCCAGTTTCACAAAATGCTCCCTTTTAAACTCACAGTGCATCCAGAAACCATTACTGAAACTACCACTACTCCTACTCCTGATGATGATGATGATGATGTGTACTATGTGACTCCTTCCCTACAGTTACAAACTCCAGATGAGAGATGCACTGCTCTTATCTAGAAAACAAGAACATTACAACATCAATTGAGAGCCCACAACTCCAAGCACTAAGGCAAGAAACATACCTGACCAAGCAGGACATTGTAAGAAGTTAAATCACTGTCACCTACAAAATAAGATCATCACAGAGACAACCTTCTGACCCTCTAGCCTGGGGTAGTTTTGCCCCCAAAACACATATTCAATATTGTGGCATGTTTTTGTTGTTGTTTCCCTGGCATCTAGAAAGAACTAGCTAATTTCTACCCCAGGCCAAAAATCTAGCCAACATGTTATAGCTCATCCATGTTATTGTTATTTCACACAAATTATTTATTTACTTACATTTATTTATTTATTTTAACATTCATCAAGGACTAAAATCGATCCAGTCTGCTTCTTGTTAACAAGTTTGGCTCTTTTTCTCTGATTTCAATCTCTGTATTTTAAAAAGTAGGGCTAGCAACATATGGGATCAACACACATGCCCGTCAGTGGACAAATGGATCAAGAAAAATGTGGTGTATATATATACACAATGGAATGCTATCCTTCTAACAGAAAGAATGATATTGTACCATTCATAAGGGAATAGAAAGACTTGAAAAAATTATGTTAAGTGAAGTAAGCCAGACCCAAAGAAACTTAAGTTGCATGGTTTCCCTCATTTGTTTTAACTGCAATGTGCCTATAAATCTACAAGTAAACATACTAGATGGAAAAAGACAAAAAATACTCTTGGACATGTTCAATTATACAGAACTCTAGACATTCTCTCCCTGAGACCAATGGAGGATATCCTTGGGAGTGGCTGACAAGGGTAGCTATGTACATATGATCATTAAAATGATGCTTATCAAAGTGAATGCCAAAAAAAATGGAAACAAGAGGTTTTTCTTTTAATTTGCTCTTTTGTCTTCCTTTGTTGAAGTTTTTGATTTGTGTGCCTTTTGTCTTATTTGCAAGTTTGCTGTTTAAGGGGAGGGTAATGGAGAGAACAGAAATGGAGGGACAAAAGTGAACAAATGTAGCAGTAATACTCCCTAGACAGTATGTTGAAAATGAACTAAATAACTAATGAAGGAGGAGGTTCAGAAGGGAAAAACTGGGAAAAATGAGAATATCCTATTACCTAACTTAGGTATGTCTAACCCCTTCGTACATCACTTTACAATAACAATAAAAAAATTAAGCTAACATTATCTATAGGTTTATTAAGTGAATGTAATGGCACTAGGTATGGTTAAGCAATGCTTTGTCCCCTTATTTTCCTAGTATGTCATGTTGAAAAGATGTGCTACAGATACTCACTTTCCATGATGCAATGATATTCTATCCTTACTAGATTCTTTACTGTCTTGCTTCTCCTAACTCCAGTAATATATTTATTACTTCCCTATTCTCTGACCCAGACTTCAGCCCAGCTGCATTATAGACAAATTTGGACACTACACTAGGTTCTTTCTTTGTTCATCCATATCATACCATACCAAAGAGACTCAAATTTCTACTTCAATTGCTCTTTGGGATAAAGCAACTTAAAGGCTAAGTGCTCACTAGGGAAGGGAGCTCATCATTCACTCTCAGGCATTTACAATGAAGATTCATCTCTAAAGTCTAAAAAGCCCCACAGGAATGGGGCCTTTTGGCTGGTAACTTGTAATAAATAGGCAGAGATCTGGAAAGGCTTTGAATGTGCAGTAGCTTTTTGAGAGCCAGGTTAGGGGACAGCCCAAAGGGTGTGGCCTTCAACAGCAGGGAAGGGACATGAGAGATTTGAGGGGAAAGAGAAAGACCAATGTAGGGGGGAATAAAGACAGATCTTTGGAATAGGAGAGAAGTAAGCTGGTATTGACTTTTCTGTAATTTTCTCCAGGTACATTGGTTGAAGCACCCAATCTCTTGTTTTGGAAGTGACTTGCCTTTCTATCCTCCAATCCAATCTCCCTAGACCATCATCCACATAACTCTCTTATCTCCATCCTAGCCTCAACTCCTCCCGAGTGACCTTCTCTTTAAGTATTCAGTGTTTCACTATGTGTCCTCAACTTTTTATTGTTCAGTGGCTTTCTGTTCATTTCCACTTTTCTTTTACAGTGAAAATTCTGCACACTCAATGCATCTTAATAAAAGAGTTCCTTACAGGACTGAAGCTCTTTGTGTGCACTTTCCGCCCTTCAATCAAATTGTTCTTCCACACAACTTGTCATTGTTTTTAGAGAAACTTAATTTGAGATTTACAGCAAACTTAAGACCATGCAGATATATCCCATACACTTCCAGAATTGCTTGCTGGGGCATCTTCAAGCTCTTCCTTACCAATACCCCCCAACAGAATGGCACATTGATTGTAGTAGATAAGCCTATATCATTCTCACATCATTGCCTCAAATTTGTTGTTCCACAAAGTTCTTTTTTGTTTATTTGTTTGCTTGTGACAAGGGCTTATTGTGTGGGCCAGCCTGGTATATAACTCAAAATATCCCTGCCTCAGACTCCTGTGTATTGACAATACAGATGTGTGCCTCCACATCTGATAAGGACCAGATATTATACATACTGTGGATTTGGACAAATGGATATTGACAGACCAACCATTATTATAGTATTACACAGAATAGCTCCATGCCTCTGAAAGTCCTCTATGCTCTGCTTTTCAGTCCTCTCCTGATAGCTTTTCACTGGTATTTTTAGAGTCCTCATAGTCTTGCTTTACCGACAATGAGATATGATTGGCTCCTACTCCATGAAACCTGTTCAGATTGGCTTATTTGACTTGGTACTGTTCATTTAAGGCTTTTCAAATGTCTTTGCAGTCCTTTGTAAAGAATTTTATTAATGTATATGAATTGGGAAAATGGTTTGCATTGTACTATTTGTATATCTTTTCACTTCTGGCTATCTTATTATTCAGCGCACAAAATATATTGGCTCTATATTACACAAAGCAAAGTTTTTAGTAACAATATAATGTACATGTAGAAGGTACACAAAGCGCTGAACAGAATAACTTTTGTAAAAGGAACACTCATGCATGGGGTCAGCATCCAGATCCAGCATCAAACCAGGGTAGTGCCACAGGTGCCTCCTGCCATGCTGCTCTAGTTAACCCCCACCAGGGCAAACCACTTTGAAGGTCAACTTTGGAGATGTTTCTTTGAGTCAGTAGCCTGGAAGACAACTATCAATTTCCTTCTACAATCTGATATAAATTGAAATTAAAGAGAACTTGAGAGATAGTGAAGAGAATAGTGTTCTTCTTTATTTTCAGAAAAGCCTTCTGATAATATCTTTCTAGAAGTAAACAATGGTTTCACAGTACCCATCTGCTCTCAAGACTTTATATCTGGGCTTCTGTTACACCAAGAGGAACTGTCCAGAAGTGGCAAGTCCAAGCATATCATTTATTATGGAATTGTCTAGGCCAGAAAGCAGTTGTTTTTTTTAGAACTAGCATCTTAAAATAAAACACAGTCACATAGAAAGTAAATCAGAAAGCTACTTTGTGAACTTGTTTGCTCTCAGGATTCAAGACATCTTTGAGTAAGACTTGACCCGAACAGATCTACCCGGAAATATTGCAGGTCTATATTAGTCACTTACCTCTTCACTAACAGCTGGTATGACCTAGGGTCCCAAACCAGAAATATTTAAACAATGTATGATAACATGTTGAAACCTATACATACAGGCATGTGCTCACTTATGCATACAGCTGAGACAAAAATAATCTACAAAACTTCCAGGTGCCGTGTGTGTGGGGAAAAAGGCTATGTATACTTTTGTATATGTTATCAGGTGACTTACCATTCCATAATAAAGAACAATTCAGATAGCCTCAGCTACAGTAAACGTGAGAACCATGGCAGCTCAAAATGACCACCTAGAGAATCCTTACCCATCAAGGATCCCTAATTAAAAACAGTGAAGTGAGGGGAAAAGGCTTTTTTAGTAGAGTCATGTGACATGTTGAAGGATGCCAAGCAACTCCTTATGAAGGAGTCAGCTGATGTTTCCTGCATAAAATTCAGGCTTGGTTTGGAATTAATGGAGAGCTCTGTGCTTGTCCCTTGATTATTGTCAGAAAGGAGAAGCAGAGGACAAGAGTCCATCAAGAATTCCTGGACCACTACCTTATCTGCCAAGGCAGAGAAGTAAGTACTGACAAACCTTACTTAAGAAGCATTAAGTAGGGCTGGGCATGGTGGCTCACACCTATAATCCTAGCTACTCAGGAGGCTGAGATCAGAGGATCAGAGTTCAAAACCAGCCCCAGACAAAAGTCCATGAGACTCTTCAGACCAGAAGTGGCACTGTGGCTCAAGTGGTAGAGCACTAGCCTTGAGCTGAAGAACTCATTGACAACACCCAGGCTCAGAGTTCAAGTCTCATGACCAATAGAAAAAAGAAAAAAAAAAGAAGCAGTAAGTAGCCATGAACTGGATAAGAGAAAAACAAACTCTTAGAATGCTTTATTAGATCATTGGAAGGTTCTATTAGATTGTTCTGTCTTCTAAAACAGACAAAAATAAATTTATCCATGATAATAACTCCTATGACCACCAGTTCTTTATTGAATATTTGCTATGTGCCATGTACTAAGCACTACAAAACTCTCTAAATTATTTCTCAACAGTTCTTTCAGCAGGTGTAATTACCAGTATATTTTTACATGCATGATATGTGAAAATTTCAAAATGGACATAACTTGACCAAATGAACACCCCTTGGAATTCGCTCAGTTTGATTTATCTTTGTAGACACTGTGCAATATCATCTCTTAGGCACTCAAATCACAAAATCAAATCAAGGGCCACAAATACATTGATACTGTGATGCATGCCAGATGGTTAAAAGACTTGTTCTAAACCAATTAGACATGTGTGTGGAACAAAACTAAGAAAAAAATAGCTTAACAATAGTGAAATGATTAATTCACATACCCAGAGTTAATCATGAAAAACCATCAAACAAGCCCAAATTGGTACACTTTCTATCAAACATTATGACTATCTGAGATCATGAAAACAAAACAGACTGAGAAATAGTTGCTAGCCAGTGGGCTAGAGATGATTAAACACAATGTGGTGTCCCACATGCAGTTTTGGAACGGAGAAACAGCATTGAGGAAACACTGATGAAACCCAATCAAGTCGCAGTTAAAAGCAATGTATTAATCTAGTTTGATGAATTCATGATGGTTATGTATGAGGATGGCATTAGAAGAAACTGATGGCGCTGGAGGTATTGTTCAAGTGACAGAGGAAAATGCAAGGCCTCAAGTTCAAACCCTACTAATCCAAAAAGAGAAAAGAAAGGAAGTGAAGGAAGAAGGAAAGAAGAAAATAGAGAGGAAGGAAGGAAAGGAGGGAAAAGGAAGGAAGGAAGGGAAAGAAAATAGTGGCAGTAGATTTTGTTGGGCACCTATAGTCTCAGGAGGCTGAGATGTGAGAACTAAGATTCAAAGCTATCTAGGGAAGAGAAATCTTTGGGACTCTTTAATGTCCAGTTAGCCATTGCAGAGACAGAACTGGAAGTGTGGCTCACATGTTAAGAAGAGCATGAGCCAAGAGCAGAAAAAAGCTGAGCAAGTACATGAAGCCCTGAGTCAAGCTCTAGTACTCATGTGCACACACACACACACACACACACACACACACACACACCCCAAAGTGAAACTACTTCATATTGATACTTTAATGGAAAAACCATATGGACAAGACAAAACAATAGCATAGGGAAAATAAAAATCAGGCAAATGAAAAACATGACATCATACCCGTTCAAAAGGCAGATTTGTTTCAGCTACTGAAGACACATCCTAGAAGCAAAGTTTTCTTTTTTGTAGACATAGAGAAGCCTTTATTGCTTTGCCACATGCATGAAGATTGAAGATAAGTGCTTTACAAATGTTAAAAAAATGTTAATTAGTAAAGGACAACCTACTGACCTCTTGAATTTTATTTATTTTCCCCTCAGTTCCATGAGAAGATGATCAGAGCCTGTGAAACCCCATTATCTCATATTAGTGATAATTGACAAGGAATAGTTCTCATTCACCTCACTGAGTTTCAGTGAAAATTTCAAGTGATTCTAGATGAAACCTTCAGACTGGGGATTGCAAGCATGATTGAAAAGGATTGCCATGTTTGGCCTATCCTTATAAGGCAAGTTCAGTTCCATATTCCATACATAAATCAAAGCAAACAGGGTAATTCTAACCCAGATCTGTAGGATATACACCCCTAGAGAGGTGAATTGGACTCTTTCCACCATCTGAAGCACCTTGTTATGCTCTCATCTGTCATATTTGCATAAATGCACTCAACCTAGCTAAGAAATTCCAGAAGTGTCTGAGGAAAGGCCTCAGACCTAGGCAGAGAAGAGTAGGTAAGGAACACTCTCCCAGCAGCTCATAGATGTTATAAAATAATGTGAACCCTTTTGTAGTAGAATAAAAGAGGAGATCATTTTGAATAACTCCTTGAAACAAATCAGTGGTGGAGGGATGGGAAATGTAGTAAATACTAAACATTTGTGTTTCCCAACATTTTTGAACATTCTTCTTATATTTCAATGTTTTACCTAGGTAATAGAAAGCGTATAGAAATCATATTGCCAGAGCACCTTGTGTCTAGGTTATCAATTCTCCTGGCTTCAGCCTATTAGAACACCCATGACAGACATCATAACCATCATAAAGACATGGCTCTGCAGGAGTTTGGATCTTTTTCTAACCACAAGAGAAAAGAATGTTCCCATCTGGTGCCCAGTTCAGACTCAAGATTGGTCGGTCATCAGCAGTGGTCTTATTCTCAAGATCTGC
Source organism: Megascapheus bottae (assembly GCF_031878675.1). Classification (NCBI taxonomy): domain Eukaryota; kingdom Metazoa; phylum Chordata; class Mammalia; order Rodentia; family Geomyidae; genus Megascapheus; species Megascapheus bottae. The sequence continues at coordinate 21,220,129 of NC_143530.1, read as the reverse complement.
CCCAGAAGAGCTTGGAAGCCTTAAAAAAATATGATCTTTCGGGTCTATTATAATGAGCTCAAAAATCCTGATAGATTCCTTACCTGTCTAAAATAAGTCACAGTGAATACTACTGCTTACAAATTTAAGAACCCTTACCTACACAGCTAGTAGTAATTTAATTACTACTAGAAATTAGTATGAATTAAACATTTTTACTTCTGTTAAGTTACAGGCATGCAGTTCAGTTATGCTTAATGTAAAACAAAGACCTAGGATTATGTCACCAGGAAGCTAATCTTCATTTTTAAACTAGGTCATATGGAATCAAATATCCTTTCTTGCTGACAAAAAAGTTTATTCTTAATGATTGGCATAATTTTTGTTTATATTTCTTTTATTTTGGGGTGTATCTTTCTGAAGAGTACTTTGTTTATTTCATTTTTACTAATCTTAATTGTTAAATGTACTGACTTAATTTATTTTCATGGGATTCATTTCAATTAATCATGAATCCTTTTGGGCAATGTAATATGCCTGATAGTACATGTGATTCAGATTGTGAATCTCTAATTGGAAAATCTGAAAAAAAGAAGGAATAATACAGGATCTGAAATATTTTTAAGTGACTACATAATGTGACAAATTTCTCCTCTAACCTTGTATGACAGATCATAATCAAAATATTGCCTTTATTCTATGTGGGTAAGGTGTATCTGAAACACGGGTCCCTCAAATATCTGAAAACTCCAGACACAAAATATTTCTGGCCTTGGGCACTTTGAATAAAGGACATTCAGCCTGTAGATGACATGGGGAAAATCAGGATGGTGATAGACAAGCGAGAAGTTAAAAAAAAAAAAAAAGAGAGATCCCAAATCCCCCTGAAAGGAGTCAGGGGTGAGATTGCAACAGAAAGGCAATCACCCATACACTATGTTCCATTCAGGGTCACCAAAAATAGGTGAAGGAACTCTGAGCAGTGTGGCCACAGAGTGAGAAAGCAAAACCAAAAGGCTGAAATGGCATATGCAGTCAGGAACATTCTTGTTCCATAAAATAACCAGAGAATGATGTACTAGACAGGGGGAAGGTACTTCCCTCTGGTAAAGCTTCTAGCATGGGCCCTGATAACACATGGGCCCTGATCTCACATACTTGTGGAAGATTTTAGTCTTTATAGAAGAGAGAAAATAATTTTTAGTTCTGGTCCCCATTATTATATTCACTTTTTAGAAATTAAATATTTAAAGACAAATCTTTTCAGAAACATTTGAATTTAAAAGAGATAATAGAACTCATATATATGCATATATAATATATATGGCTTGTAACATGAGAAACCTGGGGGCACCCTTCAGAAATGAGCAAACCAAACAAGGTTCAGGCTTTCCAACCGTAGCTTGTACTTTATATTCTGTTTACCTGTAAACCGGCTCTACTGGAAATGAAGACTAAATGTGAATTTCGTGCGATTTTAAAGACCTGCACGTTAATCATTTCTAGGTACATTCCCCTGAAATATACTTTGTATGAAATGAATTCTTCTAAATTTGGGGGATTTGTTTGATGGCTCAAAATACAGTATATTGTGGAAAACATTCCACTTACATTAGTAAATAATTTTGTTATGCCATTGTTGGGGGAAATTTTTCTATAGATGGTAACTGGATCAAGTTGATAGACTTGTTCAAATTTTTTATATATCTACTGATTTTCTATGTGGTTATTTTTACCCATTATGTAGAGTATTGGGGTCACCACCTATTTTGAAATACATCCATCCAAAGATACTTCAAGGCATACTGACAAACTAGATCAGAGGAGCATAAGTACTTCGAGAGAAAGGATTTACTGGGAGTGGGAGGGGAAGGCATTAATGAACAAAAAGAATGAATGCCAAGGTGCAGAAGTGGACATGTGGGAGATATTTGTAGAGCCCTGAAGCACATTTAGTTAGGTCACAAATTATTGTACTTCTGCATAAAGATAGGCCCCATCCACTAGTAGCTCTGTCAAATTTTCTAATGAAAGGAGATGAGACAAATCCACTTGAAAGAGAAGAATTTGTCTGGGAAATCACAATCTTGAGGGATACCCTTAGCTACAATCACAAGTGACAAGGCTGTAATGTCATTAACCTTATTCCTCTCACTCTGCAAAAGGTCACTTTATCTGTGAATGGTGCATCCACCACACTCACAGAGATAAGGGGCCCTTCACAAAGACAGGAGTGTTAGTGCCCCCCCCAACTCTATCTACCCCCGCTAGCACATTTCCTAGCATTCTGTCACCAAGTCATTGGCAATGTCAGTGTTCGAAAACTGCATGGCTCAGATGTTTCTAAACCCTTTTAATCCATGACAAAGGCCTCCCTTTTGCGTTGTTTTGTTTTCTTTTGCTGCTCCACCACATGGCAGCCAGTGTACAAGCCTGATAAGCAGCGAGCCATGCAGATGCAGTTGGGTTTCCTTGTGCACGCCAAAGCCCAAATATCGGAGATGCAACACAGCTTCCCCCCGCCCAACTCAGAGCCAATGCCAATAGAACCTTGCACAATGGTTAGCAGACCAGACAACTTCAAAGAACACAAAACTAATGTGTGTGTGTGTGTGTCTGTCTGTCTGTCTGTCTGTCTGTCTTTGGAGTACATAGTCAAGCTAGGGTAAATATTTTATGTGAATCAAGTAAAAGCAGCAAGCTTTCAAGCTGAAGCAAAAAGGAAAGAAATTGCTCCTATAAAATAGGGTTTTAGAGAGATTATTTTTCCTTTTTCTTCCTGTCTTTGCATGGAAGCAATGAAAATCAGACTCCACTGGTTCAGGAAACAATGCTGACATTTGCTACTCTTGACAAAAGAAGTTTCTATGTGTCCAGGGATGTGTGACAAAGGAAACGAAAATGTGGCATCTATGAATGGGGGCATCCTCCCTTGATTGGAAAGTAAATGTGTGAAGGAATTGACAGTCAGATGACTCTGGCCTAAATGACTACCTCCACCGCCAAGCTGAGATGAAGAGTGAAGAGGGAGGAACGTGAGGAACGTTGCTCAGCTTCTAGTACCAAATGATGGGCCAGGGTGGAATCACGTTCAAGATAAGCTGAGAAATGGTTGGGACAGAGACATCGATGTAGAAGGCAATAGAGAATCCAAGGAAACAAGTCCAGTTGCCAGCAGAGCATGGGGAATCACAGACTGAGAGACAGAAGTCAATTTCTTAGCTGAGGCGTTAGTAGTGGAGCTATCATTAGAACATGAGGATCTTCAGGATTCTCATGAAAGACAGCATGAAAAGTAGAGGAATCTCAACCGGGGATATTACAAGTGGAGGACCATTTATTTAAAACCTACCAAGCTGTGACATGCATCTCTTACCTGTAGTGGTCTATCTCCCCTGAATCACAAAGAAAGTAACTTTTTGGATGCCAACCCTGGGGCTTGAATTCAGAGCCAGGTCACTGACCCTGAGTTTGTTTTTATTGTTAATTTATTTGTTTGTTCTTCAAGTCTAGTGCTTTACCACTTGCGCTATAGGTCAGCTGTTTTGTTTGTTTTTGTTGGTCAGGGGGCTTGAACTCTGGGCCTGGGTGCTGTACCTGAGCTCTTCAGCTCAAGGCTATTGCCTTACCCCTTGAGCCACAACGCCACTTCCAATTTTTCTAGTGATTAATTGGAGATAAGCATCTCATAGACTTCAGTGCCCAGGCTGGCTTTGAACTGTGATCCTCAGATCTCAGCCTCCTGAGTAGCTAGGATTACAGGCATGAGCCACCACACCCAGCTTTTTTTTTTTTTTTTTTTGAAATAAGAGTCTCTCAGTCTTTACTGTCTTGTTTGACTTCAGCCCACAATCCTCAGATTTTAGCCTCCTGAGTAGCTTTCAATAACATTCATGCAATAACTTCACTGGTACTTTATACCCTCCAAATCATAAGGCCAGAAATAATTATTCCACCATCTTAAAAACATGAATGCATTTTCCCCCATCATGAGTGGCATGAGACCTTTCCCTCACCCCCACCCCTCACCAAATCTATAATAAATGGTCTAAGACTTTTTTCCCACTTGCTAAATAGCTTTGTAAATGGTTATTAAGCAAGTGGTTGAGATACTTCCAATTTCTTGAGATCCAGCCATCACTCTGTCTGCCCCTTCAGTTTGTTTCAAATTGCTTCCTAACTCATGTTTTTCTTCATCTCAAACTGGTCCTTGCAGTTTCCCACAAGTCTTGGCTTCCTTTCCCCAGGGCCCCTCAATTCTGCCACCTCCCTATCTATCTCCTCTGCATAATGTTCCTCTGAACTTAGGTAACAGTCAGTGAGTCCTTAGAATTTCTCCAGTAAAACGGGCTATTCAAGATTCTCAATCAAAAAAAAAATCACATCATTTCCCTCTTACCAGCTGTGAAGCCACACCCCAGCTATCTTTTAAGACCAAACTCAAGTCATATCTTTTAGCTTCTTCTGATTGTGCAAGTCATCCTCTAATACATAAGCTCAGTTCTCAGGTCCTCCCATCCTCCCTTCCTTTTTTTTTTCTTCCTCTTCTTTATTTAAGAACCTTCTATGGTCTACTAGGGAATAATTCTTAATGGAACTAGATTACAGGAGTGAACAAGATGGATCTGTCTCTTTTTCTTCCAACTTTACATTCTAGAAGGGTGGAGACAAACAATAAACCCTTAAATAAATAAACAAGAAAGCCACCAGTGGTGTGGTAATGTATCTATATGGGGAGTGAACATGATAAAAGTGCTCTGTGGACACATTAAATGGATAGCAGGGATGGACTGTTTCCAGAGATTATTTATTTTACTCCAGTGCTGAGACTTGAAGTCTGGATGTAGGCATCTTATCTTTTGTCACTCAAGGCCAATGCTCTGTCACTTGAGCCACAGTTCCACTTCAGTTTTATGTTCATTTGTTTAATTATTTTTCCCCAGTTAACTGGAGATAAGAGTTCCAAGGACTTTTCTGCCTGGGCTGGCTTTGAACTAATATCCCAGATCATAGCCTCCTGAATAGTTAGGATTACAGGCATAAGATATCAGTGCCTCGCTCAAAGATGATCTTTAAGCTGTGAGGAACATAATAGAAGGAGGAATTCTTGCCTTCTGATTAAACAGAGAACTTTCCAATATAGTGAAATGTTCAGTGCAAGAAACTTACCATAGAGACAAATGAGGAAAGTACGATCTGTTCCTTTTGTCCCTTGTATATCTATTCCAAAATTAAACATGTTCCATGTGTGCCTACATGTATATATGCATTTGATACACATAGAATAAACATGTAGATGAAGGCCCACATTTGTATTCCACAGTAGATTTTTCTAGTAACCAGTTACTCAATCTAATAGTCCCTCAATTTATATTTGAAAATCCTGAGTGAGAAGCAGATCAAAACCTCTCCTGCCTAGAAGGAAAAGTGACAAATTTCTGGATGATAATAATAAGTGAATTTATTCTACAGCTGCTTTTTGGACTGAATGATGCTTAAACCCAAGAGAGAAATTAATGCACACTTCATCAAGATTTACACTTACGCACACACCTAACTCTTGACTTTTCCTCATTAACTTTTATGGTACAAAGTTCTTTTAGCCGCCCCTTTCACAAAATGACCCTATGGTTCCCACTGTCCATTAAGCATCATTCCCTGGCTCAACCAAACACATCGTAAAATTAGCTCCAGTGTGAGTGAGAAACTACCTTTACGTTTTATGACGTACAATAAAGAAACAAAAAATATGCAATTTATAAAATGATAATACACTGTAATCTGGAGCTTTTAAGTTAATGGGACATACAGGGAAGGGTGTCATTAAAAAAGGAGGGAGGGCGGAAGGAGAAAAGGAAGACATTATTGTCACTAAATGCAGCAGCAGGCTGTGTTTGGGGTTCACAGAGTTAAGAGTACAGGGGAAAAAAATCATAAAATACAAAACATGCATTCTGGCATTCTGTCACTTAGAATGCCAAAGTTTTCGGAATCAACTGTGAAAGTAAAGTAGGCACCCAATGACTGCTGACTGTAACCCTAGCTATTCACGAGGATGAGATCTGAGGATCACTGAAGGCTGTGAGAATCTGGTCTCCAATTAATCACCAAAAAGCCAGAAGTAGAGCAATTGTAGAGTCCAGCCAGCCTTGAGGGAAAAAGCTAAGGCAAAGCACAGGGCCCAGTCCTTGAGTTCAGTTCCCAGTACTGGCCAAAAAAAAGCAGAGCTTGCATTAGCACACATAGGTGTGTGTACCTGTCTGACTTGGCTATCCAGCAGACAGAAGTTCAGTGCAACAGCAACCAGGAGAACCGGTTTTGAGACAGATTGAGTCATCTCTGTAGGCTGCCCTGGGATAAATGTAGCCCATAGCAGGATTCAGCAACTTGCTGTCCGGGTGTGAGCTGGGAAGTGGACTGGAGAGGAGCGGATCCAGCCGCTCCAGATTGGTTCAGGTTTCACAGAATCAGGGAAGTGATGATAAATTGCTATGTACAGAGCATGGCAGGCTCTCACCCACAGCTGGTGCAGGTCATACTCCTCTCCCCCCTCTCCCTGACACTCCCCCCCCACCACCAGGTTTCCCTCCCCCCAAATCAAAGGCAAAATGAGTTGTTAAGAAGCCTGGTGATTTTCATCTCCTGAAAATGGTTCAGGATGACCAGAATATTGGAAAGTGATGATAAATCATGGATTTGCTGCCAGCTTTTATTATAAACATTGAACTAGATAAAAACATAATGAGCACAGCTTTGGGAAACAAAATGCCTGAGTTCAAATTCTAATCTGTCATTTGCTAGGTAACTTTGGAAATTTTACTGAAATAGCTTGTTTCCTCATTTTCCTCATTTATATAATAATATTGGAACTGGCAACCAGTGGTTCACATTATAACTCTAACTACTCAGGAGGCTGGGATCTAAGGATCTATGCCACAAAGCCAACAGTGAGCAGACAAACTAGAGACACTCTAATCTCCAATTTAACTACAGAAAAAAGCAGGAAGTGGCAGTATGGCTTAAGTGGTACAGCACCAAGCGTGAATGAAAAGGCTGAGTGACAGTACAAGGCCCTGAGTCCAAGCCCCAATAGTGTCACAAAGATAAATAAAATAATAAATAAAAATAAAAAATAAATGGGGATATTGATAATGCATTTCATGTAGAGATCTACTGTGGAGATAACTGATATGAATCTAGCGCTCAGAGACATACAACACTCCTAATAAATTCTTAATCATGCTTTGCTGGTATCCTAATATGAAGCAACTGGAAAACTACTTCTGAGAAGACACAAAGACCTGGATGAATCATTTCGCTCCTGAAGACCTGTTTATTCTATAGCAAGATGTAGAAAATATGCCATATAAAATCTGTGATTATAGAGGCCAAGAAGCCCCACGATTTGAAAACCAGAGAACCAGGAAAGCAAGGCTATTATTCGGCATGAGTCCTAAGGCTTGAGAATCAGAACCTAATGATTTAAAAGCTAGTACTCAGCCTAAAAGACTGAGAATCAGAACCACCAATACACATCTCAGCACAAACTGAGCGCTAATGCGTCTTTCTCTGTCTTTTTTGGTCTATTAGAAAATATGACAGATTGGACAGACTTTGCCCCCTCACCTTTGTCAGGCTAGGTTTTAGGTTACTGGAACAACCCTCTTAGACAAGGAACAAAAAGTATTATTGTGCCAGCTATCTGGCCATCCCTTAATCCGGCCAAGCTGATACATATAATTTGTTGATTCATTTCTCATCAACAAAAGCAACACTCCCATTGTCTATCCATGGTAACTTCTCAAATGACAAGCAAGCTCTGACTGGTCATTTTGTTTTTCACAGGGACTCAAAACAGATTTGCTAGATATATATCACATGGATGGCTGCTGACTTTTCCAGAGAGCTCAAATTAAGAAGGAAGCATTCTACCCACACAATTTCAGTGTTGTCCCCACAATAGCTCCACCTGGGGAGCTATGCATTCCTCTGAACTCAGAGCCCCACAACAGGTAAATTAGACCACAGTCTTTGAGGTGGAACCTACACACTGGAATGTTATAAAGACTTCTCAAGTAATTCTGATGCACAGTCAACAACCATGGAATTGACCAACATTCCTATTTTATAGATGGGAACACAATGACCAATAAAGTGATTTCCTCAAGGCCATGTGGAAGAAGGGAGTGGGGTTTCCTGCACAACGGAGTTGGGATTGAGCAAAGGCATGTTAATAGGAGCTAAGTTTCCGTATTCTAAAATAAGGAGAAAAACATTGCAGAAAGAAGCATATTAGAATCACTTAAAACCTGGTACAATGTCTCATGCCTATAATGGCAGTTAATCAGTATGTAAAGGTAGAGTGATCAGAGTCTAAGGTTGGCCCAGGCAAAAATGTAAGAACCTAAATTAAAAAGAAAAACCAACAACAACTAAAATTCAAAGAGCTGAAGAAAGTATGATTCAAATGGTAGAGTATATGCATAGTAAGTATGAGAATCAGAAATTAGATCCCAGTTCTACCACCAAAGAAAAAGAATCATATGATTTTTTTTTCTTTTTTTGGCAAACAACCATATCACCACTATCACCCCTACTATGTTTTACCAAGCCCCTCATGTTGCCTCTGGAGCTGGTATGTTTCTAATATATCCCTCCCAATCAGCAACAATTCCCAAATATCTGAACCATAAGCAGCTCCAGCTCCTACCCATTCTGTTGCTTCAGCCCAGAATATGCCTTTATAGAGCTTTTCATTTAATTCTTACCTAAATATGGGTACTCTTCTTATGTTCAGATGGTCAGTTATTGAAGTAGTAGTATGTCATTTATGATTAATAAATCTTGAGAAGAGATGCTCAGATAGAACTAATAAAAAGCCAGCAAAGAGGAAAGATCTATAGTGGACCTCAGATTTTCTTTCCTGTCTTGGGTCGAAATTTTGGGTGAGAACTTGTGATCTTCTTTTATCCAGGATAACACAGCTGAGAGTAAAGAGTTCTTAATTTTCCCTGTTTTGAGTTGCCTATGCAATCTTGGTGTTTGTTGTATTAACTAGATACAATATTGTTGGACATGAAAGTGGACACAGATGTTTTTGAACAGTCATAGCGCTGAAGTTTTAGGAGCATTCTAATATACGAAGGGCATTTCACAGAGCAAATGGTCCAGCAATTCTCTCTCTCATAATCTATCAAGGTTTGTAAGAGAATGAAAGAACGCTATCTGAGATCCTGAAAGGCTGGCACCATCATCAGGCCCTTTCTTACTAATAACCAGTTCGGTTCATTAGAGGCTGTTGATTGTTTGGGGGTGGGGGATGGATGGGATGTTTGGCTGATGGTTGTGCTAAATTTGGGTGCTCAGGGAATAACACTGTAAACAGGAAGAGATGCAAATTTGTAAGTCAAGTTTGGAGACAAATAGTCCATAAAGTGCTTTATGATTTTTCTAGCTAAACTTTTGCAGAACTCATCTTCACAGTGTGATCTATGTCTCCTGCCAGTGGCATCTCCCTAAAGTAACCAAATGGACAGGCACAGCCACATTCTGCTCTCCTACAATGACCTTGTTTGTTGTGGGGATCAGCGGGAGACTACCCACTGCCTTCTGGATGGGGCTTCTTTCTAGTTGTCCCAAATTCCTACTCCTCAGGGTAGCAGCTTCACGGTTCGAAGTGTGCTACAATATATTTAAAAAGAAGAAGAAGAAGAAAGGAAGAAAAACTAGGCTTTTGCTGAAAGCTTTTCTTTGTCTGCCTTCCAGCCTACGTTGCCATCGAAAAAAGATTCCACAGAGTTGATGTTTCCGTTCCTTTAATTCAGTGTTTGGGATGACACAGACCCAGCCCAGCTGTCTGCCAAGCAAAGGGGTGTGTGTAAATGTTGCCCAGTGTTCCCAGCCTCTTTTCTTTCTTTGGGTCGGAAGCAAGGCTGTCACACTGTATGTTGTTATTTAAGGGATATGCTGAGATGTTTCCTTTCTGTAGTGGCAAAGATCTTTTCAAGGCAGCCTCTTTATTCCTCTGACATTTCCACTCTTGAAAAGCTGACCTAGTTCCTGCAGAATAACAAAAGAAGCACACAGAGAAAACAGATTCCCCTGGGGAACCGATAAACCCAGGTGAACTCTGGCCAACTGAGTTTCCCTCAGAGAACTGGGCATGTTGCCAGAAAGCTGAGGAAGATAGTCACATCTCAAAGATAATATGGACAAATTGGATCGGCTCAGCTTTGAGCTGTCTATCAGAATTTGTCTTTGATATCAGTTCATGGGTGGGTTTAGCTAGTTCCATTCCCAATCTGTGTGCCAATCACTGGACATCTGGTCTACCAGTTGTCTCCCTTTAGGCCTATAGGAACATAGTTGGTCTAGAAAAATCATCTAGGAGTCTAGATGTCTGAGCCATTGTGATTGAACCAGAGCCATCTCTGGTTCAGATAATCAGCTTTCAGTTACCACAGGTCAGTTCCCAGACATAGGTCAAATCTGCCACTACAGAAATGATCACTTCTGGGCCAAGAATGTAGCTTAGTGGTAGAGTGCTTGCCTAGCATGCATGAAACCCTGGGTTTGATTCCTCAGTACCACATAAACAGAAAAAGCCACAAGTGACTCTGTAGTTAAAGTAGAAGAGTGCTAGCCTTGAGCAAAAGATACTCAGGGACAGTGCCCAGGCCCTGAGTTCAAGTTCTGGCAAAAGAAAAAAAGAAAAAAGAAATGATCACTTCTTCAATTAATAGTATTGAGACAGAAAAGAAGGCTAAATGTACAGAGTACTGAGCCCTACAAGACTCAACAGCTTTAAATATTATAATGACTTTCCTAATCACTATTCAGAATTTTCTAAATAGAAGTTTAAAAGTTGAATTCTCCCCCTTTTACTTTTTGTCTATTACCAAAATGGTAATAGTGATCCTCCTGCTTCAGCCTTCCAAACACTGGGATTACAGTTATTGTACCATCACACCTAGATAGAAAATAATTTATTTCTTAAATATACTTCTCACTGTTCTCAGATTTTATCTATTAAAACTTTAAGCTTCTTTTAAATAACAGAATTTAGAGAAATGCTAAAGACCTAATTTCTGTCCTTCTCTCTTCTTTTTTTAATATATTTTTTATTGTAGTTAATAGAAGGGTTACATTATAGTCACCAGATAGAAAGTGCATTACTTCACATATATTGATAACCTTTCTCATGTCTTGGTCCCCATTTCCCTCCCCCCACACCAACCCCTCATCTTGTTTTCCTCCCTTCCCTATCCAACTTCAAATAACCAAATACGCATATATACAATATATCAGATAACCAGGAGAGATACTGTAACAATATGTCCTTCTCTCTTCTTTTTATAATGAATCTAAATTTTAGAGCCATGACTACTGTTGTAACTGACATACATTTAGCCCTGCTATGATCAAATTTATTTGTTTGGAGGTGGAGTGTGCAGAGAATCTGTTCTTTACATTCTGTGATCTCAAAACAACAACTGTTGGGGCAGTGATTTGACTCACTTATTCTTTTTGTTCTTTTGAATAATATTCTTTATCCTTTACATTTCCTATTCTACTCACTGTCTCTTTGAAACTATCTACTTTTCATTTAGCTATTCAACTTGTGGTCTCTATAAGTATCTTGTAGCTATCACCATAAGGACTGAAAAAAATAAAGATGCTTCTTTTCCTTCAGGCCAACCCAGGATTATTGTAACACCCTTAAAAACAGAACCAAGTATTAGAAGAGAGATAGATATGAAGTGCTTCTGGATCAGAAGGAATGAAACTTATACCACCAGGAAAAGAATTAGAGAAGCTTCATAAGGAGGCCATGCTTATATACATTTGTAAGTAGGAGAATTGGATATAGAACAATGGCTCTAGACCCATGGTATATCATCACATCACATGCAGTAGACTTCTATGACATTCACATGCCCCTAAATGATCATAGACCCTTGTTACTTTCAAATGACATCAAGTATCAATGAAGACATCTTCCAGCCCAGACAAGTTCCATAGTGACCTGGGATTAGCAAGTCAGATCTACCTGTTGCTAGTATGCTTATCAGTCAGTTTTTGTGCATGTTAAGTTAAAGAGGAGAAAGAAATATACAGGTTCATACTTCTGTTCTCATCTATGCTACTATGCAAGTAGCATAGTAAACTAATGAGTTCAGTATTGCCATTCCTAAATTTATTTTCAATAAACAGAGGCTCAGAGAAGTCAAATTATTGGCTAGTATGCCAGTTAATGAGTAACTACCTTTGCCATGGAAAGTATATGGACTATAGGTTAAAGTATATGTGTTGAGGTTCATCTTGAATGTGTACACTAGCTATGGGATGAAGATATTAATGTTTGGTTACCTTAGAAAAATTTCCAGCTATTCCTCAGTCTCAGTTTGCTCATTTGTAACAGAGGTGTACTAATAATTTCAGGACTTTATTTAGAGGAACAGAGACTATGGCTATAATGTCGTTATTATTTCTCTATTAACACTTCTGAAGGAAAACTTGGCATGTTTCAGTTTTCATTTTGTAAGTTCTACCCCTTCCCTCTCTCTTCACTCTTCTGTTCTAATCTCCTCTCCTTTCTCCTCCCTCCCACTCTCTCCTCTACCACCCCCAGTTTAGTCACTATTAATGCTCAAAACTAAAGAGAGAAACTGTTCTAGGACATTATGAGCATGTGAGAATATTTTATATTTACTGATGGTCACAGACAAAAAATACATAAAGCCAAATGCCATTCAAAATGATTATTATATGCCTAACTGTGGGGCATGTCACACTAGGAAAATGGGCTCATGTCCTAATCCTGAGATCTGACCTGCCTGTCTCTTGAGATCTGACTTGCCCGTCGCCTCCTTGGGAGGCTTGGCTGTGGTTTGTAATGTAAAGTAGGACACCTCTAGGCCTGGGACTGGTCTCACTGCCCTCTTGGACCACACCTACCTCCCCCTGCCCTGCCCACCTTTATGCTGATAGACTCCTGCATCCTATTTTAGCCCTTTGTACTTTCCCAATAAATGAGTTCTGCTGCGATGGGTCTCCCTGGCATGTCTGTCTATCCTCTGGTAAGGGAGGACATGTGGGCCACCAGTCGGCCCTAACCTTTCTCTGTCTCGTGTTAGTTGGGGCGTGTTCTCCTTGTACCTCTTGTGGGTCAGGAGGCAAGAAGCGCTAAAAACCCCGACATTCTGGCGCCTGAATGTGGGACACAAAAAGAAGGCTCATCAGAAGCGGGATTGTTGGCGAGCCGAGCCAAGCAGATGACGAGGTATGGGTCTCCCTGAAAAGATGGGGCAATCTCACACCAAGAATGAGGACCCGGCGCTCCCAGCGCCTAGATTTAAAAGCAGAGGTTTGCAGATTTCAGACCCCCAGGCTGAGAAGGTCTGGGAGGCCTTAACACGAGCCGCGTTAATGGCGGCCATTCTTTTCAACTGGGCCACATGGGTGCGCATAGAGCACCTGGTGAGAAGGAGGAAGATTAACTTGGGAGAGGACCCTCCCCTCGGGGTCTCTCCGACCTTGTCTGCCCTCAAGGCGTGCTTCTATCCTGGCTCAGTTACATCTAGGGCCAAGGAAACTTTAATTGAGGAGCGCTCAGAGTTGTGGAGAGTTGGCCCTCCCGCTGCTCAGGAAGAAAAGGGTTTAGAGCCCCACCCTGGGGAGGGATTTCTGGTCCCCTTTGATCCTGGGATGGGCCCCTGAGCCCTACACCAAGTGCTCCTGCTCCGGAATTTGCGGCAGACAATTGGGGTGCAGTGGGACCTTCATCATTTTAGTATCCCACTTTCTGTGCTTCACCACCTTGTGTTAAACCGGAAGAGTCGGTTAAGCCGCCATTTTGCTCCTCCCCTGCACCGGAAGAGGAGGTTAACCCGCCATACAGCGGCGGCTCCTCCCCCAAACCGAAAGGGCGGGTTAAGCTGCCATTTTACTCCTCCCCTCCATGCTTGGCTTTCTTGGTAAATGCTAACCCTGGGGACAATAGACCTGCCCCATGGTGTCCCTGGGAAGCCCAAGATTTAAAAGAGCTTAAAAAGGCAGTCTCTGAGGATGGGCCTAATTCGCTCTGTGTGGAAACCATCCTCCAAGGCCTGGCTCACCAGCAGGGCACCACCGAAGACTGGAAAAATTTAACTAAGGCTGTGCTTCCTGGCTCCCTGTACCTCAAATGGTGTGCCTTTTTTATGAGGAGTGCCATGCCCAGGCCAACAGGAACCAGGCTTCTCTACCTGGAGTCAAGTCAAGAAATCAAAGGATACACAAATGCAGCTTGGGACACTGAAAATATAGATAGGCCCATCTCAGGGCCATTGCTTCTCCCCAGTCCATGAGTTACCGCAGTGAAACAACAACAACAACAACATGTTTGAAGAAGTCCTAATTTTATCAGCATTGCCCAGAGAGGACTAAAAGTTGGGATGGCCTAGCTCCTACTACAACTTGTTGGGCCAAGTTGTCCACAGAGTTCAGATTATCTTCTGATTGAACACTATCCATTTCTGAATGGTCTATTTTCCCCAAATTTCCCTAGCCATTTGTCATGACCTGTTTGTCTGATTTTTATCATTGATATATGTAAAGTTTAAGTAGAAAATGAAAGCTAATGTTATTCTTGAGGACACTGTAAGCTTTCTTTTGCTTCTCCTTGTGGGGGTTAGAAGGAGAATCTCAATGGAGAAGCCCAGGGAGGGGCAGTGCCAAGATACAACATGAATACAGCTCACCTGACCATAGATGATGGTAAAAGAAGGCAGACATGTGTCAAAGGCAGGAGAAAAAATTTGAGCTCTAGAGTAAGAGCTAAAGAAATTTTGTTTGGAAAATTTTATTTAAAAAGAATTCTATTCTTGGGCCAGGGATGTAACTAGTGGTAGCATGCTTACCTTGCATGCACGAAGCCCTGGGTTCAATTCTTCAGTACTACATACACAGAAAAAGTCAGGAAAAAAAATGACAGAGTTCTAGCCTTGAGCAAAAAGTGTCCAAGGATAGTGCCCAGGCCCTGAGTTCAAGCTCCAGGACTGGAAAAAAAATCTATTCTTATAGAGCTCTTGCCATATCTAAAGAGCCTTTGTTATTTAGGTATATATCTGTGTATGTGTATTTTTTTTATAAGATCATGAAGCGCCCAAATGCTTGCTGATACAATGAATCAAGTTCCTGAGGGTATCACTTGGCTGCTGTATTTTAGTGCTTGTAAATCCAATTAGTATTCTGGAGATAGTCCTTAAGTCTATGACAATACTTGGCTTTGTGTTGAGCACTGCAGATTTGGGAAACACAAGATAGATCTTCTGAACATCTTATGTGCAGAGGCTGAGACTGAGACTGTACCTACAACTGAAAAAACTTTGAGCAAGTATATAAATCAAATGATGAAAAAGAATAACCCTGTAAACCAGCATGGGGTAAATGCTGCATATAAATCTTTGCATTACTGCAAACCTCGAAGGTACTGCAACTACCCTCAGGTGCTCTGGAACCATTCCAAAATGCAGAGTTTAGTTAAATGTGCCTATCCAGATGTTGAAATAAAACTAAGGCCTTTCGTGGATTCCATTCTAGAGAATTCCGCACACATCTCTACATGACTAAGTCACTTCTGAAGGTATTTGGAGTGGTGTGAAAGATCTGGGAGAGGATTTCAAAGAAATTGAAAGTGTCTAAATTTTTAGAAAAGAAGAATTAGAAGGGAAAATGACTAGATGAGAGCATTCTATTTCCAGAAGACAGGTAAAGGAAAATGAAAGCTCTTCTAAGATGAGTTTAAACTAAAGCCTCTGTATACCCCTAGAAACCAGAGGAAAGAAGACTCCAGGTGCAAGGGCTTGAAGTGAGCTAGACCAGAACATAAATCCAATTTTGTTCCTAATCTCCTGCTAAATTGGAATGGATCCTCATATTCCTAGAACTCTTCTGAACCTCTGAGAATTTGTGCCATCTTGCTAATCTATATTGCTAGAAGACAGAAAAGAGGTTCTCTAGCATAGTCATTAAGATTTCCTTGGGATGCAAGTCCAAAACTGACTTTATAAAAGAATGTACTTAAAAATATTGAAGTAACACATTGACTACAAGAGGAGGTTGAAATAAGCAAGTAGCTAAGCAAAGCACACTTCCAAAAGAGCATACACCTCTTTTTAGTGACCCTACCATTAAGCATTAATCTGAAGTTTACCATTCCCAAGCTTTTCTCTTTCATCCCTGGGGAAATACATTTGTTGGATGACTGTGAGTAGCTCTGCACTACGTGGTTGAGAGGCAAACTACTCTACAGCTCTGACAGCTGGGTGATTATTTCTACAGTTAGGAATGGTTTTCCCGAATTAAGAGACATCCATGATATACCTTCCCAGGGACCTAGAACTCTTTGCTACAATCTATTTGTTATACAACATGGAGTGGTACTGTGTTCCAAAACAAGAGGGAGAAGAAGAGACACAGAGACACAGAGAAAGGAGGAGAGAAACACAGGGACACAGAATGATAGACGAGACATGGAAAGATGAGGGATAAAAAGAGAGACAGAAGAACACAGAGAAACAGGGAGAGAGAGAGAGAGGAGGGGGAAGGGAGAGAGAATGAGGGACAGACAAATATACACTACAGGAAGAAAGTAGGCTTATTCTTAGGAAGAAAACTAAAATAGAGAGAAATGTTAAACCTGGAATTATGAAAACAAAACCAAAATAACCTACGAAATTAGGAAGTGGATGTTCTTGAAAACAATGTCATCTTCTGTCAGAAATCGTTAAGATATGCATTAGCCCTAAAGACAACATGGCCTCCTAAGATTTCCTCCAGCATGAAGATTTTCTGGTTCAGTGACAAAATGTCACCTTCTTGTAGATCAGCATTTCCCAGTGAAGAACTGCTGTGGTATGAGCAGCAGAAGTTCATTTTCTAACAAGTACAAGAATCCCAAGCCTATTCGTTGATGTGTCTAATGTTGATGTATGTATATGTGTTTTACTGCAGAACTTCTCCCAATCTTAATACATAACCTTTCCAAAAAGGGACTGGCATGAGGGATGTCACTTAGGTCCAATGCCTTTGAGTGCTTTCATCAAACAATTTGGAGCCCTTTTGTAACCCACATGTAATGTTTTATGAGAAGTTTTGAGTGCTGAAGTGCAGAATTTGGGAAGCACTCATCAGCTCTTGAAACAAGTTGATAGACTTCGACTTAGCTGACTATGCTGTAGAGAAGAATCAACATGTAAAGCTGCCTACTGTCTTGATAATGTCTGACCTGATAGTGGAGAACTTTAATGAGCTTATTTCCATGGCACACATTTTTTGTGTTTTGACAAACAGAGAGTTGTGTGGCTGTTCCCTTAGTCATGATAAGAATATGCCCAATATTCCATCTCTCCCCCAAATTCCTCCTCATTGACTTTTATATCAATTCCTTCCCTCCTCTAATCTCAGTCCTTAGCAATCACTGAAGTCTTTTCCATCCATGTAATTTTGCCTTGCTAGACTGTCATGTAGCTGTGAGTAAAGCTGTGGCTTCTTTCACTTGGTGAAATGTATTTGACATTTTTCCTATTTTGTTATGGGAACCAATACTTCCTTCCTCTTCATTGCTGAGTTGTATTCCATTGCAGGAATGTTCTCAGGTGAACTTGTCAAAAATGGTAATTCAAAGAAACATTTGTTCTTAGCTGATAAATGAAGCAGAATTACATCTCCATAAAAGATGATATCTGATTAAATTGGAATATGATTTTTTTCCTTGAGAATAAAAGACCCATGATAAGAGACTGGGTTTCAGCCATATCATTATTAAATTTTTAAGATCCCAAAGAAATTTCCATTCAATTCGAGACCTCTCACTGAAGCAATTCCTGCCAGTGAGAGAAAAATGTAGTTAATAGAAATCATGTATTTGATTATCATTGGTTCTTTGATCATGAACCATGATTTCATTGGCATGTCAAATAAAGTAATTCCTCCTAGAAGAAGGAGGTGATGGGCAGAAATAGAGTTTATTTTTTGTGAGAAAAATAAGGTCAATAGAATGTGATGTATGCAAGTCTGAAGAATGCATTATATCCATTAATGTAGTTGCTACCTCATTCCATTATGAATTAGATCTAGTCTCCTCCAGTCTTTTGGGAATCTCATTAGTAATGAATTTTTTGAGAAGTGTTTTGTGCTACAAGATGAAAAGTGATGACTCAATTAAAGACAACATGGCAATTCAGCCCCTATCTCTGTTCTGTTATCACCTCTGGACACACTCAAAGAAGTCTCACTCACTGTGAGCAGTTGTTCATTTGCCTGGAAATACAACTTTGACTTCGATGCTCTTTCTTCGAGGACTATTTGGGGTCACTTCTTGACAGATGAGGAGCAACCTAGAAACCTTTTGTTTATGCTATGCTTTTGTTTTGGGTGGTGTATTTTGGGAGTTGAGCTAGCTTTTAAGAACATTTATGACAATCTCTCCTGATGTTTCAGGGCTGCAAGAGGAGCTCCAGTTAGAAAGCAAAGATTCCCAAAACATCTAAAAATAATAAATATCCTTTGGAAGAAGGAAGATGGTCTTGTTTTACTGGCTTGATATTCAGTGCTGAACAATTTGCTTTGTTCATTCAACAAATATTGAATGAGCTGCTAGGGCAGTGAACTAGATAGGTGACTGTCTCTGACTTGATGTAGCTGATAGATGTAGGAATAGCAGCATGCTTTAAAAAAGCTCACTGGTGCTCATCCTTTCTGACTATATGAGAATATTTGAGTTCCAGAAATTGTAAAAAAAATAATGATAATAATGTTAACTACAAGTTGTCAGGATTTTAAAATAAAATTTATTGTTTTATTAAATAATTTATCAACATTGATTTTTGCAGCATATTTCAAATATCATGTTTAAAAAACAAGTATTCAAGAAGGGAATCTCTATATACAATCACTGACACTTAGATTTTTAGAACATAATTAAAATTAAGCTGAGAGTTTATATTATATATCATAGGCACATATCAATATATGTAATAAAACATTTCTATAGAGTATATATAGCTCATCATAGATTTCCAAACAGTACAAGAGTGATGACTCAATATTTGGGTACCCAAGGTTATGGACATGGTCTTGGAGATATAAGCATAACTATGTAGACATAAAAATCTGTGATGGGCTTTCAACATTATTAAGAGTTACATTGCATTATATAAGGAAGTGGGATTGTGGCCCAAGTGGTAGAGCCCTAGTCTTGAGCTGAAGAGCTCAGAGACAATGTCCAGGCCCAGAGTTCAAGCCCCATGACTGAACAAATTAACACCCCAAACTATATTTTATTATACCTATAAAGTGTCAGTAAAATTACAAGTCCAAGAGACTATTTGGATCACGAAAATGATAGGATAGTGAATTTAAATAGTAAGGTAGTAGCAGAAATGATGACTTACATCTGTAATCCCGGAATTTGGGAGGTTGAGGAACAAGTTCATGGATAACTTGGCCAACTTAGCCAGGTTTATATTTACAGTAAATTATTGCTCATTTTGAAGTGTAGATTACATGTATCCAGAAAGGTCTTTGATCAGAATATCCTTGAAGATAAATGAGCTAGGTACCAGGATCTCACACCTATACTCCTAGCTACTCAGGAGGCTTATATCTGAAGACTGTGATTCAAAGACATCCTGGGAAGGAAAATCTCTAAGACCCTTATCTATAATTAACCACCAAAAAGCCAAAAGTGGAGGTGTGGCTTAAGTGGTAGAGCACCAGCCTTGAGTTCAAAATTTAAGGGACAGCACCCAAGCCCTGAGTTCAAGCCTTAAAACACCCCCCAAAGTAGATCAAATTATAAGTACAAAACTAAATGTGTATGTATACAAATATCAGTAAATACCCCCTCATATTACAAATATATGCTAATTTGAAATTAACCTGGGAACCAGTGGCTTACTTCTATAAGCCTAGCTATTCTCAGGTTGAGACGGAAAAAGTCAGGTCAGGCAGATAAATCTATTAGACTCTTATCTCCAATTAACTACCACAAAAGCCAGAAATAAAGCTGTGGCTCAAGTGCTAGAATGCTAGCCTTGAACACAAAAGTGTGGGGACAGCATCCAGTTCAGGCCCTCAGTTGAAGTCCTAGGCTTGGCACACATATAAAAAAGTGAAGATACAAATAAAACAACAAAAAACAATAAAAATTGAAAGAATAAATTAAAAAATTTAAATAGATGTGATGGCATATTTTTGCCAGTTCTGGGCCTTGAGCTCAGAGCCTGGGCACTGTCCTGGGACTTTCTCAAGGCTAGAACTCTACCACTTGAGCCACAGCACCACTTCTGGCTTATTTTTTCCATGTATGTGGTACCGAGGAATTGAACCCCAGTCTTCGTGCATGTTAGGCAAGCACACTACCACTAGGCCAAACTCCCGGCCCTGTAATGGCATTTTTAAAACTATGTTCTGAAATCTATCCATTAAAGAGACACAATCAGAATATGTATTTGTATTCATGAATTTAGGAAATCTGGAATCCAGCTCAGTGATGGTATACTTGTTTAGCATATGTTCATATGGATTAGATTCTCAGCACTGGCAAATAAAGCAACACAAAGTAAAATAAAGTTGCATATGATGAATGAATGTAGGAAGCTTTCAATGTGAGCCCCAGGGTCTCCTGGACTTTCAGGTAGATATGAGTGGCCTTTTCTTCTAGCTTATTACCAATCCACTGCATGTAAGAATGCCAACACCAGCCATATTTCCTGCAAAGAAATGGTTAGCTAGAAGAAGCCAGAAAGCTATGATACTGAGAATGAGGAATAATGTCAGAAGCAGAAATCCTCAGATGCCACTATCCTATTGTGCTATAGACCACAGTGTGCAGCAGACTGCATATGAAATCATGTCTCTGAGCTTCATTCTGAATCATGATTTCCACCCCTCACTGTGTGTCCATTAGTCATGACAAAATACCACAGACTAAACAGCTCAGAACAATAGAGGTCATCATATTTTCTGGATGCTACAAGCCCAGGAATTAAGTGAAAGCCAGTTCAATTCTTGATGAAGCCTCTCATCCTAAAGTGCAGATAGCTATTTTCTTGTTACATCCTCATACCCAAGGGGGTGGGGGAGTATTCTAGATTCTTCTTTTAAGGGTACTAATCTTGTCATCAAGGACCTCTCTCATGAACTCACTTACATCTAATTACCTCCCAAGACCCTTCTCCAGATGCATTGCACAGGGACTTTAGCTTCGTCATAAGATGATGACAAGCACACAATTGAGTATAAAGTAGTGGACACCATGCCAAACAGGCTGAGCTGCTAGAAGAGAGAGTCAAACCACATTCCCTGCCTCTCCTCATCTAGGTATGTTGGTCTGACTAGCTTTTAGAAGACTGCATTTTCTCAAAAAAAGAGTCCAGTAATACTTTTCTGGCACCATAAAAATC
Organism: Megascapheus bottae; assembly: GCF_031878675.1. Taxonomy (NCBI): domain Eukaryota; kingdom Metazoa; phylum Chordata; class Mammalia; order Rodentia; family Geomyidae; genus Megascapheus; species Megascapheus bottae. The sequence continues at coordinate 21,198,701 of NC_143530.1, read as the reverse complement.
ACAAAATCGGGCCCGGAGTGTGTCCTAGTGGTAGTGTTTGCCTAGCATGCACAAAGCCCTGGGTTCAATTCCTCAGTACCACATACACAGAAAAAGCTGGAAGTGGTGCTGTGGCTCAAATGGTAGAGTGCTAGCCTTGAGAAAATTCAAGGACAGTTCCCAGGCCATGATTCCAAGGCTCAGGACTGGCAAAAAAAAGTCACAAAATCTTTAGAGAGCACCAGGAAGGCTGATAGAGTAAGTCCCTGCAGGTCGAGGTCGCTCTCATGATTAAAACCATGACCTTTCCTATAGCCACTTTCCCACAGGTTATAGGAAGCACTCTGAAAGACTTGAATTAACCCCAAAGTCTGGGATGAACCCTGTGGACCTCTCTTGATACACTATAACTACAGAGGCCTTCTTCCAGAGACTCTAATGCTTGAAGCTCTATTCTGCATAATACTCTGGTCTGCCTCCAATACATGGAGTTTTCTTTCTTCTAGACTTGCCTCCCTTCATCCTCCGTCTCAAGTTCCTCCATGTCCTTTCTTGAATGAAAAGCTAGAAAGTTAAATAAACAACAAAACACAATTCCCAGGTTCTCTTCCATGGAGGTTCTAAGCATGGCTTGGGTTTTGTCAAGTTGATAAAGAGAATTAGCCAAGGAAGTAAGCCAGGTGAAACATGAATGTATTTGAATGGATGTTTGGTAGAGATTCCAATCAAAACTCTAGGTTCTCTAACATCATAAAAGTCTCATGATGAGGAGCAAAAGGAGACATAAGTGAGTTTTTCACTAGAACAATTCTACAGCAGGCTGGATGTTTATTCTGGTGGCTGTAGTTCCTAATCAATATATCCTTGCTTTCTTGACCCTTGTGAAGTTTCTGCGAGCCTTTTATTACCCTTTAACAAATCCTTTTCTACTTAAGCTAGCCAGAATAGTTCTGGCTTCCTGAAACTGATAAATAGGTCAGCAGATTAATTACTATACAGATTAAAGATCAATGCACAGATCTCCAGTGCATATCATTATTGTTTACTACCCTTTACCTTCATATGTCTTGAACTTGTGTTAAATAATTATTTAAGTTATGGTTTATTCCTGTAATGTCCACTGGACAACGAACTCCTGAAGAGAGAGATTGACCTTTATTTTCAGCACTTAGCATCAAACAATGCATGCTCAGTAAGTACTGAATGTATGAGTGGACTTATCCAAGCTCTATCCTTTATGAACCACTTAAAAAAAAAAACTCCAGTGACTCAGTTGCTATCTTGGAAGAAGATAGTGCCTTGATTCATACTGATGACCATGCAAATCAAATGGGTTATGAATTTAGAAATGCTTTATGGGCATTTTATTTAAGTATTACAAGTTATTTTGCTGGACTGCCAAAAAACAAAGGAAAAGAGACAGAGTCAAATAATTTTTGTGAGTCCAACTAATATAGACCTTTATTTTCTTAATATGGCAAGTGTATGCAAGCCCACATATATGGCATCAATTTTCAAATTCCAGAACCATCTTAGAATCTCCCAGATGTCCAGAACTCATAATATGAACATTACAGAGTGATATTAAGTTATAGCAAGGGCATGGCACTGCCATATATATATCAAGCCAAGGTCAAATGAACCACTACTGGAATACAGAGTGGATTTTTTTCCCTCAGACAATTCCAAGAAATGTTTGAGAACATGCATGCATACACACCAGGACTTGGAATTCATAAATAAAATTATACTACTAGCATGGAATCTAGGCTCCAGAAATTCAAATGGTATTTAATCTTGAAGTATAATAATAAAAAAAAATCCTCTGCCATCCCTCTGGTTTGTCTGTGGAGTATATCAAGTTGAATTATGTAGAGAAAAGGGAAAGGGGATGGATCAAGATTTATTTATTCTCTACAATTTTTCTTCCATGAGAACAATCTCAGGGTTTCCTCTGACATAAACCTCCTATTGGCCCATTTTGGGCACTAGGTGAAGGAACTGAGGACTGAGAATTAATGAAGACAAAGCATCTTCATTTGTAGGAGGAGAAGAAAAAAAATAGTAGTAAAGGAAATCTGAACAGGCTTGAAAAATAATTAGCTATTTGCAAATGCAGCAATGGGCAAAGGAAACAAAATGTGTAGAACATGTATTAAAAGTCAAGCGGATGGTTTCGAAAATACAGCTGTAGGATCACACAGATTTTGACCATCCAAACCAAATTCAATTATAATGTCTGCACTGCTTTTCTATTTCCACAACTGAAAGGCTATTATTAGGTGCCTGCTCTCTCTCTCTCTCTCTCTCTCTCTCTCTCTCTCTCTCTCTCTCTCTCTCTCTCTCTCTCTCTCTATCTCTATCTCTATCTCTATCTCTATCTCTCTTTCTCTCTCCCTTTTTCTCTCTCTCCTCCCTCCCCCATCTCCAAGTAATGTCTTTGTAAAACATTCCAAAAAGTAAACATTAGCTGTAGGCCATTTGATTACTGGTTTCCCAGAACGCTGTGTTCTGTCCTGTTTCTCTCCATATTCCCTTACTATTAAAAATAGGAATTGACTGAAGGCAGTTGAATGGCCCTGCTTGGAGGTGTTCCCTAGGCAGCCACTCAAGCATTGTTGAGTCCTCATGCTGCAGAAATCCATTGCATCCTCATTTCATAGCCCTATGCCAAGCAGACAAAACAAAGACACCCATAAAAATTGCAATGCAAAATGCCCTACATTGAACATCTCTTTTTTTTTCCTGGTGCAATTGAATCATTTTTAAGAACGGCCTCTGCTTTAACAGGGAAGCCTCCGAAATGATTCATTTTAGATAAGGATCTTTTTTAATGTTTTGTGGTAGTTCAGTGACTGCATCGGGAGGACTGGCCAAACAAGTGTATTTGAACCAGTGAGAGACATGGATGAGAATAAAGCTCCCACAAGGCCCAGAGCTGAAGGACCCACAGAAGGTGGACTGCACTGTGCTTCCTGTTGGGAGCAGTATTATTCTTGTCTTACTTCCTCCAAGCTCTGAGCAGATCCAGTCCAATGTACATGAGACCAGCCTGGAAGAGGAAGCAAAGGGCGGAAAAGCAGGTAACAACCAGGCACAAGTATTTTTTTGTCAAAGAGGATAGAGTCTAGGTGAACGTGTGTCCCATATCCCACAGAGAAACTTTTCTTCATGCTCCTCAAAAGCACCATGGAGTCAAGCTCTAAGCAAAGGGTCAACTAAGGCAACAACGATACCTTATGTATGTAACTGTAACTCCTCTGTACAGCACCCTGACAATAACATTAAATTTAAAAACTATAAAGGAACACAATGGTCTTTGCAATTGAGCCAATAAATGACTCTATCCCTCAGCCCAACTCATTTTAATATAAGCCTAATTTGGAAAACTTCACATGTCTGTGCCTTGGTAATATTCATACACGTAATTGTTGGACACAAATTGTTTTGTGTTTTCCTTAGGAGACTGACATTACTTTATACATTTCCATACATAGATTTTTGAACTCAGGACTTCATGCTGTCATTTATTATTTGAGTCTCACCTAGTGTTCTTGAGTTTTGCTGTTAATTTAGAGATAAGAAGTGCTTTGATTTTTCTGCCCAGGCTGGTTTCAAATTATAATCATCAATCTCAAACTCCTGAGTAGCTAAGATTGTGTGACTCGCCAGTGTCCTACTCTGCATTATTTTACATGTGTCACGACTACTGCCTATGAACCTCTTATTTGTTAAAGTGAAACAGAACTCAGTTATTTATGGATTTGAAATATCCATGAAATTTTGTTGAATGTATGTACATTCAACCAATTTTGATGAATGTCTGATCATCAGAGAATGACATGTAATGGTAAAGGATCTCCCTAAGAATAACACACTAGGATTGCTTTCCAACTGTCTTAAAAAAAACACCTCTCTGTATTTTATTTATCTTGTAAATTCAGACTTATATCACCAAGTAAGAGAAAGTTTACCTAGAGAAAAAAAATGAGCTTGTCTGAATTTCAAGAGCTCATTACATGTCTGTGGGTCTTAATTCCTCTTATATTCAACTAAGAAACAAATACCGTAGCCAGCTCCTTTCTTTTACTAGATTCTATGGTCTAGATTTCAAAAAAAAAGTAACCAGATGGAATATCTTGCTTTTTTAAATCACCACTGACAAACACTTAAACAAAACTGTAGAATCTTAGAACCCCACTAATTGAATCTGACTACTTAGAAATGGAGAGCAGGTATTCAGGAATTAGGGACAGAGAGACAAATCTATACTATGTGCAAAAAAATTAAAAGACTAAGGAGGCCTTTAGAATATTCCATTCTGGAGGTTGAAGGAAAACAATAGAACAGATGACCTTGAGCATGCTCCTCTCCTTTTCTTTTATTGTAAGGGTAACATACAGAGGGGTTACAGTTACATAAGGTAATGAATTCGTTTCTTGTCGAACAACTTTACCCCTCTCTCATTTTCTCCCATTTTCCCTTCCCCTTGACTCCCTTCCCCCCCCACAGTTATAAAATTCATTTTCAACATAGGATCTTGAGAGTGTCACTGTTACATCAGTTCATCCTTTGTCCTTCATCTCACAATTTGTCAAATACACGTATACAGAACATATATATCCCCAGATAAACATACGTAGAAGATACAAGGTACCTCACACAGAACCTTAAAACAAAACAAGAAACAAAATACCCTCTTATTAGTGGTGCTGTGGCTCAAGTGATAGAGTACTAGCCTTGAGCTGAAGAGCTCTGGGACAGAGCCCAGGCCCAGAGTTCAGGTTCCACAATGGACAAAAAAAACAAACAACAACAAAACTACCCTCTTGTTTCCATATCTTAGAGTTTATGGCTTCATTTCTTTAGTGTCATTTTATGTGTTCATTATGTTCATATGTATATGTTCATATGTACATAGCTAATAAACTATTGTGATTCTCTGCTAGGGCTAACCTAGTCATATACTAATTATTACAAAACAGGCAAACCATGGAGCCTATGTTTCTTTTGAGTCTAGCTTACTTCATTTAATAAGATTTAAGGAATGGAAGTCAGTTTGAGTGGCAGGACATCTTATCTAGCAAGCATAAGTGCTTGCATTCAAGCTTCCTTACCACCAAACCACCACCAAAAATTATGATTTTATTTTCATCCCAGCTACCTCTTAACTCAAATTTTTTTCCGAGAGGGGGGGGAGAGAGACAGGGAGAGGGAGAGGGAGAGGGAGAGGGAAAGAGAGAGAGAGAGAGAGAGAGAGAGAGAGAGAGAGAGAGAGAGAGAGAGAGAGAGAGAGAGAGTATTCTTGGCATTGGTGATTCCTGCCTGAGCCGTTCCTGTTCTGGTTTCCCACTGAGATCTACAAGTGATCAAGAGATCAATAATTCCAAATGGTGTTTCCACGAGAGCACTTCCTCCCTCAATACGTCAAATACTCTTTCGTGAAGACAGATGGACCCAGTGCAGAGGACCTGCTTACTGAAGAGAAACCATCTTGGAAAACTTTTGACAACCAGCGGGGTGGCACGTCTGTTTCTATTTAAATGAGCTCATTATAGTTAATATTTTTGTGACTTCCAACCAGTTGTTCAATCATTTCTCAAGTATGATATGTTTTAATCAAAAATGAAACATTTTAGGACGTGGATATAGTTTAAACCCCAGTTTTAGCTATATCCTTTCTAGGACACATTTTCTTCTTTTCTTTTTTTTTTCTTAAGAGGGGAGATGATGCTTATGACTTTCTTTTGTTTGCTATAATAGATGCAAGTAAAATAATAAACATGATCCTGCTGATTTTAAGAATGACATGCTGGCTCCTTATTTACAGGTACAGGTCTCTTTTTTTCAGTAAGCTGTTTTCTGGTCTGGCTTACAGGACTGCATTTTACTGACTACTTAAAAAAAATAGTAAATCTATTTTGTCTGGTATTTTGTTGACCAAAAATAATCTAGTATATACCACTTTGGATTTTAGCAGCAAAATAATAGTTGATACTTGTAATAATAATATATGACAGTAGGCTGCAAACAAACAAAAGTCAAATGTCTACCAAAATTTTTTTGTTCTTTTTTTTATTTTTTTTATTTTTTTTATTGTAATTAGTAAAAGGGTTACATGATATTTGCCAGATAGAAGGTGCATTAATTCACATACATTGATACCCTTTCACATGTCTTGGTACCCGTTTCCCTCCCCCCCCACACCCCACACCCGTCTTGGTTTTCCCCCCTTCCCTATCAAATTTCAAATATTCAAATACAAATAAATTCAATATATCAGATAACAAAGTGAGATACTATACCAATATGAGATAACCAAGGGACAGCAAAGGAGATGAGAGACAACATAGTACATTAAGGACAATAATCATTCATTATATGGCTTTTGTTTCACTATCCTGGAGGTCCTTTCAATTAGCTTCACATTATATGTCCTTATTCTACCAAAATTTTTATCCAGACTCAGGAAATGTGAGAAAACAAGTTTGAAAGAAAAAAAATAAATCCCCTCATCACACTACAAAGTGTGATTCTGGGACCGTTTGCCACTGGTAATTGAAGGGTCCATGCAGATGTTATTAGTAAATACAAACTTAGACATTGTTATTTAAAACAGTCCAGTGCTTTCAAGAACAAGTCAGCATTTGAAGAGAAATCTGCCATGCCAAATTGACCTGAGGACATGGATCCAAATGGAATCCAGGAAAAACAGAGAGATAAAGCATGAGAAATCCTTACTGCTCACTTGCTAGCAGGAAGGAAAAGGCACATAGGAATGCCAAGACCCCTTGGGTAGTTACCTTGTGCCTGTGGATATTTGTGAAGTCGCCATCGTTCCACAGAAATGCCCTAGCAATCATCTACTCCTGGGGTCACAAACCAGCCATGGAATCTGAACTGGATTTCCTCATAAAAGGAGAAAATAAATCCACTGAGCTGGGATAATATAGCACCTGATGTGGTGGGAAATTAAGATTCACTATCAATTAGTCAACTGTCATTGAGGTACATGTATCTTATATGAGTTGGATGAAGCTAGGGTGTATGCAGAGATAGCCCTGGTTCCCAGTATGAAGGGAAGTTTGGCCTCACTTTGAGTTGACCACCCCAATGGACAGCAGTCAACCCATTGGTTTTGCATTCATCATGAAAAAAAAAGATCAATCATGAGAAGTAGAAATTGTGTCACATTTTAATGCCTTAGAAAGTATAATGATAGGGCCGGGAGCATAGCCTAGTGGTAGAGTGCCCACCTAGCATGCATAAAGCCCTGGGTTTGATTCCTCAGTACCACATACTGGAAAAAAAAAGCTGGAAGTGGTGCTGTGGCTCAAGTGTCAGAGCCCTAGCTTTGAGCAAAACGGTGTCCAACGGCAGTGCCCAGGCCCCGAGTTCAAGCCTCAGGACTGGCAAAAAAAAAGTATAATAATATCTAATGCTATTGAGTATTGGCTAAGTGCCATGATCTAGTTTAAGTAGTTTTTTTTTATGTTTGTGTATTTCTCATCCCCACATTATTCCTAAAAGTCTCCCCTCCCTTTTTTTACAGTTTAGGTAATGGGGACACAGAGAGGGTGAGTAAGTTGCCCAGACTCGCACAGTCAGCAAAATTCATAGCCAAGATTCAAACTCTCATCTTCTCAATGGCTAGACAAATAGCCTTCGTTAAATAAATTTTATTGAGTGGTATATGCTACATATTAACCAAACTCTCTAACAAAAGTTATGGAGTTTGGGGGCCAGGAGTTTAGTCTAGTGTTAGAGTACTTGTGTAGCATGCACAAAGACCCCAGTTTGATTCTTCAGTACCACAAACACAGAAAAAGCCGGAGGTAGTGCTGTGGCTCAAGTGGTAGAGTGCTAGCCCTGAGAAAGCTCAAGGACAGTGAGTGCTCAGAGGTCCTGAGTTCAAGCCATAGGACTGGCAAAAAATAATTTTTTAAGTTATGGAGTTTTAACACCTCATTCTTCCCAATAGCATTCTCTGGCATTTCAGCCTCATTTGACTTTGATATTTAGGAATATAGGATTTTTTCCCCTTTCCTTTTCTTTCCTTCCCCCCTTCTTTTTCCTTCAGGACTTCAATATGTCTGAGGTCAGAATTTTCAAATGTGATGCAAACACTCCTCAAACTGACCCCTTGATTCCAATGGCAAGTTTACCATGACTAATTAAATACCCTCTACTGTAATTCAAAGACCACATGTGGGCCCCAGCTGATATTCTTGTCTTTTGGTATGGATACTGAGACTATATAATGAGTAGTTAAAGAGCATCAACTAACTTTAGAAAGAGCAAGCATGACTCCCAGCAAAAGAACACACCCTGAAACTGGCTGTGTGCCCTCTCCCCGGGCTCTGCTTCTGGAAGCAGGGCAGTCTAGACAGTGGCGTAACAGACAGCCCAGGTGAAAGACAGACAGGTCCATGCTAGTGGTCAAATCATCCACCGATAGAGAAGCTGGATTCTTGGAGAAAGAGATGCAGTAGAAGGTCATAGTACAGGTATGAAATTTTGACTTTTCTTTCTATGTTCATCTCCTGTTAACCATGTTACCATCATATTTCCTTCTCTGAGAACGCAATGTGATGCATGGGAAGAAAAGCAGCCCAGGTACAGGCTGCGTTGTGAAAGAAATGGATGCATTAGGCCATAGAGGATGAGGCTAAATGAAAGGACTTCCAGGAGGTAGAAACAAGAGCCATATAATGTGTGATTGTTGTGCTTAATGTACTATGTTATTTCTCATCTCTTGTGTTGTCCCTTGGTTATCTCATATTGTTACAGTATCTTATCTTGTTATCTGATATTTTGTATATATGTTTATTTGAAATAGGATAGGGAAGGGGGGGAAACAAGATGAGGGGTGGTGGTGGGGGACAGAGTCATGAGAAGGGGTATCAATGTATGTGACCTAATGCACCTTCTATCTGGTGAATATAATGTAACCCTTCTAATAATTACCATAAAAATAAATTAAAAACATTTGACTAGTAATAAATGAATAGGCAAGTTAAAGGATCAAGGATCTTAAAAGATGTTGTGGTAGGTGATAGATGATGCAGACACAGACAGGCGCATGCATGCACACCTATGTAGAAGTAGACATCCCCCCCCCCACCCCAGGCACTGGACAGTCTGGGTTCTCCTGGAATGTCTCCGAGCCCAGTCTTACGTCAGTCGGCCCGCCCACCAGCCACCTGCCCCCTGCGTGCCAGGAACTTGCTGTCAACGGCACCATGCCCTACCCTTACCCAGCGCTCAGCCCGGAGCAGAAGAAGGAGCTGTCGGACATCGCTCACCGCATCGTGGCTCCGGGCAAGGGCATCCTGGCTGCGGATGAGTCCACTGGAAGCATTGCCAAGCGTCTGCAGTCCATCGGCGCGGAGAACACGGAGGAGAACCGCCGCTTCTACCGCCAGCTACTGCTGACGGCGGACGACCGGGTGAACCCCTGCATCGGAGGGGTCATCCTCTTCCACGAGACGCTCTACCAGAAGGCGGATGACGGACGCCCCTTCCCTCAAGTGATCAAATCCAAGGGTGGGGTCGTGGGCATTAAGGTCGACAAGGGCGTGGTCCCTCTGGCTGGCACCAATGGTGAGACCACCACCCAAGGATTGGATGACCTGGCCGAGAGCTGCGCCCAGTACAAGAAGGACGGGGCCGACTTTGCCAAGTGGCGTTGCGTGCTGAAGATTGGGGAACACACTCCCTCAGCCCTGGCCGTGATGGAAAATGCCAACGTTCTGGCCCGTTATGCCAGTATCTGCCAGCAGAATGGCATCGTGCCCATTGTGGAGCCTGAGATCCTCCCCGACGGGGACCACGACTTGAAGCGCTGCCAGGGTGTGACCGAGAAGGTGCTGGCCGCTGTCTACAAGGCGCTGAGTGACCACCACATCTATCTGGAAGGCACCCTGCTGAAACCCAATATGGTCACCCCCGGCCAAGCTTGCACCCACAAGTCCTCCAAAGAGGAGATTGCCATGGCCACGGTCACAGCCCTGCGCCGTACGGTGCCCGCGGCTGTCCCCGGGGTCACCTTTCTGTCTGGAGGACAGAGCGAGGAAGAGGCGACCCTCAATCTCAACGCCATCAACCAGTGTCCCTTGATGAAGCCTTGGGCCCTGACCTTTTCCTATGGCCGAGCCCTGCAGGCCTCTGCCCTGAAGGCCTGGGATGGGAAGAAGGAGAACCTGAAGGCAGCCCAGGAGGAGTACATCAAAAGAGCTCTGGCCAACAGCCTCGCCTGTCAAGGGAAGTACACTCCTAGAGGGCAGGCTGGGGCTGCAGCCAACCAGTCCCTGTTCGTCTCCAACCATGCCTACTAAAGCTAAGGTGTTTAAGCTGCCCATCGCCCCTCCCGCTCCCCCGCACCCCTGGACACTCCAAGGCGCCTGTTCCACCCACTCCCTCTTGAGAAGGGGGCCTCATCGGGACTCTAGGCTTCTCCCCATCATTCTTGCCTCCTTTGTGACTTGGTGTGTGGTATGGTCTGTGAGCCTAACTCCATCATCCCTTCCAGCTCACTGCTAATAAACACCTACTGAAGGGGGAAAAATTTTTAAAAAATAAATAAAAATAATAGACAGCAAGGATTACATATACATATGCATATATACCTACATGGGTACATATACATATATTTTTTCCCTAGATACGTTTGTCCTCTGCACTGACTTCTACTCTGAGTTTTTGTGGATCTTTCTAGATGAATGCATTTGTTCAATTTCGCCTAATTTAGAGCAAAATCGATTTGCATTTTCTTTTGTTTTGGTAAGGTGCTTTGACTGTGATAGATTTCCTGAGGATTACATACATGAGACGTGTTTAGCAAGGTCAGTACGAGGCATTTTTTTTTCTAATTCCTTCTGTCTCCTCTCCTAAAGCAGTGAACTCAGCGAGCCCAGCCCCCCACTCTGCATCTGCCCTTCTAACTCAAATCTTACAGCAAATTGGGAAATATAAAACCTTGTTGCACCTTAAGCTCAAAGGAGACAGCCAAGTGCCTGCCTGTGGGCTTGGTGATGAGAAGGAAGTATGTGGATTGCTTGCCTCATCTGGCAATGGCTGTATGCGGTGACACTGTACACCGGAGATTAAGCTGAGTGCTTGAATTTTCCTGAGCACAGGAGTCAGTGCAGGAGCCCCTGAGATCATATCATGGTGCCGTTTGTATTACTACCCTCACCTTAGCTGAACTGGATGGAAGACTACCCGATACCTGCCACGGGGGAGGCAAGCTAGATAAAAGCTTTATGGCTGGGAATAAGAATCTCAGTGTATTCAATAGGAAGGCCACAGAAATGCATAGACTCGGGGCTCAAGGAGTTTCATGGCAGAATTATTTACCCCAGAGGTGATTGCAATTACCCCTTCTTCCTGACTTTATTCCCTCCATGAAACATCCTCTCCCACAGTCTACCAATGCACCTAAGTTAAACTGGCAAGTCTGCCTCTGGTTTTCTCCTTTGTGAGTGGCAGCAGAACAGCCCTGCCCTAGGACTCTTTTATTTCTTCCTCCATCATGTTCATCAGAAAAGCTTTAGCAGCTTTCTTGCACAGAGGCTGAATTAATAAATTACAAATGCTTATTATCAGAGATTTGGGGATTTTTGACAAGTGATGTAGTTGATCACAAATGTAAGCTTGTGTCAGGGGCAAACTCATGTGTCAGGATGTAGAAGGTGGATCGGCCCTAAATTTTAAATAAATAAGCAAGCAAGCAAGTGTGATGAGCTCAAATCCATGGCAGAGCTTCTTAATATTTCCTGAGATTCTAATCAAAGGAACATCTTAACTGATCCCGGAGGGGAAAGAAAGATGGAAGGCATTGACAATGATACTCTCTCCACTTTACCTCCATGAAACTCTCACTCCTTCCTTTTTGCTGTATCTAAAAATATCTTGGCAGGTAAGGATTTGCAAGAGAATGTTATTTAGCTAAAAACAAACATCCACTGCAAAATGTGCCATGGCACATTTTTATTTAAAATTTTAACATTGATTAAATTAAAATCAAGGAAATTGACATGTAGAGGATGAAAGGAGATACAGCACCTCCAGCTTATGCCAAGTAAAAAATAAGAATTATTAATGAAGCTCGGCTTTCTTCGGCAGTGCACATTAATTATTTATGATAATAATACTCCTCAGTGCCATATTAAAGAATTTTCTTCACCCAGCTTCCCAGAAAACTCTGTCTACTTGGGGGGGGGGCCCTGGAGGGAGGGAGCTTCAACATGTTAATGTCCACAAAAGAATACATTCCTCTATGTGTATTTATTATGCTGGAAGATGAATATAGTCTTGGGTTATTAAACTGGAATGAAAAACACATCTTATTAGAACTTACATGGTGATTTTTATTCTCACTAGTTTCATATAAACTTAATGATGCAGTCTGCATTTTTAGGCTCATCTATTTTAAAATGGTGCCTGAAGCAAAAAAAAAAAGCTTCCATTAATGCCAGTTTGGTATTTCAAATACAATTTGATGTAATTTACTTCAAATATATGTGCATAGAGAAGGGTAATGCCAAATGCATTTTCTAGCTTCAAATGTGGGATTGCTCATGGCAGTGATTTGTTAAATGTAAGGTTTTTTGAAAAAGAGAAAGGGGAGAAATTTCTTTTAGTTATAAAATACTAAGAGAAATAAAGTTTATTTAGTCTTTAATGTAGGGAAAGAGAAAGAAAGCTACTGAGGTTTTTGTTTGCTTGGGGTTTTTGTTTTGTTTTGTTTTTGTTTTCCAGTCCAGGGGCTTCAACTTTAAGCCTGGGCACTGTCCCTGACCAGAGCTTTATTAATTGAGCCACAATCCCACTTCCAGCTTTTACATAGTTAATTAGTGATCAGAGTTTCAAGGACTTTACTGCTTGGGCTGGTTTTGAACCTCAATCTTCAGATAACAGCCTCCTGAGTAGCTAGGATGACATAAGTGAGCCACCAGCACCTAGCAGCTACTGAGTATTATGATAAAAAGACTGGCTTTAATTTTGTACTTTTTAAAAACATTTATGGGTCATAAGTGAATAATGATGCATCTTCTCTGATAAGATGCCAGGTCAACTAAACTCGTTGTTTTGCTGTGTTCATAGAGTATATATAGTGATATTCATGGATCTGTCAACATCAAACAGGGCAATTTGGAGAAATGTGGCTTGTGTCAGCTTGGCAGATAGATATTAAATAAATGCTTAGATTCCCCAACCTTTAAATTTGTTTTCAATGCTTTCTGTGTTTTTTTTCTTGTAGAAGAAATCTATTTTAAAATAATTTCTAGTATTATCATCTCCACAGCTGCTGCTAGAAATAAGTCAAGTCAGATTTGCATGTGTGAATCAAAAAGGGGACTTGGGATCACTGTGCCCTTTTTTCCGTTGAGGTCAGTGTATTTGCCATGTTCCCCTGCTCCAAGTTAATGGGGTATCTATCTTCACATTAGAAATGGAAGGTGCCAAATGTCAGGGACCCTCTATAATTGTCAGGAGTCCCTCCCTGACAGTGAAACTAAAGGATCAGGTTTTAATCATGACATCCCACCTCCAACACGGCAAGCCTTACTTGAGCATTTTATTTCACTGTTGCCTGTCTGAAATTGGCATTTTAAGGATCAATCATTGATATAAATTGTAAAAAAAAATCCCTTCTACTCTCAACAGGAGCTACTGTATATAATATCTGTTGACGTTTCATGGCAAAGGGAAGTTGAGTATTTTTGGACTTAGGATGCTTTTCTTCTTTCTAGTTCTTTGAAGAGAGGGTGGAACACACAATAAGAAGGAAGAGATTGACTAGGTCTCCTTCAAGCAATGGGATTAAAGACCTCTGGCCTCTTTCTTCTTCAGATTTCTGCAGGGAATTGGTATGATTTATAGAGTGATTGAGTTTGCTACAGAAGGGGAAAATAATATCCTTGCTTCTTCCCAGAGCACTGGGCAATATAAAGAACTAGCTGTGTAGGAGGGAGCGGAGTTAGGATGGTTTCTCAGCAAATGAACTGATGTGCTGGCCTTTCTTACTGAGAATGCTGGTATGTGTTTGTTTGGATTTGAATTATGAGGAGTTTGTGTGTTTCATATTATTTATATCACATGGTTGTCTTGTGTCATAAATCAGTCTTCATTGTAGAGCATATATAGTCTAGAGGTAGTAAAAGATAAGGCCGGGGTTGTACTGTTAATGGTGCTTATATTCTAGCAGAAAATCAATGTGTACAACATCCAGACTACGAGCAGTGGTAATTGCTCTACAGGCTGCTTTATGGGGTTCAAAAGGAAGTAGGTTTTTTATTGTTGTGGTCAATGAAGAATTCAGAAAGGACCAAAGGCATTCTGCTTGGATGGTATTTCATGTTCAAAGACTGAGAAGTAAGAGAAGCTAGAAGGATGAACTATTAGAGTAAGAACATAGGGCCTGTGTAAGGAGATATTAAAAAATACTCTTCCTTTTTGCAGCCCTAGTGCTTTGAAAAAAATCAAGGAAACTCAATTTTGTGTTTGTTTGTTTGTTTGTTTGTTGTAGTACTTGGCTTTGAACCCCAGAGAGTTCATGTTTGCTAGATAGATAAGCTCTTTACCACTCATTTCATATTCCTCAGCCTAACATTCAATAAATTATTATTGAATGAGTAAAAAAAATATTTAGAACCTAACTTCGGGATATTTTTTCATGTAGAGTTTCATGTTTAATCTTCATGTTACAAGTTTTTGCTGAAGGAATGGGACAAGAAACATGCTTTCTAGACAGGATTTGACAGACCTGAGAAGGGAGAAAGAATTGGAGGATAATATATTAAACCTTTATTTATTTATATATTTATTTTAGAAGTGGTCTCTCTGTGTAGAAAAGGCTGGCTTCAAACTCAAGATTCTCACGATTCATCCTCCTGAATGCTGGACTCTAGTCATGTACAAACAGGCTAAGCACAAATGACACTTTTAATAGGGCAAATATAATGAGAACAGGGAGGTTAAGGTGAGGTTGAGAATCCCTTTCAGAACCACAGTCATCAGAAATTGTAAATAACTGATGTGAAAAGCAAGAAAAAGACCTTTTAGATTTTGAGCTTGGGTGATAGTTAATAAAGGTATGTCCATAGAAGTTGATTTGATGTTATAGGAGTGTATGCATGCATAGCATTATTTCTTCAATATCAAGTCCTTCAAACGTGCTCTATAAGAACTTGTCTTCCTATGTTCTTTCCACTTGGCTATCTGTGGAGGAATATGACTTAAATTTTCCTCCCCAGGAGAAAGTGATATGTCTGCATTGATTTATTCTAACTTATATAGATTCACATAGATTACCCCAAATATGACTTTATAATTAATATATGTAATATATATAACTGTATATCTAATTATATGTAAGTATCTATATATGTAAAAAAATATCTAACTATATACATTCAAAGTAAAACACACACACACACACACACACACACACACACACACACACACACACATACACGTATTCAAAGTAACTAGATTTGGGGGTATAGTCCAAACCAATAACAAATCAAGTTAATTTATCCCTTGAACAAGGAAACTAAACTCCATTACAATTCCCAAATAAATGGAAAAATGAAGTTAGTGATTCAATTTAAGTTGTTAACTAATTATATCACCTGCTTTAATGGATTTTTCTCATAGATGATTTGACCTCTCCAGTCTGGCTTTCCAACAGAGTGATCTGGAGAAGTTTCCAGAATTGCCCATCCTCTAACACCACTCTTTGACATTCTGCTTCAATGCCTGGGAGAGCCCAGCTTTGAGAAAAGAGACACAGTTCCTCCCCACCCCAGTCATACTGTACTATGACAAAATTATGCATCCCTGACTGTTTTAGTTCCTTATCAGACTACTTTCATGTATTTACTTTTGAATTTTTCATTTAAATGGGCTTGGACTGGGTTTGGCACTCTTGGTGAACTTGTTTGGATAATTGAATCTGCTGAATACAGACATAGGTAATGCAAATTATCCCCGTGGACCCATTGTAACTACTGAAAATTAAAACCGAGTTTTCATTCCCACTTTTGTTAAGAAAGGACTTTTCCATTCAAGATCAGTATAATTAGTTATTATTGTTGTTGTTATTTTAAATTCAAAGAGTACATTGTGTGTTCGTTCCCGTTTAATTGCATTTTGCCATGTTTTGTGTGCAAGTGCGAGTTGTAAAATTATGGATTTACTAACTCTGTTATCTGCTGAGGTTGTGAGCTTGCTGGGATTGCTAGCATCTGCAGACTTAACAAGAATGCCTTCACCACCCTGATACAAATCTCCAATTAAAAAGGTGAAAAGAATGGGGCAGAAAATACTAAATGTGCAGTGTGTTCGTCTGTTTTCTGTAACTATAATAAAATACCTCAGGCAAGTTAGCTTTACAAAGAAAATAGTTTTACTTAGCTCTGAGCTCTGGAGGTGTAAGCATATGACTGGCATCAGTTCAGCTTCGGTAAGGACATTCGTGAGCTAATGTAATAATAATTGGAGCAGGTGGGGCTGGAAGAAATCGCATCTTCTGACAATCAACCAGAGAGCTGGGTTTCCCAGACTTGTTTTTTATGTTTATTCTCTTAAAAGAACTAGCCAATGGTTCTACGAGAATTACTGCAATCCTTTCTGAGGACATTCCCCTGATGACCTATTGGCTTCTACTGGTCCTTGCCTCTTAAAAGTTCAAGTGCTTCCTAAGGGAATCGAAAGGAGTGATGGAAAAGAGGACCAAAGCCCAATACATAGGGAAGCAGCATAAAGATAATCAAGGGAGAGAGGGAAGAGGGGGCTTAAAGAGATTATAATAGAGGCAAGGAACTTTCCCCCAATACACTCTATGCTAATACAGATATTTTACAGGAATCTCCCCTGTAGTACACTATTAATAAATCTGATTTTTTTTTTAAAAAAGAGTTTTACCAGCTACTGGTGTCTGGTGCCTGTAATCCTAGCTGTTCATTAGGCTGAGATCTGAGGACCATGGCTCAAAGCCAGCTGGGACAGGATGGTCCATGAGACTCTTATCTCCAATTAACCACCAGAAAACCAGAAGTGGAGCTGTGGCTCAAAGTGGTAGAGCATTAACCTTAAGCAAAAGAGCTCAGGGGCAATGCCTGGCACCTGAGACCAAGACCCATGACTTAACAAAATAAAAAATTCGTACCACCTCCTAATATCACCACCTTAGGGGTTCAACTTTCAACCTATCAGTCCTGGGGAGGGGGGGGGACAGGAAACACACAGCAGAACTATAACAAGAAGTCACTAGAAATCATTAGCAAATACATTACATGATTAGTCAGTACACTTTCACTAGCACCTTGTCATTAACATGTTAGCTTCCAATATGTATTAACACATCTTGTCAAGAAATACTTTACGAGATTCTTTGGCATGCACATTACTAGAATACAGAAATTTTATATCTACCATGTTTTCATTTTGTAAACCCATTGAAGAGGACATGTGTCTGTCTTCTAAATGATTGTTTTTAATATCCAAATCGAAAACTGGCTTGAAAATTCTGTCATGAAGGACATAATCTTTCAGTGGTAAGAAGAGGGACTAGTAGTCTTCATTTCAACTCTACTTTCATAGACAATCTCTCCAGGTCTTCCAACAGTTAAATTAGTAAAGAGACAGTTTATAGTCATGCACCAGTGTGTGAAACTCTTTTCTTTGTACCTAGACAAAGACCAGACTCCAACCCAAACCCACTTGGGTCCATGTCCCTTCCATTGGCTGAACCAGAATTCATCTACAAATCATCCAATAAAATGAGTACCTTATTTAACTACTATTCCCACTCAATGAAAAGACACTAAGAAATTCAGTCTTTTCACCACAATGCATTCTTTTTCATACATTTTTGTTAATTATGTCTAAACATCTCTATTGCAAAAATATACTTATGGTTTTCACCAAATATTGGTAAACTGTAGCTTGCTAACCAAATCTAACCCAGAACATGATTTTGTAAGGTATTAGCAAAAAACAAAACGCATTATTTTTTTTTTGCTATTTTGGGGTGGTTGTTTTGTATTTTTTTTTCCTTTTTGACCTGCAAAGTCTATGAGCTATCAGGCCTATTGCAAAACATTTGCTGCCAGATTTAGACAAAATCAATCAAGAAACAATCACAAATTTATTGAAATTTGTTGATAACTTGTATTTTACTGCTGTTTTTCCCTTTAGGGAAAACATTGAGTTAGTCTGTATCACCTCGTTAACATTGAGCAGCACACTGAAAACAACCCAATATATTCAGAGCTTGTTTAAGACATAGAGAGAGACTCAAAACCGTAGGTCGTCGGGAGCCCAAGGTCTCTGCCTCCTGGTCCTCTGAGCAGCCCTGTTGGGCATTCATTTGATGTGAATTAGTCAACAAAGCAAATGAGAGATCTTGCCATGAAACAGCATCCTTTCTCCATGGTTACCGAGACAGTCTCCAAAGAAGCTAATCAGCCATATTAGAATGAAGATGACAGAAATCATTGATGTAAATAAGCAAAATAAAAGAAGGATCAAAGTTCCTCTTGCCCCATGACAATTCACAATGTTTTGCCTAAGCCCCTATAGCCCTAAGGGGTTAAAAAAAATAAATGAAGGGAAGATAGAAACTATAAAATAGACATTGATATACATTAATTAGAAGGGATTCTGCTATTCCCTACATATATATGTTCGCTACTCTCCAGTGATGCCACACATTTCCTGCTGAACCCTTGGCTTAAAGTAAGGACAGAAAGTACGCAGGCTGCCCCTCCATCTTAAGGAGTTAAAATACATCTCCTTTCTGATATATCCACTGATTTGGGACTCATCTTTTGACGAAGTATATATGCTGATGAAAAGCTGCTTTCGTTTCAGAGAGACTGCTAATTGTTTGATTATACAGGTCTTCACATTAATGAAGCACTATTCCATGGGTTCGGAGCATGGCGTGCAACCAAAT
This sequence comes from Megascapheus bottae, assembly GCF_031878675.1. Taxonomy (NCBI): domain Eukaryota; kingdom Metazoa; phylum Chordata; class Mammalia; order Rodentia; family Geomyidae; genus Megascapheus; species Megascapheus bottae. The sequence continues at coordinate 21,179,755 of NC_143530.1, read as the reverse complement.
TACCACCCCAGCACTCATGCTGTGAAATCTGATTATTCATTAGCCAGTCAGTGAGTGGTACCAACATCTTTTCTTTTTTTCAAACCATCAAATGAGAATGACTGCTGTTGTTTACCACCATCTCCCTCTCTCCCCACCCCGACTACAACTTTAAGAATATGAAGATTTGAATTGGTTATTTTGGGGGGGAGGGGAATGTCAGGGAGGGGTTTCCATAGGAGCTGTCGTATATCTAGTGTGGTATATGTTACAACAAACAGGAAGCCATATGGATTGGTATTTTCTGTAAAAACTGATCACACTGCTCATATTATCAACCTTCACGTGCAATCTGTCCTCAGCCTCCTGGAAGCAAGCCTTCAACCACTAAATATGATTGTTTGAGTGCAAAAAAAAATGGAATGTTACCATCTCAGGACTTCTTAAATGAGAATCACTATAAGGCAAATGTTGAAAGTTAAAGAGGAGAAGGAGGTCGTGTGTGTGTGTGTGTGTGTGTGTGTGTGTGTGTGTGTGTGCATGCATGTGCACGCGGTATGCATTGCCTTGTTAGTTGGTTCTCTTATGTGTTTATAGTAAGGACTTTCATTTCCACAAATAAAAACAAGGAATTCATAAGAGGACATAATTGCCACATTAATTTGCTTAACTCATTTTAGCTTTTTTTTTCTTAAATGAACAAAATGTTTGCTTCATTTCCTGAAAAATAAAGATTACATCCTTTCTCTCTAAAATCAGAACTGATTGGGGGACTCAGCATGACAAGCTTTAAGACTTCATCTCCATATCTTTCCATGCCACCTCAAACAGTCAGTCAGTCAAAAAGGAATTCACCTATAACTGTTCTATTTATAACGGGGGCTGGATGGATTTCCAAACCCAGTGATAGAAATCCCTGCCTCTGGACCCAGAAAAGATACTGACACTTTGGCAAATGGGATTATCTCTAATGAGATTACACACAAAGTGATTAAGATGTGACTTGACACTCCCCCAGAGAGACAAAGAGGTTCCTAAAGAAGCAGACACAGAAATGGATGAAGGAGAAGAGCCAGAGCTAGTGTCAAGGAAAGCTCCTGTTTCCACGAAAACCAGGGACCAACTTTATTCCCTCGCCCTTGTGCACATGCACACACAAAATAAAAGCTTGTCATCATCACAGAGAGTCTCGGAAGAAATGAAAATGGACACAAAACCTATTCCAGAAAACCTTTAATGAGAGAACATTAACAAGCTTGTTTCCCCATGGGAAAGCATTTTTCCAATAACTTTTTGCCTTATCTGCTTCCCACATGAAGACTGCCTGAAGAAATCCTCTCAAAAGAATTTCCTCACATTGAATCATGTTCTTTTATTGCTTAAAGGAAACAGAGATGTTTAATCCAGTGTATTCATTTTATGAATTAAAAAAAAAACTAAGATTTGGGGATTCAGAGCCTTAGGGTCATATTGCTTTTTTAAAAATACAGAGCGATATGTAGTTCCTAGAACACAAGTCCTTGCTATCTGGCTAGGAAGGTAATAAATAAAACAAAGCTAAAATGATAGTATGCCCAACTGACAAAAATAAAAGACAAAGGCTCACATCTATAATCCTAGTTATTCAAGAGACTGAGATGTGAAGATCACAGTTTTAAGCCACCCTAGGCAGAAGAAGCTGAGATTCTTATATCCAATTAACAAGAAAGAAATATGGAGGAAAAAAAAACCTGGAAGAAAGTAGAAGTATGGCTCATGTGGTAAGGTATCAGACTTGAGGGAAAAAAAAAATCTAAGCAAGAATGAAAGGCTCTGTGTTCAAGTCCTTGTCCCAGCACAAATAAAATAAGGTGAAAAGACAAAAACAGTCAAAATGGTAAAGGGCCTATATCTGTGCCAAAAAAAATCCTTTTAAAATAAAAACAAAACACTAAGTCCATCACTGGGTTTCAACAGTTTCTCTGAGGCTGCTATAGGGTACTATATTTCTTTACAATCTGGAACACTTCATTATCTTCAGAGTCCCACAGGTCATGAATCAATTCTAGAAGAAAGCGACTAGTACACTCACAGTCCCCACCACATATTAGAATTTGGTGGGAAGGAGTGGTGGTAAAAATTCCCAAGTATGGCTTTAGTTTCTATTCTCTGCTTGTTATGTGACCTTTTGAAACTCTTTCATCTAAAGATACTAAATGAATCTATTATTACTTACTTGTCTCAATAGGGTATTGTGAAATGTCACTAATTAATGTTTATAAAGCACTTTGAGACTTTCAAATGAAAAGTTGTTCATACAATAATTAGGAGTATTAGCATTGTTATTAACATAATAACATTACTTGCCAGCTTTATTACTTGTTCTCTAGATTTCTTTTTTCTTTCATTCATTCATTCTTCCTTTTTGCTAAACAAGATAGTACCCATGATTTCCTTGGTGAACTCTTTCTTCTTTCCTTTTCCTCATCTTTCTTTTAGAGTTGGCCTTCCCACAGAGGATTTCTGCATATCTCAGTCAGTATATGTCAAGAAACCATCCGATTAGATACATTCATATCCTAATTAAATTATTTCCAAGATTTCTCTCAATGGATCACACTCTGGCTAAGGATAGTGGATGTAAATCAATATTGGACACAACCCTCTTTATAAAGTTAGCCAATACAAATTATAAGGCTGTTTTGGGGGAAGCTGCAGAGACACCTATTACAAACAATTTCACGTGGAATAATTAGTATATATTTGATTTAGTCCTAGCAGAGGATCATAATACCTCAATAGCTATGTACATATGACCTTATAAAATGATGCCAATCATAATGAACTACAAGATAAGGAAAAAAGAGGAAATTTTTTCTTTTGTTTTTTAATATATTTTTTATTGTAATTAATAAAAGGGTTACATGATATTTGCCAGATAGAAGGTGCGTTAATTCACATACATTGATACTCTTTCACATGTCTTGGTACCCATTACCCTCCCTCCACCCCCCCCACCCCCCCAACCCCCGTCTTGGTTTTCCCCCCTTCCCTATCAAATTTAAAATAACCAAATACAAATAAATTCAATATATCAAATAACAAAGTGAGATACTGTAACAATATGAGATACCCAAGGGACAGCAAAGGAGATGAGAGATAACATAGTACATTAAGGACAACAATCATTCGTTATATGGCTTTTGTTTCAATATCCTGGAGGTCCTTCAATTTGCTTCATAATATATGGCCTTATGTATCAAGATTTTGCTCGATTGCAGATCTCTGCTAGTAGAGCCCAAGGTTTCTACTGATTATGATGAATGAGGGAAACCACTGAGCCTAAGTTCCTTTGAGTCTGGCTTACTTCACTTAATATGATTTTTTCTAAGTCTTTCCATTCCCTTACAAATGGGGTCTGACTGGACCAGATACAAGTTTTCCCTCAGGGCAGGAACTGTTCTATTGTCTGATACATATTAGAAACTCAACAAATATGAAATTATTAAATTAAAGTACCCAACAATGGACAGTATTTTTTCATATATTTTTATTGTAATTAATAGAAGGGTTACATTATATTCACCAGATAGAAGGTGATTTACTTCACAAACATTGATATCCTTTCTTATGTCTTTGTCCCCATTTTCCTCCTCTTAGCCCCTTACCTCATCTTGTTTTTCCCCCTTCCCTATCCTATTTCAAATAACCAAATAAACATATATACAATATATCAAATAACAAGGTAAAATACTGTAACCATATGAGATAACCAACAGGCAGCAAAAGAAATGAGAGATAACATAGAGAGATAACATTAAGGACAACAATCATTCATTATAGGGTTTTTGTTTCTATATCCTGAGGTCCTTTCATTTAGCGTCATACTATATGGCCTTATATTTCTAGGTTTTGCTCTATTGTAAATCTCTGCTAGGAGAGCCCAAGGTTTCTACTGATTATGACAAATGAGGGAAACCATTGAGCCTATGTTCCTTTGAGTCTGGCTTACTTAACTTAATATGATTTTTTCTAAGTCTTTCCATTCCCTTACAAATGGGGTGATGTTGTTCTTTCTGACAGCAGTGTAGAATTCCATTGTATATAAATACCACATCATGTTGATCCACTCATCAACTGGTGGGCATCTGGGTTGGTTCCATATCTTTGCTATGGTAAATAGTACTGCAATGAACATTGTTGTGCTAGTGGCTTTAGTATGTCCTTGTTTCTAGATGATTGGGTAAATGCCAAGTAGTGGGATTGCTGGGTTATAGGGGAGCTCTACGTTTAGTCTTTTGAGGAACTGCCATATTGCCTTCCATAGTGGTTGAACAAGTTTGCACTCCCATCAACAGTGTAGTAGTGATCCCTCAGGCCACATCCCCTCCAGCATCTGCTGTTATTAGATTTCTTGATCATGGACATTCTAACTGGAGTGAGCTGGAATCTTAGAGTTGTTTTGATCTGCATTTCTTTTATGGCCAGAGATGTTGAGCATTTCTTCATGTGTCTGTAGGCCATTATTTCTTCTTCAGAGAAGACTCTCTTTAAGTCTTTGGCCCATCTTTTAATGGGATGGTTGCTTCTTTGGAGATTAGTTTTGGAGGGATTCAATTTTTTGAGCTGTTATGTTTTAGATATGAGGCCTTTGTCTGTTGTATGTTTAGTGAAGATCTTCTTCTGGCTTTCTAGTTAATTTGCTAGCTATGTCCTTTGCCATACAGAAGTTCTGCAGTTTAATGCAGTCCCACTTATCCAGACTTTCTCTGATTTGTTGTGTTTCTTGGTCCTTATTAAGAAAGTTTCAGTCTATGCCAAGGAGACCTAGTGTATCTCCTATTACTTCTGATAAAGTTTTCAGTGTATCTGAAAACTCCAGGTCCTTAATCCATTTGGAGTTAATCTTGGTGCAGGGTGACAAAGAAGGATCCAACTTTAGTTTTCTGCAGGTGCTTAACCAGTTCTGCCAGCACCACTTGTTGAAGAGGCTGTCTTTCTTCTCTTCTATGTTTTTGGCTCCCTTATCAAAGACTAGGTGACCATAGGTTTGTGGGTTAATATCTGGGTCTTCAGTTCTATTCTTTTGGTCTTTAGGCCTGTTCTTGTGCCAGTACCAAGCTGTTTTAGTCATGATAGCTCTGTAATACAGTCTAAAGTTTGGAATTGAAATTCCTCCTGTGCTGTTCTTTCTGCTCAAAAGTGTTTTTGCTCTACGGGCTCTTTTCTTATTCCATATGAAATTTTGGATGGCCTCTTCTATTTCTTCAAAGAATGACATTGGGATATTGGTGGGTATTGCATTGAATTTGTAGATAGCCCTCGGCAAGACTGCCATTCTTACAATGTTAATTCTTTCAATTCAGAAGCATGGGAGGTTTTTCCATTTCCTCAGCTCTGCTTTGATTTCCTTTTTCAGGGTTTTAAAGTTTTCATCAAAAAGGTCCTTTACATTCTTAGTTAAGTTAATCTTAGGTACTTTATTTTCTTTGAGGCTATTTCAAAAGGAGTTCCTTTCCTGATTGTTGCCTCATTCCTCTCATTGTTGCCATATAGGAAGCAAGTTGATTTTTGAGGGTTAATTTTATACCCTGCTACCTTGCCAAAGTTTTGAACCTGCTCAAGCAGCTTTGGAGTGGAGTCTATAGGGTTCTTTAAATACAGAATCATGTCATCTGCCAAGAGGGAAAGTTTCACTTCCTCTTTCCCTATTTGGATCCCCTTTTCGCTTGCCTCTTGCCTTATTACTCTGGTTAGAAATTCTAATATGATGTTGAAGAGGAGTGGAGAGAGTGAGCATCCTTGTCTCATTCCTGATTTTAGAGGAAATGGCTTTAGCTTTTTGCCATTAAGTATAATGCTAGCTGTGTGTTTGTCATACACAGCTTTTATTATACTGAGGAATATTCCATGGATTCCTAGTTTCTCCAGAGCTTTTAGTATAAAAGGGTATTGGATCTTAGACAGTATTTTCTACAAAATACTACCACCAGCTTAAGCAGTAGGCCCTTGCATCATAGCTATTGAAAGTTCTGACTGAGTAGCTAATCACACACACACACAAAAAATCCTGTGGAAATTACTGCCTAAGAAATCTAGTGAGACCACTTGTGGAGGTACTCACTTGTCCAGGGAAAGTCTTTTGAAAGGGTTTACTCTTTCAAAGACTACAGGCTGAAATAGGTAGTTTGGACAATTCTGGTAAACCACCCTTTCAGCATCTTTCCTATTGTCCAAATGAAACATTTAGTTTTCTTTATAATGACTCTAATCTCTCTAGCAGCCACACTTTGCCTTGGCCCCAACTTTATGGGTATTTCTTTATGGGTTTGTTTTCCACACAGGGTACAAGGTGATGATGAGATTCAGGGTGGATATTACAAATTCATAGTGGTACTTTCCTCCCTCCATTAATCACTCTATGAACATGTTCATGCCAGACAGCCTCAGAGGTGTGCTTTCCAGATCTCTTAGGCATTTCTTAAGCCAATCAAGATCAAGGTCAAGATTAACCATCTTGAAAGTAATTCCCATAGATAACTTAAAATTCACTTGCCAGTTTTTGGTCTTAAAGGGAAGCTAACTCAACTTGCACTTGATCTATTCCCACCTCAGTATAGAGAGGCAGAATATACTCTTGGATAGTGAGAGACATGTTTGATTCAGTCAAACAGCTTCAGATTTCCTACATGTTCATTCCATTTACTCATTTCCATAGCTTAGTCTTCATGTGAATTCTCACACAGGACTCAAGACGTTCATTGTGTTAAAATGTATAGGATGGATCTTTAGAGGTTAAAAGGCTAGGACATGGAAATTCTCTATATCCAAACTACACACATCTGTATATCATGGATTGCAATTCAATGAATGTGAGTTCCTAGTTGAAAAATGAGAAACCTGAGAACCAGAGAGATAGACTTATTTATGCCATATTTATTTATGTCACAGAACATCTGGATCTCATGTTACAAACCGCAATTCCAGATAAGCCTCATTCCACTACATATGTGGACTTAAATCTTTCTAATGGACAACTCCACAGCCATGGGAAACCAGCAGCTTTTGTTTCCAGACCAATGTTTCTAGAATCACTAGAGAAGTATTAGAAACCTGGTTCTCCCTTTGCCTGCTGTGTAATCCTAGACAAGTCAGGAAAGTGCCTCATTTTCCTTCCTACAAAATAAATTATCTATAATCTATTTCCCCCTAAGATAGTCTTTTGGGTTAAGGACTCCTAGAGCCAACTTGGTAACAGAAGTGTCTTTGTTTATTAGAAGACAGTAATTTAGCACCTTCCTTCCATTCCATGGAAATAGCATTAAGGGAAATGGATCCGTAAACATTGATAAATGGATATAATAAAATAAGCAAACATCTTGAATGGTGTTTGCAAAGAATTAGGAATAGTGCAGAAACTACTTTTGCTAGGTTGATATCAGAAGAAATCAGAACAAAATTATATAGATTGTATCATCTCAATATGTATGTGGTCTGTAATTCATTCTACAGTGAAATAATGGTTATCTGTTGTATATGGGGGATCACCAATTCATTTTGATTTTTTTCTTTAAGCTTTATTTCCATCTTTAAAAAAATACATTTTTAGGGAAATAATATTTATTACAATAAAAATATGTTTAAAAAACACCCATTCCCAGCCAACAGCTGGGCACAGTGGTATCTTACTTGACATTCCATCTATGAAGGAAATGTAAATCAGAAGATAGTGGTCCAGGTCAACCCAGGCAAAAAAGCAGGATCCTTTCAAAATAAGCACTGGAAATAGGGCTGGAGATAGGGCTTAGTGGTAGAATGTCTACTTACTGCTCTACTCTCTTTCTTTCATACACACACACACACACACACACACACACACACACACACACACACACACACACACAGAGGTGGGGGAGCTTTAGCTGACAAATGAAAAGTTTTACAAAAGGTAGGCACTATATAACCATATAATTCTTAGCAATCAATTTAAATCCCTATGTAAATCTCTAAGCCACTTGATAGATAATAAATGAAGACAGATTAATTTGGTCAACTTTATGGCCAGAAAGCATCAGGTTCCAGCTTTCCCCTCATGTTATTTGCCAGGCCTGCAACACTGGAGCCCTTTCCCCAGCCAAGCATTACTCATTAGCTCAAATTTCCAAACTGAAGATACAGTCTACCTGGGGCTCAACTCAGTACAATAAACTCAGAGGACACAGAATGATGACTCAGACAGAGTACACATAGAAGAAAGTGGGCTATGAAGTTGAAAAGACAGCATGAGTAGATTCTTCATTTCCAGCTCTCTTTCCCTCCAGTCACTCCCTGTAGTAAGTTTAGTCATCATTATTGCATTAAGTCATGGTTTTCCTGCCAGTGACTTGTCTCTCTCTCTCTTCCTGTACTTCACATTCTAGTGTCTTGAGATGCATCTTCCTTAAGCTCAACTCTGATGATATTGTTTCTCTAGCTACACATCTTCATTGACTTCCCACTGCTTTGCAATAATAACTAGCTTCCTATAATAACTTGAAAGGCCTGATTCTTTCATTCCATCTTGCTCCTTTTGTTTATTTCAAAAGCAATTTTAGTGGGCGAACCCTACACAGGGCACCAGTTTAGATGTTAGGGATGAGTCCCATGCTCAAGAAGGGTTGGCTAGCCCAAGGTGAAAAGAGAAGAGCTAATTCAAAAGTGACTAAAGAGAAAAATTATAGAGGAATTATGGTTAATCCGTATAAAATTTCATGTATTAAAATGATTGCTATGTTGCTGTGTCTCACATAGGCTTCATTTTTCATCCTGCTGAATCTTCCAATCTACCCTTCCAACCTACCCTTTTCCTGTCTTTGAAATCCTCTTATCCTCTTTCTTTCACCACCAAACTCAAGTGTAATCTCTTTGGTGAAACCTCCCCTATTGCAAACCTGGAGAACTTGACAGTGTTTTTGAAACATGGCTCAGTTTGGGATTTTAGATTTATGGAAGAATTGCTTATTTAATATCTGTCTTTCTCACATTATACAATACATAGGTTCTCTTTGAGATCAGGAATCTTGTGTTTCTTGTTCTCTGTATCATGAGTCACAAACAGGGACAGGTACAGAGCTGGTATTCAGTAAATGTTTATAGATGAAAAAAGTAAACCTTCCTATTTTTCCCTATTCCCTGTGTCTGGCCCTAGAGGGAACAATGACTAACTTGCTAATAAACAGATTATGTGAAATTCCTGGTACATGGTAAGTATTTACAAAATTCTGATTAAGGAAAATCAGATGTTTCCAAAGTAACATCAATAGCACAAATCAAAATAGCAACACATGTTGAAATATGTCTTCCCTATCAGACAGTAGGCTTTCTTAGGAAGGAGGGAGGGAACAAGAGAAGGAAGGAAGGAAGGAAGGAAGGAAGGAAGGAAGGAAGGAAGGAAGGAAGGAAGGAAAGATAAGAAGAAGGAAGAACAGAAAGAGGAAGGGATAAAGGAAGAATTTAACTTCTTCCTAGAAGTTGAGATGGTCCATTACCTACTATTGAGTTTACCATGGGAGAGCTATTTTAAGCCTCAAAGGGAATCTATCCTGTTGGGGTGAGGGAGGAATGGAAATCTAGGAAGAAAGAAGCAATGCTTTTCCTGAAGTAGGGAGGTGGCTGAAGCCTAGTAGAAATTTGGATTATTTTTCTCCAGGTTGTTTGGGAAAAATTATCAACGGCTGACATTTAAAAGAAATGAAATCTGATGAGGCAGAGTAAATGCAGTGTGAATGATTTGCTTTTCCTCATAACTGAGTGAATAAACATGATTATTTACTTAATAAAGAATTCTTTGATGTTCCCAAAACAATCCTATTAGTTTAATAAATGGTTGAAAAATTATGATTTATCCAAGCTTGGTTAGTAAATATACTGTGCAGCCTCTGTCCATTTATCATTGATTTCCATATGTTTGTTCAGACAGCTGAGTTCTTTCTTTTCCTGTGAATGCTGCATTTGCGGGAAAATCAGGATTGAATTTAAAACATGAAATTATCATTATAAACCTCCAAGGTAAATACTACAGACTCATTTACTCATATGCTGAAGAATCAGAGCCAACCTCCAGTAACGGGAACTTTGTCTTGTTTTCTCTGCCTATTGGCTAAGAGAAAGCTGAGGTAGGATATATCATCACTCTAATTTCAGTGCCAAATTTGGAGAAGACAAGAAAAAGAATTGGTGCTTTGGGCCAGGCACCAGTGGATTCACTCTTGTAATCTTAGCTGCTTAGAAGCTAAGATCTAAGGATCACAGTTCAAAGCCAACCGGGGCAGGAAAGCCTGTGAGACTCAGCCTCATATCCAATTAACCACCAAAAAACAAAAAGTTGGAAGTGGAGCTGTGGCTCAAGTGATAGAGCACTAGGCCTGATTTTAAAACTCAGAGACAATAGTCAGGCCCTGAGTTCAAGACCCAGGATAGACATAAGAGATAATCCCAGCAATCTCTTGGGTCCAAACCACTCAGCTAAGCTTCTTCCAAATTTCTGACCTAAAGAAACTTTAATATAATCAATTTTCGTTAGTTTAAGCTATCTTGTTGGTTTGCAGAGGGGGTATAATGTTTTAGACAGCAATAGATAACAAATTCAGTCAGACTGGGATAAAATAACAGAATGATCACAAAATCAAAGTCCTAGGAAATGGAAAGCAAGAAAAAAAATGTGGTTCCTAGTCTTTGAAACAAAAATTAGAATCACACTGTTTATTCTACTTTATATATAGCTTTCTACAACTGAAAGCTTGGGTGGATAGAAATTAATTTTTGTGAATCGTATTTCTGGCTATGCAGGAAATATTAATAGAATTGTGGTTCCGGCTGGACTAGACATAAACTGACACTTTATTTGAAAATTAAAAGCAAAAAAAGTGTGGGAGGGGTGAGGGAAGGGTCTGAAGGACTGAATTAAGTGGTAGAACACCAGCCTCAAAAACACAAGGCCCTGAGTTTAAACCCCAGTACCCAAAACAAACAAATAAATTAACAAAAATACAGCTATTACCACAAAAGTGTGAGTTACTAAAGAAAGACTGAGAGGGAACTAGTTAGTAAGAAGGAACATTTATTTTCAATGACAACAGGGATGTAAAAGTACTAAAAACAAAAATTGAGGGACCAGGAGCTTGGCCTAGTGGTAGAGTGCTTGCCTAGCATGCACAAAGACCCAGGTTGGAGTCTTCTGTACCACATACATAGAAAAAGCCGGAAGTAGTGCTATGGCTTAAGTGGTAGAGCTCTAGCCATGAGAAAGCCCAGGGACAGTGCTCGGGCTCTGAGTTCAAGCCCTAGGATTGGCAAAAAAAAAAAAAAAACACTGATAGCACAAATAGATAAATAAACAACAATGCAAGCAATATGAATAAGTTCAAAAATGTAACCACTGACCCAATACACCATTTTAGTTTTGCAGAAAACTAAAAATTGATCCCAGCCTATCCCCATGCAAAAGCATTAACTTAAAATGGATCCAAGGCCTCAATATCAGACCCAAAACCTTAAAACTGTTACATGATAGAGTAGGAGAGACACTGGAACTCATAGGCACAGGCAAAAACCATTTTAATATACCATGTACAAGCTATATACGGGCTATTATTGTAAGGAACCAAGTTCTGGGAGTCACAATATACTGCTGTGCCTTCCCGCAGAACATGCCCCACTGAGAGAATTTTAAAGGAGACATTCTCTTGCCCTCATGCCTCTAGCTTCCTGCTGGGTGAATCCAGTGGCTTCTAGATGAAATGCCCATGCTAAAGTCTTCAAATCCATTTAATGAGGCATCATGACTAAATTTGGCAAGCATTTTCCCCCTGCTTCTTTTCCACCTCAAACTGTTTTGATTCATTTGTGAGAAATTTACTTTTGCCAATTGAAAAACCTTTCTGTGGCTGCCAGTCGCTAATCTCCCCTCTGACACATCCATTCAACCAGACTAAATCCAATATTGACATTTGTATCTTAGGGGAAAAGAGGTTAAGCACTGGAGGAAAAGCAACTCCGGAGCCCTGCCAAATGCCACACAGCATCCAAAAGAACTATGATGGAGCCCTGAGCACTTGGTAGGGGGAGGAAGGGTAGCTTTGCAACCTCCTTCCCTAGCCAGGTCACCTAATGGAAGTTGCTTGTTTAATGGCTATCACTATCTCTAGCAGCCTAATTCAAATTCTTCCTAGTGGTCAGGAATCATTTTCTAGGCCCATCATCTCAAGGGTATCCCTCAAATGTTCTACTAGACTTCGCTTTCTCTGGAATTAAAGCAAAAACAAAACCTCCATTTCAATCCCTTTAATGTTTAGCTGCCTTCTAGTCCTTGCATTATCTTTCTTAGACTCCTAACAGGTGGGGATTAAAGTTCTTCCTGGTGAAATTATGCTAAGCAATTTATATAATTAGCACTCTCTCACCTCATCCTCCACCTGTGACCAAGTGTACAACTTTGTGTCTTCTGTGTGTAACGAACAAAGTGGCAATTGTATGTGTCTATATGTAAATAGATCTCTTTCTATGTATTTCTATCTAGCACTCTCTCTGTATATAACAAACCCCATGAATATATATATATGTGTGTATATATACCTAATATACCCGTTTCTACAAAAGTAAATGTTGAATTACTTTTAGTAAGAAATTTTAAAATGCAGATTGGATTACAATATACAAAATACATAATGTAGAAAACAAAAATTTGTAAAAGAAATCAAATATGAATCTGAAATGATTGAGAGAATTGAATGAAAATTTTTAAAAATCAAAGTGCAACATGCAAATAAGGGAAACAGAACAGGTTTGTATCTGTGTGTCTGTGTGTGTGCACGCACACTTGCATGTGTATGTGTATGTTCATTCTAGGGCTTGAATTCTGGGCCTGGGCACTGTCCTTGAACTTTTTTGCTAAAGGCTGGCTCTATTTCCAGCTTTTTATGTCATTTAATTATAGATGAGAGTCTCATGGACTTTAAACCTTGATCCTCATATCTCAACCTCAGGCATGAGCCACCAGTGTCTAGTCTAATTCTTCTAATATCTGCTTGCATTTTCTATTTTTCTTTACCAGGAAGACAGGTTTGATCTCTTGAATATCTTCTAAGTCAATAGATCTAAGCCATTTGATATAATTTACCAAGCAGACTCATTATCAAAGAATATTTGTCAAAAAAAGTTTAATCTATGGTATAGGGCATGGTGCTCACATCTGTAATCCTAGCTACTCAGGAGGCTGAAATCTGAGGACTGAATTTTGAAGCCAATCTGGGCAGAAAAGTCCCAAGAGATTCTTATCTCCATTGAATTACTTGCCTCCCCACCCTCCTCCCATCATTCTTCCCCCCAAAATGCCCAGAAAACCAGTAACTACAACTGTGATGGAGTAAAAAAAATCTACACTTGAAAATAATACAGTTTATCTTACTTTTATCATAGTTTAAGGGTTGTATAATTACCCACTGTTGAAAACTCTGTGCTGACATATGATGCACTCTATATGCAGATGGAAAGCTATAAGGACAATTTAAGGATTCACCTTCACTTTAAGAGGAAGGAGAAAAAGATGGGAGAGTTGGAGATTGCCTTAAGCAATAAAGCTAAAAGGTAGCACCCAGGCCCTGAGTTCAAGCCCCAGGACTAGCATAAAGGAAAAAGAAGAGAAGGAAGAAAAAGGAGAAGAAGGGGGAGGAGGAGGAAGAGTGGGAGCAGTAAATATTATATATAGTCTTTAGTAGCATCTTGGTGTATCTATTTTCCCCAGTTTGTTTAACTTTCATTCAGTTTTAAGGTAGATAATCATACATTAACTGTTTAAAAACTTCTCAAATGATCAGAGGAATGATTATGAAAATGTTTTAAACAAAAATGCTTATCTAGAATCAAGAATGATGTATTTAGTACTAATTTTTTGAGTGTTATCCCATGTTAAAATTCTATTTTTTCTCGTACTGGCAGATTTTATTGTGTACCTGAAGTCAACTAAAGAGCTCCACTGTAAAGGAAATTGTTAAAGAGAAATACATTGCATGAATAGAAGTAAACCTGTATTTCCTGCTGGACTTTAATCTGGAATTCTGTTTCTTTCCTGGCCAGTTCATCTTCATCAGAAAATGAAAAATTGCATTATTTGTATTCTTTAAGGCATCACTGAAGGATAGATTACTTGTCTAGAATACATGCTTGTATATATTCAAATCCATAAATGTAAAAGATTTAATATTTTAATAGAAAACATAAGTATCATGATGGAATTTGGGAAAAATGTAGAAAGATTAATTATAAACTGTCCATCTAGATTGTGGAGGGGACATTGAGCTCACATAATTATAGAGCTAATTATTAAGTTTATATATAAATATAGAAAATAGCAATCTACAACTCTTCCATCTTTTTCTCCTTCCTCTTAAAGTGAAGGTGAATCCTTAAATTCTCCTTATAGCTTTCCGTCTGCATATAGAGTGCATCATATGTCAGCACAGTTTTCAACAGTGGGTAATTATACAACCTTTAAACTATGATAAAAGTAAGATAAACTGTATTATTTTCAAGTGTAGATTTTTTTTTACTATCTAGTTTGTGGACAGTGCACTATTTATTCTGAGGTGTGCAAGAACACTTAAAAGACTCACAGTATGGAAGAAATAATACACTGCATGACTGAAAACGTGCCTTAGTGGTAGTGTGCTTGCCTAGCATGCATGAAGCCCTGGGTTTGATTTCTCAGAACCACATACACAGAAAAAGGCGAAAGTGGTGCCTTAGCTGAAGTGGTAAAGTGCTAGCCTTGAGCAGAAGAAGCTCAGGGCCAGTGTCCAGGCCCTGAGTTCAGGCCGCAGGATTGACAAAAAAGAAAAAAGAAAAAGAAATAATACACTACGTACGGAAACAGTTATCACTATTATGGGCATACATAGAATTTGTACTGGACAAAGAGCTCTTTTTATAGGATGATATGGTACTTTTTCATCACTGTAGGACTGATCACATCAGCGCTTTTATTTTACAGCAGTGCTGACTTATTGCTTTTCTCATAGTCTGTGGTTTGGACCTACAGGTGGCTCTTCTTCCCCCCACAACAGGAGCCTTGGATTGAGCCAGGTTTAACACTCACCCCCACAAAGTCCACTCATGGGCTGACTATTGACTTGTATAATGAGGAGCAGCATATGAAAGTCAGTCTGAGATGATGATTTCTGGACCTACCAGTGGGGTTCTGTGCAAATGACAAAGAGCAGAGAAGCCAGGGAGCCAGGAGAAGCACACAGGAGGTGCACAGAGACAAGGTGGAGCATAAGGTGCAGAGATCCCAGGGCACATGATGGTAAAATGTGGAAAGGAGCCTTTCCATCTAAGCTCACTAGTCAGGCCACATTCCAGGATCCGTGCCTGACCTTACCATTTTTACATTGAACCCTTTCCCCCAAGGGCCTACCCAAATTGAATCATGCCAAAGAAGTACAAGTAAGGGAATGTGTCAAATAAGAAAGAGAGAGTTTGGGGGCCAAGAATTTGGCCTAGTGGTAAAGTGCTTGCCTAGCATGTAGGAAGACCAGGGTTTGATTCCTCAGTAGCACATACAAAGAAAAAGCAGAAAGAGGTTCTGTGGCTCAAGTGCTAGAGGTCTAGCCTTGAGAAAGCCCAAGGCCAGTGCTCAGGCCCTAAGTTCAAGCCCTGTGACTAACCAAAAAAAAAAAAAAGAAGAGAGACTTTAAAGAAGACTAAACATAGAGCTCCCCTATGACCCAGCAATTCTACTCTTTGGCATTTACCCAAATGTCCAGAAACAAGGACATATTAAAGCCACTAGCAAAATGATGTTCATTCCAGCACTATTTACCATAGGAAAGATATGGAACAAACCCAGATGCCTCTCAGTAGATGGTTGGATCAAGAATATGTGGTACTTACACACAATGGAATTCTATGCTGCCATCAGAAAGAATGACATCACCCCATTTTTAAGGAAATGGAAAAACTTGGAAAAATCAATATTAAGTGAAGTAAGCCAGCCCAAAGGAACATAGGCTCAATGCTTTCCCTCAGTTGTATAATTAGTACATATCTAGGACTCTCCTACCAGAGGACTACAATAGCTCAAAACCTAGATACATAAGGCCATATAGGATGAGATTAAATGAAAGGGTTTCTAGGATATGAAAACAAGAGCTTTATCTTGAGTGATTGTTGTTTTTAATGTACTATGTTATTTTTCTTCTCTTTGTTGCCCTTTGGGTAATCTCATATTGTATCTGAGTTTGTTACCTGGTGTATTGTATATATGTTTATTTGGTTTTTTTGAAATAGGAAAGGGAAGGGGGGAATCAAGATGATTGGGAAGGGGTGAGAGGAGGGAAATGGTGACAAAAACATGAGGAGTATCAATGTGTGAGAAGTAATGCACCTACTACCTGGTTAATGTAACTGTAACCCCTCTATACATTACCCAGATAATAAAAAATAATTTTTAAAGAAAAAAATCCAAACAAAACCCCCAAAAGCAAAAACATCACCATCTCCACCAAGAGCAGCAACAAGTAAACAGTCATGTTTTCGTTTCCTGCCAGGGCGGGGGAGGGGAAGACTTTAAAGAGAAATTGAAGACCTGATATTGGAGCAATAGCGAATAACAGTTTCTTCTAAAATAGAAACATTGAACAAGCATTTTGTTCTAGGTACAATTATTACTACCTTCCTTCCGCAGATGAGGAAACAGAGGGGAAGAGAGGATAGGTAGTGTGCCTACAGATAAATAGCAGGCCAATAAGAGAAGAGGGATTTCAGAAGGACTGGCTCAAAATGATATCTTCTTTCTGTAAATGAGAGAATCCCATTTTTCAGGGTTGAATAATTCACCATTTGTGTGTTTCTGTCATGTTTTCTTTATCCACTTGTGTTGATGAGAGTGCCCAATAGACTTCAGAATTGGGCAGCGCTGGGACTCAATGGTGACAGTGAGGAGACGGCTTCCTTCCACCCAGTTCCCTGAGTGTGCCATGTTCAAACAGAGGTCATTCCATTCTTTTGCATAAAGAAGGCAGCAAATAACCAGATGGAACACATGTTGACTCAGTATACACGGAGCCAACATGAATATTGCTGAAAACTCTTAGGAGAGATCTCAGATGCATCTGGAACATTCCTCCTATACTTGAATCACATTAGTCAGTGCAGGTTTGGGCCACATGACATATTTCCTAGGGACAGGATAGAATTAACTTCCCCTCATCAGATGGTGAAAACCGTGGATAACAGCACTCTCCTTTCCCCCTCTCCCCAAAAGAGTGGCTCAACACTGTTCAACTAAAAAAAAAAATTCCACAACACTTGTGTAATACACCTTGCATAACACACCTTCAGAGGTAAAGATTCTTAACTACAACTACTAGATCCAGTCCAGCTAGAGGAACTAGAAAAGGACTTCATGAGGGAGACTGAATTAGTTCTAGATATGCCAGCACCAACATCAAAAAACAACTGAATACCTGTGTTATCATGCTACCTGAGAGATTATACTCTTCAAAGTATCTTTATTTCTATCCTGGTTGTCAGAGCCCTGATCATATACCTGAATCTTTGCTCCCATGGAGTTTAATGATGGGGCATTTGGTATCTCCTTGACCAAGGCAGGATGTTCTGTGCAGCATAAGATGGTAACTTAGATCATTTTGAACATTTCCAAATGATACTACAGTCTCAGTTCCTGCTCTGGAAGTCATAGGAAAACGTGCTTCAGGGCAGATGAATCACAACCCACAGGAAGGATTTGTTCAGTAAATGATCCCCCCAAATTTAGGCTGCCTAGCCATCTCAATCTCTGTATTGAGCTTGAAATCTACTGCAGTATACAATTAATGCTGATTTTTGACCTAATATAAATATTCCTTTGTTTGTTTTTAGCAGGAGGGGGGGGCGGGAGGTTGGTGTATTGTTTGTTAGTATTGCAGTTTGAACTCAGGGCCTTATAGTTTGGGGGCAAGCTCTCTACCTCTTGAACAAACCCCCAGGTCCTTTTACCCTTTAGTTTTTTGTTTTGTTTAGATTTTGTTTTCAGATAAGGGGTTTGTACTTCTGCTGGGGCCAGCCTTCTCTTTCCCATGCCTCTCCCACCAAGGGAATCAAAGGCCCATGCCTTTGCCCCAACCTTATTGCTGTAGAGGGGTCTCATTGGGCTAACCTTGAAAGGCAACTACCCCACATAGCTAGAATTCAAGCATGAGCCACCAAAGCCTAGCCTGCTCTTTTTAGCAATTGGCACGTGTACTATTTTTGTATTGTTTAGAATCTTTCCCCCTCTGGCAAGCTCAGTCTCTCTCATAATATATTACAGAAATACATAATTGAAGTTTGTTTTACTGATGTGGCATATCCACAACTAGGTGTATCAATAACAAACAACTACACAGATAGATGAATTAGTATTGTCTTTACTGATGTCTTAAAAGCATATCCTAAATACTCTCCACAGTGATTCACACCTGTAATCTCAATTACTTAGGATGTGGAGAGAGGGAAACTTTCTGTTGGAAGCCAGTCCTGGCAGGAATTTAATCCTGACTAAAAAAAAAAAAATAGTTGTCCATCTCAGTGAATAAGCTGGGCACGGTGGAAAAGGCCTGAATCCCTGTCATGAGGGAGTGAGGTCATAGGCTGGAGGATAGTGGTCCAAGTCTGCCCAAGGCAATATATGTGAAAGATGCTACTTGAAAAATAACAGAATCAAAACAGAGTTAGAAGTATGGCTTATAGAATAGACCCTATCTGGTACAAAGTTCCGAGTTCAAAACCTATATGGAACAAGTGTCATTTATATTTATATAACTATTTATAAAACTAAAATAATTTTATCATGCGCCTGTACAAAGTATTCCACAAAGAGTTTCTCATTTACTCCTTCAAAGAAAGAAAATATCATTGTCTCCACTTTACCAGTGAGGAAAACTGAGGCTCAGGAACAAACCTTGCTTTCAGTCACGCAGTCTGCCATCTAGAATCACCCCTGTGAATTAACCTCTTTACACTGAAAGACATAGGCTGATTTGGAGATAAGTATCAGATTCTTCCAAATTCAGGATGTTTTGTTTGTATGTTTGTTTGTTTTGTTTTTGTGGTAATGCTGGGAAATGAAACCAGGGCCTAGAGGGCAGGGCAAGCACTTTACCACTAAGCCACCTCCTCAGCCATCCCAGGATATTTCAATCACATTCTTTCAACAATTGTTTTTTTTTCCCACCCTGAGATACTATGTCTGGTTTTTAGTGTGCATCTCAGATAACAGTTTCACCAACCCATCTGCTCTTGGTTTCTTCCAGCCTTCATTAACTCTAATTTCATTATCACCTCTTCTGGTGTGACCCTGAGTCCTCTGTACACTTCTCTTCATTCTCATGGGACATGAATATCTGCTTCAGCATCAGCTCTCTATGCAACTGCCTAAGCCCCGAGGCAAGGCACTCATTTGTATGTGAAGAGTGTCCATCTCTCCTGTCATCCCAGCTACCTCCTGAGGCCCCAGTCTCTGCTCATCTCTGGCTTCAGATAAGACCAAAGGGAATTCGTGTGTGTGTGTGTGTGTGTGTGTGTGTGTGTGTGTGTGTGTGTGTGTGTGTACGCACACACGAGCATGCACCCACTCAAGAGAACATGCACCTAAGAACCTCACTCCACTTACGATTTGTGCTTTTGCATTTTAGGTGAGGTTTGTCTCGTCCATTGCCTTTTTTTCTCATACCACTCTGGAATACAGTTTTGAGGAAAGAATAATATTCTGGCATGGTAACAAATTATCTGTTTTTGTTGACATGCTCAAAAAATCAAATTTCTTAAAATGGTCAGTAAATAGGAGATGGTTCCACGAGTCCCAATGAGGTAGCTGTCAAAAAGCTAGAAACTCTACAGATTGATGAGACAGGTGAGAAACAAGGGGAAAAGAGAAATATTTTCTCCTTTCTCCTCTTTTTTCCATATGCTTCCCTCAT
Organism: Megascapheus bottae; assembly: GCF_031878675.1. NCBI lineage: Eukaryota > Metazoa > Chordata > Mammalia > Rodentia > Geomyidae > Megascapheus > Megascapheus bottae. The sequence goes on along the minus strand of NC_143530.1, from coordinate 21,159,803 downwards.
AACCCAGCCCATGCTCCAACGTCAGTTACTAAAGCAGAGTTGTCTTCTCATTACAAGTCAGAGAAAACAGTAGAGAAGTACTGTTGTTTTTATTATTGTTATTATAAAGGTGATGCACAGAGGTTACAGACATGGGAGGTAATGAGTACATTTCTTTTCAGACAGTGCCATCACCACTCTCATTTTCTCCCAGTGTTGCCAATACTGCTTTATTTCTGCTTTGTTTCCACTGATCTTTTGCTAAATTTCTTTCCAATTTCCTCCTCCTGTCTCTATTTCTTGTTCTTTCTCTCTCTTTTTTTCTTTCTTCCTTTCTGTCTGTCTCTTTCATATGAATCATCGAATTAGAGTGTGTGAAATGAAAGCACATACAAATGTGGGAACATGTGTGTGTGCGTGCATGGGCACACATGCACAGATCTATACATACACACATGCATATGTATATGCATACATATTTCTATAATTTTTATTCTTTCATGCATACAGGGCCATGCATTCTGTGACTTGATAATGCTTTTTTAAACTTGACTTTCCCACTGACTAAACTTAATATTACGTTATACATTTTCTTAGGTCACACAGCCTGTCACTATTACTTTTTAGGGTTTTATTTTTTTGTATTTTATTCACAAGCCAATGCCCTTAAGTATTTATGGACAAAACTGGCATGATGAGATTAAACCAAGGAAAGAAAGGTAAGCATCATTAGTGACTTCAAAAAAATATACAAGGAAGTAAAATATGCTTCTGGAACCAGGATTATCACAAAAGGTGTTCAATGTGTCAGAAGAGAGCTATTCAGCAAAGGAAATGGATAAAAACAAAGTTAAATGTTTCCAAGAAAAGTGAGATTTGATATTTTCCCAGCTCTGAGCCAGCCTCAAGAGTCATATCCCCCATCGGGGCCCCACATGGTCACTTCAAGGGACACAAGCTCACGGTGATGGATACGGATTTCAGCCTTGGTGCGTTATTTTTTAAGTCATCCCAGTTGTAGCTGTGAGCCAGTATGTGTGGTGCCTTCAGATAGGCAATCAACCGTGAAATAATAGTACACAGCTTTTAATATATACCCTCTGGTTATGGGTGTGCATACTAAGCATACAGTATTTAAAAATACATGCATATACATATAAACACACAACACCCCTCCACGTTGAAGCGCTCTATGTCTAAATGGACTGGCAGCTGCCGGAAATTTCTCCTCTACTCTCCCTAAGGTCTCAGGTGTGGGATTCATGAGCCAATGTCTCAGCTAGAACAGGTGTCTATCGCTGGATAAATAGCAATTAGGCCCAAATTTCAGACTTTTTTTTTCAAATCCCTTTCGGAGGAAAAGCCCAGGAATAAATAGTTGCTGTAACGGCCAGGGGTATTGTGTAGCCTTATAGCCTCCAGCTGGTCTATTACATACTATAGACAGGCAAAGAATACAAGCACCTGACAGATGTGTTCTGTTAGCTTCATTAGGAAAGAAACAAAGAAACTCCTCAATTAATAGCAGCAGAGCCAAATGGGGGGTTGGGGGGAGCTTGAGGGGAGAGGAATCATAGCCTGTTATTTAAACAGAGTCGGGAGCCTTTCACTAGTGGCTTAATATGATTCATTAATAAAAACAGCTTTTTGAATGCCCAGTTTAAGTCAAAAGAAATCACTAGCATTTTTCCCCCCAGCAAAGGAAGGGCAAAATGACAAATTGCTGTTGTTAAATTCATTTCATGTGGGGATGGCCTTTCTCAAAGATCCGTTAAACGACAAGGCTGGGTGTTTGTCACATTAAGTGGCAGAGTAGTTCTCAAAAATTGACTGTGGCACATCAGGGCCTCAGATAAATGACCAGCAGTGGCCATCCAATAATTTTATATACTGAGACCAGGAAGCACGTAGTGTTGTTTAAATGAAGGCGGATTTTAAAAGTAATGAAATGCAGCTACGACCCTAGAAAGGAAAACCTGCCCAGGGTGTCACTTTTAATTTTTTTTTTCTTGGAAGGATTTGAAACACAGAGAAACCCTGTTTGTAACTGTGGCTTTCATTTCCTACAAGCA